>NC_135900.1:34082138-34682138 GCF_964194155.1 Cetorhinus maximus
CATAAAGCATATATTTTGGGTAAGTAATTACAGCAATTTTGTGTTGTACCTACTACCCTCTAAGGAAACACCAAACTCCCCCCACCTCTAAAATAAACTTGTCTATTCGCTCAAACCATCAGTTGAATATTTTCTATATTTAGATTTACTCAATGTCCACCAACTCTTTGTGAGCTTGGTCTTGTTAATAACAGCTGCTTGCTTCACAAATTATTCTGAAATTAGCTTAATTGGTCATCGTGTGAAAATGATGGAAACAGATATAAAGAAAAAAAATGCCTTTATAGAAAAAAATAATATTTCAAGTGACAACTAGTTATTTTCCCCAAAATTTCTTAATGGCATGGTTCTTATTTTTATGGAATCGGGCATCTTAATCCCATTGTTACTTTTGAACCATGTACACAAACGTTCTATCTTGTTCTTACTCCTTACATTTTTCTTTATAATTTCATCCTATCCCAAACACTTGTAATTTATCATCACGTATATGTTTGTGAAGATCTGTGAATAACGGATACAATGACACTGCATTCCACACCAAAGGGGAGAAAAATGATAGTCCCTATTATCATGTCAGTCAAATGAAATTTTCACACAAATCTGTTTACAATAGGTATGATGATAATGTGCTTCACTGCAACACAGTGCTATCAACCTCTGAGGCTGCGTAATAATACAGTTAATTGGTTGCATGAAATGCAAAAAAATCTTCAACCATTTTTCTATTGGAAACTTTTACTCAAATCTAGCTCTTCATTATTAAAATATCATTTCAATTTAATACACTATTTTTCTCTTCTTTTCTTCGCCTGAACTAGAATATTTGTACTTCTCTTCCTCCTACAGGCTTTTGACCTTCCGAGGTCAAAAAGGACAAACAATACCACTAGTGTCTGCTTTGCAAAAAAGCTGGGGTTGCTGTCTGCAAGCAATGGTATCATTTCCATGGCAACCCCCTAACTATTAATTTTCAATTAAAGCAGACACAAAGCGGACAGCCTCAGGCCGACAGACGATGTCAAGAGCCTATCTCTATATGCAACAGTTTCACGCAGTTATCAGTGCCTCTGCCACCAGGCTGCATCAGTGCAACATCAACTTTAGCACTTAACAAAATACACATTTATGACAAAACACCACAGAAGCTGTTGTTTCAGTCATTGTTCAACATTCTACACCAGATATTTTTCATTACATTTTGTGTGGAACAATATTATGAAACCTGCTAAAATCGTACTTTATAAAGTGTGAAACATAGCAAATGCAGAAGTATAAAACTTTCTAAGAAGAAAACTTTATAGCAACATGTAATATGATCCAACCATTACTACTAATGACCAAGCATTCCCTTTTCTAAGTGCTCACTTTTACTGTCAATAAGCACGTCCTAGAAAACGTAAGTATAACGCATAAGATAAAATGCAATCTAGTTCTGTGTCAGAGTCCAGGTAGAAATGAGATCTACCTCTAACAGGAATAGCAGTATCAATACCAATACATGGTCAAGTCCAGATTAAGTTTGTTAAAAAAAAATCCTTACAAAGTTTCAAGAATTTGCAAACATCAGATTTGCATATATGTGGATTTGTCAATATCACAACATTGTTATTTCACAGTTCTCCATTTTAATTCAGGTCACACTGTGAGAAAATAACTATGAGCTTTAACAGGATTTTAGAATACTAATGATATCTGGATCTTTTTTTCAGGAATTGAAATAAATTATAGGTCCAAAGTCTTGAACTGGCCTGACTTCAGACCTCTTGGAAATTTCACTGAAATCCAGTGCTTCATCACTTTTCTATCTCACATTTATGTAAAAAAAAAATGAATAATGAAAAATATCTACTGCAGGGAAGTGAGAGGAGAGCATACTAAGAAATGTGGAGAAAGGGGCTGAGCAAAACAAATAACATTCGTGTGTGTTTTTTAGAGCACAATTACACTCTGTCCATAGTCTCACTGCAACAATGCCTAAGTTGTAGCAACACTCAGGATTGAATTGATCTCCGTACCTGAATTTCTATCCTAGCACCTTAACTGTAGTGTAAATAGTGTCTGTTCCAATTTAGGTTTGAAAAGGTCAAGAAATAAAATAATTCAATTACTAAAAAGAATCCTCAAAAGTTTGTTCCTTTTAATTTTACACCAAAATAATTTAACTAAAGTGTTTAGGCATGCATGCACTGTGGTACTCAAATTCATGAGGTGGGAGGTGTGGTGAGCGGGGTCAGACCACTTTAGGGATGCAAGGAATTGGACGTGTGAAATTAACTAAAGATTTGAAGGGAAATCAGCAAGTTCACCATTGAGCAAGGGGTAAAGCCTGGGGCAAGGAAGGCCCAAAGTCTCCTTGTGGGGCCGTGAGAAGCACTCCTGCTCCTCCTGCACTACAAGGAACATTTAACATCTTATTGAAAGATCACTTAACTGGGCCACCTGTGGTCAGGATCCTTGCTGTGAAGTGCCTTGAAACGTTTTTCTACACTAAAGGAATTAAATAAATGCAAGTTGTTATTAAGTAAACAGTGGTAAGACCAAGGCAGTACAACTTGATGCTGCCAACTTGCACTGTTCCAAAAATACTAGAAATATATAAAGCATGGGTGGGCCAGTGATTAAAATTCCGTGTGTGTTCCGAACACATGATCAGGACACAACACTTCCACTTCCCTGGTGGGGAGCCTTCCCCTGCCTGAACCAGGCAAGTAAAAATAGTGGGAGCAGGAATTCATTACAAAGTGGTGCCAACCCACCTCTGGCATCTTAACCCCACCATGCCCATTGAGCAGAGTGAAAGTTAAAACCAGCTTTAATTTTGATGCTGCAAATATTATGCAGTATGGCGCAATTATACAGAACCTACCAATTTTAACATTTCTAGTATTAGATGGGATTCCTAAAGCCATGGAAAATAAGAGGAGGATTTGAAGAAGAGTCTTAAAGTAGGAATAGGAGTGGAGGGGTTTACAAAGGAATCCTAGAGTCTGAGGACCCAGTTAGCTGAAGGATGAGCCACAGATATTGAGGAAAAATTAGTGATGGCAGAGTTGGTAGAATGCAGAATCCTTGGAGTGTTTTAGGGCTGGAAAAGGTCATGAAGAAGTGAGGATAAAAATTTTAAATTTGAAGCTTTGGGAGACCAAGAGCCAACCTAAGTCAGCGAGCACCGGCGAGGATTATTGAGGGGGTTGGTGTTGGTGGAGTGATGAGGGAATTGGTTGAGCCTCATTTGATGTGGTGTAAGGCACGGCAACAGGCGAGTTTTGGATGAGCTAAAGTGGATGGAGGTACATGCTGGGAGTACAGCCAAGACAGCATTGGAATAGTCGAGTGTAAAGGTGACAAAGACATGAACAAGTGTTTCAGCTATAGATGGGCTGACGCAGGAGTGAAAAGGCAAAGCATTATTACTGCGGTGGATGTAGGAAGTATATTTGATGGAAAGGGTATTGGATCAAAAGCTCAGTGCAGGGTGACATCCTTTGCTGTGATTGAAAACAGTCTATAACATCTGAGACAGTGGCTGGGGAGATGGAATTGATGGCAAGGCAGGTGAATTCATGGGGTTGGAGGGAAGATGATGGCTTCTGCCTTCCAGGTGGTGAATTGTTGGAAAGTTTGACATGTCCAGAACTGAATGTCAGATAAGCAGCAAATGTTAGTCCTACTCAGTGACAGAGCCCAAAGCCTACCCAGATTAAGGGAGTTAATTGGTTTCCATCTTGAGACAAAATGTATAGAATCTTACAACAATATTGAAGAAAGCTCTTCAGCCCATCATGCCTGTGTTGACTCTTTGAAAGAGCAATTCATTTAGTTCCGCTCCCCCGTTCTTTACCACGCTAAACACTGCTGCAACTAATTTTATCCTCACCACAGAAGGACCTGAGAAAAGCTCAGATAGAAGGAACTCTTGCAAAGATGTAAATAATTTTGCAAATGATCATGGCCCCGCAATTTAGGACGTGGGTTTTGGCCTAGCAGGTAGGTTGAAGCGAGGATTGTGCTGAACTTCAGAAATAGCTGCTTAGGTAGCTGCTTTGCCAGCTGACAACAGATATGAAGTCCAGTCCTGTATTCAGGCAGAAGCCTGGTATCAGTGCCTGAAGCCTCCTTTCTGGAGTCATGACGGGCTCATTGCTTCCATTGATGGCATTTGCAATCACTTATGCAACAAGAACAATAATTACCATTTATATAGCGAATTAACATTGAAAAATCAACCAAGATGTTTCACAAAAACACAAAACAAAACTGGCACTGGGCCAAAGAAGGAGATATAGGTAAAGGTGATCAGAAGTTTACTCAAAGAGGTGGGTTTTACAGGGGACTCAAAATGTAATTTATAAATTAATTGGATGTTTAATTGCATTTAAGTGGTGGGCATTAACTGTGATCAATTAAGTCCGAATTTTCTCCAAGACTGAAGGGCTCCACACCTTATCCAAAATGGCACTGGAGCCCTTAATTCAAATGACGTGCCCCTGAACCTGCCACCCACCATTTTCACCAAGTGGGATAGGGGCAGAGTGGTAGAAGGGGGCAGGGACTTATTTCATGTGTCTATGTTTCATGGTGGCAGTGACAAATTTAGAAGTGCAGCTGCCTTCACCCAGAAGCAATTTTTGTTCCCAGGATTAAAATGTGACTCATGGGATTTACAAATTGGAGGAAAAAGTCTAAACCTCCTGGAGTTCTTTGGAGAGGTGAGGTACCCTTTCGGGTTTGTTAAGAGTAGACATAAATGTGTGCAAACAGTGTGGAGCTGTCAAGATGTCAAGTCAAGTCCCCTGTTCTTTAAATTTAAATAAAAGCCTGCAGTTGAAGAAAAATCAGTGTTTGCAATTTCAATAGATGTTTGTTGACATAAGGCTGAGGACTATCAATATAAGATTAGTGCTGCTCAACTGCTTCCACAACCTATCATTATCACAGTGGGGAGCTTGTAAATTCACAGTTTGTTTGACAGCTCCAAGTGGTTATAAAGGGATTAGCTGTCTTTGATGTAGGGCTATGAACACAAATGTTTGTTTTTATAAGGGATTGGGTACTTGAAGGGATTTAAATGTATTGAGTGGGTTTTTTCAATTAGAGTGTTTTTTTTAATATAGTGAAGTCTGTAATACTTAGAAAATTATTTCATCTTAGCATGACTCCTAAGTTCTGCCAATGGTAGCTACTGGATGAGTTGGCATGGAAGGTGTAAGGGCAAAAGGTGATGGGTATGGGGCATGTGTTGGCATGAGCTGGTACTAAGTTGGCATAGGGGCTATAAAGGACCATGGGGATGGGTAGAGCAGCATAGGACTGCATGGATGTGTGTGGGGGTGAAGGCTAAAGGCCATTTTTTTGTTTTGCTGTTATTATTATAATTGGGACAAAGTCCCAGAGCACCCAGCCCACCTTGGCACTTGACAGCCCCTGTGGCTGGCTCTGCACTCTCTCTGGGGACAGCTGGCTCGACTCCAGTTACAACCTGCCCCTGGAATGAAAATCTGTCCTTTCAGGAAGGTTTTCCAGAGTCAGGTTTGCTGAGCTGACTCTGCGCACCCGACTCGGGAGCTAAAATTTGGCTTATAGGAGCAGGCTGAAACTGTGGTTATGAGATTGGAGATACATGACATGTAATGTGCATCTCCATAAATAAAAACATGTAAGTGTATAAAGACCTGGCTCTAGTTATATTCTTCACCACCTGGCTATTTGAATTATAACATTATAGAGGAAAATTTAGTGAGGAGATGGAAGGGTGGGAATTCCAAAGCATGCCCTCAATGATGGGACAAAGTCAGAGGCAGTGAGCAAGAGGCCAAAATCAGGGGCATGAACAGTTGGGGTTGGGTGGACTAGTTGTACAGATGAAGGAGGTTCCAGAGATAGAAAGGGATGTGGCCATAAAGGGTTTGAACACATGGCTGAAAGCATTAAATTTGAGGTGCTGGTTAACTAGGAGCAAATGTATGTTAACAAGGAAATAAGTGACAGGCGAGTGAGACTTGATGTGAAGTGAGAGAGTTTTGGACAAACTGAAGTTACGCCATGGCACAGAACTGTTATCAACACATGACTACCTGCTACTCCAATGCTTCTTCACAGTTGCCACTGAGGTGATCTGCTCACAATGCATATTGATGTATGAGCACTGAGCAGGCATCTCGAGTTCCCCAAATCCCTCTCCATGATTGCCTTTTACCACTGAAGCAAACCACAAGTGCCAAATGTTTGAATGGTAAATCATAGGTAAGGTGGTCAAGGGGAAATAAAATATACAATCCATGCACCCGAAATAGTTAAAGCAATGTGGTGTTTGCTGTATTAAGATTGCACTCAATTATAGAAAGTAAACCTGGTCCCAAGAGCTTTGTATTGTTGCTGTATATCAGAGTTTTGTTCCCAAATTCACACATTGATTGGGTTGCTTTGTAAATGTCAAAACATTTAATGAACTGAATGTAATATATTTAATACCATCGCCATTTAAAATCTCACTACTCAAAAACATACATCCACCCTTGTTTAGGAATCAATTGATAAAAGTACATGTGAAGATAGATGCATTTCAAGTGAAAAATTGGCAACAATTGGAATAATTGGAAACATTGGCAAGGCCAATCCCTAAATTGTCCTCAAAAAGGTGATGGTGAGCCACATTCTTGAACCCCTGCAGTCTGTGTGGTGAAGGTTCTCCACCTTATTGACCCAGTTATGAAGAAGAAACGGCAATATATTTCCAAGTCAGGATGGTGTGTGGCTTGCAGGGGTACTTGGTGGTGGTTGTGTTCTTGTGTGTCTGCTGCCCTTGTCCTTCTAGGTGGTAGGGGTCACAGGTTTGGAAAGTGCTATTGAAGAAGTCTTGGCGAATTGCTGCAGAGCATTTTGTAGATGGTGCACACTGCAGCCATCGTGTGCTGGCAGTGGAGGAAGTGAATGTTTAAGGTAGTGAATGGGGTGCCAATCAAGCGGGCTGTTTTGACCTGGATATTATTGAGCTTCTTGAGTTTTAGTGGAGCTACACTCAACCAGACAAGTGGAGAATGTTCCACCACACTCCTGACTTGTGCCTTGTGGGATGGGAGAAAGGCTTTGGGGAGTCAAGATGTAGTTTCACACCATAGAATACTCAGTTTCTGACCTGCTCTTGTAGTCATAATATTTATATGGCTGGTCCAGTTAAATTTCTGGGCATGTTGATCCTGAGGATGTTGATGATACAATATTTAACAAAAGGTAATGCGTTGGAAAGTCAAGGGAGATGGTTATATGCTCTCTTGTCGGAGATGGTCATTGCCTGTCACTTGTGTCACACAAATGTTACTTCCTATTTATCAGTCAGAGTTGCAAATAGAGTTAACATTATGCAATTATCAGTGCCCATCCTCTTCTAACCTTTTGATTAGTGGAAGGTCATTGATGAAGTAGTTGAGGATGGCTGGGTCTGGAAAATGCCCTGAAGAACTCCTACAGTGGCTGAAGCTGAGATAATTGGTCTTCAACATCGTTAACCAAGTTCCTTCGTTCTGGGTATGACTCCAACAAATAAAGAATTTTCACCCTGATTCCATTGGCTTCAATTTTAGTAGGGTTCCTTGATGCCTCACGAGGTCAAATGCTACCTTGATGTCAAGGGCAGTTGCCTTCACCTCACCTCTGGAACTCAGCGCTTTTGTCCCTGTTTAGACTTAGGTTAAAATAAGGTTGGAGTACAGTGGTCCTGGCAGAACCCAAACTGGGAGATTTTAATTTTCACACACTAGGAGTAACAGAAGAGTTCAAGTAATAAAAGCAATTAATTTCCAGAATGCATTTGAGAGAATTTTCTAGAACAATATGTTTCAGAGCTGATGAGGGAACGGTCATACTAAATTCTGTGATGAATAATGAATCAGAATTAGTTAACAGTCTGACAGTAAGGGTACATTTTAGGAATACTGACAGTAATGTGAATGAATTTAATATTACGTGAGAGAGGCAGAGGGGTCACAAACCAGGGTTTTAAATTGAAATTTTAAGTAAGGAAACTTTAAAGGGATGATAAATGAATTCACTACAGTAAACTGGGCGGAGCTGTTGTTGGGTAAACTAACAGTGTGAAGTATTCAAAAAAGTATTTGGCTTAATATAAAAAACTATGCAGTACACACCCCTCAAAGGCACAGGCTCCATTTATGTGGTTAAGCAACCACGGTCAACAAATAAAATATGCGGCTGTATCAAGCTTCAAGAAAAGATTCACAAGTGTAAGTTAAAGTGGAAATCCAGCCTCAGAGGCAGATACAGCACAGATTCAACAGAATGGTGGCAGGGCTTAAAGAGTTAAAATTTGGGGGCAGATTGTATAAACAAGAGTTTAGAAGGTTGTGACGTGATCTAATCGAGGTGTTTAAATAATAAAAGATTTGATAGGGTAAATACAGGGAACCTATTTCTCTGGTGGGGGAATGCAGAACAATGGAGCATAATCTGAAAATTAGTGCTAGAGCAGTCAGGAGTGAGATAGGGAACCACTCACACAAAGGATACTGGAAGTCTGAAACGTTTCACCCCAAAAGGCAGTGGATGCTGAGACAATTGATTTTTTCCAAACCCAAGTTTAATAGTATTTTGGTAGATAAGTGTATCAAGGAACATAGAGAAAAAGGTGGCTAAACCATAGTTGAGGTACAGGTCAGCCATGATGTAATAGAATGGCAGAACAGACTGAGAGGCTGAATTGTCTTTGTTTATGTTCATATACATATATTCCACATTGTGTAAAGTTATGAATGAAGAAAGTTTAGGAAAAGAATTTAGCAACAACGATCTAGAGCCTGGACAAAGCAAAGCTGCAGTTATCTGAGCAGGCAGCGAAGGAGTTTGGGGTGAAGTTTGTACACCAGGCCTCAATATTAGTTCACTCATGATGGGCGGAACCTTCGCCTCCCACCATAAGTTTCGTGGCGAGATAAGAAAGTAGGAGTAATTCCCGCCGTGGAGCAGGGTGGGCTTTTACACGCAATCATGTGCACCCGATGTCATTAGTTATGCATGCATACGTTCTATGTCGAATCTCATGGCAGGGCGGGCAGGAAGTCAGGCGTCCCACCGTCATGTCCAGGCACCATATTTGAAAAGTACCCGGACAGCCCTTCATTAACAGGAAGAAGGAAAAGATGGAAAGGCAGCAAGCCACGGCCCCCCAGTTCAGAGACGCATCACTCTTTAACAAGGGTGATGACTGCCACGTGCGAGAAGCCTCCCCCTCACACTATATTCAGCTTGTCTCCAGTGCCCTCAAGGCTGAATGGATAGACCTCGTCACAATGGAAAGACTAATCACATGATCCCTTGTCAGGCAGGTCCATTCCCCTGGGAGGATGGAGGTTTTCAGTCACGACTTGGCTGCCATTCACCTGCATGCCCCTTGTAGGTATACACCTCCCTCCCTTCCCCCTTCTTCACTAACTCTGCCTGGAGTGAATGGCAATGGCTCAGAGTTAATGGCAGCTCTGCACCTCAGCAAATGAGAAAGCTCTGATACATTCTCCACATATTTATTAGGATTTTCCTTTAGTTGTCCAATTGTGCTAACCTTGAACTCTGAGCAGACCCTCCCCCCAGCAATGTTTTGCAGCTGGGCATCGAGGGCGTTGCCTTGGTCTGGAGCTGGCTCTGTCTCAGGATGATGCGTGATTCATTTCAACTGTCTCCACCACCTTTTACCCTCCCTAGGATCCCAACATCAACTCAACTGACCCCTCCCTCTGAAGTACTCTGGCTCCACCCATCTCCCCCTTCCCCTTCATGCCTTCCTTACCTCCTCACTCCATCCAGACCCCATCCCTTGTTCTCATCCAGACTTCCCCCACTCCCTCTTCTCCTCTGCCCCCTCTCATCTTCTCCTCTGGGCCCCCACCTTTGTGTCTTCCACGCGCACTATACCTGCAGCCAGCTCCAGTGCCGCAATCAGCTTCGACTCCAGGAAAGAGCTTTAGAATTCTCCCTCGCCAGGTGCACGTCACGAATGTCCAGTCTGGTTACAGAACAGCGTGACTTTCCGCTTGCGGGGCAGAAGATTTGACAGGGGTGTCTGTTAGGCTTTTAACGTACATGCATGAGGTGCAAAGTGGGGGTTCCTGCTGAATTTCAGTGGGAGACCCGACCTGCCATCATCACCCACCATGACCGTAGGGAGGGATCAATTCCGACCCGAATTTCAGACGTTGGGAAGCAGATTTTTCACTCCCTGCCATATCTTCCGCACCCCCTATGCCCACTACAAATCCCACTAATGGTGGGGGCGGAGGGGTCAGGGTTCCATCCAATCAGTAGGTGAAAAAGGGGAAAAGATGTCCCAGCCCACTGCATAGGAGTCCGTTGCTGTTTTTAAGGCGTTGATTCTTCTGTTACATGCCTTGGTGAATGTCCCTGTCCATGAAAGGCAGAACACATCATGAACATATTTAAGTCAGGCTCCCACAGTGCAATTGGTAGCCTGATTTAAATGTAAAAGTTGTCATATGGGTTTACCCTCAGCTCAGGGAACACAGCAGTGAAAAAGTGAAAACTGTGCAATCCTAGCCTTTTACCAACTTCTCCTACCACCACCACCAAAAAAAAAGCCCCAATCTCTAGCTCTTTCCCTCTTCCCAATTGCCAGGGATTGTCCAAAAGGTCAATGCCTAATGGGCAGGAAACTGAAGAAAAAATTATAATGATATCCTGCCGTTCATTTCAGAATTACCTCTACATCCTCACCTTTACTAGGTTTCCCCTGCATTCCCACACTCCCCTGCACTATTCCTGCTAATATTAGGGTCCAAGTCTCTGATCCTTTCATTTGGCCGCTTTAAAAGTGCCCATGCTAATACTCCAGGTTCTGAATTTGGTGCAAGTGGAGCACATATTTAAAAGAAGTTGGTTTCCCCATGGTAAGCAATCATAGAACCTCAATTGCCACCAGAAAGTATGAAATTTAAAAATAGAATTTTAGTATTTCTTCAGTTCAGTGGTCCCAAATATGTAGCAACATGGTGTCACAGCAATATTCCAACCATTTCATCCACTGCGGAGGCAGTTGCCCAAGTTCCAATTGTTGCCTGTCCGAAATATGCAAATGATGCCTACCCTAAGATCTCAGATAAGATCATGGATGAATCCATAGGGCAAATGCAAGTTCTCTATGTAATAATCTTCCCCAAGAACTTACAGAAAGTTTTATTTAATTTTTTATACAGAAGGGAATATGAGGCTTAAGAGCTTTGGGCCTTGGCAACTGAAGGCATGGCCACCAATGGCAACTAAAATTGGGAATGTCCAAGAGTCCAGAGTTAGAGAAGTGCAACTATCTTGAAGGGCTGAGGAACTGGAGGATATTACAGAGATAAGGAAGGGCAAGGCCACGGAGGGATTTGAAAACAAGGATGAAAATTTTAAAATAATGACATTGCCTGACTGGGAGCCAATGTAGATCAGCGAACACAGGAGTGATAGGAGAACGGGACTTGATGTGAGTTAAGGCAAGGGTTTTGGATGATCTCTCATTTACAGAGGGTAGAATGCGGAGACCAGGCAAGAGCATGTTTAAATAGAAGTAACAAGGACATGAATGAGGGTGTCAGCAGCAGATAACCATTTTGCATATGAGCAGTTGTGCTGGCTCATATTCTTGCATCCACGCATGCATATTGCCTAGCAGGGGTCATTGAACAGCAGTCATGAGTAGGAATTCCACCTAAGCTTTTCCCCTCCCTACCCTAGGAGCCAGATATAGCACCACGACTACTGCACTGGCTCAAATCAGTGAATACAGACCAGCAATTGAACCTGGGATCTTCTGATCTGTATTTCTTTGTATCACAGTAAATGCCTTTACCAACTTCATCAAGACAATGCTATGATCTGATTGTTCTGTCTTGAACAATGCTCACTGATAATTAAGGAGTGTCTCAATTTCATCAGTCTAGCTATAGTGAAAAGCCAGTGAAAAGCCACAGCTTCCTGGCAGACTGTAACCTACAATCCTAGGTACATACTTGCAGTTAACTGACAGCTATAAAAGTAAAATACAACAAACTTTTCATTCCTAAATCTCAGTTATTATAACAAACTGAAGGATAATTCTGTTCAAATCATTTTTCAAACTGCACCCAACCTGATTGATGAGTCTGTCTGTTGAAGTGATACTTATTTTAATTCTGCTAATCTACAAATTCCAAATTTTTAATACTATGTTATGCCGTTTCCCCATTGTATGCAATAAATCATTTCAAAATTGGTCTTAGAATGAAATTCTAAAAATTGTTGAATGTGGCATGGTGTCCACAAGAGTTTGAAAAACCCTGATCTAAAAGAAATGATTCCTGCCTCTATGGAGGCGCAGGTCAACTTAGGCTGAATTTGAAACATACTATTTTTTTGACACATGCATTGATGAGGAGCTAGTCAGCATTTTGTCTTTCATGAATATTCCCTTTTTTATTGAAGATTTCAGTGAATTGTTTTTTGCTTAGAAATTAAATCAACATTTAGGCAAATATGCAATTTTCTTTCTTCAAATGAGTATATTTTACCAGAGGTCTTAAATTGGTAGGTTCTTAGATTACTATTGGCTCAAAACATAATTGCACCATGCAGTAGAAACAATCTTGATTGACAAGGAAGTCAAAAGGTATGGGGGTAGGAAGGAAAGTGGAGTTGAGGCCACGATCAGATCAGCTATGATCTGATTGAATGGTGGAGCAGACACAAGGGGCTGAATGGCTCCTAATTTGCATGTTTGTATGCCAGTAACTTGCAGTGTCCAAAGAAAGGTTGGCACCCAGGGGGACACGTTTGATTAGGCCTGTTAGCAGGCACAAGGATTGCTATACACAATGACCCTGCATACATTCCAGGTGTGGCAGGCAGCAAAAGCTTGCTCAATCATCAACACAGTTGCAGCATACAGCCCAATGTGAATCATGCTGTTCCCTGACTGCACGCTCAGCAGGGTGAGTGCATGGCAAGCATGACATAAAGCTAGCCTGCACTTCTTAAAGGTATTCTCCCCATCTTAAAGGGGAGGTGCGTTCAGGCTACAGCAGCCGGTAGTAGAGTCTCAAAAAGGCTTTGTTGAAAGAAAGATGTCTAGTAATGTAACAACAGGCCAGAAGTAATGTAACAACAGGACACTCACAGCTTCTACATACTCCCAGCTATTCAGCCTTTGGTAGGCATAGCACCCAAACACATTGCAACACACTCACTGAACATTCTTCCCTCTTTCTTGCAAAACAAGGTTACTCATAACTGCAGGGAATCAACAGAGAACTGACAGTGAAAAGCATGCCTGCACCTCCCGAATCCTTTGGAGGAGACAGTGCTCCAAATTATAGGGCCAGCAGTGACTTAAGCCATTGTATTCAGTGTTGCCAAAAACATTCAGGATGACAGCATGCACTTCTCAAATCCCAATTCACCTTCATCTGTTATCTGGCATGACATATAAGCTGGAGATGGTGTGAGCATTGACTTTATGCTTTCCACCTTACCCTTCCCCTTCCCTGGTGCCAAACCTCCCCTTCTGCATTTTTGCTTACAAATATCAAAAATTTGCTGCCTGGCCAGCCAGTGCAGCAGGAGGGCCTGAGTAACAGTAGAACTCTGCTTAAGAACAATTCTGAACAAGTCATACAGGCTCAAAACATTAACTCTGTTTCTCTTTCCACAGATGCTGCTAGACCTGCTGAGTTTTTCCAGCAGTTTTTGTTTTTTGATCAAAGTGGCAACATGTCCATCAAGCTGCATCATGCTTTGAGTCCAAACAGCTTAATAATGAGACAGAATAGCAACAAAGAAGAAAAGGAAGTAAATCCTGCACTCCAGATCCCACTACCTTGTGAGATGTCCTGCCCCATGTGTCCAAAGATCCATGAGTCGAGAATCGGCCTGTTCAGTCAAAGAAGACCCATGGCAGAAACTCGCGACCCTGAATAGATATCATCCTCGAATCGGCGGACAGCTGATGACAATGGTCCAATCCAACGCACTAAATTTCTTAACAATTTCTACTAACAGTGTTTTGATTTTCATCCTATAGCATGAAAATTCAAGAAAAGAAATCTTCCTCCTCCTATTGCAGTACTAGAAATTGGATATTGCAAATGAAAGTCAGATTACTGCAGTGATCCACCTTCTCTCAACGTAGGGCTCCTGGACCTTCCTCTGGATGCTCCTTCTGTACCTCAGTGTTGCATACCATCAGCCACTAACCCAAACTAATTTAGTTCACCCTATTGAACATTAGGACAGTCAAATTAGTGTGATGAATATTTTGTTCAGAAAATAAGGTGTAATGTACCTAGATATTAATTCTAATTTATAGTCAAAGATGTTACATATTACAAACCAGGACAGGTGGGAGGTGAATAAACATAATTTGGGTCTT
Source organism: Cetorhinus maximus (assembly GCF_964194155.1). NCBI lineage: Eukaryota > Metazoa > Chordata > Chondrichthyes > Lamniformes > Cetorhinidae > Cetorhinus > Cetorhinus maximus. The sequence continues at coordinate 34,096,549 of NC_135900.1, forward strand.
GATCAATAGGATATGCTAGCCTAAAAGTAACAGCAAACACTGTGCTAAAGGGTACAGTACACGCTTAGCAAGCACACAAGTTACACAAAACAATCTTGGAATTTTCACTGAATTATTGCAATTCTTGGTTTGGACAAAATTTGGATCATCTTGGTTGGCAAACAGCAGTGTATCAAGGTATTAAAAACATCAGGAGTCATTTTCACCTTCACCACTTGCATGGTGAAAAAGGCAGATCGCCCACTTGCCTGACCCCAATTTTCATTCACAGTGAAATCAATGGAAATGAACATCAGTCACGTTCCATAATGGGCAGGTGATCCACTCCACCAGTTTACTGCCCTAACAGTGAAGGTGAAAATAATCCTCATTATATGGTGGCCTACTAAATTGGTTCATCAATGTACTGCATCACAAAATAATAAGACATATACTTTCAATTCTTCTCATAGCAAGTTCTCAATTTCAGGTAATCTGGGCGAGCTGCTAAGGGAGAAGGAAGTAAAATCATGAGGTACTTGATAGAGTGGGAACAAAACAGTAAAAAAGAATGGGAAGGAAGGGTTAATAGTTTTAAAATATGACACAGTTTTCATGCTTCCTGTTTCTATTGCCAGGAATTTATCTTCCTTTTGTTGGGATTATACAAAAATAAGATACACATATCCTTAAATACATAAGCAAAAGGTGAACTAAAATTGCTAAAAGACAATTCAAATTTTGTTTGAAACAATATTTTGAGTTGGAAGCAGTTGTTTATCAACAAAACTCTGATGTTTTGGATGGATGTGATAATTAGATTAATGACTGAATTCTAATGTATCAGTGTGCATTCAAATATTGTCTTACAAAGCAAGTAGTGAAAAAGAATTTAGACTCAATCCAATTATTAAATTCTTACTTAAACTGTGGCAGGAACGTTAGAACAAGTTGCTGTGTGGCATGGCATGGGCTTGACAAACAATGCTGTATTGTAAAATTTACATTCCTTGAAGCTCAACCTGTTGGAATTAATAATAATCTCAATTTAGCAGCATAGTGATGATACCATACGCCTATCTGATTTCTAACTTATTCCTTGTAACAAAAGGATGTTGAAGGATCTCATTGCATTAATTCCACAACATTAATAAGTATTTGAATTATCCAGGATAGGAATGGCCCAGAAATCTACCATGCAGTCTCAAGTAGAAAATGCGCATATACTATTGTATATGCAACATTTGCTGAGTAGGGCCAGACTGTGTCAACCAAAAGGCAACCAAGTTGCACTCTGTTGCATGCAGTTACTATTACTGTTACTGTTCATGGCAACAGCAGCAGCAACTACAAAGCATACTTTACTTCTGCAAATATCTGTTCCCCTAAAAGTTTGCCCTACGTCTTTATATTAGTATAATATATGAACAAAATTTACACAATTGTGGACCCACAAGCATTATAAAGATAATAATGTACAACATAACTTGACAGAAGTTTTTATTTGAACAGTTTTAGTAACTATTTCCCGTGAGAAGCTAATGGAGGATGTATAATTTTGTAAAGAAGATACAGCATGCGTTTTTGGGTCATTTTTACTCATTGCACTAATGACTTGAGTTTGTTTTCAGGTCTGTGGAATGAAAAGACTCTATTCAATTATGCAGTCATCTCTCCTGTCTAGAATGCAATTAATATTTTGACACTGAAAATAAACTAAAATAAAATTAACTAAATCAGCAGGGTGACCCTGTTTTATTACTGATGAATAAAACATCATTTTTGCATTATAACTCCCACAGCTGAGTACCATGAGAAGGGCATTTTGTGGGGGAAGCCTTTTTTGTCAACATGGTGGCTGAAGGGAGGTCTTAAGCAATATGTTAGCTGAGAAAGAAAGCTCCTATTTTCTATGCATAAAATACTGTTTCTTGTATAAAGGGGGGCCATATGGAATGTGAATCTCTGAGGGATTATCAGCAAAAGATGTTTGGGAACCTCAACTCGATGATGTTCTTGGTTGCTCCATGGTCCTCATTGCATTCCTGCTGCTCAGATGTGGTGACATAGGTTTTCCCCTAGTAGTATCCTCCAACACTAACAAATGGATGGGAATGTAGGGGTGATGTTTGCGTGAAATTGAATGAAGGTGTTGTGGCAGCTGCCAGTGAAACTGGCACAGATTTGTGTTATCCTTCTGAAATGATTACATCCCACTTCAACATTGGAGTGGAAGGCCTTCTTGTTCACCTAAGCTGCTGGCTTATGGCCTGTTGTCCTGATAGTTATACAATGCAGTCTATTATGCCCTAAACATGAGGGAAGCTGGCTATTACTACTTCCCTGAGTTCTCTCATTTGGCTGTTGGCATCCATCAAGAAGGTCACTTACTGGTTTGTTCAGACAAGGAGGAACTGACAACCTGTTTGATGCAGCTATACACTGCGGGTGGGAATAAATAGGTGATATCCTCTATAGCAGCAAGAAAGGTGAGTGGCAAAAAAGTTAAAGGTGCTACTGTCTTTGAAAACAACAAGCAAAGCATGTTTTTTGTCCAATAGGCTCTGCCTCTCTACCTCTCCTCCTTTAAGATGTTGTTTAAAACTTAGCTCTTTGACTAAGCTTTTGGTTATCTGTTCTAATATTGCCTTATGTGGCTCAGTGTCAGATTTAATCTGATAACATTGTGAAATGCCTTGGGATGTTTACTATGTTAAGGTTCCTTTTCAAATGAAAGTTGTTGTTGTTGCTGCAACAGGTTGCATGGTTGTGGTAATTATGGTTTTATTTAGTGCTTAATGTATTTTTAAGGATAATACTTGTTAGGAGAGATCACATGATCTGTAGTAATCAATAAGAGAGTGGTGCAAGCTATCTCAGCAGTCGGTGTAGAGATGGAGTTGGAGTTGAAAGCACACGTGTAGCTGCTGCTGAGTACATTGTAAATAAACTTAATGTTTCCACCCAAGAAGTGTCTGCAGATCAACTCTATTACTAATAGTACAATTCAGCCACCCTACAACAAACTGGTGATGAGGATAAAATAGGATTGAACAGAAGAAATCAAGTTAAAAAGAAATCGGCACTGTACCTCACCCAGTGATTGTAAGTAGCAGGCTCCGTTAGAATTGAAGAAGTTATCCACTCTCAAAATGCCACAATTTGGGAGAATTGATCGTTTTGAAACTGCAACGGACCATTGGTCTCAATACATAGAACATCTCACATTCTTTTTTCAAGCTAACGGGCTTATGGGGGATGAAGAGGTGAGAGATCCTCTTGAGTACTTGTGGTAGCAAAACATAGTTTGGTTCGAAGTTTGACGGCACCCAGTGCCCCAGATTCAAAATATTTCGGCAAATTGGTGGACCAATTCAACTCCAGCCCTCAGTCATGATGCAGAGGTTCAGGTTTAATTCACGAAAGAGAGCCCTGGGTGAGACAATTGCATGTTATGTGGCAAATTTGAAGCAGCTAATAGAACATTGTGAGATCGGTATGACTCTGAACAACATGCTCAGAGATAGTTTAGTGTGTGGTGTGAAATAGGACACTATTCAGAAAAGATTATTGTCCGAAGTGAATCTGGATTTCAAGAAGGCGCTAGAGATAGCGCTGGCCATGGAAAGCGCAGTAACAGATTCAAAAGCAATAGAGGGCGCACAAAATGGTGCCGTCCTCCATATCGGGCAGGAAACCTAAGTCGAAAGTGGCGCAAGAAAGCGAGACTCCGCCGAGGAGCGGAAAACAGACCCCGCTAGCTGAAGAATAAAGAAAAATAACTTAGCAGCAAAATTGAAGAATAATTTTAATAGACGTGGAAACAGACTTTTAGCAATTGGCAGTTTAAAAAAAATTGAATGCTACTATTGTCATAGAAATGGACATATGATGAGGCAATGCAAGGAAAGATTCAAGCAGGCTTGTAAACAAAAAAAGCCCAATGAAATATATAGGGGAGAATTTTCTCATGTCGGGTGGACTGTGCGGGAGCGGCCACAATCTAGGTCTGCGCTGACATTTTACGCAGGCGGGTCAATTAAGGCCCGCCCAGCATAGTTCACGACTCCCGTGCATAGCGGGAGTGGGCAGGCAGCGGCGGGCATGCTCAGATCGCCAGGCCCAATGGCAACCCGGCAGCCTGTATAAATGAAGGCCTGGCAGCCTTGGATAGGCTGCTCACAATGGCTGGGAGAAGGGCATAGCAGAGGGGCAATGTGCGTGACGCAAGTCCAGAGGGTAGGCCATCGGGGCAGGCCAGGCTGGTGGGTAGGCCAGCGGGGCAGTGTGCCCCTCGTTTTTCCAACAAGTACCTAGCTGCCCTCCTGAAGGAGGTGTCAGTGCAGCAGGAGGTCCTTCGTCCGACTGGTGGGAAGCGGAGACCCCCCCCCACCCGACCAAATATGTGTGGGAGGAGGTGGCCAAGAGTGTTAGCTCTCATGATGTAGTGCGGTACACATGGCTCCAGTAAAAGATGGAGCAAAAGATTCAACGATCTCCTGTGCTCGGGAAGGGCGAGTACCATGTTGCCTCACCCTTTCCCCCCCAACCCCACCCCCTCCCCCCCCCGCACCCCCCGCCCCCACCCCCCTCCCGCCCCCACGTTGGCAACTCTGAGTACAGTAACAGCACTGAATCCCTCATGGCATGAATCCCTCGCTGGGTGTGACAGCAGAGATTGCCCGTGCCCAGTTTACCAAGAGGGTTGAGCATGTGTTCTGCTTCCACAGCATGTGTGACACTGACACCCAGAGTGTAGAATGGGGTTGAAAGTCAAGAGTCTGCACCTAGGTAGAGTGCTGGAACTCTGAAGCATGTTGAAGTCAGAGTGCTAACATGCTGGGAGGGGAGCTTCCAGTTGGCGGGGCACCAATCCATCTGCTGGTCTTTGTGCTCCACGTGCTTGTGCCTCCTAGCTTATCAAAGTGACATCTTCTGGTGCCACATGTGAAAGAGGCAGCAGTTTGGCAATGGGGAGAGGTGGGGGGTGGGTGTCAGCCCTGGCTAGTGTGGGTGAGTGTGTGGCAGCAATGTCCCACTTTGGCTGGGTTAGCAGGGATGCGAAGAGAATCCAGGTACGGGTTGGAATAATCAATGCTCCTCTCTCCTTTTCAGGAAAAGACTGCGCATAATTCTGCAGAGCGGATGCGGACTGGCAGAGGCCAGGCCCAGTTGGCCATCCTAACGGCTTTCGAGCAGCAGGCCATGGATCTGGAGAGGCGCCATGCCCCGAGGTCCACCGGTGGCGGTGAAGCCGGGATGCCACAGGGAGGTATGTTTGGTGAGCACTCAGGTCACCATGTGTCCCCCAAAAGCCATGGCACTGCTGAATGCTCAGTGATTGAAGTTAGCAACATTGATTGACCATTGATTATGGGAGGATGAGCGCATAACGATCCAGGGGAGCAGCATGCAAGTTGACATTGTCTGTACTGCAGCTAAATAAATGTCCTTGTTCTTACTTTCAGCATCACCGGAGCAGGACCGGGAAGAGGAGACAGAGGGCCCACCTCTCACCCCTGAAGCTCCAGGACAAATCCACTCATCAGTGTCACACCGTCTCAGCCAGGCACGCACCAGCGCAGATACTAGCACCTCGGTGGGAATTAGTTCTTCGGCTAGTGTCCCAGGGCACGGCGGTGAGGACACTTCACACTGGCTTGAGGTGTTGGCAGAGACAGAGAGTGCCCAGGGCGCCAGCAGTTGGAGAACTGCTGGAGACCAGGTACATGCTCAGTCGGTGGCTGATGATGTGCCTCTGGAGGTATCCATGAGGCAGCAAATGTTGGAAGTGCAGCAGGGTATACAGGAGGATCTGGCAGAGATACATGAGGCATGGCATGGTGCCTGTGCTGGAAGAGTCCACACAGAGCATCACCAATGCAATGAGCCTCATGGCTGAGCACCATGCTTCCTCCATGGAGAGAGTGGCAACTCTCATGGAGAGGCTCCTCCAGGAGAACAATCAGGGCTTCCTGGGGTTGCGCTCAGACCTGCAAGCCCTCACAGCGGCATTGGCCTCAGCTAGTCAGTGCCAGTGTGGGAGATGATTTGGGCACCAAGTATCCCAGCTCGATGCCCATCCATCTACGGTGAGCAGGGAGGTCCGAAGTGACTTCACGTGGCGCAGCAGCTGCCTGTCATCTCCGCGGGCTCCTCTCAGGGCACTGTGGATGAGGGCAGCAGCTCCTCCGCCCCTCTCCCAGTGTCCGTGGCATCCAATGAGGCTGTGGCGACTGGGAGGAAGCCAGCTGTGGAAGTGGCTGCTCCCTCCGAGGCAAGGTCATCAAGTGTTCCATGGGCCAGAGGACGTCCGCCAAGGTCATTGAGGCCAACAGGACAGCACAGTGAGTAGGCTGTCTCAGGTGCCAGTGACAACAAGGGGACAGCACATAGACGTAGTACCCAAAAGCGTAAATATAAGGCACCTTAGGCACACCACGGGTTTCTCACTGGTGCTTTTACGTCGGCCCATAGTACTCTGTGGAATACTTGGTGTGATGTCCAACACTGTTTTTGTTTTGCTTTATGAAGTCACATTTGTTCACAATAAATTTTGACATGTTGCCATGCCTCAGGGTGATTCCTTACTTCTGCAAGTGGACGGGAAGCCATGATGTTATGAGTGAGTTGTTTGACATTGAGCTTTATTGACAAGGACCTTAGTTAATGTTACTATCCAGGCAGATTTAGCACTCAGGTATCGAGTATGGAGCCTGCAGCCCTGGCGTGTGTTGAAGGTCCATCTGTGGTGGGCTAGCTGAAGGTTCTTTGGATTAAAGCCTCCTGGGTGTCCCTGCCTCCCTGGAGTATGCCTGGGTCAGCGTCTACCCCCCTCAGCATTCTCCTGTGCATGCTCATCCTCGGACTCACTGCTGGACTCATCGTGTTCATCCAGAGCAACTGCCTCTACGTCTCCCTCATCCACTGCGTCACCCCTTTTCAGTGCCAGACTGTGGAGAGCGCAGCATGCATGCAACCATTATCAGCGACACACCATCTTGTGGGGGGGGGATGTTGGAGTGCGTCCCCTGAGTGGTCTGGGCATCGGAAGCCATCTTGAGAAGACCAATGGTTCTCTCCACCACAGCCCTTGTGGAGGCGTGGCTCCTATTGTACTGTTGCTCGGCCTCTATTTTTGGATGGTGGAGAGGTGTCACCTTTTGCCACCTTTTGAGGGGAAAGCCCTTGTCACCCAGCAGCCATCAATCCAGCCGGGCTGGAGCGCTGAAGAGCCTTGGCACCTGGGAGAGTCTCAAGATGTAGGCATCATGGAAGCTGCCCGGGTACCTTGCACAGGCTTGTAGAATCAGCATCCTATGGTCACACACTATCTGCACGTTCATGGAGTGGAAGCCCTTCCTGTTGACAAAAGCACCGGGCTCAGCTGCTGGCGCCTTGATGGTCACATGTGTGCAGTCGATTGCACCCTGGACGCAGGAGAAGCCAGCAATCGCCGCGAAATCTCTGGCTCGCTGTGCCTGGCTGGTCTCGTCTCAGCGGTAGTGGATGAAAGTCAATGCATGCCTGAATAGTGCATCTGTCACCTGCTTGACACAACTGTGGACAGCTGATTGGGAGACTCCGCAAAGATCACCCACCCATCCCTGGAAAGAGCTGGAGGCACAGAATTTGAGGGCAGCTGTGTCCTTTAGAGCCACTGACGTGGGGTGCACACACACACAGTTTGCGGCGATCTCAGGGCCTATCATCTGACAGATGGAGGTGACTGTTTCCCTTGAGAGATGGAGCTTCCTTCAGCACTGGACCTCAGACATATTGAGGTAGCTGCATCACCGCCTGTATACCCTGGCAGCAGAATAGTGGTATCTCCTGTGGCCCCTTCCGCCTTGCACTTCCTGTTGGCTCTGCGCCCCTTGTGCCTGCGCCTCTCCTCCCAAAGGTGGCTCCCCTGGAGGCTGAATGTGGGCTACTGGCCTCCCCCCCCATTTCTGGCCCTCCGTTCCTTCTCAGAGGAGGTGCCTCCAGTGGAGAGCACAATTCCCAATCCCAGGCTAAGGGAAGGCTTCCTGAAAGCTGCAGGCCCCAGAAATGTTCTTTACTATAAAGTCCTGAGGCTTTTACTCCTGTCCTAGCAGCTGGTATGAGTTTTGAAGTGTTCCTGCTCACACAGGCAGGTATAAGTAACTTTCACACTTAAATACCTGAAAGGCCACATTTGCGGCCCCACTCACCCCTCATCCCACTCATGGATGAGGCTTATATAAATGTCACCTACCCACCTGCCCATTGTGCCCATGTGACGTCCTGAAGATCGCAATGGCTGTGAAAAATCGAATTCAATTGCTGCCTCGAGGATCTTAACTGGCCTGTTAATTGATGGTGGGCGCGCATCCAAACTTGTAGCGTGCCCGCCTTTCCAAATATCGCGATGGCGTGCGGTGACATTGGGACGCTCGCCCGACGTCACCGCACATCATTTTATGCATGGGCATGCGAGGCCCACCCCCACGCGCCAACGGGATAATTCTGCCCATAATGTAGAAGAGCCTGAAACAACAAATTCAGGCATTTACTCGTTGTTTAATCTGAAAGTTGGCAAGACAGAACCAATATTTGTCACAGTGAAAGTAAATAGCAATCCTGTAAGAATGGAAGTAGACACGGGAGCTTCCACTACAGTAATTGGAGAACATACCTTCAGATATTTGAATAATGGTGAACATCGATTAAGTTTAGAAGAAACAGCCGCCAAGCTAAAAACATATACGGGTGAAGACATTTAAGTAAAAGGCATAAGCAGAGTAACTGTCCATTATGGAAGCCATTCGGCAAAGCTACCCCTGAAGGGCCAAGCCTCCTGGGGCAAAATTGGTTAAAGAATGGGCTGAAATTTTCCAGTTGGGATCAAGTGGGCTACCAGAGCTACTTAGAAAGTACACCACTGTCTTCATGGATGAACTGGGGAAAATCCAGGGCCTGCAGGCCAAGACTCATGTGGATCCGGAAGTAACCCCTCACTTCATGAAGGTGAGACTGGTGACATATGCCCTGTGAGAAAAAGTCGACATTGAACTGAAAAGACTGGAGAGACTGGGCGTTATACAACCTGTTCAGTTCTCAGAATGGGCAGCACTCATAGTCCCCATCCTTAAGCCCGACCAAAATGTCCAAATTTGTGGAGACTACAAACTGACGGTGAATGAAGTAGCTAAGCTAGACAGGCACCCCATTCCAAAAAATGAAGACCTGTATGCCAAGCTGGCAGGAGGGACAATGTATGCAAAGACTGACATGAGTCATGCTTATCAACTACTAGAATTGGATAATACCTCCCGGGAATTTGTCCCATTTAATACCCAGAAAGGGTTGTATCAATATGCACGATTGCCTTTCGATGTCTCCATCACTTGTGCCATCTTTCAGAGAACAATGGAAAGCTTACTGCAGGGACTGCACCAGGTTGTAGTCTATTTAAATGATGTGTTGGTGACAGCATTCACTGAAAAAGAGCATTTAGAAAACTTAGAAGAAGTCATAAATGTTTCTTACAAACTGGACTGGGTTTTAAAAAAGAAAAGTGCACGTTCCAAGTGAGGGAGGTAATCTATTTGGGTCACCAGGTAGATTCATAAGTCCTCCACCCGATTGAGGAGAAAGCGAGAGCCATAAGAGAGGCACCTGTGCCTAAGAACGCCTCAGATCTCAAATAATTCCTGGAAATGATCAACTATTATGGGCGGTTCTTACCCAATTTATCTACAGTGCTGGCCCCCCTACATTCTCTATGCAAAAAGAACCAATGTTGGTCTTGGGGGGGGGGGGCGCCCCAGAAAGATGCTTTCATAAAGGGGAAACAATTGTTGCACTCGTCCAATCAATTAGTGTATTCTGACCAGACAAAAGAATTAGTGCTGGCATGTGATGCATCTCCCTACTGAGTTGGAGCAGTGCTCTCTCATCAGATGGACGATGGCACGGAACGGCCAATAGGTTACGTTTCAAGAACGCTCACCACAGCGGAAAAGGGATACTCGCAGATAGAAAACTAAGGCCTGTCCATCATCTTTGGTGTCAAGAAATTTCACCAGTACGTACACAGCTGCCATTTTACAATCTTTTCAGACCACAAACCATTGCTACGATTGTTTGGCGAGGACAAGGCTATACCACCCATTGCCTCATCAAGGATACAACTTTGGGCTTACAAATATATTTTCGTGTACAAATCACAAACGCTGATGCCCTTAGTTGTTTGCCTTTACAAGAAAATGATGAGCAAGTCCCAGTTCCACAGGAACTTGTTTTACTGTTAAACTTCTTAGATTCCTCGCTGGTATGTGCTCGACAGATCAGGGACTGAACAAGTCGGGACCCAGTCTTATCTCTAGTACGAGAGCAAGTGCTACATGGTTGGCCACAGGAGCCCATATCTGATGAAATGAAACCATAATTCAACAGAAGGCATGAAATAACCTGCCAGCATGGCATCTTATTGTGGGGACCCAAGGGAAGGGACCCACTTTTAATTGGACTACACAATGTCCATCCAGGAATTTCCCGGATGAAGACCATAGCACGCAGCTATCTAAGGTGACCTGGGATGGCGAAATAGAGAGTTTAGTAAAGCATTGTGTGCAATGTAAGCAGTTGCAAAAGTTGCCAGTGACAGCTCCATTACATCCATAGGAGTGGCCAGGTAGACCCAGGGTACGGTTACACATTGACCACGCTGGACCTTTCCAAAGTTTCTGCTCATTGTCAATGCCCATTCAAAATGGTTGGACGTATATGAGGTGAAGTCACTAACGCGGCCACTACAATTGAGAAACTACACCAGAGTTTTACCATTCACAGATTACCAGATAATGGCACGGCATTTATGAGTGCTGAGTTTCAATGGTTTATCAGCCTCAACGGTATCACTCATGTGAAAACTGTACCATACCATCCTTCCTCAAACGGACTGGCCAAAAGGGTGGTTCAAAAGTTCAAGACAGGCACGAGAAAGGTAACTGGTGATTCCTTGACAACCAAGTTAGCACACTTTCTGTTTCATTACAGGACTATCCCTCACACAACAACAGGTGTCACACCTGCGGAGTTATTGTTGAAACGCCGTCTCTGTACATGGTTGAGCTTAATAATGCCAAATTTAGAGGGAAAGGTGGAAAGGAGTCAGAGTCAGAGAAGCCAGAAAACTAGACACAACTGGCATAGTTGCAAGAGGAAATTTACCGTGGGAGAGGCAGTATACATGAAAAACTTCGGAGAAGGACCAAAGTGATTACCGGGTGAAATAAGTGTGGTGACTGGATCTCTATCTTACCATGTGGAGGTGGATGGCCAGATCATCTGTAAACATGTGGTCCATTTAAGGAAGAGAGAGACGAATCACCAAGATTTGGTTTCACCAGTGATCATGACCATGTCTGTGTTTCCTGTTGAGGATACTCAACCCAGGACTGACATGTCTGATGTTCCTGTAAGAGTTGAGGATACAGGACTGCAAGTGCCCATTGAAGTACCTGATGTTCAGGCAACTATGGAAAAGGAGATTCCTGACAAAGAATCTGAAGTTGTGGAGTGGCATTGTTCCACACGTACCAGGAAACCACCGGAAATACTGAACTTGTAAATTCCTTACCCAGTGTAAACATTATGTTGTCTTAAAAAATATGTACTTGTAAATATAATATGTATAGCCGAGCTAAAGGGGGAGGGATGTATTAATTACGGTTTATTTAGTGTATAATGTATCTTTAAGAATACTACTTGTTAGGAGAGATCACATGTTCTGCAGTAACCAATAGGAGAGTAGCATGGGGTACCTCAGCAGTCAGTGTAGAGGTGGAGTTGAGTTTGAAAATACATGTGTAGTTGCTGCTGAGTATATTGTAAAGAAACGTAATGTTTCCACCCAAGAAGTGTCTGCAGATCAACTCTATCATTAATAGCACTCGGCCACCCAACAGCAACGGTTTAGCTGCAGTTTGCCTGAAGAAGCAAATCTTCCATCTGTCCTGTACCTCAGAAATATCCAGGTAGAAACTCTTGACCTCTGGACTTACCTACCCGCCTCACCTGCTGTCTAACAGGCCCAGCTGCTACTCCTCCTCATTCTTCAGGTTGCTGCTACTGCTCCTATTTCTTCAACTGTTCAACCATCCAAAGCAGTGAAGAAAACGCAGCACTCATAAGCATCAAGTGCTTAATGAAGGTAGGGAAAGGAAACAAGTCTTTATAATAAAAGTAAGTATGTACTGCTCTGGAATATCTTTTCAATTCCTCTTACTATCTTATATACCACCTCTCATACCCTATTTTTCAAGACTGAAGAGTGTATTCTTTCTAACTTCTACTCACAAGTCAATTCTGTGACACTAAGGCAGGGGTGGGGAACCTTTTTCTTATCACTGGCCAGTGACAAAATCAATCACAGACCACACACAAAAATCAACTTTATTTAATTTCTTCAGAGAGAATACAGAAATGTTCAACTCACCTGCTGTTTTAATGCAATGGCCGAATTTGATTATATTGTTAAATATTATCATAGTAATTTAGCTGATGCTTTTATTCAAAGCAAATTCGTAACGATGATAATAAATCCTATTTTGAAGGCGCTATTTTCATAGGTCTATATTTTTAGAAATCTTGCTGCGGGCCGGATGAAATTGAGTAATGGGCCAGATCCAGTTCACCATTTGTAGGTTCCCTACCCCTGCACTAAGAAGTAGCCTTGTCTCACTAGTTGCAAAGCTTGGATGTTTCTCTTGTGCTTCAATGATACGAAATGAACACAGTACTCAAGGTGCAGCCTGAGCAGAGTATTAAACAGGTTCACACGATAGCTTCAGACTAATACTTTCCTAATTTGGCAATATAGCTTAGCACTGTTTGCTTTATTGATTGCTGCTTTGCAATAGCTGAACAGAGTAAGTACTGCATCTACTATCACTCCCAGATCTTGTTCAGTCTATTCCCTATCCAGTTCAACATCATTCACAGAGTAAATATGTTATCCTTTTTTTGAATGTGTATATGTATTGAATTTCATCTGCCATAGGTTTACCCATTTTCAAATTTTGTCTAGGGCCTTCTGTATAATTCCTTTGCCATTTCATCAAATTTGACTCACCCTGTGGATTTAGTATTAGTAATTTTAGCAACTTATTAATTTAGAGAATATACAGGAGTAATTTCAAATGCAGCAAGACAGAAAACCAGCAATACAACCAGCCCAATTTTCCTTTCCAATGACTTCAACATGCAGCAATCCAATACCGGCAGGTCCACAATACATGGTTGACCTTTAATGCCCTCAGAGAGAAAGACATGGGAAGTAAATGTGGCCTTGTCAGCACCACCCACATCATGAGAACAATATGTAATAATGCTGGAGGCCTCAGTTATTGATCCTTTTACTGTGCCCGGACCTTGAATACTCATTCTTCCACATTTGAGATTTTAGGGTCAAGATTCCAGATCCTTTACTGTTCAACTCACTTTGGGAGTGACAATAACAGATTTATTTCAAAACCTCATAGATGCCCACTTTTCTATATGTTCACACAGATACCCTCTACTAGTAGCGCAGCACAAGTGCAGGAGGCTGACACTTATGTCAGCAATAATTTATAACGTCATGTAGCCCTGCAAAAATGCAACAAGTGCTATCTCAGAAAGCACTAAGCAAGAAGCGTACAGCATCAGAGTACCCAGTTACTGATGCAGGTCCCTCAGGGTGAGTCAGAGATGCAGAGAATGTCCATTCTGCTTCCCCTGTGGTTTCACAGTTGGTGCTGCAGCCACTGATATTCCTTCAAGTAGGGGAGCACTTGCTGGAGGGGCACATCAAAATCAGGTTTGTGACACACAAGGGCCAAATGTGGCAGCAAAAATGATAAAACCGTGCACATATCAAAGCTAATTCACTATTACTGTATCTTGCATATAGTCTTTCTTTCATTATGTGGGGGATGGTGCCAGTTGTCCAAAAACCATACAGATTATAGAAGGGTAAATTTAACAAGGCCCCATGTTACTGCAGAAAAATTATAGGTACACTGTTTGAGATTTTTCATTATACACAGGCTGTATGCAAGATTGGACTTTGAAAAATTCACCCTATAGGACACAGAAAAGTATAAACAGGGACAAGGAGTTTCCTGATTCTCCAGTGATTCGCAACTTTTCCTCTTTATCAGAGTTGCTGGTTTGAACTCCTGTAAAAGTCACCTTTCAATATGCTTCTGTGGTTAAGGAGTGCTGCACTAGTTACTCATTGACAGCCTCTAACAAGCTGTCATGAGTTTGGAATGTTAACTTGCTTTAATGTTAATTGAAGAAGCAAACCACATATGTTGAACTAAAACAAAAACAAAATTACCTGGAAAAACTCAGCAGGTCTGGCAGCATCGGCGGAGAAGAAAAGAATTGACGTTTCGAGTCCTCACGACCCTAGTTTTTGTTTTTATCTGTATGTTGAACTAAGATCAATTTGGCTTATTGGTTTAAATTGCCAATGGCTACATAATAGTAAATAATGAGCATTTCCTGTAATCTGATTTTATAGTGTCAATGTCTCGTTATGGTTTTATTACAAACATATTGCGTTGGAAAATTAATTGGGGCTTGGACCTCAGCAGACAGCAAGATAGAGCTAAAATTTCAATAGTGCTGATTTTCAGGCACGAGCATCATGATGCCCAGTTACGCCATCCCTAATCGAGGTGTTTCAGGCAGTACACAAACTTCATGCTGCTTCTCGATACCATGACTATGACGTGCAGTCCAGCACTATAACTGTTGCTGCCTGGTTGCATCTGCAGCAAGGAGCCCAGGTCTGTGCATGGCTCGCATGAGTTAAATCCAGCCTGGGAGGTGCATTCTGGCTGCAGCAGGTAGTGGAATTGTCTCCCCAAGTGCTTCTCACAAGGAAGAAAGTGTAGCAATGAAGCAGTAGGCCAGGTTCTCTGATGCAGTGCTAGAGGTCTCAGTCCAGGAGATGGAAAGGAGGAATGACATGATGTTTTCATAGGGAATTAGGAGGTTCTCAAGACATTACAAAGAAAATGGGGACCAATAGCCATGGAGGTCAATTTAAAGAGTGCAGCCCAAGGACCAGGCTGCAGTGCCATAAAATGTTCAATGGCTTCACATGAGTGGTGAAGATTAGTGAATATATTTTCTAATATCATCTCCCTCCACTGTACCACCAACCTCACACACCGCTGTATGCATCACACCCCCATCACCTACCTATCAGCGACCTCTAGTTATCAGGACTAACATTCATATGCTCCGCCTTACCCTCACATCCACAACCTGCAGCTTTCACAAACTTCAGATTATTCAGCTATGACAGTCAGATCACCCAAACACATTACAACATACTCACTGACATTGTTCCCTCCATCTTGCAGGACAAGGTTGCGCACAACAGGTCAGAGCAGCAGGGGACAGGCAGGTATGCATCTTCCAAGCTCCTTGAAGGACATGATGCTGCATTGGGTCGACCATGATGGAAGCTATGCAACCGACATCACTGAGAACATCAGGATGATGCTATGTTCCTGCCTTATGCACCTGCATATCAAATCTCAAATTTACCCTCATCCCGCATCCTGGCACATGAAGCACAAACTGCAGATGGTATGACCATGGACATCTTGCATTCCACCCAATCCATCCTCCCACCCCAACCCTTCCTCCTGCATTACTACTTTCCTAAGTTGTGGCCAGCCACTGCAGTCTCACCATGAAGGTGCATGCACGAGAAGCACTGTCATTTGATCTGATACTCACAGCCACTAGCTCAAAGACAGGCACTGCACTTTTTATTTAGAGGCAAGTATAGAGGTGGGATCAGCACATTTTGAATCAAGTGGGCTGTAGCCAGGTTTGGGGAGAAATAGTTTGTGCTGCTAGTTCACTAGGGGCGAGGTAATGGACATGTTCTGCTGCAGAGGACTTATGAGGACTTTGATAAGGCGATGTACAGGAACAGGTTGATGGACATGCACACTGAGATGGTAGGTGCCTTGGTAGGCCTTTTATCACTCACTATCAAGGAGTATGGAGGGGTCTGGCTTCAACTTGGCACAGGGCTACAATGCAGAGCTTGTAGCCCATCAATTTCCCCTGTGGAAACAGTGACCAACTCTACTTGAGTGCCCAGCTGTGATGCAGCATCTGGTAGCCGATGTCTCAGCTTTCACTGCAGCACAGAAAGAAGCCACCTAATGTCTAGGCGATGCAATGGAAGCTCAGGCTGAGGTCATGAGCTCCATGCCTGTTGTCATGCAGGCTTAGACTGCTGTCACTATGACTGAAGATACCAGTGTTCAATGGGACAGGCTCTGTCAGTCAGTCTCTGCACCAGCAGTTTACCAGTATTGCTGAGGCACCACCCCAGGGGAGTGGCAGTTGTTCTATGGTACAGGAACACTTATTTTCTCTCAGAAAGACAGCACTCATGCTCTCACCACTGTCTCTTCTGTTCATGCCTCTCAACCAGTCAGCCAGCCCAGACTGCTACCCACCCATGCTGAGGTGGTGCAGTGCAAAGTTAAACTCTTGGGGCCCAGAGATTGTCCTGCCTTCTCCCCCAATGAAAGTCAGCAGCTTTCTACCTGCTATGCCAAAACCATGGGGGTTCAACAAAAATACGTTCCATTATAAAACCAAAAAAATCAGCGAGGAGGATCGATAGCATACTAGACAAGTTAAGGATGGTACTATGTTTTAAAAAAATAAGCTTATACTGTTGTGAAGAATAGTGGTAAGTCTGAAGATTGGTAGAGTTTTAGAAACCAGCAAAGGGTGACAAAAAGTTGATGAAAAAGGAAAAATATAAAGGAAAGAGCAATCTAGCTAGGAATATAAAAACAGATTATGAGAGGTTTTACAAATACATAAAGGGGAGGATACTAGTGAATGATGGTCCCTTAGAGGCAAGGATATGATAAATCATCATGGGGAATGAGGAAATGGCAGATACAGTGAGCTAATATTTTGTGTCTGTCTTTACAATAGAAGACAGAAATTACGTACCAGAAATAGAGGGTAACCAAGGGACTAACAAGAGTGTGGAACTTAATTAATATCAGAGAAAAAGTATTGGAGAAACTTAAGGAAGTAAAAGCCAATAAATCCCCAGGCCTTGATGGCCTACATTCAAGGGTTCTAAAAGTGGTAACTGTAGAGGTAGTGGATGCACAGCTTATGAAAGAATGCTGAAAAGTTAAGATGAGAATAGAAAATGGCATTGAACTAGAGCATAATGTTTCTACAATTACCAAAACTTAGAAGACTGTAGCTTCTGTCAGTCTGTCACTCTTTGAATAAGGCTATATTTGGCAAACCACCTCAAAGGTATGGAAGAACACTGATGGTAGACATACCCTTCAATTTTCCTTAATCCATGTGAGGGGAGTATTTTATCACAACTCACACAAATATGCAAATATGGTGTGCACCTTAACAAGATTTTTCACCTTTGAACCTGAAGCTTTCACCTTAGAATCTAATTGAGTTCATTGGTCAATTGTATCAAAACATTGCAACAGTGACTACACTTCAAAATTACTTCATTGATTGTAAAAGTACCTTGTGACATCCATGAGGTCATGAAAGCTGCTACGTAAATAAAAGTATTTCTATCTTTGTTTGGTTCGAAAAGGAGCAAGATCCCAGCAAACTTTAACAGACTGCTGCCCAACTTCTCCAAAACTTCATCCCAATTCCGTTGGGCTCCAGGACCCTCTCACCAGATCTTTCTCCCACTTCTTGATCTTCTCACAGTGCTCACAAACTCCTATATCAAATTCCCAGTATTTCCTGATCTCACGTTGTTCCTAGTGTTTCCATATCCCAAGATCTCCCTTCCCAAAGCTCTCAGATTCGAGGATACCTCACCCAGTGATTCTATTTCCAATTAAATGTTCCAGCAGTTGTTTCATGCCACTCAAAAGACAAAAGTGCTAGCCATGCTGGCAATTCCTTCAGTCACCTGCTTGATACATGTGTAACCAGTGTGTCAGTTTATACTATGGTGCTGGCCAGGAATAAGCCAAAGACAGAATAGTAGAGTACATTAATGTCTTGGCAAACACTAAGATGGGAAATCTCTGCAATTGCTGGCGGAGAAGGGGTGGCAATTGTCCTCGATCACTGGTAGATAGATAGACACTGGTGTGCTAATATGTTTCAGTGACTTTATTTCCCAAGAATGCCTCCTTTTGTCCATACCACCTCAACCATGAAGTTCTGTATTTGAAGCAATTAACAAACAAAATTCGAGAACTAACACATTACGATCCCAATAGAGACCAAAAGTGTTTAAAAAGAAATCTGAACTTCCAGTGACTGACTGGAAGGATCACATGACAAGATTTCAAGTTTTAAGGCTTTTACTGTATCAAAATTGTTAGGGAATAGGGAAGTAAGTTATATTGGTATTTACGGGTGTTCGGAATGAGTTTCAGTTTGATTTGTATTTCTGTATCAGTGTGTTAAGAAAAGGTCAAGCTGAGTTTTAGTTTCACTTTGAAAAGGTGCCTGCATTTCTAATGTGAGGTTACTACTGTAAGAGAAGTTAAGCAAACACAAGAGTAGAAAAACTGGGCTGTTGCCTAGCAACAAGGGCCCCAGAGAGGCAGGTCCCTCCCACAGACACACACACACACAGAAGAAACTAGAAACTGTAGGTTTTTAGTTCAGTTTTGAAGGCAGCTGCCAGGCAGAAGCAGCCTGGAAGGGGCAGATGGCCAGGTCTAAGCTAAAGTTGGGTTGAAAATAGCTGCCAGGGAGACTTGAACAAAGGGGATAGATAGCAAGTCCCAAGGTAAAGAAGAAAATCTCCAAGAATCCAGGGGAGTGCAACAGAAGAAAGTCCCAAGCAGACCTTCTAGTCAAAGGAAGGACAGGAACCTGGAAAAGGTCCTGTTAAGTGAAGTTAAGCGTGAGGATCAGAGAAAGGCTCCCAAGTTTCAAGCTTAAAGAGTTAAAGGCTTATGAGAAGGCAGAAGATCCAAAGAGGCAACTGAAGGTCTGTGAGGCAGTGGTGTACTGTTGACAGCTGAGTCGGTGAGAGAGAGTGTGTGGAAGAAAGCTTGAATGCATGTGGTGACCCAGGGGAGAGGAACATTGGAAGGAGAGTTTGAAACCCTGGAGGGGAACCCTTGCGGAAGGCATTTATTTTTGAAAATTTATTCACAGGATGTGGGCTAGTCTAGGCCAGCATTTATTGCCCATCCCTAATTGCCCTTGTTCAGAGGGCATTTAAGAGTCAACCATATTGGTTTGGAGTCACAGGTAAGCCAGCCAGACAGCAGATTTCCTTCTCTAAAGGACATTAGTGAACCAGATGGGTTTTTATGACAATCTGCCGATAGTTTCACGGTCATCATTAGGCTTCAGACTTTTAATTCCAGATTTTTAAAATTGAATTCAAATTCCACCATCTGCCATGGTGGGATTTGAACCACAGCATTACCCTGGGTCTCTGGATTATTCGTCCAGCAACAATACCACTACACCATCGCCTTCCCATTTGAGAGAAAGTGTTGGTTTGGGAGAAGATTCCAAAGCAAGTTCTTGGAGAGTGGAGATTGGAAACCCTCGTGTGAAAGACGGAGTTCAGTAAGACCAGTTGGCTCACGGTGTGAGAAGCGTCTGGGGTGGATTGAGGAGAGATCCATAGCATTTAGTTGAGGTGGCATCTGTCACTTGGTTTCAGAGTATGGTGTGTCTGGACCGTGTACTTACTGTGAACATTAGAGTATAAAATAACTTTTGTAACTTGTATTATCCTTACATATCTGTACATATTTGTAAAGGTATAGTTGTGGGTGAAGGAGTATTGTAATATATTTAATCTTTTCTTGTTTAATAAATGTCTTATACTTTTGTTAAAAGTTCATTAGCTGACTCTGGTGACTCTGCTCAGTAGCCCCTCTCCATGTATCTAAACAAACAAATAAAACTTAAGACCTATCAAGCTTCCACCCTGGGGTCAGGCTTGTCCAGTGGTAACCTCAGCTGGGGATCATAACAAACTAAAAGCAGCACTGAATAAACATTATTTCAGTCAGCAATTTATACTCTAAACTACAGAAAAGATCCCCAATTTAACTTTTACAATGACCAAAAATTCCTCTACCAAGCTGTATCTTACTCTAGTTCTTAAGTGGACACTTAGGTCAAAATCTTCGGGTCAGCGAGCGGGGGCGGGCCCCGCTCGCCAACGGGTAAAATGACGCGCGATGACGTCGGGCATGCGTCCCAACGTCACCACGCATCATTCCGATTTTCAGTTCGGCAGGCGTGCACCGGAGTCGGCTGCATGCCCGCCAAACTGTCAAAGGCCTATCAAGGCCACTTAAATATCAATTAAAATGATTAACTGAGCTGACCATCCAACCTTAAGGTTGGGGGGCAGGTGAAGAGCCCAGGCAGTCTTCGCATTTATCATGAAACCTCATCCACGGACGGGATGAAATTTCATGAAGTGTTTATAAATTGAATAAAAGTTTTCATTAAAGTTCATTGACATGTCCCAGCTCATGTGACACTGTCACATGAAGGGAGATGTCTTAAAAATGTTTTTTTTTCATTATTTAAATTATCGATAATGAAACTAATCTGCCTGAGACAGCTCTGTGCTTCAAGGAGATTTCTGCGGCCATTCACACACATGTGCGAAAAAGCGCAGGCTCCATCTCAGCCTACTCACCACCCCCCCACCCCCGTCCGCAAAGGCAGCGCCCAGTGCTTCCAGGTGCACTTCACGCTGCGTGGGCTTTAATTGGTCCACCCACGTAAAATGGCGGCATGCAGCCGATCGCAGGTAGTGATTGACTGTGCGCCTGCCCACGCCCACTCCCGTTCAGCCCCCACCCCTCCCCAACGGAGAGAAGAAATTCTCCAGGAACCAGTCCAAGGCTATTCTCAGCTCCTTTTTCATTTTCCAGTCAAATAACTTCCACTCCTTGAACTGAATTTCACAGTGAATTGGAGATTCCTCCCTCTATCCAAAGCTAGGAAAATCTTCCAACTTTGCTTAAACCCTCTCAAACTTGATCTCTTCAATTTGAGCGCTAGCTCCCTGCGTGGTGAATAATAGAGACTGGTTGCCTCAAACTCTCTGCTCCACAATCTCTCTCTCAGATTCTTCCAGATTGTGAAGTTCAATGATATTTTTAGAAAAAACGGCAACCTGATCCTACAAAGGCTTCTTAACGACCTTCCCCTCTCAAAGCCCATCCCCATGGCAACATAAATCGCATGGACTTTGTATCCAGGTAGAAATGCTAATTAGCTATCCATTAGACCCCCAATTCCATTTCAGCTTGGAATTAAATGGAAAATTTAAAGTATAATTGTTTATAAAACCTGACATTCCTAACACCTCCTGGGATTTGGAGACTAAGACGCAAATTTTTACTCCCGGATTGGGAGCGGACAGATGGGATATTTCCTGGCTCCCTGAACCCAACCTTGGAAAAAGAGGCCCAGAAGGTCAGATTTTCATTCGGTGGGGGGGTGGGCTGGATTAAAAGTTGGGCCTGCCGACCCCAGAACGAGTGCAGAGCTGGGCTGGGCAAAAGGTCTGCCTCTGTGCTCCAGCACTGTATGAAGTTATTTTAAAAAACGATTTAAACAAAAAAATAGCCCTCTAGCCCTCACCCCGCGCAACACAACCCCATGCCCATTCATGCCAACATATGTCCCTCTATCCACACCTCCTATGCCCCTCTACCCACCCCTCTATGACTCCTCACACCACCATGCCAACCCATGGCCCCACTCATTCCCATGGCTTTTTATAGCCCCTCTGCCAACTTAGTGCCAACTCATGCTGACCCATGGCCCCCACACTTTGCCCTTACCCCCTCCATACCAACTCACCTCGTATCCACCATGGGCAAACGTCAGGAGCCATGCTGACATTCACAGAATCACAGAATTGTTACAGTGCGGAAGGAGGCCATTAAGTCACCGTGTCTGCACCAGCTCTCCAAATGAGCATAATGACTTAATGTCATTCTTCGGCCTTTTCCTCGTACCCTTACTCACTATTTCTATTCAAATAATAATCCAATGCCCTCTTGAATGCTTCCACCACACTTCCAGGCAGTGCAGTCCAGACTCGAACCGCTCGCTGTGTAAAAAAGTTTTTTCTCACATCACGTTTGCTTTATTTGAAAATCATTTTAAATCTGTGCCCTCTCGTTCTCAATCCTTTTACCATCGGAAACAGTTTCTCCCTATCTACTCTGTCCAGCTCCCTCATGATTGTGAACACCTCTATCAAATCTCCTCTTAGCCTTCTCATCTCCAAGGAGAACAGTCTCAACCCCTCCAATCTATCTTCATAACAGAAATTTCTCATCCCTGGAACTGTTCACATCCATCCTAAACTGTGGCCCCCAGAACTGAACACAATACTCGAGCTGAGGTCTAACTAATGCCTCGTATAAGTTCAGCATAACCTCCTTGCTCTTGTAATCTATGCCCTTATTAATAAAGCCCAGGATACTGTATGCCTTATTAACTGCTCTCTCCACCTGTCCTGCCACCTTCTCTGATCTATGCACATATACACCCAGGTCCCTCTGCTCCTGCACCCCTTTAAGAATTGTACCCCCTACTTTATATATTCTCTCTCCATGTTCTTCCTACCAAAGTGTATCACCTCACACTTCTCTGCATTGAATTTCATCTGCCACCTTATCAGCCCACTCCACCAACTTGTCTATGTCCTTTTGAAGTTCTACACTGTCCTCACAGTTTACAATGTTTCCAAGTTTTGTATCATCCGCAAACTTTGAAGTTGTCATAATTTTTCTCACAAGCCTGTTGTGTGGCACCGTATTGAATGCCTTTTGAAAGCCCATGTACACCACGCCAACCACATTACCCTCATCAACCCTCTCTGTTACCTCTTCAAAAAACTCCAGCAAGTTAGTCAAACATGATTTCCCCTTTAGAAATTGATGCTGGTTCTTCCTAATCAACCCACATTTTTCCATGTGACTACTAATTCTATCCTGAATAATTGTTTCTAGAAGCTTCCCCAGCACTGAAGTTAAACTGACTGATCTGTATGCTTGCCTTACCTTACAATCTTTTTTGAACAAGGGTGTAATGTTTGAAATTCTCCAGTTCTCTGGCACCTTCCCCGAGTCTGGGGAAGTTTGAAAGATTATGGCCAGTGCCCCTGCAATTTCCATTCTCTCTTTATTCGTTATTCTTGGATGCATCTCATCTGGTCCCCGTGCCTTGTCAACTTTTAAGTACTGACAGTTTATCCACCAATTCCTCCTTATCAATTTTGAACGCCTGTAGTGACAGAGTTTCCTCCTCTGTCACTGTGGCTTCGGTAGCATCTGCTTTCTTGGTAAAGACAGACACAAGCTATTCATTTAACACCTCAGCCATGCCCCCGCTCCATGTGTAAATCCCCTTTTTGGTCCCTAAGCAGCTCTACTCCTCCTTTTACCAGCCTTTTACTATTTTTGTGCCTATAGACGACTTCGGGATTCCTCTTTATATTGGCTGCCAGTCTTTTCTCATAATTCCTCTTTGCTTCTCTTATTTGCTTTTTCGTCTCCCTTCACATAAAATAATGTGTCTATTGATGATGTCACTATTAAAAACCACTGATATTGGTTTAAAAAATTGTTCAGTACATTGAAATTCCTCTAACTAATCTCTTATGAAAACAAACATTTCATTGAAATACGTATTCTCTTATGAAAACAAACATTTCTATTCTATAACCACTTAGAATTGTCAATCAAACTGCGCACTTACCAGGCTCCCCACTGTGATAATGTTAGGTTGAAAAATCAGTGCTCCTTATTTATATGTGGGGGTGGGTGGGATGCAGATTTGAGGTTACTATCAGATCAGCCATAATCTTATTAAATGGCGGAGAAGGCTCGAGGTGCCAAATGGCCTACTCCTGCTCCACATTCATAAAATTCTATCAGGATAGCCCTCAGGCTTATTTCAACAGACAGAGTGAATTAGTAGGCACTGATTTTTTTTAAACTCTAGACATACTTTTAATTTAAAGCCTTGCAAAGTTAAATCCCTTGACAGCTTCGACATTTCCTACAAGTTTCAACAGTTCTTTGACAGCTTTGACAGTTCTTTGATAACTTAGACAGTTCAAATGAGTTCAAAGGGTGCCATACCTCTCCCAAAGGTATCCAGGGACCATTTCCAAAGGGGTACCTTACCTCTCCAAAAGGATACCCTGGCTATCCGAATGAAACCTAAGATTCAGACCGGCTCCTACCAGGTCTAATCTGCACACTTCGGGTTTCAGACACCTACCTCACCAAAATCATACGAGTGGAGGCAGCTGGTGATTTATATGGGCAGCTGTCTCCAGAAACCACGGGTGTTCGATTTATAACCCGCCCCATTCTCCCCCCTCCCCTCCCCCCCCGAAAATGGCAGAGGCCGGGTTCAGGGGTGGGACTTCCGGATTCGAGCTTCCGTTGGCATTTTCGTGCAGATGGAGAGCTGCCTTTTGACCTTTAACAACCAAGCTACCCAAGCCTGTTGCTTGGCAGAATTCAGGGCAGGTCACATGACACCCTTCATTCCTCCATTTTACCCTAAATTATAAAGACTATCCCAAAATATAATTTTACAAACTTCATATTTTAACGCACAACATAGGACCCATAACATTTTTAAAAATGTATTCAGAAAAAACACAAATTTTGAAAATGTCTATTAAAAACAGCACTGTACTCCCCTGCACATGTGGTGCATTTGCTCTCCTGATTCACAGGGCTACAGAATCAGTTTTAATTATCTGCAATTGGGAAACAAATGCTCCGTAAAAGTTCCAATCTTAGACAGACAAACCATCACAAAAAGATTGATACATTAAATTGATGGATTTCATCAGTTAGTCTCTGCAAGAAAGTTATGACCAGATTGGATAAAATTCCATCCATGAACTATTATATGCTCTTACAAATATTGAAAAAGTGTTACATTTCCTGGTCAGTCTTATTGATGTAAATTAAGTCCATCAAGGAGTGAAAATGTGTATGAGACTCATCTTCATTGCAAGCCACTTGTTTTGCTGAAATTAAATCAAGCGTAGCAGGTGATTCAACATAATTCTCTGATTTCAGCTCTCTTGAAGCAGAAATGGTGATGACATATTAGAATTGTCACATAATGAGAAAGCCACCAGCCGTCAGTAATCAAATTTAAAGGACGCACTGATTCTTACCAAGGCTCAAAGTTAATATATTAATTTTAAAAAAAATGTAAAATGTATTGATCTGTGTTGATTACTTGAGAAATAGTGTGAAACATTACAAACACCTATCAGGCTAATTGGGCTTGATATTAAAACGTGAAACGTGACCTCCAACTTGATGTCATTTCTTCAGCAGCAAGTAGGAAGGTGTGCCTGTGTCCCATCTTCAGAGGTGGGACATAATATTAACTGGCTCGCACTGTGCAATTGGGATTTCAAGGACTCAGGAAACCTGCCAATGAAATGGAGGCAGGAGCTGCCAGGTTCAGAAGGTGAGTGCCTTTTGCAGCATACCTTTTGGCTCAGGAGAAGTAGGAGTGCTCTCTCTACCCTTGACCTCTCAAGGAAGTCTTTGGCCTCCATTCTGCTGATCTCAGCCTCTCTGTCTCTTCCCAGGATGATCACCAATCTCCCCAAGGACCTCACTCTCTCACCATCTACGATTGTGACCAATGCCCCTCCACCACCTACTCACACACCCCAAACCCTGATCTGCAGCCTTCTCCCCTCCGCTGATCAAGACCATCCCCCTGGACCCCAGTGCCGAACTGCAGCTTGCCTTTTCCCACGATCACTACTGACCACCCCCCACCACTCAATTTGCAGCATGCCCCTTCCCGCAACCACAACTCGATCCCATTCACTCCCTCCACAAGTGCTAATCTAAAGATTTCCCGCCCCGCCCTCACTCAATCACAGTCAACCCCTCCACACCCCAAGTCTCGAGGTGTGATCTGCCCTCCCTTCCTGATTGCTGGCGACAATCCCATGGACTGCAGCCTCCTAATGGTGGTTTTCCCAGTTAGCCAGTCGGTCGGTTTGGCCAGCTTCCAGATGAGAAATAGAATTTTAAAAGATAATCACAAAGCCTTACCATTAAATGCAGCAGGAGTTCCACATCCCAAGCATTGCCGGCAACTTCGGCCACTTTCAGAGTAGGTATATTGCCTCCCTGGTGCCGGGGTCAAGGATGTCACTGAGCAGTTGCAGAGCACCCTGCGGGGCAAGGGTGAACATCCAGCAATCATGGTCCATATCAATACCAATGATATAGGTAAAAAGAGGGATGGGGTCCTGCAGGCAGAGTTTTGAGAGGTAGGAAAGAAGCTACCAAGCAGGACCTCAAAGTTAGTAATCTCTGGATTACCCCAGTTGCTGTATGCCAGTTAACATATAAATGGGAAGATAGAGTGGATGAACGTGTGGCTGGAGAGATGGTGCAGAGGGGAGGGCTTTAGATTCCTAGGAGATTGAGACTGGTTCTGGCAGAGATGGGACCTGTACAGGCCAACTGAGTTGCACCTGAACAGAGCAAGAACAAAATTTCCCTGTGGGGCCACCTACTAGTGCTATTAGGGAGGAGTTAAACTAATTTGGCCGGGCTGCGGGAACCAGCAGGTAATGTTAGTGAGGATTGGGAGAAACAGATAGCACTGGAGTGTGAAGTAGCATGGTATTAGGTGTGGTCAGAGTAAGAGGTGTAGAGTAAAGGGTTAATTGTAATGTTAATGAGATAATGATGTTAATGATAATGTAAGCCATTAAGCATCAAGAGGCAGATGACCAGGTGGTTCCAAGAAAGCAAGACACTGAATAGTCAGTGCCCAGAAAACCATGTACTTACCATGAAGTCTTTGTAAATAGTTCTTAATAGTTTCAAGTAAAGCTATACACTGACTATCTACATGTAACCCTTAGAGTAAGTAAAACCATGTCAAAACATGATGGTAGCACTGAAGGCCGCAGTTTAGGAAACTGAGGCCGCAGATTGGTAACCCATGGTGAAGACCTTGGAGCAGCTGGACTTCATAACAAAAAATAATAAGATCAAAACATACCTTGACAGAAGGCAGTGAATCACCCACGATGTCGGTGGCCATTGAATAGCCACTACAGTTTATACAGCCTTTCCAACACATCGAGAGTCCCTAGTACAGACAGCGATAGGAACTCTGGAGGAGACAGTTTGAAATGTACCAAACAGCTTTGGGCACACAAGAAAAGGCGGAAAAACACCAGGTCAGTTTGCTTTTCTATGCAATTGGGGCCATAGCTGATCATTTCTTAGGTGCAACAAGGTGTCGAGGAGACCTCGGTATCCTACAAAGAGGTTATGAGGGTCTTAAGAAGAATCTAGTCATTCATTGAGCAGGTGAGATTCAACCAGAGAAGCCAATAGCCGGGTGAATCTATTGATTTATTTATTAACAAATTGTATCGACTGGTTAGCAGTTGTGGCTATGGAGCTTTAAAGCATGAGTTAATTTGCAACTGCATTGTAGTTGCTGTGCTCAACAACACTCTGCTGGATTTTTTACAAACCAAAGAGGATTTAATTTTAGAGAAGGCCGAACATTTTGTAAGGTAGGTGAAGCTGAGACAGCAGAATCAGGATGTACTTCAGGGAGATGTTGAGGCTTGGGTAGGGTCGATCCAATATGTAGGCCAAAAGTCAGAAGTCCCGCTCACAGAAAAGCCTGTGAAAAAGCCTGCTAAAACTGCCAAAGGGGCAGGAAGAACCCTTCCACCAAGGTTAAAATGTTCCAGATGTGACGCCAAAAGACAACATCGCAATGAAGACTACCAAGCAGGGGATGCTGAATGCTTTCTCTGTGGCAAGCCTGGGAATTTTAAACTATTCTGCAGATCTAAACTTCAAATTAGAGGAAGAAAGCTGGAACAAGCTACGAACCATTTTGAAGTCCAGGAAATTGAACATACAGCATTCCAACCTGATACTTGTTAGGAGAAACCAAAGATCCTGATAAGCAGTTCTGGTCTGTAGAGCTAGAAGGATAGAGAACAGAATTTAAACTGGACATCAGGGCTGGGATCACAGTCTTATTGGACTGGCTTCAGAACTGGCTTAAAGAAGTAGAAATCCAACCATCTGAACTAAAGTTATACATGCCAGGAGACACAGACCTCAAAGTGAAGATCTACTACAACCCTTAAGCATCAAGAAAATAAATTAATGAATCTCTTTATATTTTACAGAACCAGCAAATTTCTCTGCTTAACAGTTCAGTGTGTTTAGGACTTCGTCTTCTACAAAAGGTCGATAGAGGACAAGGGGCAATATTTCAAGGATGAATTTCCAAAGTTGTTTCGAGGGTTGGGAAAACCCAACATTGCAGCAAAAATGGAAATCCACTCATTACGGAGTGTGTCGGTCTTTATTGCAGAAACACCATCCACTGGACCACAGGAGAAGATTGCAGATCTCTCACTTCTCTTTGAAGACAGTTTAGAAGAGGTGGAAACAGGAGACACTAAACAAGATGGTGACCATCCTCTAGAGGAGCTTCTAGATCTTGGGTGGCTCTTTCTAGGCAGAGCTCAAGAGAATGAAGCCATTACAGAAGCAGGTGATCTGTTGGAAGTAGAGGTCCTAGATCTTACCATACTTTGATTTCACTGCCAAAGCCTCTGAAGTCTTTGTTGTCTCTTTTGAGGAGAATCATCCTTTCATTGAAGAAGGTGAATTTGTCTACTTATTCCACTAAGCCCATCGATAACATGCATCAATAACTGCTAGCAGCCAGCAGACTGCTATCTAGGGAAACTGAGATGCTTAACTCCAAGTTGGATCAAACCAATAGAGGAAGTTCAGAGTTAATTAATTTGTACAAATGTCAGCTGCAGTTCACACTTGAGTCTCACCAGCAAGTCATGAATGCACTCAAATCTTCTTTCAGTAAAGAGGTCCAAACTACAAAGCTTCTACAGCTGAAGAATATTTCGTAGGAACTTCATATAGATCCAGGTTCAAAGGTTTATGATAATAGTGCAATCCTACTTTCTCATGCTGACCCTGAGATCCCGTTGTCTGCAGGGGAGCAGCCTCACACTGAAGTAAATGTGCAAATGATAGCACTAACTACAGAAAGTAAAATTCCTCCCCTAAGATTAGTAGGGAAGTCTTCCTTTCCACGCATCCTGCAGTGTCTTCAGGATGTTCTTCATTTTCCTTTTTGCCTACTAGAGTCATTCATGTCTCAGGTATTCGATACTTCTCTTGCCATCACAGCAGCAGAGAATGACACAGCTGCAACGTTTTTGATAAAAGTTAAAAGCTCTTCATTTTCTCAAGCCAATGCTTTCACCTTTCTCCAGTGTGCAAGGCAGAAGAAGACTACAGAACAAACATCAGTTTGTTGTCTTCCTTTTCAAGGGGTTGTGATTGTGATCATCCGAGTCCTGAAGGTTATTGTCTTAAATTAGTTTTTTCTAGATTGGTTTTCACTGCCTTTATGTTTAGGTTGTTGTAGAATCACAGCCCAGGAACCATCTGTCATGAGAAGCTGCTATCTCACTCCACCAATGTGTTTACATTCCAAGGAGAAAGTAAAGGAACCCATATGTCCAAAACACCCTCCAAGAGAACTGAGAACACTGTTGGGGGCTGATGCTTTAGGTGACAATGGCTTGGACTGGGGGGGTGGGGTGAGGGATGTAGGACATACGAGGGATGTACAGTTACAGGTGGAAACTGTAAATTAGATTTACAGGCGATGAGAATATAACGTACATAGTCTAACAAAAGAATGCAACAGTTTTGAGATTGTACTGTGGGGAGATGTAGAGTAAAGGGTTAATGGTTATGTTAATGAGACAATGATGTTAATGATGATGTCAGCATAACATCAAGAAGCAGATGACCAGGAGCCTCAAAGATAGCAAGACACTAAATAGTCTGAGCCCAGAAAACCATGTACTTACCATGAAGCCTTTATAAATCGTTCTTAATCAATTGTTTCAAGAAAAGTTACACACTATTTACATGTCACTCAGAGTAAGTAAAACCAGAACAAAACAAGAGGTAATGCAAATAAGGTCTAAATTTAGTTTACTATGCATGTATGTGAATGTGTGGAGTGTGATAAGTAAGATTGGTGAGACAGTCACGTGGGAAAATTATACCCTGGTGATAACAGAGAACTAGTTCAGAAAAGGGCAGGGTACTAAATATTCCTGGATATAAGTTGTTCAGGAAAGATAGGGAGGGAAGGAAAGAAAGGAGGTGGAATTGTAGTATATTACGTCCTCACTTTAAGTTTCCCCCTTTTAAGTAGTTTAGATTTAATGTCACGTCAGTTGATGAGACCGATATTTGTGTTTTAACTTTGGGAGTTTTGTTTTACCATTGTTTAGTTGCGAGTGTGATGTAGGGTCGCATGACCCAATCAGCACTATTGTGGACTGGTCTCTCTTTGGAGAACGAGAGGGTCAGCCAGTGACTAGGCGGGTCAGCCAGCACAATGTGCAGTGAGTGGGAAGTTCAGTGTGTGGAAGAGGCAAGGAGTGGGAGAGGTGAGGAACAGGAGAGATGGAGAATGGAAGGATTGGTAATTGGAAGAGGCAGCGTGAGAGGCAAATAGAAAGAGCGTACTTCTGTTATATTTTCAATTTATTTTATTTAAAAAGTTACTTCATTTATGAATATAAGAATTTAGCAATTTACTGTTTTTCAACTTACAAGGTATGTTTTAGTGTTTTATTTTCTGAGGGGAAAGGTCCTACAGACCTAGCTACAGTTTTAGCTTTGATTGTAATGGGAAAATCTGATTTGCTTAACGTTGGTTCACTTAAAATTGCATTTTTCAAGAACGCAACTACAATGTTAAGCAAGGACTTACTGTACTGATTAAAGAGAACTTCACAGTGCTGGAGAGAAAGGATGTCCTTGGGGTTTGGGGTCGAGGGGATTGTTGGTGGTCAGGGACAGAATCCATTTGGCTAGAGCTAAGAAACAACAGACATAACAATACATTACTGGGTATATTCTATAGGCCACTAACCAGTGGGAAAGGTATAGAGGAACACATTTGCAAGGAAGTTACAGAGAGGTGCAAGTATAGGGTAGTTAAAATGGGGGACTTTAATTATCCTAACATAGACTGGGATGGTATCAGCATAAAGGGCAGAGAGGGGGAAGAGTTTATGATGTGTGTTCAGGAGAATTTTCTACATTGGTATGTTCCTAGTCCAATGAGGAAGGAGGCATCGCTAAGTCTAATCATGGGGAATGAGGTTGGTCAAGTGGATCAAATGTCAGCAGGGGAATATTTAGGGAACAGTGATCATAGTACCATAGATCAAAAATGGGGGAGGGTCAACTTCAATGGGGGTGAGAACAGATCTGCTGTAGGTAAATTGGAATCAGCGATTGACCGGTAAAACTGTAATGGAACAATGGGCTGCTTTTAAAGAGATGGTGGTTCAGGAACAGTTCAGTACATTCCTACATGAGGGAAAGGTAGGTCAACCATCACCAGAGCTCACTGAATGATGAGAGACAGAGAATATGATGAAGCAGAAAAATGGTGCATATGACAGATGTCAGATGGATGATACGCTTGAGAACGTGGCTGACTATAGAAAGTTTGGGGGAAAGTTCGAGGGTAGGTGGAATGTGGAATTGAGACCACAATCAGATCAGCCAAGATCTTATTGAATGGCAGAGCAGGCTTGAAGGGCCAAATGGCCTAGTCCTGTTCCTAATTTGTATGCATTTTATATGTACGTATAAATGTATGTTCATATGTAAGTGACCAAAGAAATAAGATAAGCAAGGGAATAATTTAAAAGACTGGCAACTAACATAAAAGGAAATCCAAATGTCTTCCGTAGGCACTTAAATAGTAGAACATTAGTAAAAAGGTGGGTGGGGAGAAAAAAGAACACTAATGCATGGAGGCTGGGGGCATGGCTTAGATACTAAATTTGTACTTTGCATTTCTCTTTACCAAGGTGCTGCTCAGGTCAATGTGAAAAAGGAGGTATCAGAAAGGCTGGCTGTACTTAAAAGTTGTTACGTCACCAGGACTGGATGAGACAGCCAAAGAAACAGAGGGAGGTTAGGGATACTAGCCAAAATTGTCCAATCCTCCTTGGATACAGGGGTGGGTCCACAGGACTAGAGAATTGCAAATGTACATGCTTATTCAAGAAAGGGCATAAGGAACCACAGGCCAGTTAGCTTGACCTCGGTGGTGGGGAAGCTTTTAGAAATAATAAATCGAGACAGTCAATTGGTCAACCGTGGATTAATTATGGAAAGCCAGCATGGATTTGCTAAGGGCAAATCACATTTAACTAACTTGTTTTTTTTCATATGTTAACGAGAGGGTTGATGAAGGTAATGCCATTGATGTGGTGTACATGGGCTTTCAAAAGGCATTTGATCAAGTGCCACATAACAAGTTTTCCAGCAAAGTTAGAGCACATGGAATAAAAGGGGTAGTAGCAATATGGTTACAAAATTGGCTAAGGGGAAACTGGGTAGTTTTTTTGACTGGAGGAGGGTATATAGTGGGATTCCCAGAGTTTTGTATTAGGATCCCTTCTTTTCTGATATATATTAATGACCTAGACTTGGGTGTATAGGGTACAATTTCAAAATTTGTGGATGGCACAAAACCTGGAAGTATTGTGAACTGTGAGGAGGGTAGTGAAAGACTTCAAAAAGACAAAGACAGGCTGGTGGAATGGGCGGACAAGTGGTTGATGAAATTTAATGCAGAGAAGTGTGAAGAGATTCATTTTGGGAGGAAGGACAAGGAGATGCAAAGAAAATGAAGGGTACAATTTTAAAGATGGTACAGGAGCAGGGAGACCTGGGGGCACACATGCACAAATCATTGAATGTGGCAAGGCTGACTGAGAAAATGGTTAATAAAGCATACAGGATCCTGGGCTTTCTAAATTGCAAGGAAATTATATCTATAAAGCACTGGTTTAACCTCAACTAGCATACTGTATCAAATACTGGGCACCACACTTTAGGAAGAATATGAAGACATTAGACAGTACAGAAAAAATTCACATGAATGGTTCCAGGGATGAGGAACTTCAGTTATGTGCATAGTTTGGAAAAGCTGAGACTGTTCTCTTTGGAGAAGACAAGGTTGAGAGGAGATTTGATAGAGGTGTTCAAAATTATAAGGTATCTGGACAGGGTAGATAAGGGGAAACTGTTCCCGTTGCCAGAAGGATCAAGAACCAGAGGACACTGATTTAAGATGATCGTCAAAAAAAGCAATGACGATGTGAGGAAAAACTTTAATGCAGCAAGTTGGTAGGATCTGGAATGCACTGCCTGAGTGTGGTGGAGGCTTATTCTATCGAAGCCTTCAAAAGAGAATTTGATAATAATCTGGAGAGAAAGGTTTGAGGGCTATGAGGAAAAGGCAAGCGAATGGGACTAGGTCAATTGCTCTTTCATGGAACCAGAACTGACACAACGGGTGAAATGGCCTCCTTCTGTGCTGTCATTATTCTATGATTCTCATGCACCCTCACTAATATCAGGGCCTATTTATCAGTAGGTTTAAATGCACTGGCGATTCCATATTTTCCCCTTTTGTTACTAAGTTTACAAGAGTGAAACAAACATCTTTGATTCTAGGATAGTAAAGAATATCACACATACTACCCTTCACATTTTATGAGTCCAGAAACAGTTGTAAACTTCATTTCAAGGTTACATCTGGGTTGATTTAAAATAAGTTACCAGATTCACAGAATGATGCAAATTAGGAGGAGCGATCATGCCTCTTTGAAGGAATTATCCAAATAGTTCTACTCCCTTGTCCTTTTCTTATTTCCCTTCAAATTTCATCCCTACTAGAATTTATCTAAATCCGTTTGAAATTTCTTATTGAATCTGCTTCCACCTCCCTTTCAGGTAGTGTATTCCAGTTTTTAACAACTCCCTGCCTAAAAAAAGTTCTCATTTCACCTCTGGTTCTTTCGACAATTACCTTAAACTGTTGTCCTCCAGTTGCTGAGGAGGACAATTGCCACCGGAAACAATTTCTCCTTTTTATTCTCTCAAAATCCTTCATGGTTTTGCCATCAAATCCCACCCTTAACCTTCCCTGCTCCAAGTAGAACAATCCCATTTCTCTGGTCTTCCCACTAATTGAAATCTTTCGTTCTTAATACCATTCTAGTAAATCTCTTCTGCACCCTCGCCAAGGCCCTGACATCTTTCCTAATGTGTAGTGCCCTGAATTGGGCACAATATTCCAGTTGACATCTAACCAGTGATTTATGATGCGTTTGTATAACTTCCCTGTTTTAGTACTCAACGCCTTGGTTTATAAAGCCAAATACCCCATATGCCTCTTTAATAGCCCTCTCAACTTGTCCTGCCATCTTCAAACTTATGTACTTGCTCTCTGTTCCTGCACCCCTTTAAAATTGTACCATTTTCTTTATATGTTTCTCATTCTTCCTACCAAAATGCATTAAGTCAGATCTGCCATGTGTCTACCCATTTCACTATTCTGTGTCCTTCTGATGTCTATTCCTATCCTCCTCAATGTGCACTATATTTCCAAGTTTCTAATCTGCCAACATTGAAATTGTACCTAATATGCCCAAATCCAGGCCAATTAATACATATCAAAAAGAACAGTTGTCCTAATATCAACATCTCGAAAACATTGCCGTATCCTCCCCTCCAGTCTGAAAGACAACCATTCACCATCACTTTCTGCTTTCTGTCACTTAACCAAACTAAAAGCTGGGTAAGGTCAACAGGAAGAAGTCAGTAGCACTTTTCATCAACATGTATGGTGTATATACATTCCAAGACATCACAAATAAGATTGCCAAATGCGTTAAAATTTAGAATTTGACAGAACTGTGAACGCTATTGGATAAACTGAGTTAATTGCTGTTTACAAATCCCGAACTCAGAAACTGACTTGAGGCTAAATTTCTCTCCTGTCTAAGCTGGGAGGTTTTTGTACATACTGAATATTTTAATTGTACATATTGTCAATCAGAAATTCCTTAGGGTGATTACACTGTTTTTATTCAATTGGAAAACAAATTACATCTGCTGATTGTTAGGAGAGGCATTTACACCAGAATTTCATGGGTCAGTTCATTTGAATGTCCAATCAACTCTCCCTTGGGCATCAACATCACCTCTAAAACCAACAGTCATACAACTAACCCTTCACAATGATTTTAGGCACAGTAGTTTAGGGACTTACAGTATGACTACTTATCCCCTCTAACAGCAATTACTTTCTTGTGGAACCATAAAGCCTTTTTTTCCCACTTTTAACAGGGTGATACCACTAAATCTCTCATTTCAGTTCTCCTATGCTACTTGACAGACACTCATCAACTGCTAGACTTCACATAAGACCATCAGACCAGCACATCTTGCAGGTGAACCCATCCCGTTCTCTCAAGGCAACTCCTCAGATCCCCACCAGATCAGTCACCACTGACGCTCACCCTCATTTTATTGCAAAGTCACACTTATCCCTCAGTGGCCCTCAACAAATGCTGTCCTTCCATCTTCTCAAAACATTCCATAGCTCACACTCATAAGGTTTTAATTTCTCTCCTTGCAGGAGCACAGAACACCAGGGAGAGGTAGAGAACTGGGGTGACCATCCAGTCATAGCCATCCTGGCAGCAGCAGAGCATGAGGTGCTGGAGATAAGCCATAACTGTAACTGGTAACAGAATTACATATCACATGGCATAGAACACTCACTCGTATAGAGTTGACATCACCAGTCACTGAAGTATGTAGATAAGCATCATGATGACTTAGAACCCCCTCACCTTGTCGGTTCCAATTCACGTCTTTCATTATCCACAAGTCCATTAAGTGTCCTTCAATAGTTGCTGTTGGAGGAGGAGGAAGGCTCCTCAGAGAAGGTCACTCACTCTGAGGAAAGACCATCACATCACTCATGTGTAACCTCCACTAGCTCAGATGAGCAGACCATGTGTAACCTCCACTAGCTCAGATGAGCAGACCTCAGAGGGGCCACCAAGAGAGGTAGTTGGGTTGTCACATGGAGACTTGCATATCACAACTAAGCAGGAGCACATGATGGAGACAGGTACAGCAGTGAAGAACCTGTTAGAGGAGGACTATTTTGGAGCTGCAACAGAAAATGGTTCAGTCAGCATTTCCAAAGCCACTGCACAAGATTAGAGAGAAATTGGAGGAGTCCATCATTAGCGTGAGTGCCGTGATGACTCAGGTCTTCAAGATGATATCTGCATCTATGGCAAGAGTGGCCATCTGTATGGAGCATCAGATGTGGCAGGTAACCGAGTACATGCTGGCCCTGACTCCTGCACACTCAGAATGTCACCTTAAACAGGATGGAGGAAAGTCTTGCATTGTATATTCAGTGCCTCACTGACGTGCAGTGAAGCGCTCTTCAGCTCTTGGCTAGCAGGGAAGTGCAGGTCGACCATGATAAGGAAGATGAAGAGATGGAGGAAGAGCACATGGAGGTTGGAGTCTGTTCAAAGTACTTTCACTCCTCACCTCTAGTCCCCTCCTCAGTCAAATCCTGGCGGGCTGCTGCCTGCCCCAGTGGCTCAGTCCGCCCCTGCACAGGTGTAGGTGGGGGATTCTTTGGCCGGCCCTCACAAATTCTAAAACCCAGAGGACACCAGCCAAAAATATCTGAGTGGGGAAACAAGCAGCCAGCCTCTAGCTCGGCTGAAGCCATTAGGGTTGCACTGCATGGGAGTTTAAAGGAGAAAAAGGGATTTGTATGTGCACTAGGGTATTCAATCGGGTGTCCAAGACTGTGTTAAACATTACCAGAAATATTACAATTTATCAACCATTAACTCGATTTCAAAGCTCCATTGCCTCTTGCTGCCTGACAAGTGGCTTTCTGTCTTGTGAAGAACAGGATGACCAGTGCAAAAGATGGGCAATGAATGGCTGTGAAAAGGATAGATTGTTAATTTGGACTACTTTGTGCTCCGGCTAAGGGACAGGGGACTGTGGTATTCCGAACTGGTGTGCCCGATGGCTGCACTGCCTCAGATTAGCTGAAGTTGTGCCTGAATCAGTCCACCCCAGGCAGCCTTGGCAGCTAAGTGAGTGGCTACAGATGCTCTCGCCACATCAAGCTACTCCTTCTGAAACTATTCTAGCTCCTCTTCCTTCTCGAAGATGCAGAGCGGTCATCACATTTGTCCTCCTGCATCTCCGGTGCTCGCTGCTGCGCTTATGTTGTGCAAAGAATGGCAGACCACTTATCATTCTGGAAACTCTTGTTGGTGCATAATGGAAGCCTCCCAAATTTCTCCAGGAACCTGAATCACATCCTCAGCATTCTAACAACTTGTTCCATCTCACTTCTTGTGCTCATGTGACTTCATCTGTACCTTTTCTGGGCGTTTGTAGTACAGCTCCTCACAGGTGGCATCAGCCATGTCTTAGTGGGTTATCCTTGCCTCCAGGCAGCCATCTGCTGACTGCTTTGAGGTGCAAAGATCTGTGGGAGAATTGACTAAAGCAGGATGAATGCATCATGGCAACTCCCTGGGCATCTTGCACAGACATGCATGATTATCTTTCTGTGGTTGCAAACCGCAGGCATTATATAAATAAAGGTTGTTGTCAGGCACCAGCTGGCATGTTATGTCCAATTCTGGGCACCATATTTTAAGAAATACATCAAGGCTCCAGAGAAGATGCAAAGGAGATTGAATAGAATGGTAACTGGAGTTAAACCAAGAGACTGGAGAAGATAAATGAGGATGTTCTCCTTAATGCTGAGAAGGTTAAGGGGAGATTTGATGGAGGTGTTCAAAATAATGAAGGATTTTAATTAAGTAAATAAGTAGAAACTGTTTAATAGCATAACAATCACAAAGCAGGGGGCACAGATTTAATGTAATTGATGAAAGACTCAGAGATGTGATCAAGGGAAATGTTTTTATGAAGCAAGTTATGATCTAGAAGGCACTGCCTGAAAGGGTGATGAAAGTTTCAGACATTCATTCAGAACCTCCCTCCCTCCAAGTGTTCATAATGAAACCTTCTTCCTCCAGACTTAAGTTGGACTTTAAGCAGAGAAGTAATTTTATATAATTATTCACAAATTCAGGTGGAAAGTCGAGCTAGTGTAAAGAACACATCAAAGTGTGTCTGAAAAATCTGAAGTGAAATTTAAATAGGTGGGCACAACTACAGAGGAATGTTAAGACTGGGGTCATAGCCATTACAAAGGCTGAAAACGTAGCAGGTAAAGAAATGACAGCCAAAAACAGGATGAAAATAGGTTGTGAAGATTCAGGCCACATCAGATCGGTTTTGCCATTGGCTGTATCAGCCCTACAGTGCAGGTTAGAGAAGCACAAAGCACAACTGTATGTTTAGCTCTTTACTGACCCTGACCCTTAAAAACATAACCAGTACGAGGTAGGAGAAACAATACTGCAATTTGGTATGTGGCATTTTGGTGGGTGGAGCCAATAGTGCTTTGCTGGCTGATCATTCTAACGTTCATTTTTTCATGCAGTACCATGTAAAGCATAACATGCAACCATCCAACATATTGGCAGTCAAGTCTTCAGCCATAAGCATGCCACTGAGGTTGCTTTTAAAATTTACCCACAGAGTTGGAGCCTCTGCATGCATTCACCCTCTGCCAAAACAAAATACTTTACTTCAACCAGCAGATATGGATGTGGTTAAACTCAGAGCACTTACCAGGCAACCTTCCCTTCTTGGCAACTCTGAAAAGTTCAGGTGGGGTGTGAAACAGGCTACCAATTTGCTACTGTTTTCCATTACTATTGCATTATTGGCAATAGTTTACTGATAAAATAAACATTAAGTCGCAGAAATTCGGATCATGTTGCAACAGAAGTTTTTGTGCCACGTTATTAATTCAAATCACATTTATGGAACAGTTCACTGACTGGCCTGAAGTTTTTGCTCCAGCTTAATTTAATAATTATGCAGAGCTGCAAATGCAGCTTTACCCTTATCCAGACAAGAAATGAAATCTCTGTCCAACAGATCTAAATTAGGGTACATACACTTAATGATAAGTGTCTGCATATGGGGTTGCATATTTATTTCTGCTTTTATCAAGCTTCAAAATTAATTCCAGGTATGTGTCAGCCTTTTCCGAGGCTATGGGGAGGGGAGGAGTGTCAATCATGAATAAAATAAAATCAATCTGCTAGAATAAAACAGACCCTGTGTGGAACCAAAGGAGTTGTACAACACCAAGTTTCTTTTTGAGGATTGGACAAGTTGACACTTCAGGTTGTTCTCTCTTAAAGACAGCACGGCAGCAATTTGGACGGGACTGTTTTACTACCTGTAGGCTTGAAAAATTTGGGTGAAGAAAATGTACCCTGTCAAAAGAATCTTTCAAGGAAACAGCAACATTACTGCACATTTTACCAATGATCCAAAGATTGCTTCTTGAAAATGTTACCTATTCCATTTGAACTAACCCATGCTAATTCTACGCAACCTACAGTTCTTTGCATCGCATACATCCCATGGGCAGAATTGTCCCAGATTTGCACTAAGTGCAGTAGCGGGTGGGAAATAGAACATTTTTCCCGCTGGCCAGAATGGCGGATTTTCGTGCCATATCATCCCAATCCCACCTCAATAATCATGCATCCCCGGGAAACACACCGTTTCGATGGTGGGCAGGCAGGTTTCCCATTTGCCCGCCATGCCACCACCTCACCAGTTCATCATGCCAGGAGCCATATCTGAAGTGCTTCCAGCCCAGGACTGCTGCACAGAAGACGTGACCCCAAAAGGTAAGAGGACTGCAGCCGCCCAATTCAATGACACATTCCTGGAACGTCTTTTGGATGCCGTGGAGGCCTGTCATACTGTCGTCTTCCTCCACACTGGCCGCAGGAAGGGCAGCAACATCACTAATCCAACATGGGAGGCGATGGTCAGTGCCAATGCCCTGCCAATGTGGACGGCCACCCAGTGCCGCAACAGGATGAATGGTCTCATCCATTCTGCCAGAGTAAGTCACTCTTCTCATCGCTCTCAACTCTCAAACTCATCAGACATCCACAGGGGTCTCACTGGATAAGACCACTAACTCTCATGCACACCCTCACATCTACATCAGGCTCATATCCTCTGGAGCCCACATCCTCACCCCATTCATGTCTCCACTCGCCACATAAACATTCCATGCAGTGCCATGTCCTGCTCACATTCTCTCCATCTGTTTTCATGCAGGAGAAGCTGGCTCACAACAGCAGGGAGAGGTCCCAGACCGGGGTGGAGTGACCTGCATTAGGCCCCTCACTCACTTTGAGGAGCATGACATCACGCTGACTGGTGATGATGTGGACCGTGCCTGCAGTGACGGTGAGGTTGGTGGCGAACACCCATGTGATGACACTACACCACATCATCCCTCTCTCAACGCAAATGTGAGTGTTCTCTCTCCTGCTTTTGACTGTGCTGCCATGCACTAATTATCCCTACTTCAGTTCACAGGGATCTCTGCCAAGTGACTGACACCCACAAGCCAGCCAGTCCCTCAGCTCCATCCATGTCCTCACCTCCAGCCAAGAGGACTCCTCTTCAACTGAAGAGCTGGAAATAAGCAGCCTGGAAGACCCGTCACATCGCTTACCCACACCTTCCGCCTGTGCAGAGACCCACACCTTCCGCCTGTGCAGAGACACACACCTCAGTGGGATCTAGCTCCAGAGCAGGCTTGGCTTCACAATCTGGTGGTCACTGCATGGACACATGTCCACAGCAGGGGGAGGCAGGTTCAGCTGAGTGCCTTGGTATCTGGAGGACTGCTGGGGAAGAGGCAACTGTGAGATCTGAGTCAAATGACCAGCCTCTGAATTTGGCCTTCCAATTCATCCTGGAGAGTCAGCGGAAGGCTGGGGAACATCTTGCAGAGCTGTTGGAAGCCCTCAGAGTGCCACCCGAGTCGGAGGAGTCCGTCCACCTGCTCTCTGATGAAGTGGTGCCCACATATGTGCATATGGAGGTGTCCATGGGGTGGATGGCAGATGCCATGGAGACCCTGGTCCAGCAGAACGTGGAGATGCACGCAGACAGGCACCCTAACACAGTAGCCATGGGTGAGTTTCTGCAGCGCTGACGCAAGAGATAAATGAAGCACCTCGACGACCCCCAGGTGCTCCTTCCCCACAAGGAGTCAGGCTGGAGCCCTTGGGCATATGAAGGGAGGAGATGTGGCAGAAGGACACCCCGGGTCATTCATTCAGGAATCTCAGAGGGTATCCGCCCTCGCCAAGTCCCCTTTGCCTGTGACCCCGTCAACCTCATCCTCTGTCACTGCAGGGGGAACAGCTGGCCCACAAAAGGGCAACCAAAGCAAGCCAGGGCCCCCAATGCCTCGGCTCTCCAGAGCGCCCACACAGAAGGCAACAGGGCCAACCATTGCACAGGCTATCTTCACCCTTGCTGCGATGTCAGAACAGCAACCACAAGTCTAAGACATTCAAAAGTTAAGAAATTCTGATCATAGTTGGTTGCACAGGTGAACACATTTTGTTACTTTGCAATCTGGAAATATATTTACTTTCACTGAATAATATGTAATGGTGTCTTTCAGCTTAATTGGCAGGCTATGCGAGTCCTCCCACTGCAGCCCCCCCCATCCTGGTCCACGAGTGATTCTTCAGAGAGGTGTGTGTGTGTGGCAGGGCCTTTTGGAGCCTCATGCAAGCACTCTCCCATGCACACGGTTCCTTCCCCCATCACACTCATCTCAA
The DNA here is from genome assembly GCF_964194155.1 of Cetorhinus maximus. Classification (NCBI taxonomy): domain Eukaryota; kingdom Metazoa; phylum Chordata; class Chondrichthyes; order Lamniformes; family Cetorhinidae; genus Cetorhinus; species Cetorhinus maximus. The sequence goes on from NC_135900.1 coordinate 34,138,340, forward strand.
CGTCCTGAACATTTTCAATGCTGCCTGCTGGGGTTTCCTTTCAGTTGACCATCTGAGCTGACCTGCATCTCTGCCCACCCACTGATCACACTTCCATGCAGCACCTGATCTTGCCCACCACGACTTTCATTTCACTTTCAATTTGGCAAGCATGATCCTGCTACATTTTTTCCTGTGCTTCCCTGTCCTTTTCCCTCCGAGTCACCCATTTCCTTTTCCCCATTACTGTCGACCCCCCACTCACTTTCCACCTCTGCTCAGTGACATACCAGCCACAACCCTTTTCCTTCGGGGATGTCCAGGTGAACATGCACATCACCTTCCTTCCTGAAAATCCCACCCCCATCCACATTCACCTCCCCGACCCTCCTTCCTACCCCCAGGATCCATGACTGCCTCCAACGACCCTCGCCGTCTTTTCTACCGCTACTGTCAAACCCTCATCCTCCAACCCTACCGCCTCCCTCTGCCCTCAGTCATTCTGACCAATCCCTCGTACCACACCCACCCTTGATTCACTCCCCAGGAGGCAGTCATCGACTCCACAGACCCCTCCCTTGCACGTTCATCTGGACATTCCCCCCTCCGGACTCCTTCGCCCCTTGGAACTCCTTCTTCCCCCACCCCCAAATCCACCTTAGTCCTTCTCCCCCACCCGCCTTAGTCCTTCCCCCTTCCTGACTCCTTAAGACACCCTTACTTCTTCTGCCGCCCTTACTCCTTCCCCTCTCCAGACTCCTTCAGAAACCCTTATTTCTTCTTCCACCTTTACTCCTTTCTTCCCGCTGGACCCCTTCCCTTCTCCGTATTCCTTCCTCTGCCCAGACTCCTTCCTCCCCAGAACCCCTTCCCCCCCCCCCTCCGAACTCCTTCCCTTACACATTCCTCCCCTCTTACACCTACCTCCCCAGTTGCCATCTTCTCCCCAATACCCCTCCTCCCTCCATAGTCCCTCCCCTCTCCTAACTTCACCCCCTGACAGCTTTGTACCCCCCCAACACCTTTATTTCCCCCTCCCAACCACCCACCCCGCACACATTAATACCTCTTCCTCTCCCAGTTGATCCTAAGCATTCCTCTCCCACCACACCTCCTGTAGACCTTCCTCTCCACTCCCTCAATGAACATCCGTTGTGAGCAGATCCTCAATGGTGACTTTCCACCTTCCATGAGCTGCTTCTTGTTGGAGCCATGTCCATGAGAATCCACCCAGCATGCCATGGACATTCCTCCAGGATTCCATTGTTGTCGGGCTCCAGCATCTTCTGCTCCTCGGATGTCCGCAATGTGAGCAAGGCCCTGGCGGTGAGTCCCAACTTCTGCACATTGCACTTGTCAAGACATGTTCTGCATCAATGTATTTTTTCAACAACATGGGCAGATCATCCAGCGTAGGGGGATGGTTCCTGCGGGCTGGCCTTATGATGATATGCAGATGTATAAGATTCCCGACATCTGATGGCGGGAAACGTGGACCGCCATTGACGGGCAGAGTGGATGATTGCAAACTGGTTCCGCGACATTGTGATTTTTGGCCTTCTCACCATATTGTCCGCTCATGCCGCCAAACACACTTAACGCCAACGGGCACGGAAAATTCCACCCCATATCTCAGAAGCATATCTTCAAGATGCAAAATAATATACTAAACTTCGATAAATATTAATGCATAAGCATTTGTTGACACCGGGTTGGCATTGGTTGCATGCATATCTTTGAAACTCAAGATTACGTTTTAGCTGGTACACCATTGAGGCTTCAACCCTTCTCTGGAGAATGGCTGCACTAAGTTTTGCTATGACATCCACAAAATATTCTGGCAGGATCTGTGGATTAGTCTATCTGGGTAATGATAGGTCCGTGTAACCCACCTCAGATACAATCAATCTTTTGATGAATCCTCTGGAAATCCTCCTTGATCTCCAGCTCCCTGTGGACAAGAGAATTGATTGTCAAAAGGCATTAGCTATCTAAGAGATCTAGGCTGGCTGGAATTATTCTGGCTGGGAGAGGGGGCAAGGGTCCTACTGCTGGGCTGAAAGTTTGGGGGTGCCACTTTGGTGGGCTTCAGCACCAGGGGCTGCATTTTACCAGTGGCAGCTGCCATGCTGTTCAGAACAGCGGCCCATTCCCAGCAGCTGCAGGCCCAAGCAGAGGCCCAGTAGCTCAGCAATGCTACTGCCAGTGGTGGCCACTGCTGAGATTGAACATGGAGAACGAGGATGCGTCAATAGGCATGCGACCTCAAAGTAAGGTAAGTGGGCTCTGGGGACACTTGAGCCAGTCATAGGTCACAGTGTGGTGCTGGCTGTAACTGAGGGAATGTGGCTCTAATGCCATGGGGACATCCATTGTCACCAGGAGGCCCGTCCATGGGTTCAACAGGGCTCCTGGCCAGCAGGCTGCCTGCCACCTTAGCCACCCCGAACAAAAATGCCATGACAGCGAGAAGATGGTGGGGACACACAACCCGACACCTTCCCTTGCCATTTTTCGAGCCTTCCCGCCCATTGCAGAAGGCCTCATAAAATTCCAGCCATTGTCTACTTTTAAAAACAAAGGAACAAAAATGTTAGGCTTAATTAAAGATGAAAACCAGCAACCAATGCCACTCAGATAATGCAAAGCAAAGAAACCAAAGACGACATATAAATCAGGTCTGGCATCCCAATAAAATATCTGCCAGCACCACAAGGATACTTCTAGTGGCTGTGCACCCATAATGGAGCGTTGGACACCTGGTATGACAGGTGCACAGAGATGACATTACAACAGTGCTGTAACACATTGGAAATTATGGGGTAACATGTCTCAGATAAATAAAGTTAAAGGCAATGCAAAGACTAACATTAGGTAGCAGCATGAGCTTCCTGCACTGTACTGCCAACAGAAAACCTGGAGACAGTGCATTTACAATGCAAATTTGAAGGAAGTGTCTATGGTTTTCTACCCCTTCTGTCCAGCACACATTATGTCATCAGCAAAAGAGCCCATAATTATCTGTACCAGTACTTTATTGTGTTTGCTATATGTTCACTAAAACGAACTGAAAACACAACCCAGAGATCAGAATCTATTTAATTTAAAATTATTTTGAATTAAAACCTGATCTTCTGACACCAAACCCATAACGCTTCTTGTAAAATACTAAACTTCAGTTATTGATTTCACGGCAATACATTCCAGCTATTGATGTTAGGTTAGCAACAATTCAGATGCATTTTCTTGAAGCATTACACTTTACAACAATCTTGAAATCAGTCTCTTGGTCACGTATTCAAGTTACTTCTAAAGCATAACCAATACCTATAAGGGAGTTTTCTCTGCATAATTCACTGATCAAAATTAATCTCTTTGCATTACTGCTGATGTTAGTAAATTATATAGAAGTGGATATTTGTGAGAAAGAAAAACTTACTAAATAGAGCATTTTAAAGATTGCCAACCCAACTGGTTTATATATGTTGTACTACATCCATGGTGTACCAGTTGTTGGAATAAGATGATATGTTTAACATCTAGACATAGAATAATTTATAAAACTGTGCAGAAACTGCATTGATCACCATCACTTATTTGCAACTAACTGTTCAATAAGGCACGAGTAGACTAAGGAATTCAGTTGCAAATTATACTTAGATTTCCCATATGTGCATAATTCATCAAAAACTTTAACAATTTTGAAAGTAAATACATTTTCATGAAGCTAAGTTTAATTATTTTTTAAAAATTGATGTGGAGTGAGGTCAAGCAGCCGTGTTGGCAAGGACACCGGCAGATCTCCCTTGCTCTTCTTCAAACAGAGCTGTAGGATCCTCTCTGTTCCAGAAGGGCCTTACTTAAAAATGTCATCCAGAAGGCAACACCTCAGACATTGCAGAATTCCTTCAGTACTGCACTGAAGTGTCAGCTGGATTATGCACTGGAGGCTCTGGGGTGAAGTTTCAAACATAATCTTTCTGATTCAGAGACAAGAATGCTTCCACTAAGCCAAGGCTGACACCATATTGTAGTATGTAAGAAACAGCCAAAGAATATATCCTTACAAACATATAAGGTTAGTACACTGCAACTGCGTGCAAAATTAATAAGACACAGGAATCAAAATTGCAGCACATAGTGCAAATCTGGGATGATTCCGCCCAAAGTACAGTGGCTGACGGGTAAAACGATATTTTACCCACCGGCCGCAATGGCTGCCTTTCGCACTGTACCATCCCAAATCTGCCACATAAATTATTCCTGGGATCACACTGTTTCCATGGCAGGTGGGCTCTCATTCGGCCACCACGCCATCACCTCACCGCTTCATCACGCCAGGGACCATATCTAAAGTGCAGCTGCGTGCACACCTCTCAGTGCTTGCAGCCCACAACTGGTGCAAACGAGACATGGCCCAGAAAGGCAAAAAGACTGCAGCCCCCAGGTTCAATGATGCGTCCCTCGAGCACCTTTTGGACACAGCGGAGGCCTGCCGTGAAGTCCTCTACCCCTGCTCTGGCAGCAGGATGGGCAGCAACCTCACTAATCTGGCTTGGGAGGTCGTGTCTGCAGTGGTTAGCACCACACCCTGCAAAAGAGGACAGCCACCCAGTGCCGCAAGGGGATGAATGATCTCCTCCAATCCGCCTGGGTAAGTCACTCTTCTCACACTCAACTCACACACTCGCAAACCCATCACACATCCACAGGGCCCTCACCCTATGCCAGTTCAAGGGACATCACCATTCACTCTCTCTCACACACACCTCCATTGTCCTCATTCCATCCATGGGACCACTCACCACCCACACATGCCAGGCGTACGTATCATCTGACCTGGCAAGCGTCCTGATACACTGTCCCCACCTCTATCCATGCAGAACAAACTGGCACACAACAAGAGGGAAAGGTCGCAGACAGGTGGAGAGATGGCAGAGATCGAAGTTCTGACAAAATTTGAAAACAGAGCCATCCAGCTGGCCAGCGATGACTGGAACCGGTCCTGTGCTGAGGGTGAGGTTGGTGCTGCTCTACCAAGTGAGGACCCAGCAGTGCAACATCCATCAGACAACCATGCTGTGAGTGATGTGTCCTCTTTCACAGGCCACTGCCATGCACTAATTTTCTCCCCTTGCTTTTGCAGGCACATCTGCCAAACAGCCAACAGATTCCATAATCCAGGGCCTCCAATCAAGCCCCAAAGAAACCTCTGAAGAGGAATCTGGAGGCACCCTCCCTGAAGTCCCATCATAGCGCTCACCCACACCCTCCACCAGCGCAGAGACACACACCTCAGTGGGAGCTTTAGAGTAGCCACGGGATCACAACCTGGTGAGTACATCGCACTGTCTGATCCACAGCAGGCGGCGGCAGGGACTTCTCTGGTGCCTGGCACTCGGAGGACTGCTGGAGGACAGAAATTTGCTGAGTCCAAGTTAGATGATGAGCCTCTGGACTTGGTCATGTCACAGCTGCTGGAGCTACAAAGGCAAGCTTGGGAACCTCAGGAAGGGATGTCCACTGCACTCCTGAGATTGCATGGCATGACGGAGGAGTCCATCCGCCTTCAGGCTGAGGTAATAGTGCTGCCATGTCAGTGCACCGAGGTCAACACTGGCAGGATGGAGGCCGCCATAGAGACCTTGGTCCAGGATGCCACTGCTGCACTGCTGCATGGGCTGAACTCCATTGCTGATGCCATAGTTGGCCTCCAACATTATACGCGAGAGGGGTGTGGGGCAGGTCGATCTCACTCCAGACATCCCTTCTCCTCAGAGAGTCAGCCAGGGGCCCTTGGGCACCCATAGGGAGGAGGATCAGCAGGTGCACACCCTGGGGCCATCCACCCATGTGACTCCTGGAGTGTCCAGCCCATCTGAATCCCCTCTTCCCATGACCCCAACAGCTCCAGCTCCACAGTTCGAGGAGGGTGTCATTACCCTGCAGTAGGACACTGAAAGCAGGCCGGGGGCCCTTCAGATCTCCAGAGTACACCTGTCAAGGTCATCACAGACAGGGTGTAGCAGTCAGCAGGCTGCATCCACTGCTGCTGTGGACGTCCGGGAAGCACCAAGACATAGCGGCAGGGTTAAGAAAGTTAAGAAGATGTAGCTGCATAGCCTGGCATGGGTGTTAATCACTTGTACATAATGTTCACTATTGTAAATAAACTCCTAAGAATGTCTCCCTGCCTACAGCTCATGTTCTGATGAACAGTGCTCGTATCACTCAGACGTGAAACCTTTCTGCACAAGATAAAGGCAGATGTCTCAGTCCAGGGCCTCTTCCCTGTGTTCTGTGCAGCCTTCAGACCAAAGTGATGGTCCGGCTTCACACTCCCTGGACACATTACTGATGCCTGCAACTTGACGATGCTGGTCATTGCTGCCAGAATGTAGTGGCAGGCGTCACAGGGTTCCGTCATTCTCTCTCTTTGTGCTCTCAGCACCTTTAAGGTGGGGCTGGCCCCCGCCTCTTCAGCATCGGTGACCAGTAACGCTGTGCCCCTGAAGGGGTCAGGTGCTGAAGGCGGATAAAGGATCAGATGCTTTTAAAGTTTCATGGCTATGTCTCCGTGATATGACCCTGATCACAGAGCGCAAGCGAGCTGCCAATGGCCAGATAAGAATCAGACATTCTCAGAGGCTATGTGAAGATCTATGGAGTGTCCTCAATGCACGTTGTCATCATCAATTGAGCGACTATTAGGGCCTCCACTGTGTCTCCACGACAGGAGCACTATCACAGAGGGTATGCGCACTGCCATAAGCCAGACTGGAGTCAAACATCCAAAGATGCAATGTGAAGATCTTGTGGTGTCTCCTCAATGCATGTCGTCATCATCCTCCACAAATCTAGCAGTTATGAGGGCCTCCCGAGCACACCTGCCTTGTCTGCCAGTGCGAGGGCCTCATCGCCATCATTGTTGCCTTCGAGGACCTCGTCACCCTCATCACTGTCAACGGCCTTGGCAAGAGGATATAATAAATCTCATAATGTTATTGGAATTTATTGTAAAATAGAGTGATAGTGAGATGTGTCTACATGTGTCTGTATGTGTGTGAGATTTAACTGAATTAGTCTGGGTGCTTTGATCTAAGAAGAAAGGTTAGGTTTGGAATGTTAATTAGATAAACCTGGGGAAGTTTAGAAACATAGGTTTCAAGGGAATATTTGCATTTTGAAATAAACCAGACTAGATTGTTTTCAAAGGAGGGGTGAAATGTATCACCTAGCCAAGTGAAGTTTACAAACAGTGTTTATTTTTCCCAAAGATTACTGGTAAAACGTAGTGCTATTATTATTAAGGAGATAAAGTCCAAAGATATAGTGAATCAATGGTTATTTGCATTCAAAGAGGAAGATATATATAAAAAGACTGTTTTGTAAGAAAAGGCATTTTTAAGATCTTACAGGTATGAAAAGCCTTCAGCATCTATACCTCATGCTGCTGTCTTCAAAGGACTGAATTTAAGAAAACTAATTTGGAAGTCGACTTGTTCAGGGTATCATGTTTCTTTGCCTGAGTCTTTTAAAATCTGTGTGTCTTCCTGTTGCCTTAATGAAAGTGTAACTGGGGGTTAGATTGTTTAAGGGAATTTAGGAGTTATCATAGTAGTAATTTGTAGATCTATGTATGTATTTAAAATCATTTATCTCATTAATAAATGTTTAATTTAGTTTTATAAAAACCTATAAGACTTGGTGGTCTTATTACTACTGAATTCAAGGCACGCATCTGGAAATTTATACAAATTGAAAATTAGTTGCAACAGTTGTTTCAAGTCTCTCTCTGGGATTTGAACAGCTCAGCATTTATCATTGGCTGTGTCATAACAGTCCTCCTCATTGATGAAGACCTCCAACTCCTGCAACCCCTCCTCAGTCAGCTCCATCCCCCTTGCAATGCCAGGTTGTAAAGGGTGCAGCAGGTGACAACGATGCGTGACACCCTCTGTGGACTATATTGCAGGGCTCTACCAGACCGGTCCAGGCACCAGAACCTCATTTTCAGCATTCCGATGGTTTGCTCCACCAAGTTGTGAGTTGCAGCATAAGCCTTGTCATACCTTCACTCTGTTGCAGTCTGAGGCTGCCGCATAGGTGTCATCAGCCACATCCTCTGTGGGTAGCCTTGTCCCTGAGGAGCCATCCCTGTTGCCTCTGTGGACCCTGGAAGACATCAGGGATCTGTGAATGACTGAGAATGTAGGAGTCAGACAGTCACTGGAAACCATGCACAGACCTGCAGGATGCGTTGGTTGCACACCAGCTTAACGTTCAGCGAATGGAAGCCCTTACGGTTGACATAGTGGACTGCTTGTTGTGACGGAGATCTGAGAGCCATGTGAGTACCATCAATGTCACCCTGCACCTGTCGGAAACCTGAGATCTGGGCAAATCCAACTGCTCTTGCATCCTGGCTCTCCCGGTCCCAGACAAAATGCACAAAGTTGTGTGCCCTTGCAAAGATGGCATCCATGAGGTCACGAATGCATTTGTGGGTGGAGGCTTGTGATATCCCACAGAGGTCACCTGTGGAGCCCTGAAAGAAGCCACAGGTGTAGAAATTGAGCGCTGCTGTCACTTTCACAGCCATTGGCAGCGGATGCCCTCCATGTCCACATGGCACCAAATCGGTAGTAGCTGGCAGATGTGACCGACCAGTTCCCTAGACATGTGCAGTCTTCGGCGACACTGGTTCTCAGTCATCTGCAGCAATGAAAGGTGGCGTCTATAGACCTTGGTTCTAGCTAGGCGCCGACCAGCGATGGCGCGCTGTGGCTCTTTGGCAGCACATGCAGGAGCCCCAGCTGTCCCTTCTTCCAGAGGGTGCTGCTCCTTGCTCTGTGCAGCCAGGCGCCTCCGTCGCTCTCTTCTCCATTGCTTTGCTCTCTGTACACCACGAGGCATACAGCTAGGTCACCAGGCTCCATGATCCTGATGTTGTATTCCTGCAGGATGAAAGAGAGACAGGCATAGGTTAGCATGGGTGTACTAGGAACCTCTCTTGGTTAAGTCTGAAGATGCTTCAATGAATCACGGAGAGTGCTGGCCACCAATTGGATGGCCAGAGATTATTGCGCTGCATGGCTGCCCAAAACCCCACCTTCCACCGCCCCACTCCACCTGACCGATTGACGGCAGCTTTGGCCATTGGACTGCATGTTGTGCTCTCAGCTCAGGTGCAGGCAATATCCTAACCCACACTGCAAGGTTGCACTGTTAGCTTGAACCACCGGGTAGACTGTTCCAAACCAGGATGATGACATTACAAGTGACTGCTCCACGGCCAGCAAGGAGATTGTACATTGTGCCCAGTCGTGCAACTGTTCTGCAGTCCACTAAAACGCTCATTAGTTTGCAGTCTGTTCCCGAGGGGTGAAAAGCTCTGGAGCACTTGGTGGTACTCTCATTCCTCTGTGTTGCTTGAGTGGGAAGATCAGCAAGAGACCCGACTCCAATCATATCAATGTGGCTGCATCCGAACTGTCTCAGCTGCAGAGGAATGGTCACTTTATACAAGGTGTCCCTAATGCATGGCCGCTTCCCTCGCCCACCGCTACCTCCCCCAACCCCACAAGTGCTTGTCTCTACCTTCAACTGCAGGGCAGCCTTTGCCACACACCCCACCAAACACACCTCAAGCTTGAAGTCCAACAGGCAACCCTCGCGAGCATTTCACAACGTTACTGTGCATTTACCTCCGAGTTCCCCTCAAAGTGCAGCCCACCAAGAGCACCCCTTTTATATGGTCTCGTGAAACACATCGGTATGGTGGGCAGATGATCCAGCAAGGGGGAGGGTCGATGAGTCTGGCGGGCTAGCCTTACAATGATACGCAGATGTTTTACAATGAGGTCCCTGACGTCCGATGGCAGAAAACGCAGCCCACCATTGGCAGGCTGAGTGGATGATCACAAACTGGTTTCTCAACGTCGTGAAATCTATTTTTGGCCTACTCGTCATATTGTCCACTCACTCCACCGAACACACCCAATGCCAGGAGGCACGGACGATTCTGCCCATTCTCCAAAATATATCATCCTTATTAGTGGAGTGACATTAGAGTGAAATTAGCAGCAAGTTAAATGTGCACTGAAGGGTTTAGAAACACCTCCTAAAACATACTACAATAGCAGGAGGACTATACAAGAAGAGGTAAGAGCATTAAAAAATACAAATGGGCTTCAAACTGCACAACACTGTAAAAATCATGAACAACTTATACTACAAAGTATTAGCAAGGAACAGGACATACAATATACCCTTCCAAAAAGGAGTACCAAGGTAAAATTTGGAACTTTGGCTTAAATGAAATGAAATTTAAGTCCTAAACTAAAAGGGCTTATGACAAATAACTTTCCAGAATGCTGTAATGCTAGCATGGAGATTGCTCCTGCACTAACAATTATCACGAGGGAGTCAATGGGCACCAAAGGGGTACCAGTAGAATGGAAAGATGCTAATATGGTATCCATATTCAAAAAGAGTGACCAAACAGACATAGACAACTACAAACATTAGTGTGACTTCAACTCCATAATAATAGGAATGATGAGCAGTAAACTTGAGGACTATCTGCATGAAACCATAGGCCAGTTAGTTCAACATTTCTTATTAGGAAATGCTGCAATCCATTATTAAGAAAGTAGTAGCAGGACATTTAGAAAACCATAATACAAATCAGACACGGTCAACCTGGTTTTGTGGAAGGGAAATTGTGTTTGACAAATTTCCTACAGTTCTTTGAGGATGTAACAAGCAGAGTGGATAAAGGGGAATCAGTAGACATAGTGTATTTGGATTTCCAAAAAACATTCTATAATGTACCATATAAAAGATGACTGCACAAGATAAAAGCTCATGGAGTTGGAGGTGATATATTAGCATGGATAGAGGATTGGCTAACCAAAAGGAAACAAATTTGGGGTAAATGGGTCACTTTCAGTTTGGAAAACTGCAACTAGTGGAGCGCTGCAGGGATCAGTACTGGGGTCTCAACTATTTAGATTTATATTAATGACTTGAAGGGACAGACTATATTGTAGTCAAATTTACTCTTCATACAAAGATAGGTAAGAAAGCAAGTTGTGAGGAGGATACAAAGAGTTTGAAAAGGAAGATTGAGTATAATGTATGAAAATATGAGGTTGTCTACTTTGGCTGGAAGAACAGAAAAGTAGAATATTATTTAAATGGAGAGATACTGCAGAATTCTGCAGTACAGGGGGGTTTGGGTGTCCTTGTACATGAATCACAATAAGTTAACATGCAGGTACAGCAAGTAATTAAGAAGGAAAATGGTATCTTGGCCTTTATTGTAATGGGGATGGAGTATAAAAATAGGCAAGTCAAGCTACAACTGTACAGATCATTGGTGAGACCACATTTGAAGCACTGTGTACAGTTTTGGTCTCCTTATTAAGGATGGGCATACTTGCAATGAGACAGTTCAGAGAAGATTCACTAGGTTGATTCTTGGGACAAAGGGGTTATTTTATGAGAAAAGGTTGAGCAGGTTGTGCCTATACTCATTGTAGTTTAGAAGTATGAGAGGTAATCCTATTGAAACATAAAATTCTGAGGGACAGGCTGGATGCTGGCAGGATGCTGGCTCATGCAGAGCAAGCGAGAGCTAGCAGCCACGGTTTCAGAATAAGGGGTCTCCATTAAGATGGAGAGGAGGAATTTTTTCTCTCAAAGCCTTGTTAGTCTTTAGAATTCTCTTCCGCAGAGAGCATTGGAGACTGGGTTATTGAGTACTTTCAATGCTGAGCTGGACTGATTTTTAATTGACAAGGGAATTAAGGGTTATGAGGGGTAGGCAGGAGAGTGGAGTTAAGGCCAAGATCAGATCAGCCTTGATCTTATCGAATGACAGAGCAGACTCAATGGCTGGAATGGCCTACTCTTGTTCCTATTTCTTATGATTTTATGAAGTTATGATAATAATCCAATAAACAGCTGTCGAAATGGCTCTATATGTAAAAGATCCTGCCTGACCAATCTCCTCGATTTCATTGAGAAAGTGATAGCCTAAGGTGATTGTGCTAAACCAAATGACTGTGTGTACCTAGACTTCAAAAATAATTTGATAACATTACATATGAAAGATTATTAATCAAGCTCAAAGCTAGGGAGACGTATGGCAAAGTTAAAAGGATAATTTCAAGGTGGGAGACGTACTGAGTGGGGTGCAGAGTTGGAGCCACTGCTATTTCTAATTTACAATAATAATTTGGATTTGGAAACTGTAAATTGATCAAATTTGCAGATTGCTGCATAACTTTCTGTGGCAGATCAATGAACAATGCCCACCGTTAGACTTACATTTGCCTGCTTCATGGCAGCGATATTTTGCACTGCAAGTTGCTGGAAATGCAACATGAAAACAGCATAACACCCTCTACAGGACTTCTGGAATCAGAGTGAGAAGGACAAGCAACTACAGGGGGGGTGGGGGGGGATTTTTAGCCCAGCTGGAGTTGTGCCCAAGGTGGGTGGACATGAAAATTCATGCCATTTACTGGCACCATCCAGCCCCCGGGCCATTGTTCAAGATGTGAGGTGGGGGCAGAAGGGCTGTCTGCCCATAAGTGGCAGGTAACCAATTAAACATGTTAAGATCCATTGGCAGAGAGCAGCTGAAATTTTCCCTGGTGGCAACAGTGGAAAAAGTATAGCTGCCTGTGGGTGATCTCCCTGCAGCAGGACAGTGAACCAATGCTCCAGACAGGCAAGGAGGGCCTCAAAGTCTGCCTGGCTTCAGCTGTAGCTGCAGGTCCCCCTGTGGAGGAATCCCCCTGGCACCCCCTCTCTCATTTAATTGAAAAGGCAGCGTGCTGCTTCTTTAGCACTTGAGGGACTTCAATTGACCCTCCAGCTTCAAGATGCCACCTGCCTTTCTTATGATGATCTCTCCTTCTAGCCATTAATTGGCCAATTCAGGGAAATTTGGAGCCAGATGATTGTTTACCACATGGTCAGGGTTCCTGACTCCCATTTGACCTTGACATTAGGATCCTGAAGCCCATCGGTAAATTCCTGCCCTATGTATCATCTTAACTAGACTGAAGGATTGTAAAATGAACAACGCAAAATCTGATCAAGGAAGTGTGAGGTAGAATGGTGAATTAAATATCAAATTAGATATGAAAAGAAAAATAATGAGGACCCAAGAAAGGATGGACTAAGAGACAGAAAGAAAAGTAATCAACAATAATTTAAATCTGAACGAATGGGACTTGACATTTGGAACAATTAATTTTCAGTGCCAGAGGTTGACTGGCAGAATTAACAGTCATCACACTGCTCGAAAGAGCACTTAGGCTGAAATGGACAAGCCCTCACACCCTGCGGTGTTTACGCCCTATCTACTGTATAAGTATAGGAAAGTCATATTGCTCAACATAATTCAGTCGTGAGCCAGATAGCAGTTTCTGCAAAGCTAATGGTACAATGACGCATCTGAGAGAGCAACTTTTGGATTTCCACATTAAATTGCATGCCTGCCCTCACCTGCTATTGCTGTGGCAACTACATAAATACTAGTGAGGCTAAGGACAGCAACTTTTGGGCCAATATATAAGTTGGCCAAGCAATGACCAATGAAACAATGCTGTTAGGTGTAGAATATTGCAAATAGCAAAGAAAAATTGGCATTTTGTATACTTCAGGAAATAGCTTAGGATGAAGTTGAAAGGGGCTTAAACAATCTTAGGTGACTGGACTCTGAACATGTCCAGCCAATTCAGACCAGCAATTAAGACAGTCAACAGAATGCTGAACTATACAGCCAGAAATATAGAATACAAATAAGAGGGAATTGTGATCAAACTCTACAGTGCTCCAATCATACCTCATCTTGAGATTTGTGTCCAATACTGGTCACCAAGAAATAAAGGAGTCATTCAAGATTTGGAGGCATTACAGAGAAGAACAACAAGGTTTAACCTCAGTGCTGAGTTTCTGAGTTATGAGGGAAAACTGGAGAGATTTGGACTTTTCAGTTTGCAAAATAACTTGATAGAGGGATATTAGAGAGCAAATGTGATGTAAAAGGTTAATTTGGACACTACATTAAATTAGACAGGGTCAAACTAGTGAAAGGTAACTCCAGTGCTGATATCAGGGGTTGGTTCTCCACAGAGAGAGAGTGATCAACACTTTTAATAGATTTCCAGTTAGAATGGTTGAGATAAAAACCCTGGAATCACCAAAGATGCAAATAGAAGCCGCATGGAGGCAGATTACAACATTGCTTTGGATGAAAGGTGAGTTGAATGGCCTTCTCTACCTGTAGCTGTATTGTGATTCATAAATACAATAGGCTGCTTCTGTAATAGAACTTGACAAAAATAAAATGGAAATGCTATAAAACAATACTTTTTTTCTAGTTTGCAGTTCAATGAAGTCTTCAAAAACATTGATTTCTCTTTTCACATTACAGATGCTGACTGATCTACAGTGGATTGCAAAATATACATCTTTTTTCTTCTAACTCTTTGATAGGTAAACAGATTCAAAGAAAACAGTGTTTTCCTAGATCCTTCAGTTGCATACCATGATGCTGAAACAAAACTGTTCATTAAACTAATAAAGCCACTCAGCTGTTAAGGGTAGCTTTTCTACTAAATAGTATCCCTAAGCTACAGAAATAACACAATTTTAAACTGTAACAAAATATAGTCATTAGTTCTGCTCACCCTCTCTTTAATTGTTTTCTTTTTTAATCTTTGCTCGGCCCTAAATTACATTTAATATATCGTTTCAATATAATAATCTAACCTTTTTGTTTAATTTTAAGCAATTTGTCTGTCTTTTCCCGCTTCCTTTTTAATCAACTGGCGATTTGATTGCCCAAAACACAGAATTTGGATTATTTTTTAGCCAAACAATAAAGGTGTAAAGATGAATTTGTTTGTGGGTCTGAATAAATATTCACATTGGTACAGTGCATACATTTATATTTTTTCCTTTATATGGTAATTCTGCTACTTCCTCATTTGTACATACAATTTGGGAGAAATGGACTATCCCAAGACAAAAATACTTCAAGGCTATCAATATTGCTTCTCCGTTTTTGGCCAAGAGATGGTGCAGTACTGCAGCACGGAACTGATTCTAGCCAGTTTTTCTTTTTCATGCGATGAAGTTTGGTGGCACACAGCATTCTAACAAGCATCTCCCCTGAGAGTTAACGATATTCACCCAGTGAGGAATGCTTAGTTTTAATGCTGGTTGAAAATATAAAAACTCAAAACCCCAGGTGGGAACCTAATACTCTACAGCCAACAGTTCCTGGAGCCTCATGTTCTGCACAATATTAAACAATACCATCTGTTCAGAATCAGACAAAAATATTAAACGTCACAAAGATATTCAACCACTTTATAGCATACTATTAGATTTATATGACAGCTTCAATAATAACAAGCAAATAACAGTTATGTGAAACTGATCAACAGCAGTTATCATGTCACAATGGAATTAAATGTCAGTGAAACAGAATCTTTCCTAAAAAGAAAAATAAGTGATAGTAATGGAGAAAGTACATGATTGCAAAAGAACAAGATTTCAATAGTATTAAAATGCTCGGACTAACCCGTTAAAAAAATTCTCATCAAATAAAAAATGGATAGTCAAACACTATATATTACTACAGGGCAACAGCTAACTGAACAAGACTGTAAACACATTTAACAAAATGTTTGGTTCATTAGATCATTGTTTGCATCTTATGGTTCTTTATATTCAAGTTGTAATAACCAATCCAATTAAATACACTTTTTCCTATCTTCTGCTTATTCAATTTTCTTTTAATATTTGATTAAATGTTTATTAGGATGTTTAACTTAATGGTATTGCTACCTACCTAGACAAACCCCTAGCCCTAAAAAATTGTCAGTCCTTTAGGATTAGAAACATCTTTTACAATGAGCATAATGCAAGTAAAATTGTCTCTTGCATACATATAGAAGCAATACACTATAGAAGACAGCATTCACAATTCTCAATGCAACATTACAATAATACAACGTTGTTATGATTTATTTTCCTTCACTACCCCATTTTCCCTCCTGTTCTTGTGTACCTTCTAGGCTGAAAAGATAGGCTGGATGCAAGGTCCCAACCCTTGGGCAATGTGACAATGTGGTTAGCTACTGATGGATTTGTAAGAGCAGCTTAAGGAGACACTTGACATCCCCACCCCCCCCACCCCCACAACCTGATTTTCCTTCTTTTCCTATGGGGAAGTTCTAGACTTTTGAAAATCTGAGAAGCATTTTTAATTTTTTGAAGTTTTTTTACAAATACAGATGTTAGGTTTTCTGGTGATGCCCTCATGAACTCTATTCACAACCTGATGAAAGGAAGAGAATTGCATGGTTAGCTATAAACCACAAAAATCATGATCAAATTATCTATGTGAGAAGTCTGTAAAGTTAGTGCTAGGTACAAATAAAGAAAGAGACGCTAAATCTAAAACAACGTAGTGTTAACATCTGCTTTGCTGAAGAATTATCTTATCACCTCTCAAAACTTGAGTTCAGATATGATCCTGACCAATGGCATGGAAGGCTTCCAAATGAAATAAGTTTGGGTAGATTCAATATAGTTTACAATGGATGCAGAAAAAGAATGCTCATATTTCTGCATTAATTGACAAACACACTAACAAAGACTAAAAAAGTGATTGCAGTGTCAAGATAGAGGAATGCATATTGGCAGTACATGGTTCCACTGGAGTGTAGGAACAGATGTTTTAGCCCTCAGACCTGTTCAGCCATTTAGTTAGATCATGGTTGTTCTGCACCTCAACCCTATTTAACCACTCTTGTTGTATCTAACAAAAAAAAAAATCAGGCATTCACAGCACTTGGGAGGACAGGGTTCCAAAATTCTACTCTGCAGTATGTGAAAAAAAGATTCCTGATTTCACTCCTAATTAGCCTAACTCTTTCTTGGAGATTATCCCTCCTACTCCTGCCCCCCTCATTTGTTTTGGACTCCCTGACCAGATAGTTTTTTGTCTTCTTCCCTATCAAATCCTTTTATCATGTTAAACTCTTCAAATAGGTCACTCCTTAGTTACTATTCTGAGGAAGTGCCATTCACTCGCAATGTGGCACATGCGAAAGCTGACCTAGGAGTTTTAGCATTAAATTGGTACAGTATTCCTGAACACAGGTGTGGGCTGACAAGTACAGAATTCGCCATAAATTAAACACTTGGAAAGCAGATTTCAACAAATGAAAGCCCATTAATAAACTTTGTAAAGTTTTATTTGATTAACCAAAATATTTTTCTGCCCGATTTTGGTGCTGTTTTCTGATGTTAAATATGCATCATCATACATTTGAAATAAAAACAGAAAATATTGGAATTAGTCAGCAGGACTGGCAGCATCTGTGATGAGAAAAACAAAGTTAATGTTTAACGTTGATGGTTCAAACGCAGATGCATATCCCAGGATCATAGAGGTCATCCCGAATTTAGCATCAGGACTGCATTGGGCAAGATTTTGCAATGGAAGTAAAGGTGAACTGGTGTGGAAATTGGATAGCAACTTCAAATGAATGCTAAATCCAATTAAATCAAAAGTTGCGTTTTAATAGTGTCTCACTGTGTGACACACCGATTAAATACATTAATCAGCATCAAGTTGCTGTACTTTCCTCAGAGTTAGGAACTAAATTGCCAGAAAAAAATTAGGGCTGTCCATTTCAGTGTCTCTTTAATATCCTTTTAATAGTGTGGTAAGCATTAAGTACTGCCAAACTTTTCTGAAGAGACTTTAAAAAATTTAAAATGAAATTTTTCTAACATTTTCTTTCTGGCTCTTTTACCTCTCTCAGTCCAATCTTTTTTGACATCTTTATTTTGCTTTCTGTTCCCGATTTGGCATTGAACTAAATATTCTGACACTTTCTGGTTCAGACTCTGTTCTACTCATTAATGATTCTTCAATCTGATCAGCTAATGAAATCGACAATTGTTTGCCCTGTTCACACTGGTGCCTCATCTCCTGTAAAGGCTGCCTTCACAGTTTGGCTGCCTAATTTAAGTAAATTCCAGTGCAAAATCCCATAAAAATTTTGCAGGCAAATGTAAGTTTAATGAACAGTGCCATTTGGTCAGAATGAGAGCAAAGTCAAGCCCATTATTATGTTTGTTACTTTCTTTCCTGCCCAGCACCTGTCAAGCCAGCCTGTCAATCCATGGCAGAAAGACAGCAGTAGAAGGCCACAGCTTGGAAACCATACCCAACTGGGAAAAAATCAAACATTTGGGATGGCAGAGGAGCAGGGTATCAAATTGGCAATAATTAGGGGTACAGGCCCTAGAGTGAGGCACTGGGTGGAGGGAGCTACTTAAAATTCCTCCCAATGTGTGCATCAGGATGAAGCCTCACTTGCATAAATAAGGTGCAAGATTAATGATTGGTTCAAGTGAGTTTAATGTCGTCAAGCTAATGATATGAAGCCTTTTGGAATAATGGTGTGAAACCAAAGTGTCCTGAACACCTGCATATGGACTGGTCAGGAAATATGTGAATAAGTTAGGTAAACAGCCAAGAATATATGAGAAGATTGGCAGGCAGTGGCATAGTGGTATTGTCACCGGGCTGGTCATCGAGGGACCCAGGGTAATGCTCTGGGGACTCGGGTTCGAATCCCACCAAAATCTGGAATTAAAAGTCTAATGGTGACCATGAAACCAATGTTGAAATCTGCCTACCTTACCTGGTCTGGCCTATATGTGGCTCCAGACCCACAGCAATGTGGTTCACTCTGAACAATAAATGCTGGCCTAGCCAGCGATGCCCACATCCCATGAATGAATAAAAAGATTTGCAATGTCGGTGTTTTCCCATATAATTATGGACATAGGAATTTGTAATATAAAGTATATAAATAAGGACAGAAGGTATGACTTTACTGTGAGGGCTGAATTACATCTGTATGTACGATAGCTATCCCCTACCCTCTATCCCCTATCCTATTTCACCTGAATACTATACTTGGTCTTGACTCCCCATGTGCGATGCCACGGGAGACTGGCTATATATGCAAGTACACACTTACATAAATCAAAAAGGTGGCAAGTGCAAATTAGAAGGAAGTTAGAAGCTCCAATTTAATTGATTTGCTGATCAGGATCAGTTTATCTTCCCGATGTCCCTCAGGAAGTTGTGGTGGCATCACAGTTTCTTATGTCAGTAATGGTTCCCTGTACTCACAAGTGAACATATAACAGAGGTTCCCAATCATTTTTAGGAAACAATGACTGCAGGGTATAACAAATATCTGTACACTTTTATTAGTCCATCATTATTTCTTTCTCTCAAGCAACTGCAATTTGTTTTGCAGAATGTAACAGGCAATGCAATACTTGAAGACCTTTTAATTCTCTGTAGACGGTTGTAATCTAAATGATAAGGCATTGGATCAAACGTCACGGCTTCAAAACAGCAAAACAGAGAGTGGCAATACATTAAATGAAACCAAGGTAATATACATGTGAGAGAACCTTCATTAACAAAACTGCTGACTTCCACCTCCATAGTACTGTCTGACTCCACCCTACCTCAGGTCATCTGCTTTTAAAATCCTCGCCCCTGCCTTTTTTATCCCTAAACAACTATACCAATGTTTTCCTGGCCAGCTGTCCATCTTTCGCCCTACATGGATTCAAGCTCATCCAAAACTCTGTTGCCCATATCCAAGTTCCGTTCACCCATCGTCCCTTGCTGATCTGCATTGGCTTCCAGTTAAGCAATGCCTGGATTTTCAATTTTTCATCCTTGTTTCAAGACCCTCCACGGCCTCCCCACTCCCTATCCTTGTAATCTCCTTCCACTCTACAACCTTTTGAGATATCTGCGCTCTTCTAATTCTGGCCTCCTGAGCTTTCATTAATTTTAATTGCACCACACTGGTGGAAGTGCATTCACCTGCCAAGGCCCGAAGCTCTGGAATTCCCAACCCAAACCTTCTGCCCCTCCATCTCTCTCCTTTTAAAACGTACCTCTGTCCTAATAGCTCCTTATCTGGCTTTGTGTCAAATTTTTGATAATGCTCCTGTGAAATGCCATGGAAGATTTTATTACTTTAAAAGGTGCTATAGAAATGGAAGTTGTTGCTGTTGGCATTCATATTATTGACTGCTCCTCTAAAGCACATCTATGCAAATCTGTCAAATCTTTGTTGCAGAAGTGACAAAAAGCACTAAAGGGAATCACGTACTGAACTGAAGAGACAATCTAATATATTTTTTGTCCAATAGGCAGTACAATTATAGCTTTACTTTTGTTTCTTAAATGATAACACAGTATAGAGATGCATTTTTTGTTCATTTACATGATACTGTTTAACACAACAACTAATAAAGCATTAAAAGATGGTATTTATTTTAAAAACTGATAGGTTATTTATCCTACACATTTCTTTTAACTAGGTTTTTACATTAGTTTAAACGTTCAGTGTAGCAAAAGGTACTTAATTGTGCATCTTGCACTTTAAAAACACATCAATTACCTGAAGCACAGACCGATGCGAATAAGAGCGAGATGATGAAAACACTCAAATTTCAAAATGTTACCAATTATACTTCACAGGCAAGTTGGTAAAAGAATAAAAAAAATTTAAAAGAAAATATGTGGATAAATAGTAGAAAGACCTCAGTTCACTTTATGATAATACAGGAGATACATAGCAGAAGACCTTTATAGCCTAAAGATACCTGCTCATTAAAGAATGCCAAACACTGAAATATCATGAACAGCAGGAAATTCAAGTTTGAGCGAGAAAATAAAAGAATAAAAATGACTGAAGTTGGTCAGTTCAAGCTACCAAGGTAGTTCAAATGATTAACAAGTGAATACCGAAGACATCATAGGTTAAATTAGGTTCAGCTGTGCTTCTGGAAAAAAATCCTTCTTTCCATAAAATTTATTTGAATTAGCTAACCTGATAAAAATCAAAGCTCCAAGAATGGCAAGAGTTCCACAAGCAACTACTCCACACAGCAGTTTACTCGTTATGTAGCAGACAATGTGAAGATAAAAGCTAAAAATGAGATCAGAAGGTTAAAGTGATCCAACTGACGGTAGAACCAATTATTCCATTTAAAGAGAACATTTTCATGTAGCATGAATTAAATGGCACATAAATATTAGCAAGATTTTGGTAGCAAAAAGAACAATGGTGACAATATGGAAAGTAGTATTCCGATTATCTTAATATGTAACGGATAACATTTCTTGAGAGGCAATAAAACAAACCAAATGATTTCAAATTGATTAAATACCAGAACCTCCCCACACAGGTACATGACTTTTCTATTAAAGAAATGCTCCCCCAGCATTCCTATCATCTACATACTAAACTTGGAAAAGTTAAAATGAACAGCTTCAAAAAAGCTGACACAGTCCCCAAAATCCTGGCAATCAGCACAGAATGTATCACTGAAAAACAGCCATTAATAAAGTTACTGAATTTATAAATTCTGGAAGTGGGAGGTGAGCTACAGTGCTTCAAAATATCTTTCCTAGGGCGATCTGAGGATATGCCCTTTCAGGAAATTGTTAGAACTGTCCTAGCCCTGCCGGGACCATGGGCAGATTCTCAGAGAGGCATGAGGTCCCTGCCAGCAAGTGGGAGCCAACTGGTGGGCCCCCAGAAAATTAGGTTTGCTGCAAGTATTAATAAAGGGGTCATAGGCCCCTGGGGATTATGCCAACAAAAAGGGAGAGAGCAAGACCAAAGTCTTCAGCAGGTAAACAGTTGGAAAAACATGAAGCTTCTGTTAGGCTATCTCACTCCATTTGCCACATTGCATCCCGACTGCTATTCTGAACCACGACCAGGCAGTCCTGAGAAGTGGTTAGAACAAAGACTAAGGTAAGGAAAATGGATCAGAAACCTGGCTCCTGATCTCCCTGCATGGGCATTTGCATTTGAGAAGTGGGAAAAGAGTAGCCTGCAGCAGTCCCAATGAAGTAGGGGGAGGGAAATTTAAGTTGAGAAAATGGAGCATTGGTAAGCCTAACTGTCCACCTCACCACGCGCCCCCCCATCCCCACACCCTTAACAGTTTTATCCCATCCAAATTCACAAAGACACTGCACCCATCCAAGTCCCCATCTTTTCACAAAAACATTATCTGCTTCCACCCTCCAGGTTCATACTGGCCATCATTTCTCTTCTCCTCAAATTTAATTTGGCATTCTTCTTGCCTTATCAACTAGTTAAAAAGAGTTATTCTTCCCTGGTCAAATTGATGTTCATTTTCCCATCCACAACCTTCTCTACCACCCTCCCTTCTTTCATTAGTATTTTGCATTCTTCCCCTACTATTGCATTCTGCTGCCCTCTGCTTGCCATTCATTCTCATGTTGGTATATCTTTCCTGCCAGTGACAGATGCGTGTTCCACCTTGCTCCACCCTTTTGTATGTTTCCAGCACCAATAATTTAGATTGCTACCTGTATACACTGGAAGTGGGAACACTTATAATCATGAGAGAATTCCTATTTCCAGTTGTTAGGAGCAGCAGCAGTCCCTCAATTCGAGGAGGGCATCTCACTCATGGTTGTGAATTTCTCCTATGGGTCTTCACGTGACTGAACAGGCTGATTCTTGACCCACAAATCCTTGAACACATGGGGCAGGACATCCAAGGTAGTGAGATTCAGAGTGCAGGATTTGCTTCCTTTCCTTTCCTTCTCTGCCGCCGCTCTGCCTCATTATTAAGACGTTGAGACTCGAAGCATGATGCAGTTTGATGAACAAGTTATCGCCATTCTGAACAACTGGTAGCAAGCTCCTCCTCAGTTATTAATATCAATTCTGCTGTGGTTCAAGGAGAGCTTCAGAGTGTCTTTGAAGTGTTTTCTTTATCCTCCCCTGGAATATTAGCCATTTGAGAGTTCAGAAAACAGGACCTGATGGGGAAGACAGTTTTTGGTCATTCTGACAGTGTCCGGTCCATTGACGTTGATTTGTGGATGCTTATATTTTCAATGTACAGGGGCAACAACTGTGGCCAGTAATTACAGAAGCATGCACAGAGAAATAATAGGGTCTGTCTGGTGAATTAACTACTGCAGGCAGGTGGAATGGAACAGGAAGGTGAAGAGTTCACTGATTATGGATGGCAAGTATGGAGCACTTCCAAAGAAAAGCCTATGTGTGACTGTTCGTGAAACCAATGTTCTAGCTTAGCCCTTCTAATCCTCACTTTCATCACAGTAGCGCTGTAGATCAGCCTATTTTCAGGACAATGGTTTATTAGCGGTGGCAGAATAAGTCTTTTTAGGGCAATTATGATACATATGGGTTAGAAGTTTACTTACATTACAGTTTCTGATTGTAATTTTAAATGTCATGGTCAATTAACCTTATGGGGAAACAAAGTTATTTTATTCAAATACAGTAGTTAGCAGGGCCAGTTCCATAGTGGCTCAAAAAAAGGGCCTTGCTCCCAGCACTCAAAAGGTGTTGTAGGGTTATATGTTGTCCCATGAACAGGATTAAAGGCTTGTATGGTTGAACAATGACTGCTTATTAATAACACATAACTAATATATGTATATATACACATATGTATATACATACATACACATACACAAAATCTCACACGTACATATATTATAACTGATACATAGGTGCTATCATCATGCCAACTTCTACCAGATTCACTACTATACTCTTTTACTCCCATCTGGCTCACTACATCATAATGTGAGTGGTACTGTTTCCCCAGTGTCACATTAACCCTTACAGTCCTGAACACCCTGATACTACACTTCCCCCACCCCCCCCAATCTTTACTCAAACATATTTACAGTAATAAAAACAGAATTACCTGGAAAAACTCAGCAGGTCTGGCAGCATCGGCGGAGAAGAAAAAAGTTGACGTTTCGAGTCCTCATGACCCTTCAACAGAACTGAGTAATATTAGGAGAGGGGTGAAATATAAGCTGGTTTAAGGTGGGGGGGTGTGGGGGGAGAGGAGTTGGGGGGGGGGGGGGGGGGGGGGTGGTTTTAGGGACAAGCAAGCAGTGATGCAGCAACCACACCCCCCCCGCCAACTTCTCTCCCCCCACCCCCCCCCCCCACCCCACCCCCACCTTACACCAGCTTATATTTCACCCCTCTCCTAATATTACTCAGTTCTGTTGAAGGGTCATGAGGACTCGAAACGTCAACTTTTTTCTTCTCCGCCAATGCTGCCAGACCTGCTGAGTTGTTCCAGGTAATTCTGTTTTTGTTTTCAATTTCCAGCATCCGCAGTTTTTTGGTTTTATATTTACAGTAATATTTAAATGCTGCCCCTTCTCCCCCCACCACCCCATCCCCCCCCCCCCCCCCCACCCCCCAAGTCTCTGACTTCACAGATTTAGATAGTCTGGAGGCTTCATGAATCTTCCAGATCTTGTTCTTTTCAATTTTGGAGGAGTGGTAGCCTCAACTGCTCTGGGCTGACTTTGTTGGTCTGGAGTTGAAGCTGTTGTACTTTGTGTTTCAAATATGCAGGTGTGAACATCTGGTTTGCTTCTTGCGCTCCTTAGTGATGTATTTTTCTTTGTCTACAATCTGTTTTCCTTTGTTGGATACCATGAACTTATCCCTCTCCTTCCAGAGGGAATGTTTGCTCCGTTAATTCATAGAGTGGACTTGGGTTTTCTTTCTCGGTGGGGTATGCCAGGCTTTTCCTGGAAGTTGAAGGTTTACATCCCTTATGTTTGTATTTCCTCATCCTTGAGCTCAAACTGCAGTTTGGCGTCTAATACTGCACTCTGTTTCTTCATGTGCACTGTGCCCCCCTGAGTTTTGTCTTGGTGAGTTGGTGGTCACTTCTCTCCTGCTCCAGGATCAACTTCATGCTGTGTGTGCAAGTTTGAAGCTCCAGCTTCGTTGCTGTAGTTTTTCTTAGTCCAGGGACAGCAGCTGTTTCACTCTGAAGTTTGGGCTCAACCTTACGTTACTGCTCCTTCTCCTGTTTTAAATATGTTGGAGCTCATCTGGAGGTTTAGCTGGTCTGACCGAAGAGGAGTATGTTTTACCATTTGTAAAGGAGTGGAATAACTGTCTCTGCAAAGAATGAGGACAATTCTGAACTGAAGTCCCAGTCAAGATCATCAGCATTGGTGGACCTCTGGGGGAATTGGAGTCTCCAATTCAGTGTAGTTATTTTGACATCTTCTGCCGTTTTGAGGAGGTTGAGGGCAACACAGCCAGCTCTGCTCAGGAGAGAAAAGGGTTGATTGCAGATGACATACAGAATTTTGACTATTTGCTTATTGCCATACTGGAGCCGGTCTTGAATCCTGTCTATGATCGGTAGTTGGATTCCTCCGAGACCAGGCAGTGGTGTGTCTGTCGCCCATAGCCAAAGGTCTTTTAGCCGTTGTTCCTGATCCAACAGAACCGTCACATTGACTTCTTTGTCTAACTTGAAATTGAGGTGGTAACCATTTACATATATGTCGCAATTCCAAAATGTGAATATGTGATTCTTAATTTCTCCCAAGAAGCATCATTTGAGGACACCTTGGCATGGCTCATCTATCTCATGGAACTCGATTGGGGTCCTCCACACTTCGAGGTTCTAGACTAGCACATCTTTCCAAAGTGTCCCAGGAAGTTACGGTGAAAGCACTGCACAGTGATTGCTGGACACTGCTTGCACCTGTGAGGTCTTTTGGCACCACAGTGTTGACATTGTCTGCCATGATCTCGTGCTCTGCTTGGGAATTGCTTTCCTTGACCTGGAGCCTCCTTGCCCTTTCGTTGCTTGATGAGCTGGACTGTTGGGGTTGCTTGGTACCACAGTTTAACTTCGCCACACAAAATGGATGGGTTTTGCTGGCGGACGTCAGATTGTCTGACAATTTGGATGGCTCTTTCCAACGTCAGATCTTCCTCAGATTGGAGTTCATCTAAAAGAGTGTCATCGACCATTCCCCCCCACTATTTTGTCTCTTATGAGCTCTGACTTAAGGTCACCATAGTCAACAGCCTTCAGTCAGTCTGTATAACTCATTTATGAAAGAGTCTATGGGTTCCTCAGGCTTTTTGACTCTCTTGTTGAATTTTGCTTGCTCCAAGGTTTTATTGCTTCTTAGGTTAAAGTAAGTATCAAAAGACTTCATACCCTTTTCAAAGTTGGAAGATTCATTTATTCCTTGTCTTCAGCTATTGGACCTACTGAATATAATAGCGTAGTCACTTGTTCAGCCTCTGCTTTTTTTATTCAAGCCTGATGCTATCATATATCTTAAAAACATTCCACTCCATAATGTCCAACTTTGCACCTGGTCTGACACTTCCATCTGCCGTAACTGGTCTGACAGTGTTGAATTACCATCCATGGCTGTTTTCAACACAGGGGTTTCAGCTTTTTTTTCAAAAAAAGGCTCTGCAGTAATCATTTTTTTTCTTCCCATGCTTGTCAGGATTGGTTAAGCCCCTATGATGGTTATGGAGCCATTTTAAACTTTGGCAATTCTGCAGAAAATCTTTTGAACAAATCCTTTGGCCAGCTAGTTGCTTTTCTAAGCTTGGAGAATTGAATTGAAGCCAATTTTTTGCTCTGTCTTGTCTTTAAATTTTCTTTTCATTCATGCAGGGTTGACATATTATGGCGCTGACTCTGGATCTGGCCTGCAGCATGCTTCAAGCCGCGCTATTAAAACAATCAGTCTGCCAGTGCTGTTTGATTATTGCACTGAATTTAAAAGCTTATTTCAGCTTTTCCTTTTGGTCACCCGTTTGCGATCTCGCTGGGTCCTTTGCCTCTGATTTTGATCGGGTCTCGCAACTGTTGTAATATGTCTTTTAGGGACAGCAGCATGCCATCATTTTAAGGGAAGTGTGTCATGTGATCCAGTCTCAGCTTCACTTCACCTGGAGCAGAACACAGACACACAGCTCTGCAGCTCTGATGTCCTCTGGCTTTCTATACATGTATATTTGTCCACGTGTCTAGAATTAATAAACAAACCTGCAATGTGTTTGCACAATCCTTAATGAGTGATTGGTGTCTTTATATTATTATAACACACACAACTTGGTGTGGCAGTGGTTCCTTCTAAACCACGTAATTTTGCTGCCAGGTTGAGCACTAAGTACAAGTGAACAGTTTTAGATCATGCTACATGGCAAGAGATGACCCTTGATGTTTTGGTCAGACTGCAACAGAGTCGGAGGGTCAGAGTTGAAATCATAGCATGGGGTGACTGCACAGAAAAGCTTTGCTCAAGTAAAGAGCTGGTAAGCAGAAGGGTCCTTCATGGTGAGATTGCAGTGCAGAGCTTGTCAGTCAGCGAGTGGGGCAGTGTGTCAAGAGGACCAACTCCAGGTTAGCCCAGTTGGGAAAAGCGAGTGACCAGGGTGTGGGCCAGATTGATAGCGAGTGAGGGAGAGTTCAACAAAACAAAAAAAACAAACAAAACCTTCATTAAAATCAGGTCAGAGGAGATTGAGATTAATACAGACGGAGCTTTGGAAAAGCACACAAAAGCAGCTATAGCAACAGTCATCCCAGGTACTATGGGAGGAGGAAGGCCAAAAGGGTATTGTCAAAATCTCCTCTAAATTCCCCAATTTAAATTGGGATGCATCTTAATATCCAAATTCAAAATTTTTAAAAACGGTACGGAGCTATGGTTTCTTGATTCAGGGCGCATCTGAACCAGAAAAGGAAGCCATAAAAATTTGCCTGGCAATTGGAAATGAAGGTCTACACAGGCTTAACATCTCAGAGTTAACAGCAGAAGAGCTAAAGGATCCCCAAAAAGATATGGACAACTTTGGAAAGCCGGTTCAGAATTGGGTTAAACTTTCACATTCATCGACTAGAGTTCATGCCGTTTCGACAACAGCCATAGACCATTTTGTCAACAGATACAGAGAAAATGGTATATACTGTGATTTTTCAAATACAGAGCTAGCAAACAGAATTGTTGAGTTGATGGTCGCACCCACTCCCATGGAAACGTTCCAGAAAGACCTGCTAGACAAGCCCAAAATGTATAGCATTAAAGAGCTGCTCAAGAATGGACGTAAGCACAAAGTGATCTTTGCAAGTCGATGAAACTTACAGGTCCCAAGCACAACCTCAATTGTTGATGCACTCACAAGAGCACCTAAACCTAGCAAGACATGTGGAAGGTGTGGCCTTCTGCATGCACAAAGGAAATGCCCAGCTTTTGATCAATTCTGCAAAACATGTGGCTGAAAGAGCCTTTGGCAGCAGCAGTGTACTAGAGCAAAGGCTGATGCAGGTATAAAGAGCCGTGCACTGATCCAAACAGACCGTACACAATGGGTACCATCAAGCATTAAGAATGACCATTCAGTATCCCATCAGAAACATGTACATGAGGCGATTGGGAAACCAGAAAATAATGAAGAGTGGTGAACACGTTTCCCAAAAATCTTGTGCAAAATACAGATGGCGTCTCGCCATCTGAAGTGTTTGCCGAGATTCAAATTATCTGCCCTAAGAAAGTTTGTAACAACCCATTATTGGCCAAGGTTGACACAGGAGCAAGGGCCAACATACTACCCCTGACAATTCTCAAAGACATGTATCTACAGACATGGAAGACCATGGCAAAACCTACTACTACACACCTTTCAGCATACAATGGTTCACTAGTTCCAGGTGCATTATCCTGGAGTGCAAGTACAATGAATCCTCTTGGGTGCCACATATGTTCTATATCGTGGAGACTAAAGGCCCAGCAATCACAAATCTACCGGCATGCCATGATCTCACACCAGTGACAATCCTTGGAAATAATCAGATATCACAAGGCAGAATCAAGTTCAAAAACTATTCGTATTACCTCGGGTCATGACCTAACATTGAAATATCCAAAATGTTTCGACAAAATTGGCAGTTTCAAGGGAACTGCAACATTAGACTTGGAGGAGAATGCAAGTCCATCCATGATTCACCATGCAAATGAAGCTTCCATTTACAAGACAAACTGAAGGTCAAACTAGACAAAATAGGAATCATTAGAAGAATACAAGAGCACACAGACTGGTGCAGCTCAATAATGTGTGTAATAAAGAAGGACGGATCACTGAGAACATGCCTTGATCCACGACGTTTAAACATAGCTTTGAAATTGTGTGCTTACAAAATACTCACATTCGAAGAGTTAAACCCAAGATTTGCAGCTGCAAAATTCTCCTCTAAGCTTGATGTCAAGCTTGGCTACTGGTCTGCACATCTCCAGTGTGAGAAAAGTTGTCCCAAGAGCTTATTACATTTCGTACCTGTTCAGACAATACTGTTTTAAACAACTTCTTTTTGCGCTGTTAGCCAGGATCTTTTTCAAGTTCACATGGACCGCATTGCATGCACTGTTCCAGGATGCATCTGTATCGTCAATGACACTACTGTTGTGAGCAGAACAAAGCAGGAACATGACCATAATCTGAACTTATTGATGCAAGTGGCAAGTAATGAAGGATTGGTGTTCAACAGTCTGAAGTGTGCCATCAATGTGCAGCAGATCAATTTCTTTGGTTCTATATCTTCCAGTGCTGGCATATATCCCAATCCAAGTAAAATAGAGGATGTTAAAGCTATGCCAACTCCTCAAGATAGGAGCAATCTTCGAAGATGTCCAGGTCTCTTTAACTTCCTGTCTCCATTCAGTCCCAACTTTGCATGAAAATCTTTGCTGCTGAGAGAATTGCTGAGAAAGGATGTGCCTTTCCTGTGGCACGATGACCACCAATACCACTCCGAAACACTGAAAAAATTATTATCGTTGCAATGTTATGACCCTTGGGAGACAACTATCCTGCTAATAGATGCCTCACAAAAAGGTCTTGGGGCATGTGTACTTAGAAAAAGGCAAACTGATTGTATTTACTTCAAACTCTCTGTCTGTCACGCAATCCAATTACTCCAACATTGAGCAGGAAACATTAGCTTTAGTGTTTGGAATCACGTATTTTCATATCTATCTATTGGCAAAAGATTTGCGGTAGAAACTGACCCAAAAGATTTGCAGTAGATACCGATCACAAGTCACTGGAGATAATTTGGTGAAAATCATTGACCAGTGCACTGCCAAGATTGCAGTGTCTCAATTCAAGGTGATGACTGTGAGATTAAGTACAAGCCAGGCAACTTGAACACATCAGGTGGCTTGATTTGATTCAGCATGTCCACGATCATGTATGGCCACTTTGGCCTTACCTGGACAAGCTAGGCATCTCCCGGAGATTTATTTTTAAAGGGAGGCAGGTCACCATACCAGAGTCTTTGCGAGCTGATATTCTTCAACAACTTCATCACTCAGACATGGGCATAGATCAGGCGAGAAGACTCACAAGACAGAGAATCTATTGGCTGGGTATGAACAATGACATTGAAGTCGTCAAGATCTGTGAGGCATGTCAAGAGCATAAGCCTAGTCAGCACAAAGAACCATTGATTCCCCATGAAGTTCCTACCAATCCTTGGTCCAAAATCACTTCCAACCTCGTTCAAGTCCATGGCACTGGCTTCATTGTCATCATCAACTACTTTACAAAGTACCCCATTATTTGACAAATATATGTCAAGCACAATTGTCGCGCACACTAAGTGCTATTTCAGTTTATTTGGTGTTCATGAGGGATCATCACAGATAAAAGTCCACAATTTATTGGTAAACCATTTCAGGATATGTGAGAAGTGGTATTGCAATCAGACTGCATGTTCTCCTCATTACCCTAGATCTAACGGCCTAGCTGAATGAATGATTTACACAGTAAAATCTCTAATTCGCAAATGTAGACAGACCAAGCAAGACCTACACATTGCAATGTTACATCTGTGAGCGACACCTTTAAGTGCAACTATTCTATCATCAGTAGAGCTCCTGTTTGGCAGACCAGAGAGTACTAATCTACCTACTCTTACCCATTCTACTCTCTCAGAAACTAGACAGCAACTGTTAAAACTACAAGAGAAGATGATCAACGTACAAGATAAAAATGTAGGTACAAGATTGCCAAATTTACAGTTGGGACAACAAGTTTGCATCCAGGATCCAACAGAAGGTACATAGCAACCAGCCAAGGTTACAAGGATTTGTTCGGAACCAAGCTTCTATGAAGTCATGACATATGAAGGCACAATGGTGAGGCATAACCGAGGACAAATCAGATCCATTCCAGCTCCTCAACTACCGTACAGTCCTACTGCATCGAAGACAAGATCCCAAACTCAACCAGGGATGACATCGAAGAATGACAATCCCACAGATCACTGTGAGCAATTAAAGACACCTCCGGACAAGGTTACCATTACAAGATCTGGACGTACCAATAGATTACCTCTACGCTTTAGCGACTCAGATTCACCAGTCATATACACTTAGGTAATGGAACTAAACATGAACATGTATTGTAAATCGTTATATTTCATTGGAAAGGGGGAAAGTATCTTCAAAAAGAAAGGGGATGTTGTAAAATGCCTTTAAGGGATAACAGCATGCCATTACTTTAAGGGAAGTGTGTCATGTGATCCAGCCTCAGTTTCACTTTGGCCTGGAGAAGAACGGAGACAGCTCTGTAACTCGTGTGTTCAAGCTTTCTAACATGTATATATATGTTCACATGTGCCTAGAAATAATAAACAAACCCACAACATGTTTGCACAATCCTTAATGAATGATTGGTGCATTTATATCAATATGACACACAAGATAGCAATGGACCTCTATGTGCTCTGGTGGAGTTCTTTTGCACTGCACCGTGGATCTTTCTTCTTCCTTTTAGCCTCCACGTCTTTATTGGAGCTTCTTAGGTGATCTTCAGCTGTGTATTTGAGGTCTTCAAGTTAGAAGTACCAAGTCTGGCTGCAGTTTTTTTACTTCTTCTTAAGAATTTTGGGGTCCTTCACCTGCTGCCATCATGTTGTAAGGTTTCATGTTGTCTCATGAAGAGGTCCAGAGACTTCTATTTAATGGATATAGGACACAGTCCTGACTAGGTGCTATCTTCATGCTGACTTCTACCAGACTCTACTACTCTCATGTGAGTCTCTATATCATAATGTAGTGGTACTGTTTTCCCAGTCCCACCTTAACCTTTCTAGTCCTGAACACCGTAATACTACAAAAGGCACTCCCTCACTGCTCAAGTAGTAGTGGACTCCACCAGATTTCACAGGGTTGATTTATTTAAATAATTTCCATGTGAATTTTCTGGACAAACAAGGAGTGCTGATCTTTCAAAATATATTTGTTCTCAGGATATGAATGACACATTGTCCATCCCATTTGCCTTGAGGTGGTGATGCAGGCATCCTTCTTGAATTGCTACAGTCCTCGAGTTGATGGTGCTCCCAAAACATTGTTAGGGGGATAAGTCTAGTGTATTAGCCAATTGATAATGATGGAATTGAAATATATATCCCAGTGAGAATGTTGTGCAACTTAATGTCATGTTGGTATGTTGAAAGGCAAATGGTATGTTGGCCTTCATCACAAGGATATTTTAGTACAGGAGTAAAGATGTCTTGCTGCCATTGTATAGAGCCTTGGTGAGACCACATTTGGTCGTCTTATCTAAGGAAGGGTGTACTTGCCTTGGAGAGAGTTCAAAGGCAGTTCACCAATCTAATCCTGGGATGGCGGGATGTCTTATGAGGAGAGATTGGGGAAACTGGGCTTGTATTCTCTAGAGTTTTGAAGAATGAGAGGTGATCTCACAGAAACTTACAAAATTCTTACAGGGCATGACAGGGTAGCTATTTTCCCTGGCTGGTGAGCCGAAAACCAGGGGACATAATCTCAGGATAAGGGGTAGGCCATTTAAGATTGAGATGAGAAGGAATTTCTTCACTTGGAGGATGGCGAATCTTTGAAATTCTCTATCCCAGAGGGCTGTGGAAGCTCAATTATTGAGCATGTCCAAGACATAAATTGATAGATTTCTGGATATCAATGACATCAAGGGATATGGGAATATTAGGGGAAAATAGCATAGAGGTAAATGATTGGCCATGATCTGTCTGAATGGCGGAGCAGGCTCGATGGGCTGAATGGCCTACTCCTACTCATATTTCCTATGTTAAGAGGGAGACTCAAAAGTGCTGTTCACATGACGTTGCTGCTTTCTTTCTCAAGGATACAGATTGCAGTGGCCTGTCAAAGTAACATTAGCGAGTTGGCTCAATGCAACAACCACTTGCATTTACGTATTTATACATAAATACATATACATACCTATTTATAAGTGTCCCAAGAAGCTTCACAAAGGTGTAATTGGACAAAAATGGACACAGAGCAAAGAAATAGATATTTAAAAAGGTGAGCAAAAGCTTCATTGAATAGATGGGTCTTGAAGAAAGAAAGGAAGGTTGAAAGGCAGAGATTATGAACAGTATTCCATAGTGTAGGATCTGGATGGCTCAAAGAAGGGCTGCCAAAAGATAGGATGAAGGAAGGAGAGTAACCACAGGATGTCATAGCTGATCAAATGGAGAGTTTTGGTGGCACAGTTACACCGTTTGGAGGTGACAGAGATAAGGAGCTTAAAGATCAAAAAAAGGAATTAAAAACGAGGGTATTTTAAACTGGGGGTGCTGGGGACCAGGTACTAATATAGGTCAGCAAGGACATAGTGATGGATGAATGGGACTTGTTTCTAGATGAGCTGAAATTATAGAGTATGAGGCCAGCCAGGAGAGCATTGGAATGGCAGGGTTTTTAGGTGACAAAGAGATGAATGGGAATTTTATCAGCAGATAAGGTAGGGGTGGGGGCAGGCAATATTATGGAGGTGGAAGTAGGTGGCTGCGATGGAGGGGATTTGGAGGCGGAAGTTCAGCTGGGGATCAAATACAACACCAAGTTGTGAATAGTTTTGTTCATTTGGGTGGAATGAGTAGCGAGCATATGGAGTCTGTGGAGGGGGCTGAAGGGAACGACGTTGATCTTGTCAATGATTAACGTAGGACATTGCTGATTAAGCAACACTGAATTTCTGATAGCATAGAAGGTGGGTTTGAAAGGTTATGAAGAACGACAGCTTCGTTTTAACTGCACACACGCAAATCAATCTCATAGTCAAGCATAAACACGTAGATAAGGAAGGGGACAGAGTCAAGGATTGATCCTTGGGGGACAACAGTACAGAGGCAGTAAAATAAACCATTAATGGAG
The DNA here is from genome assembly GCF_964194155.1 of Cetorhinus maximus. NCBI lineage: Eukaryota > Metazoa > Chordata > Chondrichthyes > Lamniformes > Cetorhinidae > Cetorhinus > Cetorhinus maximus. The sequence continues at coordinate 34,172,517 of NC_135900.1, forward strand.
ATGCTCTATCTACATTTGGATAGGAAAAAGACAGTCCCTTCTGAGCTTGACAATACAGGGGAACCATTAGAGTGTGTTAGCATGGCTAATGGTACCAAAACCTGCAGAAAGGGCAAGGAAGATGTGGAGGTTTCATACATCATGCACAAAGGTTGCCATTTGTCATTTTAATTAGGGTTGTTGAATGCTGTATCAGGGACTGAAGCCTAATTGGAAATCTGGGAATGCTGGGCATGGATTTGAGAGTTGGCAATATGTTTGAAGAATTGAGAGGATGGACTAGTTGGAAATTGAGTGGTAATTTGCCAGGACAGAGAGATTAAGGATAGTTTTTGAGAGATGAGGTTGGGTGATAATGACATCTATTTTGAAATAAAGGAGACCTGAGGAAAGGGACGGGTAGTGTGAAGGCCAGAAAGGGAAACCCAGTGATCAATGGTTTAATGGCAATAGGATCATGACAGCATAAGGTGGGTCTTGTGGACAAGATGAGCTGAGAACATGAGGAAAGATCGGAAAGAAGTTAGAGAGTAAAGAGAAATTATAGCTGGGGCAGGAAGGAGCTGGGAAGACAGAACATGTCAATGGAGTCTTTATGATGTTGATGTGGGGGAACGTTGTTTGCACACAGAAAGGTTCTAATGCCTGTAACAGATGTATACTTTGTGTCCTTATCCAATATGGCAGCTGGCACACTTCCAGCCAGAGGTGCACACAGGCTTCCTGCCCACCATATTGAGGCCTTCGTAATCCAAGTAGCACCCAAAAAAATGGGCACCGTATCGAACAAGTTCTCGGCAAATGTATTTTTGTTCCTGACTGCTGTATAGAGCTCGTGCAGCAAAGGTAGCCCTGGTTTCCCAAAAGCCATCCTTCAAATCTGCCATAAGTGATGGCAACCTTGGACACACTGATCCAAGATGAAACATAATGGTTACTGCCCAGTATCTTACCTTCACCTACAAATTCTGCTGTGATGTTCTAAGACCATTTCATCAAGATTAAAATAAAATCCAGTACAATTCATGTATGTTACTGGGTAGTTGTTGGCTGCAGGGGTATCATCAGCAAAGCCCTGCACTTTGGAAAACTAATTACCTGATGGAAATGCTGCATCCTCCAGGGTTGTTCCCTCCTTTCCACTGGGCAAGTGACGAAAATGTCACTCCTGGATAACAAGACTTCAGTGACTGAAATCAGTGTTATTCGTCACTTTGCTACTTGATGTAGCAATGTATGGATGTCAGAATGGTCTGACTAACGACATTAATAGTGGCTTGAAAATAACAATAACAGACAACTTCAATGCAGCGATAACATTGACTGCAATAGTCAGCATTGTCCCTGCATTTGATGTGGTCCACAGGTCATTCTCCATTAGACAGCACAACTCAGCGATTGCATCCCTGGTTAACAGTAGGCAGTAAAAGAAAATCCCTCCCGGCATGCGCAAGTAATTGTTTCTGGGTTGTATCTCAAGTTCTGCGTCATATAGAATATGTATTTCCTCTTGCTAGAAAAATTACTGCTCCTTCCCCAGATCTTGGACAGCCGTTGGCAGGCTCACCGGAATGCCTATAGTGAGCATTGTGACAATTGGTGGCACCAGAATACTGTTTTTGAAGGTGGGCAGCAAAGGAGTGCCGACACGCAGAAAATCCACGCGTTTTGGAAAAAAATAACCCGTACCTGAACTTCCTCGGAGCGGCGATCAGCATCGGATTGCCATTCCGCTCCTTGTTTCTTACCCTAAATTTTTTCCCAACCTGACTTACCTGACCTCTGACTCAGGCCATGGGAGATCAGAATACTGCAGTGCACCCAAGGGCCTACCCTGAAAGGGCAGCTCTGTCGAAAGGAAGAAGGCCACACCTTTTTTATGGCACTAGCTGCCATAAGTCAAAGGTCAATTGAAGCTTAAAAAGGCCCTTGACAGACCAGGGAGAAGGTAAGTGTAAGCAGGTAAGATTTAGGGATGGGGGCGTCGAGGGGGGGTCAGTCAGGGTTGGGGGGGTGGGGGGGGGGGGGGGCGGGAGGAGGGGGGAGAAGAAGTCAGATGGGGTGGGGGTGGGGGGGCGGGAGGTGGTCGGTCAGGGTCATCGGGGAGAGATCGGTCAGGGTGAGAACAGATCGGTTGAGTTGGGGGTGGGATAGACCAGTCAGGGTGGAGAGAAGAGGTCAGAGGTCAGTTGGAGTGGGGGGGCAGGACAGTCAGATTGGGGGGGGTGGGTGGGGGGAAAGAGTGTTCGATCGAGGAGGATGGGGAAAAGAGGCTGGTCGGGGGCGGGAGGTCAGTCTGGGGGTTGGAGGAGGTGGAGGTCAGTCCAGGCCTCAGATGGAGAGGTGGGGGGGGGGGGGGGGGGGGGGGGAATGGGGAGGGTGGAGGGTCTCAGGGCAGTGAGGGGGGGGGGGGTCAGGAGGGGAGAAGGGTGTCAGTCCTCGGTGGGGTGGGGGAGGTATGGGGGTGTTGGGTCCATTTGGGTTGGTACTGGGGTCTGTGGTGGTGACAGTCAGGCCTGGCAGTGAGAGGAGGAAGAGTCCCTGTGGGGGTGGGGGAATCCCATGCGTTGGGGACTTCCTGTCAGGGGGTGTAGCCCCCTTGGGAGTGGGGGAACTTCTGTGAGCAGAGTAGTCGGGGCGTTGGAGGAGGGGGGTGGGTGGCAGGATTCGGGAGAGCCTCCTGGGGGGTCAGGCGGTCCTGTGGTGGGGATTAGTTGAGGGAGCTAAAGGGAAACCCCTGCGATAGGGGATTTCGAGAGTGTGGGGAGAGTCCCTTGGGATTTGGGGGTGTAGGAGGGATTCCCATGGGGATTCTTTCGGGCTCTGTACAATAGTTACCCAGATGTTAGAAGTGGTTTTAATTCTTCTAACTTTTTCTCCGCAACTATTGATGTAACCCAGTTGGAACCATCCAAAGCTTGTGATTTAAATCACAATTGTCCAGGGGAAGTTTACACTTCTGGGCAATTGCCGTGTAAACCTTACCTGTGAACTTTTGAAGGGGATTCCCCAGCGCATCTTCAGGGTACCCCCCCACCCGCCCCAATACAACACCCTGGAATTTAGAAATTACAGCCCACTAGCTCTACTGTACAATGTTATATTAGTCAAAAAAAAACTGCAGTAAAAAATGCAATTCTCACTGATAAGGCAATCCAGATTTAAGTATAGGAGCTCTGGAATGAACACATGTGCCTCAAAATGATGGTAACAAAAGCAGAAACTGATGAAATCCAAAAACAAAATCAACAAATGCATAATTTCACTCCCTAGGTGATTCATTTAGTAACCACATTAGCTAATATGCATCTGAAACATGACAAGAGGGGTAGGTGGCATTTTTAAGGGACGAAGGAGGGGAGTTTGGTTGTGTGCTGTGAGTTAAATACCCTAAAAGTGATGTCAGGTCAGGATTGTGACATCATCCCACTAACTTCTGGTTTTCACCTGGGCAGGATGGCAGACAAGTTGGGAACCCACCTCCCACCTCCACCTCACCCCCCCACCACCACCCTGGCAGCTATTGGGCAAGTCATTTAAATATTCTAATAGGTAATTAGGTAGTCTTTTAACCCAATCTTCTGGCTTTAACAGCCAGCGGACCTATTTTCAAGCTGTCAGCAACTCACCAGGGTCAACCAGGCGACTGCAGAGATGGGAGTGCTCCTTCAGTGAAACTGACAGGCTAGGGAGTCTTTGAACAGTGAAAATGAAGAGGTGGATTTCCACGCCGTCAGGCTTCATCAGGCCAGGCAAGCAGCTTATGCAACTTTACCTTGCAACTCTGATGAGAATCAAGACGAGAAGCAACACTAACACCAAAAGCAACAACAGCAGCAGTTGCCTTCTCCTCAGCCATATGCCGCTCCACAGGGCGTAGAGGGTGGGCACAGAGCTCCAGCTCCAAGGAGATCCCCAAAACAGGGCTTACATGCTGCGGATTAACTTTCTCAACATGTGCGAGGCACCAGTGTTGAACGTTGGAGCTGCAGCACTTGTATCACGTTCATATTTAAAATTCATTGTCTTTAATGAAACATTTACATGGATTTTGAAAACAATTCTTTCACTATTTCCTTTTTTAATCTTTTGTCGAAATTTGATGATGTGTTTTATTTTACTGTAGGTTTTGACTGTTAATGAGCAAATGCAGTCTGTTAGGTGTGTGTCAGATAGTAAACAGTATATCATACAATAAAAATACATTTTTAAAGTAGGGCTTTTCCAGCTGGAATTAAATAAAACTGCTGTTTGGTTATTCACAAGTTCAATGTTTTTAATATATGCAGACTTGTTGGTTCCATTCAAACCTGTGATCCACCTCACCTTGTGGGGTAATTGGCAGCCTGCAGAAAAAATAAGGTTTAAGCATTCAAGATCAATTAGTGTTCATAATGTATTTATGTCAGTCTTGAGATCAGGAGAAATCAGGCAACAAACGCACGACTATAATAGAACAGACAGCAAAAGAAACTTAACGATAAACTGCAGAACATTTTTAATATCAGCTGGAAAAATGTTACTTCAATAACATTTTACATTAACTAATGTTAACCATTGTAGGCTGTATTTATTGCATCATGACACTAACTTATAAACTAATGGTGGTCCCTCAGAGCAAGGAGGACAGTTGCCACGAAGTCCTAAAGCAGAGAGAGGGGGAGAGAGAGAAAAAAAGGGGAAGGAGAAGTTCATGCAAGGTAAATGAGGTGAAAAGGGGAAAGGTAAAGGCTAAGGGGGAAACAACATTAAGGAGCAGCGGGGTGGGGGGGGGGGGGGGGAATCAAATTCCACATTCCACATTCCAAATTCCACATCAGCAGTCAGTCATTAGTCAGCCAGTTGTCCAGTCCGTGGCCAATGAGGAGTTGCGAGCCTTCTTGAATTTACTTCTTGCTCTCGTGTCTTCAGCTTTGTCATCTGCCCTGCTTCAAAATCAGCTACACCTTGGTGAAGTAGGACTCGCCACCTTGGGCAGACCAGTGCACTCTCTTCCTCGGCGTTGAGATCAAAGCCAATATTCTTCAAGTAAGCTTTCAGGGTATCTTTGAAACGTTTCCCCTGGCCGCCTTGTGATCTTGGACAGTGAGCTGGGAGTAGACAGCGCACTTTGAAAGACGATGTTTGGCATTCTGATGCAGCGGCCTGTCCTGGAGGACTTTTCTTATTCGATCATGGGATGCGGGCGTTGCTGGCTAGGCCAGCATTTATTGCCCATCCTAACTGCCCTTGAACTGAGTGGCTTGCTAGGCCATTTCAGAGGGCATTTAAGAGTCAACCACACTGCCGTGGGTCTGGAGTTACATGTAGGCCAGACCGGGTAAGGATGGTAGGTTTCCTTCCCTAAAGGACATTAGTGAACCAGATGGGTTTTTACAACAATTGACAATGAGTTATTTTATTGTCATCATTAGACTTTTAATTCCAGACTTTTATTGAATTCAATTTCCACCATCTGCCATGGTGGGATTTGAACCTGGGTACCCAGAACATTACCCTGGGTCTCTGGATTTCTAGCCCAGTGGCAATGCCATTACGTAACCACATCCCCTTAAGGATACTCAAGTTTGTATGTCGATCCATCTAGATGACATGAAAGATCATCCGTAAGCAGTGTTGATGGTGTGTTTTGAGATTTCTCAGGTGTTGGCAATATGTCACCTAGGTTTTACAACTGTAAAGGGATGTCAGGAGGATAACTGCTCTGTAAACTGCAACCTGTGTCCATCTACAGATGATGGTTAGTGAAGACTTATCTGTGCAGCTTCTCAAAGGAGGAGCCAGTGCAGGATCTCCAAGTCTATGGTTGCTGACTGGGACACATAGCTACCAAGATAGCAGATGTGGTCAATCACCTCCAGGTGGCAACCCACAGCCGTGATGCTAGGGATCTTTGGTGCAAGCCCCGGTTTTGGCTGGAGGAAGATCTTTGTCTCATTGGCATCCAGGTGCATCCCTAGGGCTCGTTACATTTATTCAAACAAGTCAAGAGTGGCCTGTAGGTCGTCTTCTGTGTGCGCCAAGATAACCCAGTCATCCACATAGAGGTCGTCTGTTATGATCGTGCATGAGACTTTAGTCTTCACTTTCAGCCTCTGGAGGTTGGAAAACTTCCCATTGAACCTGTGCTCAGTTTGGACCCAGGGTGAGAGGGCATCCTTGACCATGATGGGGGTGGTGCTAAGAAGATGGAGAAAAGAGTGGGTGCAAGCACACATCCTTGCTTGACGCCAGTTCTGATGAGAAAGGCATCAGATTCCATTCCATTGCAGAGAACGATGGTGGGTCAGTTACTTCATCAACTGCACATAGGCAACAGTATACTGATGGTTGTTAAGCACCTGGATAAGACAGGGGCACTTCTTGGCAGTGGATACCATGACTGAGCAGGCCTTTTTCAGATCCCCTCTGCTCACCCCACATGGGGAAGGAGCTAGAAAAGGTGCCCTAAGCATAGGCACTTAGGCTATCTTACTGCTCCTGGCTAGACAACTGCATCCAGCAGGTTTGTCCCTTCTGCAGTCGTAAAAATGAGAATACTGAAAATCCCAGAAAGGGTTGCAAGCAGACCCTAGCCTGTGAGACCTGGAATGTTCACTCCCTCGTGGACAGCAAGGACAATGTGTGCACCCAAAGACGAACTGCTATCATTGAAAGGGAACTTGTGAACCTAAAGATCGACATCGCTGAAGGCATCCTGGGGAAGGTATGCTGAAGGAAGTGGACGCTGGCTACACCTTCTTCTGGAAAGGCAAAAGCCCCATGAAGAAGCGCATCCATGGGGTCAGCTTAGCCATCCAGAATGACCTTGTCAACCGGCTGCTGGGGCAACCGACAGGGCTAAGTGAATGACTGATGACCCTCTGACTTTGCCTCTTGCATGGATGCATCACAACTGTAATCGGTGCACATGCCCTGACTCTGAATTCTGAGGAAACCACAAAGGAACTGCTCTGTGCAGAAATAGAAAGCTCCATGCATGGTGTCCCAAAAGACAACACATTTGTCTTGCTTGGAGATTTCAATCCCAGAGTTGGACGTGATTACTCAGACTGGAATGGGATGATCGGGAAAGAGGCAGTAGGACGCTTCAACTCCATCAGCATCTTACTTTTGAGTAAAGGCGCTGAGCACGAGCTCCTAACTACCAATAGTGTTCTGACAACGCAAAAGGTACAAGACCTGGCAGCACCCCCATTTCCAACAATGGCATCTGATAGATCATGTCATCATCTGAAGAGATGTCTGCATCACAAAAGCGATGCATGGCACTGATGGCTGCTGGACCGACCACTGTCTAGTGAAGTTGATCATGAACTTCCAGCCCACCTGATGTCAGTGTAGACAGACAAAGGCTGCCCATGGGAGATCCAACACAAACTCCCTCTAGGAAAAGACTACCTGTGAGCCTTTCTAGCAAGCCCTCCAATCCAAGCTCACTGCTCTCCCTGAAGCTGGTGCATCTGGTCCGGCCATCTGGAACAGCTCCAAGACCAGCATCCTTTCAGCCTACGCTGAAATACTGGGCTCCACCAGTCCACCAGGACTGGCTTGATGACAATAACATCACAATTGAAAGTGTGCTACATCAGAAGAGAACTGCCTTCAGCCTTTGGCAAAATGATCCCAGAAATAGCTCCTTAAAAGCCTCCTACCTACAATCCAAGGCTGAAGCCCAGACAGTGATCTGAGAGATAAAAACAACTGATCTCTCAATTGGCAAAAGAATGCCAAAGAGATCCAGATGTATGCTGACAAGCATGACTTAAGAAGGTTCCACCAGGCCATGAAAGCTGTCCACAGTTCACGCCCATCCAGTCCCACACCTCTCCCAGCTGCTCACAGGTCCACCCTGCTCACAGACATTGACTCCATCAGGACCAAGTGGAGAGTGCACTTTCAGGGTCTTCTCAGTTGCAACACAATGGTCTTGGACACCACTCTTGCTTTTATACTCCAGCGCCCAGAGGATGAGTCCCTTGACAAACCTCTGTCCCTGGATGTAATTCACCAAGCCATATTGCACAAGCCAAAAACAACAAGGCTGCCAGAACGTATCCCAGCTAAGATGTATAAGCTTGGCAAGCACTCAGTTGCGCACAGCCTATAATTGCTTTTCCAGCAAATCTGGCTTGAAGTGAGAGTCCTAAAAGATCTAAGGGATGCCAAAGTTGTCTCAATCTTCTGGAAAGGAAACAGGGCTGAATGTGACACCTACTGAGGCATAGCTCTACTCTCCACCACAGGCGAGATCCTTGCTAGAATATTGCTGGACCGCCTACTCTTGCAGAAGCCGTTCTTCCAGAATCCCACCCTAGATTCAGAGCATCACAAGGCATGACAGATCCAACCTTTACCATTCAGCAGATCCAAGAGAAATTTCCCACGGAAAACCAAGCTCTCTATATTGCCTTCATCGATCTGATGAATGCCTTTGACTCAGCCAACCAGAAATGTGTCACTTACAAATGTGAAACCAAATATCCAGGTTTACTTCCCTCCAAAGCCTCTCCTTACACTACAAGTTGAGGGAAACTGTATTTCCTCTCAGTAGTTGCCTTTCTCTTACAAATCTTCTTAAATTATTTACTCACACCCCTCATTCCTGGGACACCAGAGGGATCTCAAAAAAAAACTGGTTAACAATCAGAATTTCCAACAATACAATTTTTTTTGTTTTCTTTATTCTTTCATGGGATATGGGTGTCACTGACAAGTCCAGCATTTGTTGCCCATCCCTAATTGCCCTCAAGTGGCTTACTAGGCCACTTCTGAAGACGATTAAGAGTCAACCACACTGCTGTGGGACTGGAGTCACATGTAGGCCAGACTGGGTAAAGATGGCAGATTGTCTTCCGTCAAGGACATTAATGAACCAGATGGGTTTTTATGACAATCAACGATGGTTTTATGGTTACCATTACTGAAACTAGCTTTATAAATTCAATTCAAGTTCTGCTGCTGTGGTAGGATTTGAGCCCATGTCCCCCAGAACATTAGTCTGGGCCTCTGGATTACTAGTCAAGTGACATTAACACTGTGTTAATTTACCGGGATGATGGTGGCAAAGTTAAGAAAGAGGAAGACCTGGAAATTTCAAGATGGTATAATGAGAAATAAACGCAAGTTTTTGTCTCCAAGTATACCTATTCATCATCTAAAAGAGGTAAAATAATAACTTGCATTTATATAGTGCCTTTAAATGTTGTAAAACATTCCAAGGTGCTTTACAGGATTGTTATCAATCAAAATTTGATTATGTGCCACATACGCGATATTAGGACAGATGACCATAAACTTGGTCAAATAAGTGGATTTAATGAGCATCCTAAAGGATGAATGTGAGGTAGAGGCTGAGGTTTAGAGATGCAATTCCAGGATTTGGAACCTACGCATTTTGAAGGCATGAGACCAATAGCATAATAACTAAAATCAGAGAAATTCAAGATACCAGAAGTGCAGCTCCCTATGAAGGCTGGAACTTTGGAGGATGTTAAATAGAGAGGAAAGGACAAGGCCATGGAGGGATTTGAGAACAAGGATGATAATTTTAAACTTGTGATGTTGTCCGACAGCGTATCAATATAGGTCAACAAACACAGTGATGATGGATAAATGGTACTTGGTCTGAGCTAGAATGTGGATAGCAGAGTTTTGGATGAGCTCAAGTTTGTGTGGGTGGAAAATGTGAGGTCAGCCAGGAGAGCACAAGGACAGTCAAATATGGAGGCAACAAAAGCATGGCTGGTGGTTCCAGCAACAAATGAGCTGAGGCAGAGGTGGTGTTGGATGATGGTAAACACGTGGAAATAGGTGATCTTGATGAGCACTTAATTTGTTTTCCAGGAAATTTAATTAAATATTGACAATCAAGCCACAAATATCTCAAGTTTATTCTGCCCATTTTTTATTGAAAGATTTCGGAAAACATGTGGTTTTAAAAAATATCACATTCATGCAGTTTAAAAAAAAGGTCTAGACGATAGACAAGCTGTTAATGAGCTAGTTTTGATGTTATTTTCCTATAAACTGTAAATAATAAGCAGTTCATTAGCCTGCCCTGATCAGAGAAAAAAGCTCATCTTTCTGAAAAGCGTTTGATCCCTTTCCAGCTATGACCAGAATGTGATCAAACATAGACATAGGCATTTAGACAGGTCCTAAGAGACAAAAACATGCATTCAGAATTTTAAAAGGAAAGGTGCGAGAGCCTTTGCACAGACTGAGAGCTTAGAAATACTCCATACCTTGTTTAGGTTATTAAGGTGACTCACTGCTATGGGGAAGCATTTAATTTTTTGATTTTGTACTATTACACAAAGATTGAATTAAGTGAGTCATATCTTAAATGCTTTTCTGTGTGTTCAACTGCGAAGTAAAATGGCTTATTAGTTTGTATCCATGTTTTACCCAAGGGATTCACAGTCCACCTTTCAAAAGGTTGTAGAGGTACATAAATGTACATTTATGGTCACAAGGGAGTACTGTTCAGGTATATGATTGCATCAATTAGATGTTAGGCAGTGTGAGTAAACTCTTATAAAAGTAAGATGTGCTGATCATTTTTGGAAGTACTGGTGCCACTGACCCTAAGAAATACCTACTAAAAAGCCTTAATTTTCCACAACCATTTTATAAAGAAGTTTTAGAACAAAGCTTTATCAAGGAGCTTTTCCAAGATACTGAGAAATGTCTGAAGCAACACTGCTTTATTTTAATAAAGATTCTACAACAAAATAATGTGGCATCTATATCACTCTCACAATAAAGTTGATACCCATAATCATGTTGTATTCATTCAGCTTTTCTCTCAAAATATGAAACTTGTCCAGATGGAGTTTGACTTGGGGTTGAATTTGTAAGTGGTGGTGTTCCCATGCATTTGCTGCCCTTATTCTTGTTCTTCCAGGTGATGAAGGTCTTGGGTTTGGAAGGTGCTGATGGAGGAGCCTTGGTGAGTTGCTGCAGTGCAACTTGTAGATGGTATGCATTATTGCCAATAAGTGTTGGTGGTGGAGGGAGGGAATATTTAATATGATAGATCAGGTGCTTTGTCCAGAATGGCATTGAGCTTCTTGAGCAGTGATGACTCATCCAGGCATGTAGAATATATTGCATCACACTACTGACTTTTGCCTTATAAATGATTGACAGGCTTTAGGGAGTTAGGAGATAAGTTACTCACTGCAGCAGTCCCAGTGTTTAACGTGCTCTTGTAGGCACAGCATTTATATGGCTCATCCAGTTAAGTTTCTGGTCAATGGTGACCACTTGCCCCTCCACCCGGGACGCTGATAGTGAGGGGTTCAGAGATGGTAATGCCATTGAATGCCTAGGTGAGATGGTTTGACTCTCTTACTGGAGATAGTCATTGCCTGGCACTTGTGTGGCACAAATGTTATTTGCTACTTATCAGCTCAAGCCTGAATATTGCCCAGGTCTTGCTGCATGCAAGCATGGAGTGTTCAGTATCCCAGGGTGTTACAAATGGTATGAACACTGTAAAATTATCAGCAATCATCCCCACTTCTGGCATTATGTTGAAGGGAGGGTCATTAATGAAGTACCTGAAGCTGGTTGGGTCTTGGACAGTGCCCAGAGAAAATCCTGCAGCAAAGTCCTGGGGCTGTGATGATTGGCCTCAAATAATCACAACCACCTTCCTTTCCTTTCACAACAGACTTGTGAGCAAAGCTAAAGCCCATGGAATAGAAAGGACAGTAGCAACATGGGTACAAAATTAGCTGAGTGACAGTAAACGCAGCCTAGTAGTTAATGGTTGTTTTCTGGATTAGAGAAAGGTTTATAATAGAGTTCCCCAGGGATAGTGTTAAGACCCCTGCTCTTCCCTGATACATATTAATGACCTTGGTGAACATGGAACTGTTTCAAAATCTGCAGACTATACCAAACATTTCCATGTGAACTTTGAGGATAGTATGGAGCTTCAAAAGGACATGGACAGATGGTGGAATGGGTGGACAAGTGGCAGATGAAATTAAATGCAGAGAAGTGTGAAATGATTCATTTGGGTACAAATAATGCGGAGAGACAATGTAAAACAAAGGGTACAATTCTAAAAGGGGTTCAGGAGCAGAGAGACCAGTGTGTACGTGCGAATAAATCATTGAAGGTGGTACATCAAATTGAAAGAGTGGTTAATAGAGAAAGCAGAATCCTAGGCTTTTTCAAATTGATAAAAGCAAGGCATTTATGTTAATCTTGTATTAAAAACTGGTTTGGCCCCAAATGGAGTATTGCATCTAATTCTGGGCACCACTCTTTAGGAAGAATGTGAGGACTGTTGCGAATAGTTAATTCCATAATTCATGTGCTTCAGAAGTCTAACCTTCAGTTTAAGGAATATAACTTTTAGGTTGGAGATTGAAGTGTTATCTATGAAGTAAATGGAAAACTGGTTAAGAACCTTGTAAACAACCTTAAAGTGAATGCAAATCAAATAAGCCTGGGTTAACAACAGTTAAAAGGTAACCTGTGGTTTATCTTGCAAGGTCACAGTTGGAAGTGAATAAACTTAAACAATGGATGACCCACCTGTGTACTTCTTAGTGGAACCAGGGAGTTTGGAGTGAAGGTGATTTTATCCTTTAGAGATATGGATTATTTATATGGGTCACAGAATCAAAGGGTTTGGTTTGTGTACTTCTGTTTGGAGTATCTAAAAACATGCCATGTTGTCATGCAGATGGGCTGAGAGGGTTAGGAGGTTCCTTTGTTTAATGTATCTGGGTGTTTCTCACAGATAACAGTTGTAATTTTGGTCTTGTGAAGCCTGCAGCTCACTGAGTCAGTGGAGCAACAGGAGATGAAAGTTAGTCAGGTCTGCACCTTAAGCCAAGAAAATATTAAATGTTACTGTTCACCATGCAGAATGCACGTTGGGGCTCGAGCTCAGTTTGGAGACTTGGAGTTCTGTAAGGGGGAACTAGGCTGGAAGATTTGCCTAGCTTGAAGATAGAGGAAGAGATCTACAGTGGTCCTCACAGTGAAAAGCAGTTAACGTTGTGACAGAAAGCAGACAGCTTGAACAGTTAGCTTGGAAAGAGCTGTAAAGCAGCTGTGGAAGCAAACTGGGAAAAAGCAGCTTGTGTCTGTCCAAAGACAGGACAAGAAGGTAGTGAGGCATGCTTGATCTGAGAAGTGCACAGTCATGAGGTTTTGAAGAGAAATTGGAGGACTGCTTAGCCAAAAGCTAATAGAAGGATCCCCATAAAATTTCATACCTCAGAATAACAAACTAAATTAAAGCGAATTCCAGAGGACTTTGGCTGGTCCCAGGAAAAATGAATGAACCTTCAAGATTTCCTAAGGTAAGAGATCTCTCGAGGGGAAGTAAAAGTAAAACTGGATTCATAGCATACATAATTATAAACTATAGTGTTGTTAGTAACACTTACTTTCTTAATTTTTTAAATATACAATAAAGTTTGTTTTTGTTCAAAACTGTGAAATCTTGTGACATAATGTTTTTCAATTAATCATTGGGTGTTTGAATTTCTCTTTAAATGTTAACAGACTCTACGGGGATTGTAACAAGCATTAGAGAGTGGGCAGAAAAAATTCACAAGCATGATTCCAGGGATGAGAAACTTCAGTTACGTAGATTGATTGGAGAAGTTGCAACTGTTTTCCTTGTAGAAGAGAAGGTTAAGAGGAGACTTGATAGAGGTATTCAAAATCATGAGAGGCTTGGACAGAGTCGATAGAGAAAAGCTGTTCCCATTGCTGGAAGGATCAATAACCAGATGGCACAGATTTAAGGTGATTAGCAAAAGGAGCAATGGTGAAATCAGGAAAAACCTTATCACGCAGTGAGTGGTTAGGATCTGGAATGCACTGCCTGAGGTTGTGATGAAGGCAGGTTCAATCATGACATTCAAGAGACAACTGGATTATTATTTGAAAAGGAAGAATGTGCAGGCTTATGAGAAGACAACAGGGGTGTGGCACTAGCTGAAATGCTCCTTCAGAGATCCAGTACAGACACGACAGGCCAAATGGCCTCCTCCTGCGCTGTATCCATTCTGGCCATCGGAGAGTTTTGACCCTGATTTCCCATTGACTTTGACTTTGTTAGGGCTCCTTGGTGCTACAGTTGGTCAAATGCTGCATGATGTCAAGGGCAGTCATTTTCACCTTGCTTCTTGAATTTAGCTCTTTTTCCCATGTATGGAGAAAGGGTGCGATGAGGACTGAAGCTGAATTGCCCTGGAGGAATGCAGACTAGCTAACAGTGAGCCATCAATTGCTGTTATAGCATGACTTGATAGTACTGCCAACAACACTTTCCATTACTTTGCTGATGATTGAGAATAGACAGATGGGATGATAATTGACCAGATTGGATTTCTGTTGCTTTTTGTGGTCAGAGCATACAGGTTAGCAAGTCAGAGGCTGGGAACTTTGCAGCAGAAACTCAACTCCTGATTTCACAAAGCCTATCCATCATCTACAAGGCACAATCTCGAGTGCGACTGAATACTGTATACTCCACTTGCTGGATGGGTGCAGCTCTAAGTGAACTTTGACACTAAGCAAGACAAAGCAGCCCGATTGATCAGCACCCCACCCACCACCTTAAACATTCACTCTCTCCACCACCACCACTAAGTGGCAGCAGTATATGCCATCTATAAGATGCACTGCAGCAACTCATCAAGGTTCCTTCAACAGCGTCTTCCAAACCTCTACCACCTAGAAGGACAAGGAATATGGGAACATCATCACCTGCAAATTGCTTTCCAAATCTCACACTATCTTGACTTGAAACTATCTCACTGTTCCTTCACTATCGCTGGATCAAAATCCTGGAATTTCCTTCCTAACTGCATTGTGGTTGTACCTAAACACATGGACTGCAGTGGTTTAAGAATGCAGTTTATAACGATCCTCTCAAGGGGAATTAAGAGTGGTCAATAAATGCTGGCCTTGCCAGCAACGATCACATCCCAAGAACAAATAAAAATTTTCTACATGGACAGGTAGATGCTGTAGTATAAAGGATTAATGTTAAATATACAAATATATAGTCTACATCATTAGTGATGTAAGATCACACAACAACAGAGCAGGCGAGAGATAGTTCTATGTAAAGCCTTGTGATGAGTCTATATTGTAAACAGTTAGTATCATTTTCAATAAAAGCTAGAGTTTGCTAACAGCATTGCCTCCAGCATGATCTGAGAGTCCAGACCCACAACTAGCACCATATCGAAGACCCACAACAACAATAACAGATGGTGACAGTGGAAAAACACCACAAATGGAGCAAAAAGTGAAGAGCACAGCGACTGGAAAGAGCAGGAAGAGAAACAACTGCAAGACAAGGAGACTGCAGGAAAATCTTCAACTGAATTCCAGAAAAGGCAACAGTCAAAAGGAAGACAGAGAAAAAAATCTTACTTTTACCAGAATGCTTTGACCATGTGGAAGGCCTAGATCGAACCGAGAAATGGCAGAACTGGCGTCGCAGGTTTACTAGGTACAGAACAGCATTGGGACTAGAAAAGACGACAAGCAAGGAGCAGGCCAATACCTTACTCTATGCTATAGGCAGTAGTTCAGATGACATAATGGTTAGACAGGGCATAAACAACGATATAGCCACATACGAAGAAGTTATCAAAGCCATCAATACTTATTTCAGTCTTTGGAGAAACGCCATTATAGAGTTAGCAAAATTCAATAGGTGCACCCAAGGATCAGGAGGGCATATATTCCTTTGTTACTGAGCTATATCAATTAACTGAAAATTGTGGATACAAAGCGCTGAAACATGAATTAAACCAGAATTGCATTGTTATGGAAGTCTTAGAAGAGGCACTATTGAATTTTTTTTTTTTACAGTCCAGGGGAGATTTGGCCCTATCAAAGGTTGTAGAGATAGCAAGGCAGGCAGAAGAAAGAAAAGAAAAGAAAATTTTAATTCTGGACAAAAAAGAAATCTCGTAAAGAAAACCGGCTAATAGCACATAGAAATTGTAATGCACCTAACCTGAAATAGAGAAAAAAAGATTATTCCGTGTTCTTGTTGTGGTGGGGAAAGGCTGCATCGGCATGACGAATGCCCCACCAAAAATTCAGAGTGCCATTCCTGCAAGAAGAGAGGCCATTTTAAATCAGCAAACAGCTCTTAACCAAACAATTAAAGGAGAAACAACCAAGATCAAGGACCGTTCAAGAAATTGATGACATTCAAGAAGTTGAAGAAAAACAACCAGAAGTATCATTCTTAGCAGAAATTACAGGATCAAATGGGAACTATTAGAGTGCTGATATTATGGTCAACTGACGTAAAACAAACTTCAAGTTAGACAATGTAGCAGGAGTTTCAATTATTTCAGACACAAAAAAGTGGTTAAAACCAGATGTACTTCAGCCATTGGCCATAAGACTCCATGGTCCAGGAGGCATTCAGCTGAAAGTCAAGAGACAGTTGATCGCTAAACTCCAGCACAAAGGGAGCAAAATCGCAGAAACATTGTGTGTGATCCATCATCAAGAATGTTCAATGTTAAGTCGAAAATCTTGCACAGATCTACAATTCATCTTTAAAGGAGATAAACTGGAAAACTTTGAGGAAACCAGACAGAAGATTTCCTAGGTGAAGGAACCAAACAAATATATACAAGACAAACAGCAGCAGATGCATTGTCATGCAGTCCTGTTGTGAAACCTGAACAGAAGGGCATAAATCTTGTTGAGGACGTAGAGTCATACAGCTCACCAAATACCAAATTCCTACCAGCAACCACACAGAGGTTGCATGAAATAGAGCAAGCACCAAAAACCGATGAAGAATGTGTTAAAATTTGAGAAAACGGCAGGAATGGATGACCAGAATATGTTCCAAACAATCTCATTCTGAAACATTACTTTGAGCAACACAGGCAGCTCAATATTGTGAATGACTTATTAATCTACGAGATGTTGGTCATATCAAAAGTCCTCAGACTCGAGCTCCTTCAAAGAATACACCAGGGAAAACGAAGCATTACAAAGTGTCATACCTGGGTGCAAAATCCAGTTTGGCAGCCAAGAATCTCAAAAGTCACTACAGGACATGATTTTGAGCTGCATTACCTGTGCAATCCATCGCCAAGTGCAAAAAGAAACATTGATGGAATCCTCATTTTTATCCAGACCATGGGAACATCTCAGAATAGACCTTTTCAAGCTCAAGGGGAAGACACTCCTCATAGTTGTTGACTATTACTTCAATGGATTAAGGTTAAACATCTTCACAGAACAGCCTCAGAAGCAGTCATCAATTCATTCAAAGAAATTTTTGCCACACATGGCATTCCAGATCTTGTCATTTCAGACAATGGTCCACAGTTTGTGAATGAAGGGTTCAAGAAATTTACAGAAGACTACGGATTTATTCACACAACTAGTTCTCCCAGGTACCCACAAGCAAATGGCAAGGCTAAGGGAGGAGTAAGAATGGTCAAAGCTTTGTTGAAAAAAAATATGATATTGACTAAACACTGTTGAGTTACCATTCCACACCACTTCAGAATGGGTTGACTCTGTCAGAACAGGATAATGTTCAATAAAAGATAGAGTTTGCTAACAGCATTGCCTCCACCATTATCTGAAGTCCAGAACTACAACTATCATATCTAAGACCCACAGCAACAATTAACAGAGATGCCAGTGTTTTAGCTATGGTCGAATGGCTTAGCTAAGGAAGCAGATGGTTCTGGAACATAAGTCTTCAGCATTACAGCCAGAATGTTGTCTGGGCCCAATGCCTTGTTTGTATCCAGTGCTGTTAGCTATTTGATATTGTGGAGTGATCAAACTGGTCAAAGACTGACATCTGTAATGCTGGTGACTTCCAGGCTGAGACGTTTGCCCTACGTAGAATTAAAGAGAATTCTACTTAATTCACTGCAAGGGAAATCTTGAAGCCTTACTGCTCACCTGGAATGCCCCAAGTCTACCTTTGTTCTGGATATTCACAGAATCATAGAATAGCACAGCACAGAAAAAGGCCACTCAGCCCATCATGTTGCTTTCAAAGAGCCATTCAATTAATCACATTTCCACATTCTTTCCCCATACAATTAATTCATTGGTAGTCTATTAGCTAATATAACATATAAAATATTATATCCCTGTTTCATTTGAATATTGTTTCCTTTGCACTTCAGGTGTCAGACTTCATGAACCCATGGGATGAGATTTTAACTTGTTCAAAACTCGTCCTCTTGCACAGAGTTAAAATCAAGCCCATGATGTTACAAGGGCATCACTATTTACTATAAGTGGTTTCTGGTTCACTCTCTGCTTTAGCCTGTGAACTTCTCAAGGTATAAAAGCTTCCTCACCTCAATTTTGTGACCATCTAGGAATTATTATTCCTTATTGCTTGATTGATTAATTGTTTCGAATATCTTTCATTTTTTATTTTATTCTCCTACATAGCTTTTAAATTCCACCAGAACAATAAACTAATTTAATCAGTAGTCAATATCTATTTTAGAAATTACAACAGTGTCTTCATTTAATGGAACTTTCAACAGAAAGAGTTTTTGAAAGAAGCCTGGTCAGAGTCTCTTTTCTTCTGGGTACAAGAGGTTTGGGACACAATTGGCCATTTCGGTGAGAAAATTAAATATTTAAGTTAATAGTACGGCCTGCCCAGTTGTGAGGCTTGATAATTCGCACACTCATCCTATCCTGGTCATAACACTGCTCTATTCCATCTCATTCATTCCTGATTTAACTGAATCCTGTCCTGGGCTCTAATATTAACTGTTCTTAGGATGAAGTCCAAGAATGTCTCAAAAAAAAGATGCAGGAGTTTACAATATTGCAATTACCTCACTGCACTCATGATAGTCGCTTGGTAATATAGAACTTGAGTATTGCTGAAAAAATAGACAAGCTGTTGAAGCTTTTTAATCTTGCACTCATCAAGACGGGCGCAAGCATTTTTTTTCTTTCATGGGATGTGGGCATTGCTAAAAGGCCAGCATTTGTTGCCCATCCCTAATTGCCCTTGCTAGGTCATTTCAGAGCGCAGTTCAGAGTCAACCACATTTCAAATTTCAAAGAGGCCAACAATTTACATTGTCTGAGAAAAATGTGCTGATTGGTTGGCAAGTTGACTCTGATTGGTTGAGACATTGCCAGGAGACCTATTGTCCCCTATGCTTTTATTTAATTCAAAAATGACACACTGCCTGGACATGCTTCTTTTGCACGCACCCCATCCATCACCTTAAACATTCACTCCTAAGATTGTCAGTTGTGTTCACAATGTGGTTCACCTATGCTTGCTGGAAGGTATATATATTCATACACAAGGCAAAAGGAATACGTCCAGGCATTGTGCCTTTCTGGAATTAAACAAAAGCATGGAGGAACAATGGTTAGGGTCATACAGCACAGAAACAGGCCCTTCGGCCCACTGTGTCCATTCCGGCCATCAAGCACCAATCTAGTCTAATCCCATTTTCCAGCACTTGGCCCATATCCCTGTATGCTATGGCATTTCAAGCGCTCATCTAAATACTTCTTAAATGTTGTGAGGGTTTCTGCCTCTACCACAACCCCTAACCAACCCCCCCACCCCCCTCCGCCCCCCCCGGCAGTGTGTTCCAAATTCCACCCTTTGGGTGAAAAAAAAATCCTCAAATCCTCTCTAAACCTTCTGCCCCTTACCTTAAATCTATGCCCCCTGGTTAAAAGGGGAAAGATTTCTTCCTATCTATGCCCCTCATAACTTTGTATACTTCTTTCAGGTCCCCCCCTCAACCTTCTCTGCTCTAAGGAAAACAACTATCGCCTATCCAGTCTCTCTTCATAGCTGAAATGCTCCAGCCCAGGCAACATTCTTGTGAATCTCCTCTGCACTCTCTCCAGTGCAATCACATCCTTCCTATCGCGTGGCGATCAGAACTGCACACAGTTCTCTAGCTGTGTCTGTTTTTTTTTTAAGCAGTACTCATGATAATTTATGTTTTAACATTTTGCTTCAGTACTAAATGAGACCTTGCACCTACTTTGTCTAATGTTTGCACACCTTTTCTGGAGTGTGAAAAATGTTAGAAATACTCATCAGATCTGGCAGAATCTGTGGAGAGAGAAACATAGAAAATAGGAGCCAGAATAGGCCATCTGGCCCTTCGAGCCTGCTCCGCAATTCATTATGATCATGGCTGATCATCCAACTCAATAGTCTGCTCCCACTTTCTCCCCATATCCTTTGATCCCTTTCGCCCCAAGGGCTATATCTAACTCCTTTTTGAAAACACACAATGTTTTGGCCTCAACTACTTTCTGTGGTAGCGAATTCCACAGGCTCACCACTCTCTGGGTGAAGAAATTTCTCCTCATCTCAGCCCTAAATGTTCTACCCAGTATCCTCAGACTGTGACCCCTAGTTCTGGACTCCCCCATCATCGGGAACATCCTTCCTGAATCTACCCTGTCTAGTCCTGTTAGAATTTTATAGGTTTCTATGAGATCCCTCCTCACTCTTCTGAACTCCAATGAATATAATCCTAACCAACTCAATCTCTCCTCATATGTCAGTCCTGCCATCCCAGGAATCAATCTGGTAAACCTTTGCTGCATTCCCTCTATAGCAAGAAGGAGCAGGGTTATCAGGCCCAATTTTAACTCACTCCAAACCCATTCAATTACACAGAGTTAAAATTGGACCCAACATTTCAGGTTGATGACTTTTCATCAGAACTGGAAAAAGGTTAGAGATGTAATAGGTTGTAAGCAAGTCCAGAGACAGAGAAGTAATGAGGTAGGGAAAGAAAACAAGGACAGATCGGTGGAAGGCATGAGAATTTAAACTGCATGAGATGATGGTGCAAGGCAATAATGGTGATAAAGGGAGAACTTAATGTGTCCAGAAGACATGGGTAAATGGGTGAAAAGAAATCATCACAAACAGCTGCCATCCTGTAACAAAATCAAAAAGCACAAAACAAAACTGGGGTAGAGGCTATGATCTGCAATGACTGAACTCAATATTCAGTCCAGAAGGCTGTAAAGTGCCTAATCAATAGATGAGGTGCTGTTCCATGAGCATGCATTGGAACAGTATAAGAGGCTGAGGACAGAGAGGTCAGAGTGGTGCCAGATCTCTGAACACTTACAAGATTTTTGGTTCTTATTTCAGATTTCCAGCATCCACAGCAGGTTGCTTGTGTTTTCTAGATCGCATTTGTTTATTTTCACAACTGCAGCCCTCATGGTGGAATGATTTCCACACATTTTTGAATTTTTCCTTTATGTTTAGTTTCTGCAGTTTGGGATTTCTAATATGCAAGCTCCACAGAAATTATCTGGAGAGTTTGTAGTCTGGTTCAAATGTCTCTCAGGTTAAACTCACTATGCTTTTGGGTCTATTTTCCCCATCTACCTAGCACAAGGAAGATGTTGGAGGTCAATTATCTCAGTCTCAGGACATTGCTGCAGGAGTTCTTCAGGGTAATGTCCTAGGTCCACCCATCTTCAGCTGCTTCATCAATGGCCTTCCCTCCATCATAAGGTCAGAAGTAGGATGTTCACTGATTATTGTACAATGTTCAGTATCATTTGCGATTCCAGTCACTGAAGCAGTCCCTGTCCATATAAAACAAAGACCTGGACAATGTTCAGGCTTGGGCAGATAATTGGCAAGTAAAATTTGCACGGCACAAGTGCCAAGCAATGACCATCTCCATCAAGAGAGAATCCAATCATCCCCCCTTCACACTACCAATGTTGAAACCCCCACCATCAACATCCTGGGGCTTACCATTGATCAGAAACTGAAATGGACCAGCCATATAAATACTGTGGCTAAGAGCAGGTCAAGGACTAGGAATTCTGCGGCAAGTAACTTACCTCCTTACTCCTCAAAGCCTGTCTACTATCTACAAGACACAAGTCAGAGGTGATGGCAATACCCACAACTTGCCAGGACAAGTGCAGCTCCAACGACACTCAAGAAGCTCGACACCATCTAGGTTCAAGCAGCCCACTTGATCGACAGGCATCAAGCAGTGGCAGCAATGTGTACCATCTCTAAGATGTATTGCAGCAACTCACCCAGGATCCTTTGACAGACCTTCCAAACCCAAGATCTCTACCACCTAGAAGAACAAGGGCAGATGCAAGGGAATACAGCCACCTGCAAGTTCCCGTCCAAGTCACACATCATCCTGACTTGGAACTATATCACAGTTCCAATACTGTCGCTGGGTCAAAATCCTGGAGCTCCCTTCCTAACAGCACTAAGAGTATACCTACATCAGAAGGACTGCAGTGGTTCAAGAAGGCAGCTCACCACCACCTACTCAAGGGCAATTAAGGATGGGAAATAAATGCTGGCCAGCCAGCAATGCCCACATCCCTTGAAAGAATAAATAAAAGAAAATGGGGTTAATAAGATTTCCTTTTTCCCTCATTCCTCATTTTAAGCTTTAAGCTTACTTTGAACTGCAGGATGGCAAGCAGCGTGAAATGGCAGCTTCATACAGTATTTTAGACTTACCATATTCACTTCTTCTGGTGAAGAACCATGTGGACAGATTTTTATCGAATATTGTAATGGGTAAGCCCTATGTATGAACAATTACAAAAAGTGATATAATGTTGCAATTACAGGAAAAGTTTCTCTAATTGAAATAGATGATCGACCAAGTCTGGTCAATGCAATGTGTAGCTTCATGCAGTTTTTTGATTTGGAATGTGCAACCATTTTTCAGTTGAAAGGTTAAATCGAGGCCTGTCAGCCGTTTCTGGAGCTTCAAATGATTGCTAAAGGCTCAACGCAACTGCACAAAGAAGGGAAGAGAATTCTTGTATCCTAGTTAACATTCACCACTTAACCAACGCCACACCTAAAAGAAGTCAAATTGATTGCTTATCTCATTGCTGTTTGTGGGATGTTGTTGAAGAATAGCTGCTAGATTTGATTAACAGCCATCACTTGACTACTTTGACACCCTTCAAAGTGACTAGGGCTGTGCAAGTGCAAACCTATCTTTCAAAAATCTAATCATATCTTCAGAATATACAAGGCTTGTATCACTTTGCACCAGTATCCCAAATTCCCAGCCATACACAGAGAAGAGGCTCAAGAATATCCCAAACTGTTTCTTGCAAAGTGCTGGAAAATCAGTCATCAATATTTTAGTAGCAATATACATCTTTGAGATCATTATGAAGTAAATTGTTGAAAAGATGTTGTAGGAATGTTTGCACTGAATACAACACATTCTGGATATGCAGTGTCAACTAAAATTGCTTTCAGCTAATATTCTTGGCAAATATTTTATCACCCAAATCCAACAAAGTTGTCTTTTTTCCTAATGTGGAACAGCGATGTGTCAGACAAAAGATAATTGCTCATGTTTCACCTTCAGAATTTCTGCATTGCAATAATGTCTTCTGTTATGTCTATGTTGTCTTGCCATAATGCTATACTAAAGATCAACAGGCATGCACAATTTTTTGAAAGAGCCTGCCTTGCTTCAGCCTTTTGTAGATATCCAACTTCCTGTTTTGGCAACTGGTAAAGAAAACTCCTGACAAGAGGCTTCTGAAATAGTCTAATCACTTCTCTGAAGATGAATGCAGCCTTTCTGTGAGAAAATTTAAAAATGCATTCATCTAAACTAGCCAACTATCTACCTTTACATCAATTCACTTACAAGATTAAATAACAACTTATTTCATGTTGGATTTGACAGATATTGGCAAATTTCTCTACTGTCAGCATGTTGAGTTCACAGCTGGTGCTTTATTAACTCTGGATCATCATTTCTTCTAGTCAATAATTGTGTCCCTCACCCTCCCCAACCCTGGGCTCTTTTCTGACGTACCTGATTCCTGGCTGGAACCCTCTGGCACTTCACGAAAGCACTCATTATTCATACAAGAAGTCTGCCACTAAGCGTAACCAGGTTATTTCAACCACATATGAAATTACAACCAATCCTTTCTTCACAATTCTAACAGTGAATAGCTATCAGTTACTGGATAATTTTCTCTTCTCTAACCAAGATGACCTGACACCAAATGACACTGTCATGAATCTAGATAAACCCAGATAATTCTAGAGTAGAATGGAGCCTCAAATCTAATAATGATTCTCCTAGTAAGAGGAAAATCATGGAACAGCTTAATTAGATAACTGCTGAAATCAAGCAAAATAGAGCAAACTATCACTGTACTTTCTGTGACATATTACTTTGTTGAGGCTTGTAGTTTTGTTGTTCAATTCACCTAAATAAGATTTTCTTTTTTGAGAAAGGTATATTAAGCCTGCACATTTCTAAAAAAATGGGAGAAAGGAGACTTTACACGAGATTCTCATAGGTGTCTACAGCACAGGAGGCCATTCGGCCCATCATGTCCATGCCGGTCATCAAAGATCTGACTACATTAATCCCAGCACCCAAGAGGATGTCCACCCACAGTGTCTGGCCATGTGTGCTGATCTTCTAAGAGATGATACCAGAAAGACTGGAAGCAGACCCCTCTACGTGGTGAGGTGGTGGTCATCATCAGGTTGGCAATTAGCATCTTGTCCATGCTTGGGGATGGGAAATCCAGGAGGTATTCTACGATTTAAAGGCAGTTTGCAACTTTCAAAGGGGAGGTGCCTTGGAGAGGTGTTTCTGTTAGAACCTTGTTTTTCTCTAATAGTGTTATGGAGTTCTTGGTGGAGGATGCAACCTGAAGAAAGTCTTAATTCTGTAGATGGACATTCAGTGCCTTGCCAGATAACTTGGCAAGAGTGGACAAGCCTGGCAATAATGTAGAAAGAAATTCTATGACAACTACGGCACAATACATGTTAAATGGCCTCGCTCTGTGCTGTAACCATTCTATAATTCAATGACTATGACCGCTAAAGTAGGACTCCCGTTCACAGCTTTATTACATGCTGCACATCCCTGTAGCCCACTATTTAACCCCAGCGCTAACATTTGTTTATTTTCTCTTTCCTCCAATCATTGTAACTCCTGTTTCTACTTTGCACACCATCACACTTCACTAACCTCACAATTATTGGTCCCTCTTCTCTGTACCTGCTGCTTTATCTCTCACCATGCTAAGCTGCCATCTTCATCTTCATATCCCTTCAACAGGCCACTGGTAGCAAATTCTCACTCTTCTGCAAGGACAAGCTGGAACACAACAGAAGAGAGATCTAGAGAACCAGAGGAGGACACTAGACATGCAGGAGCTGACAGTCATCAACATAATAGACAGGGAAAAAATACAAAGTGTGGTAGATAGCAAACTGGAGGAAGTGTCCTGTGGGTTGTTCAGCCATCTTTCTCTCCTTTACTATTGATGTTAAATTTTCTTTCTCACATAATCTGCATAACAATCTTGTGGCCCAGGAGCTGCCACTCATCTGCTCATGATTTCCACTGTCACAAAATGCTAACTCTTAACTATCTCCTCTCTTTCTAGGGCAGATAAGAGCGCATAGTTAGTGACAATGAAAATCAACGCTTTACCCGAGAGCAATTGAAGATTACTTCCAATAACAGCGAAAATGGTGCCCTCTCAACTGTTTCTGTCAATAATTTGAGCGCCTGTTGTAGAATTGCCATATAGCTTGCTAATATTTTACAACATAGCATCTGGGCTTTTAAACTAGCACATGACTATTATTTACATATTAAATAGGTGTCCTTTGACTTCAAGCAGGTACACTGGACACCTAAATAAGAGATTTGATCCAAAATGGTGTTGGGTGCAGTTCAGAGGCTTATTGGGCAGGCAAGATAGTGATCCAATTTTCAGAGACTTAAGGCCGTACAGATTCAACAATAAATGAAAGTGCTTGTTGAAAATGTTCATTCTCTCTTATTATACATTATTGTTGCTTGGATTAATTCTGCCTCAGACTTGTGATTGCTATGAACTGATACTTAAGTTTGTTATTGTTGCTGCATCAAAACTATGCTTTATACAGTGATTTTGCCTTAATTTTGTTAATTTTATTTTTCTCTTGTATGCTTTAGTTGTTATTATACAATTCAAAATTCTAAAAATAATAATAAATCATAGGAACAGAATTCTATGGCGCTATTCACAAAGACACTTTTAACAAGTTTACTGCAACTACCAAACTTCAAGCATTTAATTGTTTGAAGATTATAAATAAAGGTCTAAATAGTACAAACTGACTTAAAGCAATCTATGACAGCTACAAATACTTTATTTGAAAAAAAAGTTCAGTATATACACAACACTAATACTTTCCTTGTTACATTTTAATGGACTTTCATTTTTTACTGTGACTGAAATTAGAAAGCATAAAACTGTAATGTTTGACTTTTATAGGTGAACATTCTTCTTATTGTCTAATGTGATTTCCAAAACTTAAAATTGTTTCATGCACAATGCCATAAAAGGGAGGGGTCAAAGAAACCGATCCTTATGAGAATAAACAGGCTATCCAATTTCAAAAGCAAATGATTCAGAAATTCCATAGTTGAAAGCAAATTATCAGTACAATTTATCAAGAAGGAATAACACCAGATGGACTCTAGCCTGGAAACTTCTGGTGTTTTTTCACATAAAAAGGTATCCTATTGTTAGCGGACAAAAATGTCAAACAAATGTGAAAGTATACAAAAGTTATTTTAGGTAAACTAAAAGCTCTTTCTCATTACACAGCCCCCATTCAGTTGAAAGCTGAGTTACAAAATACTTTTGGGAAAATTTAATTTTAGCTTGTTTATAAAAGTTACTGTGGAACTGACAGTTTTAATAAATTTAAACAGAATACTTTCAGAAGACCAGTAGATCCCCCATGGCTTTGTTCACAGTGAGTCAATGGTTATGCCATTGATGAGAGGGCTAATATTTCTACTATCTAGTTTTGCTATGATGCAAATGTCAGGAAATATATCGTGTGATGTATTTCCATACTGTGAATTTCAGAATATGGCCACCCATATTTGAGTGAAAATATTGGACAACTGTTGTCACTTCTGGCAGGAAATCCCAGAAATAGCAGCTGGTGGTGGAGAATCAGAACAACAGCTTGCCGTCTGATTTTCTTCCTCAACTGCTGTTGTTACACTAGTGAGTTGAACAAACACCAGAAGAAAATCTACCCATTACTTTAATTAGCATTTGTTCAACATAATGGAAAGACCAAGGAGATGACCAAAAGAAATTTCAAAGTAGTATTTAGTGCAGTTTGATTTGATCCCTTTCTTTGCTGATTTATCTGACTGTTCACATGGGAGGATGGAGAAAGGGCATGTGGAAGTGGGGACTCTGCTCTACTCACAACAACAACTTATATTGATATAGCACCTTTAAAGTAATAAAACATCCCAAGGTGCTTTACAGGAGCATTCTATTCACCCACCAGTGACTCTGAGGCTCCCATGCTGCAACTGTCATGATGGCCAAGACTGCACTGCACAACTGCAAGTGAGATAGAGTTTGGTGGGGCTCACATGGGCTCCAAAACCCAGAGAATGTCAGCAAAGAGCAATCAGAGCAGGGGGAAGAAACAGCCTGGCTCTACTTCTGCTAAAGTTAAAGGCGTTGCACTATGTAGGAGGAAAAGGAAAAAAAAGGACTTGTAGTTGGATGCTTAACACTATGTTACACTACCACATTTCTGTTTAATGTCTATGAAGCTTAAAATTTATTTCAAAGCCCCACTGTCCTATCAGAATTGGTGTGCCAGGTGGCTGCAATGCTTCAGATAGGCATGCCTGAAATCAGTCTGTTCCAGGCATCCCTGGCAGCTTAGTGAACAGCAGCAGCATCAGGCTCCTCTACTTCCTGTTGTTTCTCCTCCTCCTCCGAAGCTGTAGAGTGCTCATCACATTCCCTTTCCTCCAGCTCCAGTTCTTGTTGCTGAGCAGTGTTACACAAGTTGTGACAGACCATGGCCATTATAGAAGCCCCTGCTGGTTTATATGGAAGGGCAACCCTAGATCTTTCCAGGTACTGAATCATATCTTCAGTATACCAGTTATTGCTCAATTACAACTCTTCTGCCCATATGGCTTCTGTTGTCCTGTTCCTGGATGTCAATCGTAGGGCTCCTCAAAGGTATCTTCAGAGTGTAGCCCTTGACTCCAAGGAGCCATCCGCTGATTGTGCTTACAGAGGTGAAATTCTATGGGAGTTTCGCCCTGACACAAGATGAAATCATCATGGCAGCTCTGTGGCTGTCTTGAACAGAATCTCAGAATTGTTACAGCATAGAAGGATGACATTCGGCTCATCATGTCTGCACCAACTTTCCATAGGAGAAATTTACCTAGTGTCACGCCCCAGACTTCTTCCCATAGCCCTGCACATTCTTCCAAATAACAATCCAATTCCCTCTTAACTGCCTCGATTGAACCTGCCTCCACCACTCCCCAGATCCTAACCACTCGCTGTGTTAAAAAGTTTTTACTCATGTCTCCATTGCTTCTTTGCCATTTACCTTAAATGTGTGCCCTCTTGCTCTCGATCTTTCCACCAATGGATTGGTTTCTCCTATGCACTCTGTCTAGGTCCCTCATGATTTTGAATACCTTTATCAAATCTCCTTCCAACCTTTTCTTCTCTAAGGAAAACAGTTCTAGCTTCTGCAATCTATCTACTGAGGTTCCTCACCCCAGGACCATTCTTGTGAATCTTTTCTGCATGGTCTCCAATGGCTTCACATCTTTCCTAGAGTGCAGCACCCAGAATTGGACGTAATACTCCAGTTGAGGCGTGTCAGCAAGATCTAATAATTTTTGTAATGTTATTGGAATTTATTATAAAGTACAGAAATAGTGGTGTGTGTGTGTGTGTGAGAGAGAGAGAGAGAGTGTGAGTGTGTGTGAGAGAGAGAGAGAGAGACTTAATTGAACTGAAGGCAGCTGGTCTGAAGGTTTTGATGTAATAGAAGATAAGCTAAGTTTGAAATGTTAAGTAGGTAAACATACATGTCAATGGAACATTTGAATTTTTAATAGATTGATTTCAAAAGAGGGAGTGAATATTACACCTAGCCAGGGGAAGTAAAGAAACGGTGTGTTTATTTTACCCAAAGATTACTGGTAAAACTGGTACTATGAGAGCTTTTTATTTTTAGAAAGGTAAAGTCCAAAGACATTGTGAAACAATGGAAATTTGCATTCAAAGGGGAAAATATGTATAAAGGAGCGAAGGCTATGTGTAAGGGTAGGCATTCTAAGATCTAACAAGTGTGAAAAGCCTTCAGCATCTATGCCTCAAGCTGCTGTCTACAAAGAACTGAAGTTAAGAAAACTCAGTTTGAATTGGATTGTTCAGGGTATCATGTTGCTTTGCTTGGGTCTTTTAAAATCTTTCTTTCTTACTGTTGCCTTAACGAAGTGTAACTGGCAGTTAATTTAACTAGGGGATTTAGAAGTTATTATAGTAGTAATTTGTAGATCTGTGTGTGTACTTAAAATCATTTTTTCTATTAATAAAGGTTTAATTTAGTCCTGTAAGAAACCTATAAGACTTGGTGGTCTTATTACTACTAAATTCAAGGCATGCATCTCAAAATTTATACAAATTGCAGAACAGTTGTGGCAGTTGTTCCAAGTTTCCCTTTGGGATTTGATCAGCTCAGCATTTACCATCAGATGTGCCATAACAGGTCAAACTAGTGTTCTATACAACTTTAACATAACTTCCATGCATTTGTACTCTATGCCCCTATGAATTAAAAGGTAAGCAACCAGGTTGAAATCATACTTGCTGTATACTTTATTAACCACCCTCTCAACTGTCCTGCCATCTTCAATGATTTAGCACATAAACACCCACATCCCTCTGCTCCTGCACCCACTTTAGAATTGTCCCTTTATTTTATATTGTCTCTCCACATTCTTCCTACCAAATGAATCGCTTCCCACTTCTCTGCATTAAATTTCTTCTGTCAATTGTCCATCCATTCCACCAACTTTTCCAAATCCTTTTGAAGTTTTAAATTATCTTCCTCACAGTGCATAATGTTTCCAAATTTTGTTATCAATTTTTGATAGTTTTGAGAGTGTGCCCTGTGCACCAAGGTCTAGGTCATCAATACATATCAGAAAGAGCAAGGGTCCCAACATGGACAACTGGGGAGCTCCACAACAAACCTTCTTCCATTCCGAAAAACATCCATTAACCATTACTCTGTTTCCTGTCACTCAGCCAGTTTTGTATCCATGTTGCTACTGTCCTTTTTATTCCACGAGCTATAACTTTACCTATAAATCTGTTGTGCGGTATGCCTTCTGGAAGTCCATGTACACCACAACAACAGCATTACCTTCAGCAATCTTCTCTGTTACCTCATCAAAAAACTCCAGCAAGTCACCTAAACACAATTTGCCCTTAACAAATCTATGCTGGCTTTCCTTAATTAACCTGCATTTGCTCAGGTGACTATCAATTTTGTCCCGAATTATGGTTTCTAGAAGCTTCCTCACCACCGAGGTTAAATGAATGGCCTGTGAGTGCTGGGGTTAACTTTACACCCTTTTTTGAACAAAGGTGCAATGTAAATGTTTAGTTAACCAGGTATGCATGATGCTAGCTGAACATTAATGGAGCAGAATCCTTTTTGGTTGATAAATACTCATTGGTGATCTATTGTTGCATTGATTTCCATGTGTGTGCAATCTACTCCCTGTACCTGTGGGAATCCAGCCACAGCAAAAAACCTGAGGACTCTCTCCTTCTGACTGGGCTCAACCTTAATGAAGTGCACACAAATGCCAGCCCTGGCAAATATGGCATCTGTCAACTGGGAGGTGCACTTGTGTCACCAGCAGTTCTCTCAAAGGAGCCAGAAGTGAAGAAATTAAGTGCTATGGTGACCTTGATTGTTATTGGCAATGCATATCCACCTGGTCCACTTCGAAGGAAGTCTGATTCCAAGAGGCTACAAATGCCAGCTACTGCCTGATGGTAACGTCTGAGCCTCCTGAGGCACTGGTCCTTAAGTCATGTCCAGGAAGCTTATCCACAGCGTGAATAAGGTGTTGTGGCAGAGTCTCCACTGAGCTGGAGCTCTGTGCTCCTCCCATTTCTCCTATGGAGCAGCAGATGGTTGAGGAGATGGTTGCTGTTCTGTTCCTCATCAGAGGCCCAAGGTAGAGGTATGTAAGCAGCCTCAAAGCTGCTGTGAAGGTTGACTTCTGGGAAGTGAAGATCAAAGGCAAAAAAATGCTAAGTTAGCAGAAATGTCCTCCAAAATATTGGAAATCAGCTCCAAAGCAGTGAAAGCACACAATCAAAACAAGTCCTATGAACAAATGTTTTTCACTTAGGAGAGAAAGAAGCTGTCATATCACAGTAATTAAATTAACAGGCCTCGTTTGTCTGTCAATTGCTTAACCATATCAATTCCCCTTGTCATCTCACCTTGTTTTATCTGGCCAGTTAAATGAAGCCCAGAAAACCTGTGCACACAAAGTTAAAGACAGGATTCTTGCTTAGAATTGCTGTAAATGGCCATTTAACACATTTAAACGTTAGACCAATCTAACCCACGAACTGAAGAAATTTTTCAGGTTAAAGCCAAATGATCAGCGGGTTCCTCCCGACTTCTGGACCTGCCAGCAGTTTTTGGTGTTTTAATCTGTCGCCCGCACAGAAAACTGCCCACCTTGGCAAGTTAATATAGCCCCCCAAAAGGCAACAAACACATGGCTTGCATATATAAATACAACCTGAAAAATTAGTTGATGTCTCATATTGTTTTCATGTGGGTGCTGGATTGCGCAACGGTGGATAGGAGTATATTGAAAAGAAGTGTCAATAACTGGTTCTCTCACTTCCTGCAGCCACATAAACAAATCTTGTACAAATACCAATTGTTTTATAAAACAAGGAGAGGACAGGTATTCTGATTATTTAAACTTGAGGCCAGTCTCTTTCTTTGCTTTTTCAGCTCGTTTAGTTTTCTAAATTAAAAAAAGTTACAAGTTCATATGAAATTTAAGCTTCATAAAACTTTCTAAATTCCTCTTCCACTTTGCTTCCAAATCATTTGAAAATCAATTATTGTTAAACCGCGAGCGAAGACACAGCTTTTAATTCTCCACTTGGAAAAAAAAAACCTACAATGATTGTTTTGAACTCCATAAGTAAAAGCTGATGTTCAAATTATTGGCTGGGTCTTTATAAGCTAAGCTCTCTGAGGCAAATATCCAACAATTCATAATTGTTTAAATTTGGAAAAAATGTTAAAATTAATTTTCTAGTTGCTTTTCAAATAATTTGGTAAAACGAAATAATTGGAGGATAGTGTTACAGGATGGCAGAGTACAGCCTTCCAATTAGATTGAAAGATTCTGAGTGATACTTGGTGGAAAGCTGTACAATGCGCATGCTCAGATTGCACGTCCCTTAAGCTGATCCTCAGCGTTAGCCCCAAAGTATGTGCAGGCTTTGAAACAACTGTAATTAAGGCACTCAAAGTGATAAAGGATAATGTTCATTTTGCTGAAAAAGAGACATCTCAAAGCTTTTCCTCTTGCGCTTATCAGAACACTTCGCAAGAATACCAATGCAAGGGGAAAACAACGATTTATACTGTATGTGAAGAGAGTGCTGATTGGTTGGTAAGAGAACTCTGAATGGTAGAAGCGTTACCATGGAGAATGCAACCGTGATGGTGACTGACAGTTAACTGCCAAGCATTGTTTGAATTTAAAATCAGGCAACCTGACCCTGATTGGTCAAAACATTGCCCTGAGGAATGAGTCAGCGAATGACTGTCACTTATTTTGTTTAGCTGAAACAGGCACAGCATGTGTGTGCATGTTATTTCTGTCTACAAAGAACAGGACCCTGTGTATTAATATATGCAGTTTCCAGTACACACAAATGCGTCACACTGCATGCCCGACTGACAATCTTAAATTGGTTTTCAGCATAATTCTTAGCACACTGAGGATTATTAGGAAATGTTGTCCAATCGCGGAATCACATTTAATGTTGGGCACTGTGTTTTAAGTTTTGTAAGTACAGGCTAGTTGGGTATGGTCTGTACCTTGCCTGTTGCGAACAGTGGCTGGGATGTGCTGTTTGATACAATCCACCAGTCTTTGAGATGTACTGCCTACATAACTAGAATCACATTGGCATTGAAATTCATATACCACATTACTTGTGTGTGATAGGCAGAATGTCCTTTTGGCTTGACGGCAGCATCCTGTTAGTGGCGAATACATCTTGTATTGCTACTGCATAGTAGCAGCGTAAAACAGCTAGCTTCACCTGTTGCTCAAATGTTTGCCCTTACAGTGTAATCGGAAGTATACAGGGCACTTTTCAGGGCTGTAAGTGACAGCCTTAGGCCCACTCATGAGTTTCTGTGATATACAGCGTGAAATTATCTGGTCAGGGTAGCTATTATCCCGCAGGATGTCTTTGACATCTTTGATGTCTTTAGCATCTAGCTTGCATGGTGAGCAAATGGCTTGTATGCTATTTACAAGGTTGCCGTTAAAACCAATCTGAAAGCATGTGGAGCTGTAAGAATCCCAATGCATGGTATTGAAGGTAGACATGGTAGAAAACCCCCTGGCAGATTTCTCAACTAGTAAGTCAAGGAAGGGGAGTTCATTTGACTGCTCCATTTCAAAAGATGAACTTGAGCACAGGATGGAGCCTGTTAAGATATGTAAGGAAATTATTACATGCAACTGTGGATTTAATTAAAGCAAACGTATCATCCACATCTTGGAAATATGTAAGGAGGAAGAGGTTAGGTGTCCTTCCATTGAAGACAAATTTCTCATGGAACCCAACAAAGATGTTTGTGAGAACTTGGCCTAGAGAGGATCCCATGGCAACACCATCTATTTGGGTATACAGGATGAAATTAAAATGATTCAACTGTGCAAGTTGCCAAGTTCATAAGTTCAATGAGTACTGATTCACGTATTGGTGGCAGGTCTAAGTCGCCATGATATAGTGCGGCAGCACAAATATCTATGGCTTCCTATTGATGAATAGGCTAGCAATGTCAAATGAGCACATGGACACAGCATTGCTATCAAATTGCAAGTCCTGTATAGCCTTCGCAAATGTGAAGGAATCCTTCACCGTGTATGTGAAAAACTTGGTCAAAATTGGTTGTAACAATTTGTCCAACAATTTGGCCAATTCATGTTGTACAGAACTGGTTATAGATAAGATAGGGCATAAAGAGACATCACTTTTGTGTGTCTTGGGCAGCCCATACATACGCGGGGATAATGAACTGTGAGGATGAATCCTGTCATGTATATCACGTGGTGGATCATCGCTCTTACAGAAATCCAGCAAGCGTTTTTTTAAAACTTACTTTCGAGCAAGGCTGTCCGGTCATGTTGATCGGCATGTCCAATGGATACGAATTTGCACCTGTCATTAAGGATGGCATGCATTCTGAGCGATTTGATTAGTTTGCCTTCCACTTGGCAAGAAATCTATGTATGAGTCAATCACAATTAATAAATTGTCACACGGTCAATCAGGTGCAAGGAAATTGAATTGAGGTAGTACAACTTTCAATGCATGACAATAAACTTAAAACTGTAATAGCAGATGAGTGACTGACAAAAGGAAATGTGAAATACAGGAAGTGAACATGGTTCATTTTTTTTAGTTAAAGTTAAGGGAAAGGAAAATGAAATAGGGCGTATAGTGGACAACTTATCCAGTACCGTCCCTTTTTATGCCCCAAATTTCAACTTTATCCCCACTGTAAGACTATGAAATCGTTGACCTTGCCCATGTCACTTTCCTCATCCAAACACTGTAATGCCCATTTAGTGGCTTTGCTCCTGCTGTTACTTCCAAATTTTGCCACCGCTCTCACAATTATCTCTTCCATACACCTATTGCTTCCCCACAGCAACAAACAAACCATCTACCCTCTCATGCAGATAGTGACTCAGAGGTGGTGAGCATGTGGCACTGCTCTATGTGAGAGTCAATGGCCTTGTAAGAGCTCCCAATCACTCTTTTGTTCAATACCACAAAGCCAGCTGGCCATCCTGCTCCAGCACCAAACAATCTTTCAATTTCTAAGGCCCAATCTCCTTGAATTCACTAGCCATGGCCATCTCAAGTCCCCTCCAGCAACCATTTATATCCAAAATCATTTGGGGAGAATCTTGCAGCAGTATTGAGTAGCTAGAAGAGCACTTTTGACATATACTGGAGGGTTGCAGTGAGGTGAAAAGTTCAAAACGGTGCAACGATCATATCAAATTATGTTATTTTTCAAAATCCTTGTGCTGCAGAGCTCCTTTGGGGTAATTTTGACTTTGCACAATGGGCAATAGCAAATCAGCAGATGGGTTTACATCCCTCCCCCATTATTATTTCCATTGAAGTCAATGGACTGAAGTTGGGAGAGACCATTGATGCGGGGGAATATAAAGTTTACAGCAGCAATGCTCCAAGATGATTACTGTTCAAGAACTGGCAAGATAGGTGGGCTTTGTTCTTCCCGAAAGGACGAATATGTTTCACATATCCTTCTGCAAGCAGTGAAATGGGCTGGCCCCTCTGGATAGTGATGTTGTGCAGGTATGCAGCAGACAATGATACTGCAGGACACTTTCTAACCTTTCTAGGTAGCAGAAGAATTTCTTAGGGAGTCGGTTAATTCCGTTAGGTATAATCCATTCTATCAGGGCTTAAATGGAGACATGGCATTGATTGTGCTCATCTTTGAATCTGTGTTTGGGTTCTTAGGAGAAACCAGGTTTGGAGGCTTTGTCTCCAAATAGCCATTCTCTGATTCTAACATTCAGGAGTTAAACGGAAAGGGGGATTCAGGACTGCACAGATTGAAGGTGCCTGGCAGCTACCAGAAAATCTGATGGAGATCAGAAGGCTGTGCCACATAATGTCACACATCAGTTGCAAGTTCAGTGAGTGAAAACCCTTTCATTCATATAGATGTCTGTTTGGCTGCACCAGTAAAGGTCCGACTGACTATTTCTGCATGCCCTGGCAAATCAATGTGGTAACCTACTTTTGCAGAGTCTTGTGGGGCAGATGCCAAACTCTGCCACCTGCAGCTTAGACTGTAACTTAGCAGTGACAACCATGCAGTACAGAGTTTGCACATGTGTATGGAAAGTAATGGTCAGCTGTGGCCTGAAACTTGGCCATATCATCTTGCAGGCATGCTGTAATAAATACTGACTTACGGGATGGCTCCCTTTTGGTTCATTCAGTTCTTAATCCAAGATGTTGATGGGTGAGATGTCTTTTAATGCTTTCAAAATTTTTGTCCCCCCTCCTTGTGAGACTTAATTGTTCCCTTCACTTAAAATTCGATTTTCAATTTTTATCTTCTGCCAGTGGTGCTATCTCTGGAACGAGGGGAGTTTGCACACGGAATTGTGAATCACAATGCAAATAATTCTGTGCAATGAGAATTTGGGATTCTGGCAATCTTAAAGCAATTCAAACGAAGATAAAACGGTGCAACATTGGTATTTGGCAGTATCAAAAAAATGATTAATCGCAATAACAAATCAGCAGCCTGTTTTAGAACCTGCTCATTTTTTTTTCTATTGATCGCTTCTTGTTCCCGTTGCAGCAGCCAC
Source organism: Cetorhinus maximus (assembly GCF_964194155.1). Lineage (NCBI taxonomy): Eukaryota > Metazoa > Chordata > Chondrichthyes > Lamniformes > Cetorhinidae > Cetorhinus > Cetorhinus maximus. The sequence continues at coordinate 34,209,104 of NC_135900.1, forward strand.
TAGCACCTTCCTTTTCTCGCTGCCTAACCTTCTACAGAACTTCTCTCATGACTCCTTCCTCAGTTCATGCATTGCTTTCCACTCAACATGGCACCATCCTATTTCATCTTGCCTCTTTTTCCCCCTCAGCACAGCACGTGCACCCGTTCGTTTCAGGATACATTTGTAAGCACATTGCTTCATATATCGCATGAAGGGTGCTTTCAAGATAAGCAAAATGCCCTGTCAGCTGCTGAAGTGTGTTTGAAATAGAGCTTTAGTTTGAAAGCTGCCCAGTTAATTTGAAGTTGAACCAAATGCTGAGAATTTGCTGGCCAACATGGGCTTCCAAGCTCATTGAGCTACAAGCTTTTAAGCAATTAAGTCCATGACAGCTTTTGTAAATAGAAGGCATGCCTTGTTGAGGTCATAAAGCCAATTTGAAGACTCAGATGCAGGGAACAAGCACTTAGTGAATCATAAACATGTCATGGATGTCATCCAATTTCTGTGGGACCCTTAGGTAAAGATGAGGCTAGAAACTAAGGAGGCGGTGGGTGCTTTAACGGGTGCCTTCATGTCTAGAAATCCATGCTTCTGTGGCTCAAAAGACCTCCCAGGACACATCGAGTTTTGGGGATGATTGACACACAAAGGCAAGAGGCTCTCTCATACATAGGTCATGCAAATTAGCCAGTTTTTCCGGTAGTAGTAGCAGTTTCCTTTGGTAGTCAGTAGTAATAGAAACAGCATCTCTCCTCTTTGTTAGTTCTATAATGTGACCTTTATTCCCTTAGTCCTCAGGAAGAGCTGTTAGCTAACATATGCAGAAAGGTACCTTTGCAGATCTAACCTACTTGTAGCATTTGTATGTTCTTGCATTGGCTCTGGTCCATGGGTCTGATATCAGAATCCGGATCTTACTCTTGTTCAAATTTTCTACAATAAATAACCTACTGCAGATGTTTTCTTTCATGTTGTTATTTACAAGTCATATTCCAACATAGCCCTTTCTCAGTTTTTTGGTAACAAAGTCAGGCAGTGACGTGTTGGGATGAATAATAGCCCTTGTGGCTCTATGTTTTTTCAACTGTTTTCTGCTTTCACTGGCATGCTATTGGTTATAGTGGTTTCACAATCAGGTCAGTGATGTTCTCTGCTGGGTGCAGCTGGAGGCACCTATTAGTTTTGATGGTTGCAATTAGGCAGACAGGTCCAGCAAGGCAGATCTGGCAAACTGTCACTCCACAATTCCCTCCCAGTCCTTGGGCTTGAGCACTTGCTGGCCACAGTCTGTTGCAATGGTGAGGCCAAGTGCTGTAGATAAGTGGGTAATGGGGGTTTCAATGTGTTCTAGCTCAGATCCTCAGTTATGTCTAGTAGTTCTCTAACTGCAGTGATGGACAGTCTTCCACAAAAGAGTTGCTTTGCATTAATGTCACCCAGGATTAGTGATATGTTTCTGGAATGAAACCAGACAGACCACCTGGCAGCAACCTAGGCACTAGAAATGACAACAGCAAACCCAGCCCTGTCGACCCTGCAAAGTCCTCCTTAACAACATCTCGGGGCTTGTGCCAAAATTGAGAGGGCTGTCTCACAGACTAGTCAAGCCTGACATAGTCATACTCATGGAATCATACCTTACAGATCATGTCTCAGACACCACCATCACCCTCCCTGCATATGTCCTGTCCCACCAACAGGACAGATCCAGCATATGTGACGGTACAGTGGTATACAGTCGGGAGGGAGTTGCCCTGGGAGTCCTCAACATTGACTCTGGACCCCATGACATCTCATGGCATCAGGTTAAAGATGGGCAAGGAAATGTCCTGCTGATTACCATGTATACCACTCCCACCCACTCCGCACCTCAGCTGATGAATCAGTACTCCACCATGTTGAACACCTCTTGGAGGAGGAAATGAGGGTGGCAAGGGCGCAGAATATACTCTGGGTGGGGGACTTCAACATCCATCACTAAGAGTGGCTTGATAGCATCACCACAGACCGAGATGGCTGAGTCCTAAAGGACATAGCTGCTAGCTAGGTCTGCGGCAGGTGATGAGGGAACTAACAAGAGGAAAAAACGTACTTAACAAAAGATAAGGCTGAAGCATTTGCCACAATCTTCAGCCAGAAGTGCTGAGTGGAAGATTCATCTTGGCCTCCTCCGGAGGTCTCCAGGATCACAGAATCCAGTCTTCAGCCAATTCAATTCACTCTGCATGACATCAAGAAACAGCTGAAAGCACTGGATACTGCAAAGGCTAGGCGCCCTGACAATATTCTGGGAATAGTATTGAAGATTTGTGCTCCAGAATTTGCCACACCCATAGCCAAGCTGTTCCAATACAGCTACAACACTGGCATCTACCAGGCAATGTGGAAAATTGTCCAGGTGTGTCCTGTACACAAAAAGCAGGACAAATCCAACCCGGCCAATTACCACCCCATCAGTTTACTCTCGATCATCAGTAAAGTAATGGAAGGGGTCATCAACAGTGCTATCAAGTGGCACATGCTTAGCAGTAACATGCTCACTGATGCCCAGTTTGAGTTCCGCCGGGGCCACTCAGCTCCATTACAGCCTTGATTCAAACATGGACAAAAGAGCTGACTCCTGAGGTGAGGCGAGAGTGACTGCCCTTGACATCAATTGACCAAGTGTGGCATCAAGGAGCCCTAGCAAAACTGGAGTCAATGGGAATCAGGGGGAAAACTCTCTGCTGGTTGAAGTCATACCTAGCACAAAGGAAGATGGTTGTGGTTGTTGGAGGTCAATCATCTCAGCTCCAGAACATCGCTGCAGGAGTTCCTCAGGGTAGTGTCCTTGGCCCAACCATCTTTAGCTGCTTCATCAATGACCTTCCTTCCATCATAAGGTCAGAAGTGGGGATGTTAAATGATGATTGCACAATGTTCAGCACCATTTGCAACTCCTCAGATATATGAAGCAGTCTATGTCCAAATGCAATAAGACCTGGACAATATCAAGGCTTGGGCTGACAAGTGCAAGTAACATTCACACCACACAAATGCCAGGCAATGACCATCTCCACCAAGAGAGAATCCAACCATCGCCCCTTGATTTTCAAAGGCATTACCATCATTGAATCTAACAACACTAACAACATCCTGGGTGTTACCATTGACCAGAAACTGAACTGGTCTAGCCATATAAATATAGTGGCAACAAGAGCAGCTCAGAGGCTCAGAATTCTGTGATGAGTAACTTACCTCCTGACTCCCCAAAGCCTGTCCATCATCTACAAGGTGCAAGTCAGGGGTGTGATGGAATACTCCCCACTTGCCTGGTTGCCTGAATGAGTGCAGCTTCCACAACACTCAAGAAGTTTGACACCGTCCAGGACAAAGCAGCCTGCTTGACTGGCACCACATCCACAAACATTCATTCCCTCCATCACCGGCGCACAATAGCAGCAGTGTGTACCATCTACAAGATGCACTTCAGGAATTCAGCAAGGCTCCTTCCAGAGCACCTTCTAAACCCACGACCACAACCATCTAGAAGGACAAGGGCAGCAGATAGATGGGAAAACCACCACCTGGAAGATCCCCTCCAAGTCAGTAACCATCCTGACTTGGAAATATATCGCTGTTCCTTCACTGTCGCTGGGTCAAAATCCTGGAACTCCCTTCCTAACAGCACTGTGAGTGCACCTACACCACATGGACTGCTGCGGTTTAAGAAGGCAGCTCACCATCACCTTCTCAAGGGCAACTAGGGATGGGCAATAAAAGCTGGCCCAGCCAGCAAAGCCCGCATCCCTTGAATGAATAATAAAAAAAAACCTCATCCTCACCAGCCTGCCTGCCGCAGGTCCATCTGTCCATGACAGTATTGGTAGGAGTGACCACCACACAGTCCTTGTGGAGACTAAGTCCCGTTTTCACAATGAGGATACCCTCCATCATGTCATGTGGCACTCCCACAATGCTAAATGCGATAGATTTCGAACAGATCTAGCAACTCAAGACTGTGCATCCATGAGGCACTGTGGGTCTTCAGCAGCAGCAGAATTGTACACAAACACAATCTGCAACCTCTTGGCCCAGCATATCCCCCACTCTACCATTACCATCAAGCCGGGATATCAACCCTCTTCAATGAAGAGCGCAGGAAAGGATACCAGGAGCAGCACCAGGCATACCTAGAAATGAGGTGAAGCTATAAAACAGGACTACTTCCGTGCCAAACAGCATACGCAGCAAGTGATAGACAGAGCTACGTGATCCCACAGCCAACGGATCAGATCTAAGCTCTGCAATCCTGCCACATCCAGTTGTGAATGTTGGTGAACAATTAAACAACTCACTGGAGGAGGAGGCTACACTAATATCCCCATCCTCAATGATGAGGGAGCCCAATACATCGGTGCGAAAGATAAAGCTGAAGCATATGCAACAACCTTCAGCCAGAAGTGCCGAGTGAATGATCCATCTCGGCCTCCTCCAAAGGTCCCCAGCATCACAGAAGCCAGTCTTCAGCCAATTCGATTCACTCCACATATCATCAAGAAACAGCTGAAGGCACTGCATACTGTACTGTAAAGGCTCTGGGCCCTGACAATATTCCGGCAATAGTAATTTAGACTTGTGCTTCAGAACTTGCCATGCCCCTAGCCAAGTTTTTCCAGTACAGCTAGAACACTAGCATCTAACTGAAATGTGGAAAATCGCCCAGGTACGTCCTGTACACAAAAAGCAGGACAAATCCAACCCGGCCAATTACTGCCCCATCTACAAGATGCACTGCAGAAACTCACCAAGGCTCCTTAGGCAGCATCTTCCAAACCCATGACTACTACCATCTAGAAGGACAAGGGCAGCAGATAGATGGGAACACCACCACCTGAAAGAACCTCTCAAAGTCAGTCAACATCCTGACTTGGAAATATATCGCCGTTCTTTCACTGTCGCTGGGTCAAAATCCTGGAACTCCCTCCCTAACAGCACTGTTGGTGTACCTACACCACATGGACTGCAGCGGTTCAAGAAGGTTCAGTTCACCACCACCTTCTCAAGGGCAATTAGGGATATGCAATAAGTGCTGACCTAGCCAGCGATGCCCACATCCCGGAAAAGTGAATAAAGAAATCGGTTTACGATGTCAAATGAGTCCCTGGTGAACCGTAGACAGACACAATATTGAATTATGCCCCTTGTTCCAGGTAAACTTTGGCTCCCATGTGCTTCAATCCACAGGCAGTAGCAAAGGCATTGATGTTGCTGTACTCCAAGCTGTGGTGAATCAGCAGAGTTTGCCCCTCTTTACTGTCTGATCTAACAATGCTGCATTTCAATAGACTGAATCAATCTTTACTGCTGATCTCGGTCTCCTTTACGAAAGAAATGGAACAGAAAGGAATTGCATTTATAAAATATCTTTCACAAACAAGACATTTTACAGCCAATTAAATACTTTTGAAGTGTAGTTACTGCTGTTAATGTATGAAGTATAACAGCTAAACTGCGCATAGCAAAGCCCCACAGGGGAATGAGGTATTGACCAAGTAATCTTGGTGGTGTTGATTGAAGACCAAGGCCATGACAATGAAGAGAACTCCCTGCTCTTCTTTGAAATATAACATGGGGTCTTTTACATTGGCCAGAGGGGCAAACAAGACTTCAGTTTCATGTCTCTGAGAGACGGCACCTCCGATAATGCAGCACTTCCTCAGTGTTGCAATAATTTTGTGCTCAAGTCCCTGGAATGAGTTTGAAACACTCAACTGTCTGACTTCAAGATAAGAGCACTGAGCTACAGCTAACACTGCTTTTCTGTATAGTCTTCAAAAACTCCAACTCATGTCTGTGCAAGGAAAGGGAACAAGTCATAGCCTGGATTAGAGATGGTTAATTTTGAGGATTTCCATTTGCTTCCAACCCCATTTGCCACCCTTGTTGCCATTTGCACTGCTAGTTTCTGTATTTTCATAAGATGCTACAGTTCGTCTCTTTGATGCAGCCATCTTTGCACAAGTTTGTTTTTCAAGTATCTTGCTGGTTAAATTTGCTCACTGAATGGTTATGGCTAAGTTGAGGAGAGGACACTCAAAAAAGTTGATGCAGATGGCTTCACACTTTCGCTGAGACACCTGCCATGCTTTTAAGCTGTTTTTTGCACTCTGCTGTGCTTTGGCTAAAATCTTAGGACTTCAGAATTGAATAACCATGCCTGGAATGTGCTCCTCCTCCAATTCTGTCATGGAAGAACTAAAAAGTTAAACCACTTGCAATCAGTTTCTGGACTCACCAGGTTTTTCAAAGGTCACTCTGATGTACCTTTTTTTTTGTTTTGTGACTCATTATTCTACTGAGCCAGCAAAAACATCGCATTTTTTCAACCTCCAGAACAGCCTTCATCTTCTCCACATGTGTTTCACTGTTGATGTCATTAATGACCACTTGTTGCAGGGTCCTTGACCCTTCATCTTACTGTTGGTAGCATTTTGGCAGGCTGTAATGCAGCTGTTCACTAAATGAACCTTCTGACCAGGAGCTTAAAAGGTATGTCTAGTTGCCAGCACACTATCAGTATTCCCCCTCGAATCATGCAGCACATCCTAACTATTCATAAGTTGCTTTGCATCTCTTGACACCCTTGGTCACCAGTGTTGCGAACTGATGAGTTAAGCCTCTCAGTAATTACAGGGATTACATATGATGTAATACATATGATCATTATTATGATTCATGCTGTAAGCCTGGTTGCAGGAGGGCTGGGTTTCCTGGCATTGCGTCACTCCTTTTTACCTGTGCAATAACCTCTATCTTGCATTTCGGTGACTTACTTCCATTTCAGCTACTTCAACATCTGGCAGTGTCCCCTTTTGCTCTACTTTGCTGGGGTCTTAGCTGCAGTTATGGTCTTTGCCTCTAACATTGTTCTCAAGTGTCAGTCAATCAAACCGATTGAACTCGGTGGATCTCTACTCGACTCCCGAAACTAATTCTTCTCAGTATTTTCCAATAGATTAGAGGTTCTAAGTATCAACTAATTAGTTGGAAGGTGGAACTAGAGTGTCTTATCAACCAGAGTAGTTTGAGGAGAGGAACTGAAACTTCATGGAACTAATCCTGGCCCTAATGTTTGGCACTAAAGAAAGCAAGGGGTGAAATTGGTCTTTGGTGGTCGCACAAAACAGACAATAATGAATTGGCAGTCCGCTATAAATTCTCTTTGATTTTGTTTTACATTGACTAATAGACAAGAAAATGCAGTGGTGTGTAAAACAGATGGCCAATTTGCTTTCGCCAAAGACTGATTTCAACCGCCAAGAATTCAACTGTCATAAATAAACTTTCTGGGATTGCCTGGCTGTTATCTAATTTGAAGAGACAGTTATTTTTTTTAAATTAGAAGAAGATGGAGATGTTCCCTCATGAATATATTAACTACATTTTTGGATTTGTTACAGTTCAGCAAAATATGGAATGAGGTTGAGTGATGGTGGATTTAACTAAATTTAAAAAGATACTGAGATTTGCAAATTTACAACATTATGTTAAGGTGATGTGTGAAGGAGACCTGTCTGCTGAGTGTGTGAATTGTAGCACTCATTATGTTTCGCTACTCTGAAAACTATTCTGCTTGTTTACACAGTTGCAGATCAGTTAGTTACTGTGCAATAGGCAGGAAACATCTATGCTAGAACTCAGTCAACATTCACAGGGAAATGTGAGAAATGGCACTAATAATCAATAAAAGTTTAATAGATTATAATCTCCAGTCTGGAGAGCCAGATCCATCTTAATGCACAAAATTGAGCTCCCTGTGCCTGTTGTTGGAAACCACATCTTTGTGCTATTCAGTTTGTTTAAATAATTACAGAATATGGTTTTTAAAAATAAACAGACAGCATAGACAACAATTATAGTTGTTGACTGTGGCAGATGGAAGCTTATTGCATTGGCTTTTATCGGGTAACAGTAATTTCTAGTCTCATGAGTTTTAAAAGCTGAAAATATTTCAAATGCATGGCAAGTTGATCAACATCTCAAGATGGGAGGATTGGTTTAATGTTTGGATCTGGCCCACCATCAGATTTTGTATCAATATTATTGCCCATTCTAAAGATACTTAATATTGTTCACTTATACTAATTAAATTATCACAGTTTCAGTCCAGGTCGTACCCTGTCTGCCTTTGGCTGCCATGGCGTCAAGGCACAGTGAGCCTTACTTTAGTGAAAATGTGAGATTACTAGAGGGGTGCACTATATAAAAAAGGGTCCGAATTCACAAATTAACATGCATGTGGAAAATTTTAGGAGTTAGATATCCCAGCTCAAAGTTTGGCTCAACTAGTGGACAAATAGGATAAACCGGAAATCAGCATGCCTTGAAGTGGGGCCTTCACTACTTCATAATCATTATAAAATTAATAACAATAAATTCAGGAGAACTGCAACTATTCCAATCTGCACTCCCATTGAGTAAATCTCGGTAGCAGAAGTGCTAACTCATGTAATTTACCTAGTGTGTCTTGGGTTAGATTCTAAGTGAAAAGAGGTGAGCCATGTAAAGCTGTATTAAAGTTCACACAGCTTCTACTTTCATGCTTAATGTATCTGCAACTCTTCCTGGATAAATGCCAGATATGTATCACATAAACCGTAACAAAAAAAAACAAATTTTCTGGGGATCTATTCCACATCCCCTTAAAAGAAATTTTCTGTCTTCTGTGATTGGAAGTTCTTTGCTAATTTCTAAGCCTACCAATGCTATAGAGAGTACTTCAGACTTTTAAGTTTATTCCCTGCAATATTTTACCTGCAACTTAAGTTCTGTCTTTACATATCATAAGACATATATTTAGGACTGTGTTTTGAAAAATCAGATGATTTAAAAGCTGTTGGTCAATTGGTTTTCCAGGTCATCTATTTAAAGTTTTCCTAAACTAAAGTGGAAGAGAGTTTGGGCATTCATGAATTCCACCACTTTGTGTTGCAGCATGTCAATAACAATGTGCTGTAACATTGGACAGCAAGAGTTAGCCATGCAAAAAGTTAACCCCTGAATTCTGCTAAATTAATTTTAATAAATGTAATGTGCAAGCTTCAACAAAATCAATAGACTGTTTATTGGAATTTAATGGAATAAAAAAAATTAACCTGTAAGGCAGCTAGGATTGTTAACTGTGACTAACTGTACTCCTGGAGGTTTCATCACAGGACTTGCCCCTAACACTCCAGCTACTAGTCAACCAACACATCCACCCTTGTGAGTCACAGCCTTCTTACACCAACTGGAAAGCAAAAATACTCATCCAATTGGATGATGCTTGACTGTCAGCCAAACAGTCTTCTTTCCTATTTTTAATATTATTATATCTGGTAAAGAAAAAAGAAGAAAATTACAAAAAAAAATCCTTTCTAAGATCTTGATGATTTTTCTCTGGGGCTGCAGATAGCAGTGTTCTGAAGATTGATCTTCAATCCCTGGAGACTCCAGCACAATCCTGGAGGGTTAGCAACCCTAATGGCGGCCTGTACTGCAAGGATGTGCAAGGTACCAGATCACCACACTCCCAAACAAAATGTTAGCAGTTTGAATCTGTGTTCCTGATATTTTAACTGATCTTTCCAATGGGTAAACTTTGGTGATGGTGTAATCGCAAAGTCATTCACGAGTCAGATCACCTTGCCCCCTCTACTGAAGGATACATGATCATCATTGACATACAGGAAAAGAAAACAATAAAAGTCAACAAATCTGATCTATGGCAGAAAGTTTGATTCAAGTAAAGTCAACTTCTATATCTAAACATAAGTTGTACATTTTATTTTCATATTTACTTAGAACTTTCTTTCTCAACTCCCACCACCTCAAAAGAAGCTTTTACTTCAAGCAGTTTTCCCAGACAACTGCAGTCTGATGTTTGTCTTCAGCAACACTAAGATATCAGGATTCCTGACAGAGTAATAAGAAATCAATTGTCACTTTTTGACAGTTTAAAAGTCTCCATGTTGAAAGAACACAACTGCTGCTGTTGAAACATTTCAAAACACATACTCCTCTCACCTCCCCAAACAAATAGCAGAGTGAACTTCAAATACATTGCAAGACTATTAGGTAATCCTTTCTTTGTTTAGATTCAGAAGGGTTCAGTGACAAACATTCATCTCCCTTTCTATATTCAGCCTTGTTCTTTTACTGACTGTACAGAACTTACAAACATAAAAATGTAGCTAGTATACCAAATCCATAAAATGCCTTAAACATGACATTTATTTGTAGCAAAATGCATGATTTAATTTTTACAATGCTCAAAATAATTCTGAAATATTTGGAAACCAAAACAAGCAGAGAATATTTTAAAACTTTTATGGGCTTTAGACAAGGATGAGAATTAATTTAACTAAAATGGGTATATTTTGACATGATTGGGAAACTTCTATACTTTCTACTTGATTTACGATTTCACTAGCAAACTTCTCCACTGTGTTTGAGATGGCAGTATTATAGTACAGTGGAATTAAACTTCTTCCCCATTTTGTTTTCTTGGCCTGTAGGATTGAATGCCAATCATTCTGACACAGGATGTATGCTCCAACCTCAGTGATTTTCTCTGAGTTTATGATTATTATTTTTGATTCTCCCGTTGCTTCAATACATGAATATTCAGCGAGGAAACCAGTTGTACATGGTCTAGGTTGCTATCATCTCATTTGCGATGTTAAAACAAGTCTTGAATTTCAGATCCGATTGCAAATGACACATATGAAGTTACTTTTGGAGGTACTGGCTTGCATCATGCTCACTTCTCCTGTAGGGACCTGACTCTGTTCTCCTCAAATGTTGAAATTACATGCTTAAAGAAACTTCTCCATTTGGAATGGTCCAGTGTTATTTTTATCCCCCCATGTAGTGGGGTCCAATTTACAGGCTCTGAGATTGGCTTTCAGAATGTCTTTGTATCTGAGTTTGGGATGTCCTATGGTGCAGGGTTCCATCCTCAGCTAGCTATAGAATACCGCCTTTGGTATGCAGAAATCCTCCATGTGAACCACATGGGCGACCCAGTGAAGCTGAGCTCTGATGAGCATGCTCTCAATACCACTTATGAGGCACCTTACAAGAAATTCAGTGCGAGGGATATCGTCCTGTCACTTAACATTGCAGATAGACCTGAAGCAGCGAAGGTGGAATGCGCTTTGTGTGCCGCCATTAGGCTGTCCATAGCCTCACAGTCACAGAGAAGTGGAGTGAGAGCAGTTGTCTGGCAGACTTTGATCTTTATTTTGAGACAAACTCCATGTTCTCTCCAAAGCCTGTGCGTAAGCTTGCTGAATGCTAAGCTTGCCTTTGCCCCTAAATGGGTGAACATTTCAGCCTTACAGTAAGTCCGAAAAAGGAAGATCTTGTACAAGGGGCCCTGGCCACAAACTCCAAGACCCCACAGTCACAATCAACAATGTACCTCTCAAAAACAAAAATACCTGGAAAAACTCAGCAGGTCTGGCAGCATCTGTGGAGAGGAATACAGTTAACGTTTCGAGTCCGTATGACTCTTCACCAGAACTAAGGAAAAATAGAAAAGAGGTGAAATATAAGCTGGTTTAAGGGGGAACAGGTAGAGCTGGATAGAGGGCCAGTGATAGGTGGAGACTGCCAAAAGATGTCATAGACAAAAGGACAACGAGGTGTTGACGGTGGTGATATTAGCTAAGAAATGTGCTAATGGTGACATTAAGGGTAGAAAGCAGGACGAGCAAGGTACAGATAGCCCTAGTGGGGGTGGAGGGAAGGGATCGGAATAGGCTAAAAGGTAGAGATAAAATAATGGATGGAAATACATTTAAAAATAATGGAAATAGGTGGGAAAAGAAAAATATATATAAATTATTGGAAAAAGGGGGATCGGAAAGGGGGTGGGGATGGAGGAGAGAGTTCATGATCTAAAGTTGTTGAACTCAATATTCAGTCCGGAAGGCTGTAAAGTGCCTTGTCGGAAGATGAGGTGCTGTTCCTCCAGTTTGCGTTCAGCTTCACTGGAACATTGCAGCAGGCCATGACGGATATGTGGGCATGAGAGCAGGGTGGTGTGTTGAAATGGCAAGTGACAGGGAGGTCTGGGTCATGCTTGCAGACAGACTGAAGATGTTCCACAAAGCAGTCACCCAGTCTGCGTTTGGTCTCTCCAATGTAGAGGAAACCACATTGGGAGCAGCGAATGCAGTAGACTAAATTGAGGGAAGTGCAAGTGAAATGCTGCTTCACTTGAAAGGAGTGTTTGGGCCCTTGGACGGTGAGGAGGGGGGTAGTAAAGGGGCAGGTGTTGCACCTTCTGCAGTTGAATGGGAAGGTGCTGTGGGAGGGGGTTGAAGTGTAGGGGGTGATGGAGGAGTGGACCAGGGTGTCCCAGAGAGAACGATCCCTGCAGAATGCCACCAGGGGGGTGAAGGGAAGATGTGTTTGGTGGTGGCATCATGCTGGATTTGGTTGAAATGGTGGAGAATGATCCTTTGAATGTGGAGGCTGGTGGGGTGATAAGTGAGGACAAGGGGGACCCTATCATGGTTCTGGGAGGGAGAGGAAGGTGTGAGGGCGGATGCACAGGAGATGGGCTGGACACGGTGAGGGCCCTGTCAACCACCGTGGGTGGAAAACTTCAGTTAAGGAAGAAGGAAGACATGCCAGAGGAACTGTTTTTGAAAGTGGCATCATCAAAACAGATGCGACGGAGGCGAAGGAACTGAGAGAATGGGATGGAGTCCTTACAGGAAGCAGGGTGTGAGGAGCTGTAGTCAAGGTAGCTGTGGGAGTCGGTAGACTTGTCATGAATATTGGTGGACAGTCTATCACCAGAAATTGAGACAGAGAGGTCAAGGAAGGGAAGGGAAGTGTCAGAGATGAACCATGTGAAAATGATGGAGGGGTGGAAATTGGAAGCAAAATTAATAAATTTTTCCAGGTCCAGACGAGAGCATGAAGCAGCACCAAAGCAGTCATCGATGTACCGGAGAAAGAGTTGTGGGAGGGGGCCGGAGTAGGACTGGAACAAGGAATGTTCCACATACCCCATAAAGAGACAGGCATAGCTAGGGCCCATGCGGGTACCCATAGCCACACCTTTTATTTGGAGGAAGTGAGAGGCGTTTAAGGAGAAATTGTTCAGTGAGAGAACAAGTTCAGCTAGACAGAGGAGAGTAGTGGTGGATGGGGATTGTTCGGGCCTCTGTTCGAGGAAGAAGTACCTCTCAACTCGGTTCAGAAGTTCTGCTACCTTGGGAGAATCCTCTCCAACAACATTGGATGATGACTTATTTTTATTCACGGGATGTGGGTATCACTGGCTAGGCCAGCATTTATTGCCCATCTCTATTGCCCTTGAGAAGGTGGTGGTGAGCTACCTTCTTGAACTGCTGCAGTCCATGTGGTGTAGGTACACCCAGAGAGCTTTTAAGGAGGGAGTTCCAGAATTTTGACCCAGTGACAGTGAAGGAACGGAGGTATATTTCCAAGTCAGGTTGGTGTGTGGCTTGCAGTGGAACTTCCAGGTGGTGATTTTCCCATGCATCTGCTACCCATATCCTTCTAGGTGGTAGCAATCATGGGTTTGGAAGATGCTGTCTAAGGAGCCTTGGTGAGTTCCTGCAGTGCATCTTGTAGATGGTACATGCTGCTACTGTGTGTCGGGGTGCCAACCAAGCGGGTTGCTTTGTCCTGGATGGTGTCGAACTTCTTGAGTGTCGTTGGAGCTTGCCTGGATGAGTGCAGCTCTCTAATTTCCCTGCAAAACTGCTCTACTGTATCTTTCCCACTAGTTGGTGGCTCAGAGAATACACACAGTAGTGTATTGATACCTTGATTGATTCCTAACCAAATAGATTTAATCCACGATGCCTAAAGGACATCCTCCCTCTCCAGCATTGTTAATATTCTCCTTAATCATTGTAGTCACCCTTATCCTTTCTCTCCTTCCGTACCTTTCCAGAACACCTTATTTCCAGGAATATTTAGCATCCAGTCCTACCCTTTTTGAACCAGGTCTCCATTATTGCCACAACATCGTGGGCAGAATCTTCTGGTCGGCGTAAGGGGGCAGACCCCGCACGTCGACACGTAAAATGACACGCGGTGACATAGGGCATGCGCCCCGACGTCACCGCGCATCCTTCTGATCTTCCGTTCGGTGGGCGCACACCAGAGCTGACCTGTCAAAGGCCTGTTAAGGCTGTTAATAATCTAATTAAAGTAATTGTCAGGGCTGCCCGTCCAACCGGATGAGGTTTCATGAAGGGTTTATAGCTTAAATAAAATTTTTTATTAAAATTCATAAACATGTCCCAGCTCATGTGACACTGTCACATGAGGGGACATGTCTGAATAATTTTAAAAATTCTTTTATTCAATTTTTCATGATGAAATTAATCTCCCTGCGGCAACTCCGTGCCTCAGGGAGATTTCTGTGCTCTTTTGCGCACATGCGAAAGAGCGCACGTCCGACTCTCCTTCCTCCCCCCGCCCGCACAGATAGTGCTGCACGCTTCTGGGTGTGTGTTACGCTGAGTGGGCTTTAATTGGCCTGCACACGTAAAATGGTGGCTCCACGCCCACCTGGCCCACCCAACAGGGAGAAAATTCTCCCCCATATTTCCATGTGGCTATGTGCACCTGCAGCTAGCCAAGCTTATTTACCATACCTCATGCACTTACAAGAAAAAGCACAATGAAAAAGTCACAAAATACTGAACAAAGAGAACAACAACATAATTGAATTTTGATAGTGCATGGCCATCACAAAAATCATTTTGAATATTTGGGAAATTTTTATGTGCATCAATATACATCCATGTGCATACCTGCATCAACAGAGATTGGGAGAGTCAATGATAAAAGTCCAAAATTCGACATTATTTTCAGTGCTCTTTAATAATTGTCTAATTGGGAAAGTACCAAATTTGACAAGAAAGTTTACGGGGTAAATAGATAGTGTGGTGTGCGGTGGGTATATATGATAGGCTAAACCCCTCTTTAATGTCGGGGATGGAGGAAATGTGAATAAGGCAAAATAGTCTGCACCATGGTGACTGAAAATCACTTTGCTCCATTTAGTAAATTAGACTGTTAATCAAGGCAGTGAATTTATTTGGTGCTTCTTTCTCGCTGTCACAACTTTCATATGTAAATGCGGTTTCTGCTTCAGTTACAGTAGAAGAATGGGATGGGCACTGAGGAAATTCATGGTTCATTATCCTCTCCGGCCTAGAGAAAAATCACAGTAAACCACACTGGGCTCCTCTGGCCTGAAGAGATCCAGCCTTGTACCTTCTGAAGAAATCTACAAAATCTGCAAAATGTGCTGCATTATTGTAATAAACTTGGGGTACAGGACGGGTTTCTTGTAAGAAACAGTAAACTTTATTTACAGACTCCAGATGATGCTGCATGCTTGTTCCAAGACCAAGGCTTTTTAGCTCTATACAGTCACATGATTGCCATAAGAAATGGTTTAACTTACAATTACTACAATTAACCACCAGCCATTTGGAGGAAGATGAATTCTGATCACCCCAAATTTATATTAGTCATGCCATCTCCACTGAACCCTGTGGCACAGCTCTCCATCCTTTGGAGAAGAGGAAAAAATAAGCTTACCATTAATACTTCCTTTGTGTTATATGTAGGTACAAACTATGCACTATAGTAAATATTTGCAGTGTATTTCCCAATGGCTCTTTTGCAGTATTTATACTGCAATTTAATGCTGCTTTCAAGTAGTTTCTACTTCACAGTGGTTCTAAAATTGCAACGGAGCTCTGGAGTCACGACATAATCGCGTTGCTTCTGTCTGGAATGTGAGAATTCCTGGAGGAGATAGTCTTACATTTCATACTGCATAAAGTACATAGTACAATGTGGTATCAAGGTTTGTTTGAAAAGGTGCGTGGATCTCTTGGCCTCCCAGAGTACTACTTAAACTCATCTGAATTGATTTAAATGTTTGGAGTGTAGATGCTTACCTGATGATAACTAAAAATATTTGAATTTTAACCAATGTTGAACCTCATTCTTTCACAGAGAATTGTTGTTCATTTCAGGTGGTATGAAAGATTAAACACATAATTGAAAACAATTCTGCAACTTCCAGTTTTAGACCAGTAGTTGCAGCATAATGGCACAGTTTGTTATTAACTATTCAGATCTGAAAGGACCCAAGTTTTCAGGAGGAAAACTAATATGATGAGGTTTGAAGGGTCAACTGGTCTTTTCTTTGAGTTCTTTGAATACTCTGAGTTTTTCTTATGTTCAATCTGTGATAAATTAGCTGATCTCAACCATGATAGTATGAGCAGCATTACAGTCAGCCTCGGTGCCTCCTGAATGGGGATGGGAGGGTGGGGCTGTGGTGCGAGAGATGGGAAACAGCCCAAGTTGACAAGTGCATGCTTGTGAATGTTACCCGAGGACAGAATGAGCTTGGAAGGCACCTTTCCCCATAATCTAACAGCCCACTGACACTCACCATTCTGGTTGAAATATGAACTGTTTTGTGGGGTCAGTCAACAACAAACAACATCCTCAAGAGTGTTTAAAACCACTGATAAATCCACAAAGACTGTTTTCATTTTCATGTGATGTAAGAACACTTTCACCCCATAGGGCACCCTCACTTACTCAGACCAGAAAGCTAAACTGATTTAATAAGGGCTTAGTGACTCCCAAATGCCCTTAGGGACTGTCAGAATTTTGTGGGCCAAAACCAGGTAACTTATCACCACAGAAAACCAATAATCTTTCTGCTGTTTGTAGAAGCCTGACAACCCTAGCTATTTGGCAATTGTCTTTCAGGATTTCCTGAGACATATGAAAAGAATCCCAGCCATTGGTAATGGTAGAATACTAGTGACGACCTTTGACCCAGAAGCCTTACAGTGAGGAAAATTTGTAACTTCTTTAAAATATCTGTGGAATCTGTAATTGGTTTAAGAATGTTTCAAAAGGACTTTGCATCTTGGAAACTTGAGACCTTCCAGATCTGAATGGTTGGTAACCACAAACTGTGTATTTATACTGCAGCTACTGGTCTAAAACTGGAAGTTGCAGAATTTTTCTCAGCTACATGTTATATCATTTACATCACCTGAAATGAACAACAATTCTCTGTAAAAAAGAGAAAGGTTTAACATTGATTAAAATTCAAATATTTTTAGGTATCATCAAGGAAGCATCAATGCTTTAAACATTTAAACCAACCCAGGTACGTTTTAGTGGTACTCATGAAGCCCAAGAGATCCAAGTGCCTTTTTTTAAAAACAAACTTTGACATCACATCAGTTGTAAAGGGATCAATTGTAATTGCCTTGGAAAATAAGAAATACTGGTTCATGTGGCCTGGAAGCAGTCCTAACTGGAAGGAAGTTAAGACCGGATGCCGCGTGGCTGGCAGACACAAAGGAGAGTTGCAGCAGAGGGGAGAACAGAGAAGGCACAGTTACAAGGAGCTGTGTGTTGTATACTACAGTTAGACAGAGCAGAAAGCTGGAGATAGGGTTAGAGCAGGGATTGCGAATTGGACAATTTTACTACTGCTGCTATAGTTTTGCCAGAGCAAACCAGACCATCTAATGGGGTTTATTAAAGTGATAGGACAAAGGAGTCTCTGGGAATTTGCACCATCAAGACTGTCATGAACCTAGCAGAGGAGGTTCCACAGGCCTGTGCTGCTCAGGTGACTACCACTCTGGAGACCTCAGATGGAACACAGCTGCTGGTAAATGTGACTGAGGGTCGAATTAATTCAATGGTAAAGTGAAAGATCCTACCTACCAGAGGCCAAGTTAGAGAACTTTAGAACCGCAAGTGGTGCCACATGTCTGCAGGGAGTGATGTTAGCGCTTTTGGTTGTATAAGATGTATCTTTGTTGTATGCACTATTTGAAGTCTCATTTGCCTGTTAATTTACATTTAATTTTCTTTGGTTTTGATTTGTGTTCAAGTAAAAATTACAAAAAGGAAAATGTTGTTGGTTATCTTTTCTTTTGGGGGTCATTTGGTATATTTGGTTATTTTGGTTTATGATCCCCCCCCCCACAAGGATTGTAACACTCTCCAGATCCCATTAAGTAGCCAGCCTGACTGAAATGAATTACCAAGCTCAGGATTGCAAAATTTGCCACAAAGGACTGACTCATTTCCAATGTTCCACGCCAAGGCATGCAGTACTGCGGTCAATTTGATTCCAAAGGTTATTTGTTTATTTCCTCCCACCCATGTCTCCGTGATAGAGGGTGTCCACTAGTTAGTCAATAGACAAACGGCAAGCACAGGTTTGAGTCATCAATAACCAGGTGACAGTTTAGTGGAGCTCCTTTTTAGCAACAAACTCACCATAAAATGTGCAAGTGCACAGTCATAATCCTCCTGACCACACCATGAATCTACACCAAAATCCATCAAACAGTGATTCCAACAGTCAGGGGTACTGTAGAATGCCTGGAAGAATATAGAAAGCGCAGGGCTGAAATTAAAAAGAATACTGGAAAGCAAAGAAAGAGCATAGAAAAATATTGGCAAGTAAACTTAAGGAAAATCCAAAGATGTTTAAGCAATACATAAAGAGCAAGAGATAACTAAGGAATAGGTAGAGTCAACTGGAGACCGTAAAAGTAACTGTGTGTAGAGACAAAAGAGCTGGGCATGGTTCTTAGTGAATACATTACATTTGTCTTCACGTGAGGAGGGCGGTGCGGACATTCTAGTTTAGCAGGAGGAGAGTGAAACATTAGAAAATACAAACATGCTGAGAGAGGAAATATTAAGGGATTTAGCACCTTTGAAAGTAGATAAATCACCAGGTTTGGATAAAACGTATGCCAGGCAGCTAAAAGAAACATGGGAGAAAATGGTAGATGCTCTGACCATAATTTTTCAATCATCTTTGGCTACAGGCATAGTGCTGGAGGACTGCTAATGTTGAACTGTTGATTAAAATGTAATTATAAGCCAATTGGCCTAACCTCGGTGGTGGAAAAATTACTGGAAAAGTTTCTGAGTAACAGTATGAATCATCATTTAGAAAGGCATGGATTAATCAAGGAAAGTCAGCATGGAATTGTTGAGGGAAGGTTTGTGTCTGACTAATCTGACTGAATTTTCTGAGGAGGTAATAAGGAGGTCAATGCTGGTAGCGCATTTGATGTAGTATACATGGAATTTAGCAAGGTGATTGGCAAAGTTCCCCATGGCAGTCTGGTGTAAAAGCAATTGGTCCAAAACTGGCTCAGTAGCAAGTTGCAAAAGGTAATGGTTGACAGGTACTTTTGTGACTGGAGGGCTGTTTCCAGTGGGATTCTGCAGGCTCAGTACTAGGTCCCTTGCTTTTCGTGGTACATTTTAATGATTTAGACTTAATTGTAGGAGGCATGATTAAGAAGTTTGTGGATGACACAAAAATTGGATGTGTGGTCAATAGTGAGGAAGAAAGCTGTAAATGGCAGGAAGGTATCGGTGGACTGGTCAGGTGGCAGAAATGTGCTAAATTCAATTCAATTCAAAGAAGTATGAGGTAATGCATCTGAGGAAGGCAAACAAGGCAAAGGAACTAGACTAGAAGGGCCGAATGGCCTGTTTTCTGTGCTGTAGTGTTCTATGGAATACAAAAAATTGGTAGCATACTGAGAAACATGGAGCAACAGAGGAACCTTGGAGTGCATGTCCACTGATCCCTGGAAGTAGCAGGACAAGTAGATAAGGTGCTAAGGCATACGAGATAGTTTCCTTTGTTAGCCCAGGCATAACATAAAAGAGCAAGGGGACTATGCTAGAACAGCATAAAATATTAATTAGGCCACAGCTAAAGTACTGTGTACAGTTCTGGTCAATACATTGCAGGAAGGATGTAATCGCACTAGAGAGGATACAGAGGAAATTTACAAATATGTTGCCAGGAATAGAGAATTTTAGCTATGAGGGAAAAAATGGATAGGTTGGGGTTGTTTTCTTTGGAACAGAGAAGGCTGAAGAGAGATTTAACTGAGGTGTATAAAATTATGGGGGGCTGATACAGACTCAGTGGGAAGAACCTATTACCCTTAGCAGAGAGGTCAATAATCAGTGGTCATAGATTTGAAGTAATTGGTAGAAGGATTAGGAGTTGAGAAGAATTTTTTTCGCCCAGAGGGTATTGGTGTCTGTTATTCTCCAGATAACCAGACCATGAAGAATGGAAAGCAGCCTAATCTTCCACAATTACAAGCTTTTATTCAGAGGCGCACATTACAAACATACACCTCTTAACCCAACAACCACAGTTTCAGTTTCATTTGAATCCCCAGTTAATGCCCACCACCTGAATAAAATTAAACACTCAATTACTATACAATCAACAGATTACAATACCTCAAACCATAGTAGATACAGAAAACCTCATGATATTTTAAAAAACCTGGATATGCACTTGAAGTGCCATAACTGACAGGGCTACAGACCAAGAGCTGGAAAGTGGGATTAGGCTGGATAGCTCTTTTTCAGCTGGCAAAAACATAGTGGGCCAAATGGTCTCCTTCCATACCTTAAATGTTCTATATGTCTACAGAGCTTTAGTAGCAATTGTTCCCCACTAACCTAATTCAGCTACGAACCCAACCTTGCTTGGGGGAGTGAGAATGCCTATGCTCATACTCCTGGTGCCTTCCAACAGCTATTAACCACATCTCAAAGTATCCTCATCATTATATATATTTTATACATTTGCCTTCAACATGGCGGGACAATCAACTTTGAATTTTAATGGTCCGGGCATCCAGGTCCAATACTACATACAAGGCTTATTCATCACTCAGTGTTTAATACAGTTCTTCCAGCAGTGGCAGCTGAATGTTCTCAATGAGAGTTTAACTCCCATTCCAGGGTTCCGTAAAACAAGACCAACCTGTACACTTCCTTGCTGCAGCCCCTTCCCCTTTTTTTTTGGCCATGAATCCACTTCACATTTTGGTCCTAGATTCTGAGCATGAACTGAAGAAAGTTTTTCTATTGCATGTTTTGCACCACTGAATCATGAAGGAGGGCTGTTAAGACAAACACCTTATATTCCACAGACCTCATCTGCTTTGAGACATTTCTGTCATTAAAGATTATAAAAGCTAGCGGATCCACTGTGTGATTTTAAGAACAGTGTCCTAGCTAAAGCTGCCTCTGTCAGGATTCCCAGGTACTCAATTCTACAATTGAGACAGGTCACCTTTTGTATCTTCCAATTAGTACTTTTGAGATTCCACCAAGCTATGCAGATTCATAGGCCAGAATTTGGGGGCGGGGCCCGCTCGCCGACGGGAAAATGACGCGGGATGATGTCGGGAGGAACCCCCGATGTCATCCCGGTTCCTTTAAATTTTTAGAAGACGGGCGGACAGTGAAATCAGCTGTCCGCCCACCGACCTGTTAATGGCCAGTTAAGGACATTGACAGGCTAATTAAGATCATTAATGACCCTGTCCGTCCAACCTTAAGGCTGGCGGGCAGGCCAGGAGCCCCAGTGGGCTCCTGATAATACATGAAACCTCATCCACTGGCTGGATGAGGTTTCATGTCCATTTTTAAAAAGTGTAATAAAGTTTGTGTGTTTCTTATTAACATGTCCCATCTCGTGTGACATTGTCACATGAGGGGGACATGTTAATAATTTTAATATTTTTCTATTTTTGGAATTTTTTTAATCTGTCAGTAATCTTCCTGAGACAGCAGTGCGCTCTTTCACGTGCATGCGCGAAAGAGCACACTTTGACAGATGGGGAATCCCTCCCCCACATAGCGCTTCCTGTCGGGCAGGCCACTGGGCGGGCCTTAATTGGCCTGCCCACTCAAAATGGTAGCGGGCTCCATTTCAGCGGCTGAGTTCGGCTGCCCACCCACCGCTGAGCCGGTGGAGCCCGCCCACCCACCAAGGGGCAAAATTCTGCCTATAATGTTGCATGGAGAGACCCATTGAAAAGTTCTAATTTTAGCCCTTCACTTCAAATTACAGTGACAAGGAAAATAGCAAGCATTTATACAGAGGCTTTAATGCTGAAAATACCCCCAAGCTCTTCACAGAGAGAGGGAGGAAAAAGTGGGGGAAAAGGGAATAAAGGAGCAGATGCTGAGTCATGGTGCAAGAGTTAGAATAGGTAGACAATTAACAATGAAGTACCCTCCCACTGATTTTGAATTCTCCTCATTGGATAGTGCTGGAGCAGAGCCCAGGCAACTATTACTTTTATTGAAACAGCTGCGCCCCAGAGAAAATATTGCTTGGTTGACAGCCCAGGCTCCCTGATCTCTGCGGTCAATTTCATAGTGTTTATTTACACAAGGTTAAGTGGTTTCACAGGTTTTTGCTATTAATACTTTAACGGGTTTGGATGATTGACACTTATATTGCCTTGTAGTGAAATGACTTGTTTTAAACATAGTGGAAAGATATGAATGAAAACTTTTTTCAAAGCTTTTTTTTTTACACATCCTACTGTCACTGTAGCATTCATTGGTTCTATACAGTGTGGTGGGTCAAAGGGCTCGGAAGTGTCATAGCTTAGTATAGGGGGCATGTGGAGCTATGGCTTGGCATTGGAGGTATGAGGTGGACCTTCTGTACTTATCTTTTACAAGGTTCCCTCATGAAGACTAGGGTTCATGAATCCTCTTTGAAAACACTATGAAAATTGCAGAGGAGTAGGGTATGCCTATCTCCACAATGAAGCTGGCCAGGTCAGGAATGCCAGTGCGAGCTTTTGACAGGAACCAGCCTGCATCCTTTAAAGGCACTCCAGAAAATTAGAGAGCCCAGGAAAGGGGACAAGAATCCCAGAATGGGCTCCTAACTCATCCCAATTCAGTTAGCCTATTGTCAGCATTGCTGCCCTTAGATTTTTGGACACTTTGAATTTGGAGACAGGAAGGCAATTTGCATTTATTTTTTTTAAATGTTGTTATTAACGCACTTGAATGATGAAAGGCATTGCTTTTACAATGCAGATGTAAACTATTAGAAGGTTTGTATTTTCTAATTGACATTAAAGCACACAACAGTTAGTTGGCTTCAAAATGCAACTGTTTGAACATTGAACTGTACTTTTGAGAAAGCTGTAAGTGGAATATGGGTCATTCTTTCTTCTGTCTATCTATCTCTCTGGGAAAATATATATTTGCATGACAATATATAAAAAGTTGAGTTTGGAACAGGTGGTAGTTTACAGGTCAATATAATGGGTGGCCACCAACAACTATGGCACTGTATAATAATGCAATAATAATTCATTATACTCAGATGAAAGAAGAAAATTACTGAACAGAAAAAAAAAACTGGGCAATAAATTGGAGCTCCATGAAATGAAAATCTGATAATTATTGTATGGATATCTTTGAGACCTTGAGGTAATTAAATATGAAAATATTCTATCATTTTATCAGCGTACTTTAAAGTTTTGTGTTGATGTTATTTACAGGACAAGGTTAAATATTTATTTAAATTAATACATTTTAATTTTAGCATTTTAGGCTTTCAATCCATCAACATGCCTTCTAGGAAATATTTGGATCCTGGAAAATACCACCACATTAGGGTATCATATGTTGTGATTAATTTTGGGTGGGGTGGGATGGGGGATAGAAAAATAAATCCTAAAATATGGATATAATAAAGAATTTGACACATACCATAAGGGCATAAATGTAATTGTGGTAATCTAACTTTCAATTGTTATTAACACCAGGTTATATTAGTCGGTATTTAATTGCATTTTAAGGAATTACTAAATACCCAATACATTGGATGCTAACTTAAGCAAACTTATTCATATCCTGGTTCAAAATAGTATGCAGAAAATACTTTTCTCCCTAAGGGTAATCGTCAAAAAAGAATTACCCAATTTGTTTTAATAAATTTATATTAAAAGTTCTGCAAATGGTGCAAATGTTTGAAAATTTAACATGCTTAGCATTATTGGGGCCATTTATGATACATATTGACAATTTGGATGTCATGCAAAAGTTAACTATTAAAAACAGATTTATCCAATAATGGTCATAGAACTGTTTTCAGCTATAAAGTTACACTGTCAGTTCTTGTTTACATTATTAGATTTCATTATCTGCCTTTACTTCTATCAGGGACACGTTTTAAGATGACTTTTATACATCTCTGCTCTTAGTTTCAGCAAACTTAAAAGTAAAACATCTTGGACAATTCTACTTTTCACACCCTCAAAAACCACATAATGAGACAGTTTGAGGTTTCTACAGCTGTTACTTATATTAGTGTCATTTGAAAAATATTCAAGTCCCCAATTCCTGAAAGAAGTCCATCGTTAATGAAATACAGGCACTGGAATGAGATCATAAAAAACATATATTTCAACAACTCCACTTGAACCACAATGAAAAAACACTAAGCATGAACACAACTCAAGTTAGCAGTGCCAGAACAGGGAAAAAATAAAGAAAATGCCTTCTCAGATTCTGTTCATACAGTTCAAACAACTGATGCCACTACCCTATAAGTCTTAACTCCAGCTCCAGTAGACTAAACATCACAACTTGGCCACGGTAATGGTAAATAAATCCAAATCCACGGTTGCTTTACAACCCAGCTCAATCCAATTAGGATTTCTCAAACTAGAAAATAAAGAGTTGATATTTTGTTACAGTACTAGTCATCATGATATTTTTTAAAATATGTTTTCTTATCATTTTAAACTCCACCATTCTGCTCCATTATTACATGAAAAACAGAAACATTCATGGTGCATTTAACAATCACTCATTTCTCAGCATCTGCTATCCATAAAAGTATTCTTACTTCATGGATACCACCTGCTAAGTGCTAGACCATATTTACAGCAAAATACGTTGCTTTAAAAAACAACTGCACAGTGATATAAAGATGAGAAATGGAGGAATGGGAGAGAAGTGGAAGGAAGGAAGGATTCGCTGGGGATCAAAGACCATCTGTCAACATGTCACACCATGTGGTGTTCTGTTTTCCTAGCTCAAAATCATTCTCAAAGTTTTTAAACTTCAAACAACTGAAATACCACAACATTCATAAAGCAGAGCTGGATCACTGGAAGTAGAGGGGGAAAAAAACACCAAAAGGTAGTAGACCTCAACAGCAGATGGCAAAATTAACATTTCAACAGTTTTAGTCTTCATCTGGATCACCACAGTTTTGCTAGAAAAACGAGTTAAACTGAAGAAAATATACAAACTGGAAATAGAGAAAAAAATAGGCTGGCTTAGTAACATTAATCATTGCTTCCAATGAAATATTTAGTTCTGTTAATACTTTTAATACTAATACCCTCCATTGCTTCCAGAAATACATAATGAAACTCCCAACTGAAGGCAGTGATTAATTTTAATTTTAGTGCTCGTCTTCTGTAAGCTTAAATGGATGGCTTCACAGTTGATTAAACTCAATTGAGCACATTGGCTACATGAAGCATCTCATCTGCAATGGACTGGCTATGCTTAAGGTGTTGGTCTAATACTGTTTATCTATTATTTACTTTCAAATGTAAAATCCACTAAGCCAAGTTATATGACTGCACAAATGTAGCACCTTAAGGAACGGTACAATAAAAGTGCATCATACAGCTTTGAATCTTGAGCAGCGTGCCCTTAGGGCCTTCATTTCTTAACTTCAGATCCAGAGCTTGCACTTTCATTGGCCCAGAACTTTGGTCTCCAACTATTCAGAGACTGGGAGGTACCCAGAAAGATACACATGGGACCCCTCGGAAGTCCCAATGCAAGCAAATACCCAGTGAAACTCTAAGTAAATCAGGTGGAGTGTCAAAGCACTCAAGCGCCCAAAACTATGTTCACCCTCCCACATTCCCAACAATGTTCACCACCTCCCACCCCAGTCAGTGCTCACCCCATCCGACAGCTCGGACAGCACTCACCCCCACCCCACTTTGGACAGTACTCACCCCCACTCACCCAGACAGTGTTTATCCCTCTTGCATCCCCTCTCCCAACTCACCTTCTGGAATCCCTGGCTCCAATCCGGCCAATGTCAAAATAGTCGGCACAATCAGGGAGTGAGAGGGCGGGTTTGGGGGGGACGCGGTGGTGGGAGAAGGCTTTGAACATTTTTGTGGGATGAAAGGGGCCGAGGGAGGGGAAATAACAGTGTCAGGGAGAGGGAGGGGAACATTGTCGGGGTGAGGGAGGGGAGTGGACATTGGTGGGGGTGAGGGGGTCAGGAGAATACAGATTCATGCAATGGTGGCTTCTCGATTGCCAAGATGTAGTGCTGCAGTGCAAATATCTATGGCTTCCTTAAGTGGAGCATTGGAGAATAGGCTAGCAATGACAAATAAGCACATGAACACAGAATGCTACTGATGTGAAAGAGAATCAGTATTCAATGAACTTACGAACTCGGCAACGGGGGAAGCGCCAGAGAACTGGAGAACTGCTAATGTGGTTCCACTATTTAAGAATGGTTGTAGAGATAAGCAAGGGAACTACAGGCCAGTGAATCTCACATCAGTGGGAGGGAAACTATTGGAGAAAATTCTGAAGGAGAGAATCTATCTCCACTTGGAGAGGCAAGGTTTGATCAGGGATAGTCAGCATGGCTTTGTCAGAGGGAGGTCATGCCTAACAAATTTGATTGAATTTTTTGAGGAGGTGACCAGGTGTGTAGATGAGGGTAGTGCAGTTGATGTAATTTATATGGATTTCAGCAAAGCCTTTGACAAGGTCCCACATGGGAGACTTATAAAGAAGGCAAATGCACATGGGATACAGGGTAATTTGATAAGGTGGATTCAAAATTGGCTTAGTTGTAGGAGACAGAGGGTGATGACAGAAGGCTGCTTTAGTGACTGGAAGCCAGTGTCCAGTGGCGTACCACAGGGATCTGTGCTGGGTCCCCTATTATTTGTCATTTATATAAACAACACAGATAACTATGTGGGGGGTAGGATTAGTAAGTTTGCGGATGACACAAAGATTGGCCAGGTGGTTAACAGTGAGGTTGAGTGTCTTGGGCTACAGGAAGATATAGGCGGGATGGTCAAATGGGCAGATAAGTGGCAGATAGAATTTAACGCTGAAAAGTGTGAAGTGATACACTTTGGAAGGAGTAATTTGACAAGGAAGTATTCAATGAACGGCATGACACTAGGAAGTTCTGAGGAACAAAGGGACCTTGGCGTGTGTGTCCATAGATCTCTGAAGGCTGAGAAGCATGTTAGTGGGGTGGTGAAAAAGGCATATGGGACACTTGCCTTTATCAATTGAGGCATAGATTACAAAAGTAAGGAGGTCATGTTGGAGTTGTATAGAGCCTTGGTGAGGCCACAGCTGGAGTACTGTGTGCAGTTCTGGTCACCACATTATAGGAAGGATGTGATTGCACTGGAGGAGGTGCAGAGGAGATTCACCAGGATGTTGCCTGGGATGAAACATTTAAGTTATGAAGAGAGGTTGGACATCTTCTGGCAATCTCCACCTATCACTGGCCCTCTATCCAGCTCTACCTGTCCCACCCCCCCTTAAACCAGCTTATATTTCACCTCTCTTCTATTTTTCCTTAGTTCTGTTGAAGAGTCATTCGGACTCGAAACATTAACTGTTCGCAGATGCTGTGAGACCTGCTGAGTTTTTCCAGGTATTTTTATTTTTGTTTTTGTTTTGGATAGACTTGGGTTGTTTTCATTGGAGCAGAGAAGACTGAGTGGCAATCTGATCGAGGTGTACAAGATTATGAGGGGCATGGACAGGGTGGATAGGGAGCAGCTGTTCCCCTTAGTTGAAGGGTCAGTCACGAGGGGACATAAGTTCAAGATGAGGGGCAGGAGGTTTAGGGGGGATGTGAGGAAAAACTTTTTTACCCGGAGGGTAGTGACGGTCTGGAATGCGCTGCCTGGGAGGGTGGTGGAGCCATTTTTCCTCACATCCTTTAAAAAGTACCTGGATGAGCACTTGGCACGTCATAACATTCAAGGCTATGGGCCAAGTGCTGGTAAATGGGATTAGGTAGGTAGGTCAGCTGTTTCTCATGTGTCGGTGCAGACTTGATGGGCCGAAGGGCCTCTTCTGCACTCTGATTCTGGGGGCGCCGATTGGGTTTACGCCCGCCCCCGCACAACAACCCCTGACACGGGGGACATTTCTAGCGTTTGCTGGGTTACATGAGAAACGTGTCTTCAATGGAATGACACCTAACCTCCAACTCCTCACATATTTCCAATATGTAGATGATACATTTGCTATATTTAAATCTGCAGCTGCATGTAATAATTTCCTTACATGTCTTAATGGGCTCCATCCTGGGTCCAGCTGCCTGGTTTAAATTTCAAACAATGCTTGGCAATTAATTGTCAGTCACCATCACTGTTGCATTCTCCATGGCAACCCCTCTACCAGAATCCACTTGCCAACCAATCAGAACTCTCTTCATATACAGTATAATTTTTTCCCCCTTATATTTGGTATTCTTGCGAAGTGTCCTAATGAGTTCCAGACAAAAAGCTTCGACATGTCTCTTTTTTCATCAATACTCAGGTTCTGTACTACCAAACAACAATGATAATTGTTAATTGCTGCCAATCAACCTCTCTACACTAAAAAATAACTATTACAAGTGTAGAGTATTATTTTTACATATTTGAATTTTTGGGAGATTTATAACTGCAAAATTTCATATTTTAAATTCTTCTTTCTTGCTTTTTCTTTGTATTTTTTTCTCTCCCTTAATCCAATTTTTCTCCCTCTCATTCCCTACTTGACATTAAACTCACCCCTCTTCCTTTAATTCAACTTCCTTCCCCTGTTTACGTATCAATCCTTTTGCACTCAAGCCTCCGATGCC
Source organism: Cetorhinus maximus (assembly GCF_964194155.1). NCBI lineage: Eukaryota > Metazoa > Chordata > Chondrichthyes > Lamniformes > Cetorhinidae > Cetorhinus > Cetorhinus maximus. The sequence continues at coordinate 34,237,926 of NC_135900.1, forward strand.
CTGTTTCCTTCATTGCATCACTATCAGTTCGCATGTTCACAGCTTTGTGTGCAAACAATTTTGAGCTGAATGGCGCAGGAACAAGTCACCAATGCCATTTGGTGCTAGGTGCCCTACTCCAACAGATTCTGGCTCAACAAGCCCACCCATATTTTAACATTCACATTATACGCCCGACATCTCTTCAAGTGAAAATTCTGGAATCGGTGTTAGTTTGTTGAAACTGGTAGAACTGCTCCACACCCAATTTTCCTCCGCAGCCCAACGTTACATCAACAAAAAAATACATCGACAATTTTTCAAAAATGTTTTGCATGATTTGACAAAAAAACAAACTCAAGCACTTATATACTGAACAAAGATCTAATTCAACGTTTGCACTGAGAAAAAAGTACATTTTCTGTAAACTATAATACATTAAAGTTATCAGTACAAAACAACAGCCTATACTGTTGACACAATCACTCACTGACTCAACATTTTTCATCTTTCGCTGAGCTTAGTTTGTTTCCAAAGTAAAAATTAAGCATTTATAGAAACATAGAAACTAAGAGCAGGAGTAGGCCATTTGGCCCTTCGAGCCTGCTCCACCATTCATTATGATCATGGCTGATCATGCAACTCAACAACCTGCTCCCGCTTTCTCTCCATACCCTTTGATCCCTTTTGCCCCAAGAGCTATATTTAACTCCTTCCTGAAAACATACAATGCTTTGGTCTCAACTACTTTCTGTGGTAACGAATTCCACAGGCTCACCACTCTCTGGATGAAGAAATTTCTCCTCATCTCAGTCCTAAAAGTCTACCCCATATCCTCAGACTGTGACCCCTGGTTCTGGAATCCCCCAACATCGGGAACATCCTTCCTGCATCTACCCTCTCTAGTCCTGTTAGAATTTTATAGGTTTCTATGAGATCCCCCCTCATTCTTCTGAACTCCAGCGAATACAATCCTAATCGACTCAATCTCTCTCATATGTCAGTCCCGCCATCCCAGGAATCAGTCTGGTAAACCTTCACTGCACTCCCTCTATAGCAAATACATCCTTCCTCAGATAAGGAGACCAAAACTGCACAAAATATTCCAGGTGTAGTCTCACCAAGGCCCTGCACAATTGTGGCTCAACGTCCCTGTTCCTGTACTCGAATCCTCTGGCTATGAAGGCCAACATACCATTTGCCTTCTTTACCGCCTGCAGCACCTGCATGCTTACCTTCAGTGACTGGTGTACAAGGACACCCAGGTCTCATTGCACATTCCCCTCTCTCAATTTATAGCCATTCAGATAATAATCTGCCTTCCTGTTTTTGCTACCAAAATGGATAACCTCACATTTATCCACATTATGCTGCATCTGCCATGCATTTGCCCGCTCACTCAGCTTATCCAAATCACACTGAAGCATCTTTGCATCCTCCTCACAGCTCACCCTCCCACCCAGCTTTGTGTTATCTGCAAATTTGGAGATATTACATTTAATTCCCTCATCTAAATCATTAGTATATATTGTGAATAGATGGGGTCCCAGCACTGATCCCTGTGGTACTGCCTGCCATTCAGAAAAAGACCCGTTTATTCCTATTCTTTGTTTCCTGTCTGCCAACCAGTTTTCTATCCATCTCAATACACTATCCCTAATCCCATGTGCTTTAATTTTACACACCAATCTCTTATGTGCAACTTTGTCGAAAGCCTTCTGAAAATCCAAATAAACCACATCCACTGGCTCCCCCTCATCAACTCTACTAGTTACATCCTCGAAAAATTCCAGTAGATTTGTCAAGCATGATTTCCCTTTCATAAATCCATGCTGACTCTGTCCGATTCTGCCACTGTTTTCCACGTGCTCAGCTATTAAATCTTTTATAATGGACTTTGATACCAGCTTAAATCAGAAACTTTAAACGTTTGAAAAGTGCTTTTAAAATTCGTTCCATAAACTTTTTTTTCCGATATACACCAATCATCCATCTGAAGAAGAGTTATACGGACTCAAAACATTAACTCTTGTTTTTCTCTCCACATATGCTGTTAGACCTGCTGAGTTTTTCCAGTATTTTTTTTTCAGATTTCCTGCATCTGCAGTATTTTATTTTTAATCATCCAATCTTGTTGTCGACCATGAAAATTTCTAGACTTTTCCTCAGATATTATTTACCTCCAATTTAAGTTACCAGATGGTATGGTCATAATTCCTGAAATGAAAATCTGGACTTGCCCTAGATTTAGCCTTAAGATTGGGATTCCAATTTGTACAACCTTCATTTTACACTTTAAGAATAGGCATTGAGACCTAGTGCAGGGACATAACATTTTGACATGTGTATCTTAGATGAATTAATATTTATTTACTGCCACAATGGCTGAAGTTTTCTTTAAACCTAAATCATGCTGCCCGTATCCTATTTTGCATCAAGTTCTGTTCACTGTCTCTGAATGTCTCAAACGTAAAAACCTCATTGTGTCCATGTGAGATGGATACTCACCATCTCTGAAACCTCCTCCTGTCCTACAACCCTCCGCAACCTCTGCAATCCTCTGACTTCTTCTGTATTCCCCTCTCCCTTCACCCCACCATTGGCGGCTGTGCTTAAGGAACACCAGGACAGGACTAGGACATTTAGCCACTTGAACATTTTCTGCTATTCAGCTTTGGGCCTTGCAAGTGACAATAACATTCAGCATTTATTCAGCCACTGGGCACTGCCACGAGGTGCAAGGATCTAGCACAGACACAAGAGGCAAACTGGCCTCCTCCTGTGCTACAAGCTTCTATGGTGCTAATGATCAGTACAGAAAGTTATTTGCGGGTGAATTTTTGAGACCCCCAAAACTGACATTTTTCCTAATTAGCTGCTAATGTATAAATACTGCAGTATCAGGCAAAATGGAATTGTAGTTTGCAAATACAACACTGGTCTCAGTATATATTTAGACACATCAACGCTTCCAAAGTCAAAATGTCATAATGCAACAAAAAAAAATTGTTCCCATGGGATCACCTTAAAACTGTTTGGATTTGATGGGCAGGAGGAAGTTGCTCTAGCTGTAAAACTCTATGCAAGTACCTACTGAGGATAACTTATACAACATGTAAACAAGTTTGCAGGCATTACTGATTCTGCAGTTAAACTTTTACAATATAACCAAGCTGCCATAGTAAAATATTGCTCGGCAAAGGGTTTTCATTGTTTTTTAGTGTAGCTTGGAAATGCCGGGGTAAGGAACGCCATACATATGTACACTGAAAAAATTCAATGACCCCTTCACTAAATCAGCACACACAGCGACAACCACTAAGATTTCCACAAGGGAAGTCTTCCAGCAGTGTTCCCATCAATGTGATTCAGCCGAGCAATGGGAAACTGAGTGTTGCATACGCCTTCCATATACTTTACAACTAACTGTAGCAGCTCACTTTGCCAGCCATCAAATCAGCAGTTCAGGTGCAAAGATGCTATATCCATGCTCACAGAGTCAAGTTCTTCTTTTTCTATTTAACTTGGTTCATACTGGCTGCTACCAGCAATCCTTTCCCTCACGCAACCTTTAAAATGAAACACAATTTTTACATAAGTGCAGCCTTGTCGATATCTATAGTATTCATAAGGCTGGATTTTTTTTTGCCCTTAAGAGTTGTTGATGTGCAATTTTCCACCTCATCCTTTTGGTGGATGGCCAACACTAGAGCAAATATGGGTCAGGACCCTTATGAATAATAAATTAAAACTAATTCCGACAATATGCTGATGGCTCGCTTAGTGGAGAGTTGCTGAGTGGTAATCTCACCACTCTAGTTCTGCTAAGACCAGAAAATTTATTGTTCTAGTATGCATGCTTGCATCATATGTAACTAATCATACCTTAAACATCTGTAATGCATTGCCACCCGTTACCTTTGCCTTTAAGCTAAAAACCTGTCATTTTTAAGAACTGTAGATAGGGTGGTCTACAGCAAGAAGAAAGAGCTTGGAGCAAGATGCAACTAAAGATATTGTTGGGTGTTTTATTTACATCTGTGATAGGGCCCAAAAAATGGAGGTAGGAAAATGGTAATCCTATTTTTTCCTGCTTAAAGAATGTCCAACAAATTTCAAAGAATAATGTGTAGTGTCTTGTGTATTCCCTTAGATAATGTAATGGCTTTTGTAGAATTAGAGATTGTGGATGGTCACACTGGCAGATTACTGGAAAGCAGTCACAAATGGAGATCTTGAGGAAGATAGAAGTAAAATTAAACAAGGTGACATGCTTTCTTTTTCTGGATTAAACTATTTGACAATTGTTTCAATGTTTCACTCCTTCTGTTGATCTATTCCAGATCACAGCTCAAACATCCTCTATGATTATAGCTTAAGAACAGAGTTTAGGGAAGGGGTTGTAGCACTAGAGTAAATTACAAAGATAAATCAGGGCAAGGCCATGAAGGGATTTAAATACAAGGACTGGGATTTTTAAATTGAGGCATTGAGAGATTGGAAACCAACGGCAGTCAGGGATGATGAGAAAATGATAAAGTTTTGGATCAGCAGAAGTTTAAAAACAACAACAACTTGCATCAGCATTTGTATTATAATACAAAGTTAAATATGCAAAATCCCAACTGCTTCATACAAGTGATTATCAAAAGATAGGAAGATGGCTAGTAAGACATTAGAATAGTCAATCTGAAGATGGCAGACAAGAATGAAACGTACATGCTCAGAAGACATGAAGGAAAATATATGTCTATGTCACCCTGGCTACTTTATAAAATTATTATTTTTTAAATGGACAAAGGCTTTAGACTGACTGAAGCCTGACTAGCTACAACTCTCACAAATTGAATTTCTAGCCTCCAGAAAACAGCAAAGACCTTGTTATCTCTAATGAGCTGCTAATGCCCCCATAACTGCAGAAATCAAATTCGAAGGAAATGCACAAAAGACCCTTTACGTTTCTAAGGCTGAGCGTCAGCCAACGGAGATGTTATGTCTGCGATAACAAAGGGACCCTGAAACCTCAAACTTATGAATGGACAAAACATTAACCACCTCAAGAATCCAGACCAGGAATATACACCCTTTGTCCAAACCAAGGGGAAGAAGTGGGAGTTATGTCACATGGACTCCCCCACGCCCCCAAACATCTGCTAGAGCATGTAATATTGCCTTGTGAAGAGCTAAAAGAGGCACGCTGTCTTCTTCCATCAACCAAATATCAGTAGAACCAGAGCTTTGTCCAGGTTTAAGTTGTCTGGCCCTCATCTACACGGTTTCTACTGGAACGTCTGTACCAGTGCCCACTACAAGACTAATTCATCTCTACATGCTTCTCCCATCGTGGAAGTCAGTGCTATTGGAAAAGTGGATTGCCCTGCATCAGCTTCAGCCTACTAACCTCTCTGAAGGAGTACACCATTGGATTTTTGATTCTGGACTCTGGACTCAAGTGGAACAATAATTCTCATATTGTCTGTGGTCTTTGCCCTGTACCACTTTCTTTCCCTTATCCCTCTTTTATTGTGTGAATGTACTGGGGTTACATAGAGGCGCCCCCTGTTCCTGCATTTTGTGTGTGTTAAAAATAAACTAACTGTCTTATTTTACCCTACCTCAAGTTTGATATGGGGTTATTAATAGGGAATTGGATCACTGCAAAACTGAAGAGTCGGACAAAATATACCACCATTTATAAAGGGGAAATCAAAAATCAAAAACATCTTGCAGTTTACAGACGGGTGGTGAGAGGAGAAAACAGGGCTATTTAAATAAAACCCCCTCCTGTCTGAAACACATGGCTGAAAATTTCAGTAGCATTTAAGCTAAAGTAGGGAGAGATGAGGTTGAAGTTACCAAGGTGAATGTAGGAGGTCTTCGTGCTGTAGGGTCAAAAGCTCAGCTTGGGTTGAACTGAGTACCAAATTTCTGAACTGTAGGATTCAGCTCAAGATAGTGGTCGGGCAGGCCACTTTTGGAGTCTCCGAACAGGGTAACAAAATCATTTTTTAAATTGTCAGGTTGCCTGGGTCCCATTGCCAATTTAACCCCTCCACCCCCGCTTATATTCTAAACTGCATGTGCAATCACCAGTGTGGAAATGCTACTCATCCCAGAATTCGTGAAATGTCTGAACTGCATTGATGGGGAAAAAGGAGGTTCTACACTTGCTCACCCCACACTGCTTCAGGAAGTCTCCCCTGAAAATTCAGTTCACATATGAGAAAGATGAGAGAGCAACTGGAGAGAGGACTAACTGACCTAAAGAGAGTATTTGGCCTGAGCAGGAATTCAACGTGTGAGTATGTTAAACTATCTCAGTTCATAAGTTTATAGGTCTGCCAAAGGGATTAGCAGAAACAGCACCTGTTTTAAATCAGTAAGCGCTGAAACTGATACTGAGTTCCTAGCTGCTGAGTATTAACTGTTCATGATATAGTTGTGGCTGACTAAATTGGGGGAAGCCAAATGGAGCTCAAGCATGTTGCAAAGACTGAAACAATATACAATGAACTAAGTTAGCAGAGTGTTTCTTGAACTTAAAGAATAACTGGCATGAGCAGGAAGAGAGTGATACTTAATGATATTGGAGTTCCTTGAAGCTACAAGTGTTCAGGGCAACCACAAATACTAGTGGGCTTAAACGTAAATTAATGAATTTGAGCAATAATTGCAAGCACTACATTACACACTTGAAAACTAAGATTTTGTGGAATCTTTATTTCAGAAGATGATCACTTTGTAAGAACAGAAAGTAAGTGAGGTAGAAGAGGAGCAGTGGTTAAATATGCATTGAGGAAGAAACAGAAAACAGGAAGGACAATTTTAATTTGATCAGTAGGTGGTGACATTTAGCACCCTAGTATCATCAGGCTGAATCAATACCACAAATGCCCCCTCATAGACGGCACGACACCACTAATAAAAGAATCTTATGAGGTTCGCTGACCTTCGTGAACAAGGAGACAAAGAATGTATCTCCTTAACTGAAAGGATTGAGAAATTACAGAGGAAGGACTGAGAAAGAGGATGAATTAGTGTGGATGAATCTAATGTCAAATCAGGTACAGAAGGAGAAATAAAGAGTGGAAAATACAGATTGAATTTAAAGAGAAGGCATGCAAGAAAAACATTTAAAATTTGACATGTTTAAAATGTTCAACAATAATTCACTACTGAAGAAATGAGACTCCACACTTCTAATTGTTCATTTTCTAGGGCAGAGGGGTTGATTGACATTCAATAATAATCATTGTTAAAAAGATGCTTAAACTACTAATAAGACTTAACTTTCTGTTGGTGAGTTTAAGAGACAATTAATGTACAAATACTGCAACTTCATGAAACTCGGAGGGAGGTTAAGGGTGAGAGGCTATTTCACAAAACCAATGGTGGCGTGGATCAAAGTGTCCAGCAAATTCTGGCAATTAGCAATTCAAGAGGTTCTCTTCACCACAACTTGCTGGCTGATTTAGCATATTGATATCAATATGTGTAGTTCACACACAGTTATTCTATCAATAAAGTCCAGCTCCTTGTCTTTTGGTGACAATGAAATGCCAGGGCAAAAAGCTGTAACTTCAGAAAGAGCAAACATAAGAACCAAAGGTTGCTAATGGTGTAATGCAATTTTGACCAGGATGTAAGGCCCCCTATCATTGTACAGCAATCAGTTCAATGACCCAAGAGTCATAAAACACCCCCACGTCAAAGGCAGCAAGAATTAAACAATTAAATCTTGTTTTTAAAATGGTATAAAAAAGATACACTCACGTAGGACTAGATTCAAGAAGAATGAACATGAACAGCCTGGAAAGGCATCGACCATGATTCCTGTTCTTTACACATAGGTTTGTAGATGTAGGACTGCATAGCGTCTTAAGATGACTATCTTGAAACAATGAGTGTGCTTCCTTAGAATTCCTCTAACTTGTCAAACACAAATTATATTTAACATATCCTTGCAGCTTTCTTTTCATCTCTAGATGTTCACTAATTTGATCTTGAATTATGACGACCAATTTTGGTTTCTTTACTGTCCATTTGAGGTGGTTGCAATGGAAAGGGATTTAACATTCCACCTGGTGCTGGTTTCCGATGCCACCTATTTGCCAAGGGGGAGATTTTAAAAGCCAGGAGTTATTTTCTAAAGCAAGCAAGAGTGTCATTAATCTATATAAGAGGGAGCATGGAAGGATGCTACATCACTGCCCTGTTACCTTACCATGCAGCATGTCTATAGAAATCTGGCAGGAAAGAATTTCTAGTGGTCCTGCAGAAAGGAGAGCTTTCAAAAGTCCAGTAGAATTTATAACTGTGTATTCCAGGTATTTTAACAGCTATTTATATTTTTATTTTCTTTGTTATCTGTATTTATTGCTGACATTTAGATTTTCAGGAGACTTTACGCTAGTTGTTGTAATAGCACCCTCTTGTGGGCATTTGTGTACATATGTATAATAAACCAAACCAGATTAAACCAGTTTTCCCTTAGGTATTGGATTCCATGCTACACACTGTTTTTGTCCTGCCAAGACATCACAGTCAGGCAACCGAAGTAGGATTGCAGATGCCCTTGGTGAACAAATTTGAGTTGGAGAAGCTTGCAGCAAACCAGCAGAGGAACTTGAGTTTTTTTTTGGTGAGAAATAGGCTTAAAATCTATTCTTAGAAAAAAGGCTGTTAGTACAGGTGGGCAGACTGACCTTCAAAGATGGCTGCATCAACAGGTATTTTTGGGCAACGGGGAGTGTATAGCAGTGACCAAGAATCTTTTGGTGAACAGCTAAGAGATTTCTTTTCAATTCTAATAATCTACTCAAAGATCCTGATAATCCAGCTGTTATGGGCAGTGGGGGAAAATGAAAAGGATAATATTTTTAACTGAAGTGGGCCCAGAAGTGCATGAAATACTCAAAAATTTGCTTGCCTCTGCTAAGTCAAAAGACATGAAGCTGTCAGATATTTTGTGTAAGTTTGAGCAGCACGACAAGCTGTTGCAGATTTAAGGAAAGATGGTGGAATAATGAGAATGTCACTAGATTAGTAAATGAGGGGTCCAAGTTAATGTTCTGGGGACATGGGTTCAAATCCCACAACGGCAGCTGGTGGAATTTAAATTCAAGTAATAACTCTGGAATATAAAGCTAGTCTCAGTTGTATAAACCCACCTGGTTCACTAATGTCCTTTGGGGAAGGAAATCTGCCATCCTTACCTGTAACTCCAGACCCACAGCAATGTGGTTGACACTTAACTGTGGGCCAGTAAAGCCCACATCCCATGAAAGAACAAAACAAAATTGCAGTTTGAAACGAGGAACCAGTTGTCAAGCGAGGACCTTGGAGACCATAACATTTTTGGCGAATTTCTGGAGGACAAATTTGTATAAAGTTTAAAAAGTGAATGCATTTGCAGTAGTTGATGACATTGTCAAAGTTAAATTTCGACATAACTTATCAAACAGCGTTGTCCATGAACATGGTGGAATGTGACTCAAGAGGAGTTAGAGTTAACAACTGCCAGTCATCTACTGAAGTAAATAAGCTGCAGCTGAGTAAGCAGAAGGACCTAACAACAGCAGTTAGTAGCAGAAGTGGTACTACAAAGTCCTGTTACAAAGTCCTGTAACCAGTGCTTGGGTCAACATTGGGCAAAGAATTATCCATTTCTGAAGGTAGAGTGCTCAAGCCGCAAGAAGGGCCATCTTGCCAAGGTATGTCAGAAGGAGGTAAATGGAGAAAACACTGGCTCAAGGAAACAACAGTCACCACATACAGCACTGAACAGCACCTTGTTGATGAGGCGTTGGTTCAGATCCAGACTATCCAAATCACAAGAATGTCTAGTGGAAATTTTCAGAGCATCATTGGATGAAATGTGGAGTTCGTCATGGGTGCATCAGTTAGCGTGATTCCTGAACTGTTGTATCATGAAAGCTCAAGTTAACATCAGCTGGAGGAATTGCTAATAAAATTATGCAGTTATGGAGGAGAGAAAATTCCCATAGTTTGAAGTGTGTCAGTTCCGGACACATACAACAAGCAATGTGTAAAATTGGCCATTATTGTGAAGGGTGAAGAATTAGCCATGTTAGGAAGAAACTGATTAGCAGCACTTAATTTAAATTGGAACAGGTTTTTTTGTGTCAAAGTGAAATTCACATCACAAGATGACATGATTAACAGGTAAACTCAGATGTTCGGTAGAACCATAAAACCAATTCAAAGATCCAAAGCTACTGTATGGGTTCAGGGGAATGCAAGTTTATTGCAGGCATCATCCAGTACCCTATGCTCTAAGGGATAAAACAGAGCAAGAGCTGAAAACACTTGAGACTGAGAACATTATCTCTAAGGTAGAACTTGGTACTATCATTAACAGGAGCCCAAGTCAGATGGTAGTATAAGATATGATGATGATAAGGTAACCGTAAATTAGGTATTCAATTGTAATCCACCTGATACTTTTGCAATCATGGAGGATCTGTTCACAATGTTGTCAGGAGGACAAATTAGATCTGACAAATGCAACTTGAGTTAGGTGCCAAGTCTAAGTCATATTTGACTATGAATACACACATGGCTCTATTTCAGTTTCATAGGTTGCCATTTAGTGTTTCTTGAGCCCCTGGAATTTTCCAAAGGGTGGTGAACCAGGTTTTGAAGGAATGCAGGGAATAGTGTGCTATTTGGATGACACAATTATTTCAGCTCCAAAAAGGCAACCAATGATGCCTGAATGTTTGCTTTAATGTTTGGAAAAGCATGGAGTTTGGGTGAAGGGACACAGATGTGAAATGCTTTGAAACGCCGTAGAGTGTTTGGGTCACTGGTGAGACAAAGATGAGTTATATCCTACCAAGGGTAAGATTCAAGCAATAAGAAATGCAGCACATCCTCAATTCATACTAAATTTGGCAACCTTCGCACATCCATTAAGTCAACTTGAGGAAGGGTGTTGCATGGATTTGGACAAAGGAGTAGGACAAAGCATTCAAGTTGGATAAAAGTCAACTGGTAGATGGTACAATGCTTGTACATTACATGTCCAAAAAAATTAAGCTGGCATGTAATATCTCTCCATTGGGCAAAGGTGCTGTGATCTCTCATGTGTTGGATAATGGTGAGGAGAGACTGATTACATTTGCCTCATGCACCCTCAGTCAATGAGTGAAATCATGCTCAAAAAGAATGTGAAGCATTGCCTTTGATTTTTTGTAGCAAGAAGATTTCATAAATACTTGTCTGATTGTGGTTTCATGATTGATACTGATCATAAGCTACTGACAGCTATTTTGAAACCAAGGTCTCTGGTATCCATTTTGGCTCCAGCTTGAATGCAGAGATAGGATTTGGTTTCGTCTGTTTATCATTACAGCATTAAGTACAGATTATTGGATAATCATTGTAAGGCCGATGTGATGTCTAGTTTACCATCCCCATCAAGTGTATAGACCAACCGGGAGAATGTATTTTTCTTTTCATACGTAGATGAGTTGGCAGTCATTGCAGATGACATTGGTAGAACAACTTGTAGGGACCCCCTATTGGCAAGGATGTATGACTATATCACCAATGGTTGGCCAACGCACATACTGAATTTAGAACTCAGGCCATTTTTTTATGCGTAAGAATGAGTTGTCATTTGAGAAAGACTGTGTTATGTGGGGAGCCACAGTTGTAATTCCTGAAAGACAAAAATCTCAGTTGCTATGTGATTTACATGATCAACACTTAAGGATGAGTTTGACAAAGACTCTAGAAAGGAGCTATTTTTATTGGCCAGAGTTAGATAAGGACATGGAAGACACAGTGAAACACTGTAGAGTGTGTCAAGTAGTAGAAGAGATACCGCCAGCGATACCTTTGCAACTGTGAAAACGGCCAGCTAGAGTGTGGCCGAGGCTGCACATAAATTGTGCAAAGAGCAAAAGCTATTCATTATGATCGACAGCTATTCAGAGTGGGTTGAGGGTTTTCCGATGAATCAAACAAGAACTAGCAAAACTCTAGATATTTTGCGTAGTTTGCTTGCTGTTTATGGGTTCCCAGAGGAAATTGTGTCCAACAAAGGACCTCAGTATTTTTCAGAAGAGCTTGCACAATTCATGAGAATGATTGGCATAAAACACATTAGAGTTCCACCATATCATCCTGCTTCAAATGGAGTACAAATTGTTACATATACACTTGTTAAGCAAATGCTAGATAGAAATTGGAAGAAACATCAGTTGTCATTGAATCACACACTGGCAAATTTTGTGTTTATTTATTGTAATATATCACACACTGCTATCAGTAGAACACCAGCTGAATTATTTCTTAGAACACAGCCTAAAACATGTTTTCATTGCTTAAACCACATTTAGCAGTCAGTAGAAGAGAAACAACCCAGGCAGAGAGAGAGTCATGATAGGGGAAGAGTGAGAGAAAGAAGTCTAAAGTTAAATCAGAAGGTTAAGGTGAAAGAACATCATCATAAATGATTGAAGTGGCTACCAGGAAAAGTTGTGAAAATATGCGGTCCTCACACATATTTGGTCAAGATGTTTGGTAGTGGAGAGGTTAGGTTTGTACATAAAGATCCTGTTTTACCTTCAGAGGTTCATGAAGGAGGAAGAAGTTGGGAAGAATCAAAATAATCTAATGAATTGGATGGTTGGGATTGACATAGAGTACCAATGGTTACTCCCACACCAGTTGTGCCAGAAACCAGTTCAGATCCCAGTCATAATCAAATAGACATGTCTGATAAATTCAATAGAAGGTCAAGGGCAAACTCGGTCTTTGGTGGAGAAAACTTCTCCTCAGACTCAGGCCAAGATGGGTCAAGGTCCTTCCCCAAGCTCTGAAAGTCTGGGTCAAGAAAGGGGGTATCCCCTTAGGAATAGGAAACCAGTCATTAAGTTTGATTTGTAAAAAAATGAAAAACAAGAAATGTGTATAGTTGTATGGAACTCGAACTCGTGTATTTTTTTCAGTAAGGAGTCAGGAATGTAATGGCACCCTCTTGTGGCCATCTGTGTATGTATGTATATAAACCAAACCAGATTGAACCAGTTTTCACTTGGGTATTGGACTCCATGGTGTATACCATGTTTTTATCCTGCAAAAATATCTCAGTAGTCATTGTTTATTTATTTTTTTGGCCCTGACCTTTTACCGGTCCAAGAAAATTGCTCAATATAGGGATTCTCTGAGCTGATGCGTTTGGAGAAAGAAGAGATGTGGAGGAATTCCAAGAGATGCTCCATTCATCCTGCTGATACGTGCAGTGGGGCCAACTAGTTTGACAAATTGTTATTACTTCCATTATGATATACCATCAAGGTTAGCCAGAAGCATCATAAATTCACTTTCTCTGTATCAATACCTCTGCACAAAATTATGAATAGTTCTTAAATAGGAACAACTACTGGAAATACTCAGCAGATCTGGTAGCATCTGTGGATAGAGAGTTAACATTTCAAGTAAAATATGACTCTTCAGATTTTTTTTGTTTGCATTTATTAAATTAATGAGTCTTGTTTGCTATAAACCATACAGTATTAAATAGTCTGTATTCTAATTTCTAGCAATATCATTATGTTAAAATTACTACAGCTGTTATGAAAGCTATACTTACCTTGTTGACAGCAGAGATTGGAACTTCAACTCCCAAAAGACCTCAGAGCTATTGTGCATGCGCAGACCAGGAGCAGGCTACACTTGCACAGTTCTGCAATTTTTAGGTTCTGTGGGCCCAACATGCCTGCGCAGGAAGAAAAAAGGGCGCTAATACCTAGGTTAGGCGACTGGGAGCAGAGTGTCGTAGAAGGCAAGTGTCCCAGGCAGGGGACAGGTCTGCAAAAGCAAATCCAGACTTTAAAAACAGGTAAGGAAGACCTGAAGAAACAAATTGAGGATGTAACAAGTGAATTGAAAAAGTCTAAGGAGCAAATCAGTAAACATGGAAGGAAGATTTCAAAAGGAACTGAATGCCTATGTGAAGTTATTAAGATTGTATAAGAGTTCCGCAGCTAACTCTGAAACAAAGACAACTGAACTCACCAGACTAGCTGCTGAGCTGAATGAAAAGATGAATAAGCTTGAAAAAGAATTGGAAAATAATAGAGTAAACAAAGATTTGGATGAAATTTTAAAAGAAGTGGAAACGAAGGTTCCAGTTTTCAAGTGTTAGCGAGAAGAAAATGAACGTGTGCAGAGGGCTGTGGCACATCTCTTGGATAAACTAGAAAATGACTTGAGTGAAGAAAGCAAAACTCCCTCAATGCTAGTTTATTCATCTGGTGTCGATGAAAACAATGAAGAGAGAAAATCCATTATGGAGAAAGTGATTGAGGAAGATAATTTTGAAGCTGGTTGCCAATCAGACATACACAGTTTCTGTAGCAAACTTAAAAGGGCCCATTGACGGCATGTTTCCATTAACAGAGGAAAAGTGTAAGAAAAACCCCATTTCCTTCTGTATTAAAGTTGAGAAACCTATGCGAAGGTCATTTGTATTACATAATATGACTAATATGCATCCATATTTGAAGAGGGGAAGATCACCACAGTATTGGTTTACAATCACATAAGTAAGGTTGAAAACCCCGGTACAAAACACAAGCTGGTCAAGATGTATCTTCTCTAACTTTGGCTGACCACAAAACAGTTATGGCCAAAAAAGACATGTAATTGTTGGGGTTCTATTCAGACTTTAAAGAAAGGGTGTTGGAGAAAAGGCAGATTCTGAGTTATGATAATTCTATGATGTATGGATCCTACTAACCCTACTTGTTACACGTACTGACTTTTGTTTTGGTTAGATCTTTGTAACTTTATAATACAATAGGTATAATTATGGAACAAAATGAAAAATGTATCTGTACAGAATGTAATAAGCTATTCGTTAGAAGTTTATGATGTTAAGCACTTCTTGTGAAGAAATTGTAAAGCCATTGTAAAGAAACCTTCAATAGTGTGAAGCTGTCTTTCTTCCACTACTGACCAAACATGCTGAGTCCTAAAGGACATAGCTGTGAGACTGGGTCTGCAACAGGTGGTGAGGGTCCTCACCAATCTACCTGTCGCAAATGCATCTGTCCATGATAGTACTGATATGACCACCACACAGTCCTTTTGGAGACAAAGTTCCATTTTCATATTGGGGATATCCTCCATCGTGTTGTGTAGCACTACCATCGTGCTAAATGGAGTAGATTTCAAAACTGATCTAGCAACTCGACAACCATGAGGTGCTGAGGGCCATCAGCAGCAGCAGAATTGTACTCAACCACAATCTGTAACCTCATGGCTTGGCATATCCCCACTTTACCATTACCATAAAGCCAGGGAAACAACCTGATTCAATGAAGCGTGCAGGAGGGATGCCAGGAGCAGCACCAGGCATACCTAAAAATGAGGTGTCAACCTACAACACAGGACTAATTGCATGCCAAACAGCAGAGGCAGCATGCAATAGACAGAGCCGAGCGATCCCACAACCAACAGATCAGACCAAAGCTTTGCAGTATTGCCACAACCAGTCATGAATGGTGGTGGACAATTAAACACCACCAACTGGAGGAAGCGACTCCACAAATATCCCCCTCCTCAATGGTGGGAGAGCCCAGCACATCAGTGCAAAAGACAAGGCTGAAGCATTTTCAAAACTCTTCAGCCAGAAGTGCTGGATTGATGATCCATATTGAACGTACGAATTAGGATCAGGAGTAGGCCACTCAGCCCCTCAAGCCTGCTGCGCCATTCAGTAAGATCATGGCTGATCTGATTGTAACCTCAACTCCACATTCCTCCCTATCCCCAATAACTTTTCACCCCCTTGTTAATCAAGAATCTATCTAGCTCTGCCTTAAAAATGTTCAAAGACTCTCCTTCCACTGCCTTTTGATGAAGAGAGTTCTAAAGACTTGCGACCCTCAGAGAAAAAATTCCTCCTCACCGCTGTCTTAAATAAGCGACCCCTTATTTTTAAATAGTGACCCCTAGTTCTAGATTCTCCCACAAGAGGAAACATCCACACCACATCCAACCTGTAAAGACCGCTCAGGATCTTAAAGGTTTCAATCAAGTCACCTCGTACTCTTAACTTACAGTTACTATTTTCCAATCTTCCCCGAACCTAGGGAATTTTAGAAAATTAAAACCAATGTATCAACTATCTTACTAGCCAATTCTTTCAAGACCTTAGGGTGAAATCCATCCAGACCTGGGGATTTGTCAGCCCGCTGCCCCAACAATTTTCTCAATATCACTTCCATGGTGATTGTAATTTTCACAAGTTCCTGCCTCCTTTACATTTCCTGATTTACAGCTATTTCCGGGAGGTTACTTCTATAGTGAAGACCGGGATGTGACCTCTATAGTGAAAACTGAAGCAAAATACCTACTTAATTCATCCACCATCTGCCTATTTCCATTATCAATTCCCCAGACACACTTCCTATAGGACCAATGCTCAGTTTGTTAACTCTTTGCTATTTAAATGTCTACAGAAACTCTTACTATCCATCTTTACGTTACTAGCTAGCTTTCTCTCATACTTTAATTTTCCCCTCATCAATCTTTGTCATTCTTTGCTGATCTTTATATTCTTTCCAATCTTCTGACCTGTCAGCCGTCTTTATGTAATTATCTGCTTTTTCTTTAAGTTTGATACTGTCTTTAACTTTTTTAGTTAATCACAGATGCTGGGCCCTCCTCTTCGAATTTTTCTCTCTCATTGGAATATATCTATTCTGTGTATTCTGAAATATCCCTTTAAATGTTTGCCACTGAACCTCTATTGACCTATCCCTTAACCTCATTTGCCAGTTCACTTTAGCTAGCTCTGCTTTCATGCCCTCATAGTTGCCCTTATTTAAGTTTAAAATATCAGTCTCAGATGCACTCATTTCTCCTCAAAGTGAATGTAAAATTCAATCATAGTATGATCGCTGCTACCTAGGGGTGCCTTCACTATGAAGTTATCAATTGATCCTATCTCATTGTTCAATACCAGATCTAGTATAGCCTGCTCTCTTGTTGTCTCCAGAAACTATCCCAAAAACATTCTATGAATTCATCTACATTACCTTTGCCCACCTGATTTTTCTAGTCTATATGTAGATTAAAAATCCCCATGATTATTGCTGTATGTTTCTGACAAGCTCCCATTATCTCTTCTTTATACACTGTCCTACCATGTAGTTACAATTAGGGAGCCTGTACACCACCCCCACAAGTGACATCTTACCTTTGTCATTTCTCATCGCAACCCAAACCACTTCTACAACCTGGTTTCCTGAACTTAGGTCATCCCTTTCTAATGTGCTAATTCCATCATTAATTAACAGAGCCACTCTCCACCTTTTCCTAACTTCCTGTCCTTTCTAAATGTCACGTAACCTTCAATATTCAGGTCCCAATCCATGTCATCCTGTAGCCATGTCTCTGTAATGGCTATCAGATCGTACCTATTTATTTCGATTTGCACTATCAGTTCATCTGTTTTGTTTTGAATACTATGTGTGTTTAGATACAGAGCCTTTAGTTTTGTATTTTTATTATTTTTGTAGCAGTTATCCTTATCTGATTTACTCAGATTTGTACTCTCCCTTCCTGTCAAAGTCTGTTTATCATTTTTCATATTAATACCTGTCTCTTTTGCCTTGTCTCTACTCTTTAGTTTATCACATCTTTCCAAATTTGATCACTTGCCCCCACTACTCAGTTTAAAACCATCTCTATTTCCCTAGTTATGCGGCTCGTGAGGACACCAGCCCCAGCTGTCCCAACGGTACAGATCCCAATTTCCCCAATACTGGTGCCAGTGCCCCACGAACTGGAACCCACTTCTCCCACACCTGTCTTTGAGCCTCACATTCATTTCTCTAATCTTATTTGTCCTAGGCCAATTTTCATGTGGCTCAGGTAGTAATCCAGAAATTATTACCTTTGAGGTTCTGCTTCTTAATTTGGTGCCTACCTCCTCCTACTGGCTATGCAGAACCTCCTTCCTCATCCTGCCTATGTCATTGGTACCTACATGGACCACAGCCACCGGATCCTCCCCCTCCCATTGCAAGTTCCCCTCCAGCCCTGTGGAAATGTCCCAAACCTCCTCCTGAGCTCCCCGGCATCGCAGATGCTAGACTTCAGCCAACTCAATTGACTCTACAAGATATTAAGAAATTGCTTAAGGCATTGGCTAAGGTAAAGGCTATGGCCCCTGACAACATTCTAGCAATAGTGCTGAAGACTTGTGCTCCAGAACTAGACACAATCCTAAGCAAGTTGTTTCAGTACAGCTAGAACACTGGCATCTACTCAGCAATGTGGAAAAGTGCCCTGGTATGCCTGTCCATAAAAAGCAGGACAAATCCAACTCGGCCAATTACTGCCTCAATAGTCTACTCTCAATCACCAGTAAAGTGATGGAAGGGGTCATCAACAGTGCTATCTATTGGCACTTACTCAGCAACGACCTGCTCACTGATGCTCAGTTTGGGTTCCGCCCAGGCCACTCGGCTCCTGACCTCATTACAGCCTTGGTCCAAACATGGACAAAAGAGCTGACCTGCAGAGATGAGTTGAGAGTGACTGCCCTTAACATCAGTGCAGCATTTGACTGAGTGTGGCATCAAGGATCCCTAACAAAACTGGGGTCAACAGGAATACTCTCCACTGGTAGGAGTCACACACACCACCAAGGATGATGATTGTAGTTGCTGGAGGTAGTCAATCATCTCAGTCCCAGGACATCGCATGCAGGAGATCCTCAGGGTAGTGTCCTCGGCCTGAACACCTTCAGCTGCTTCATCAATGACCTTCCCTTCATCATAAGGTCAGAAGTGGAGATGTTCACTGATGATTGGAGAATGTTCAGCACCATATTGAAGCAGTCTGTATCCATATGCAACAACAACTGGACAATATTCCGCTTCGGCCAGTGACATTCATGCCACACAAGTGCCAGGCGATGACCATCTTCAACAAGAGAGAATCTAACCATCTTGTCTTGACATTCAATGGCATTATCATCGCTGAATCCCCCATTATCGACATCCTGCAGGTTACTGTTGAAACCGAATTGGACCAGCCACATAGAAGAGCAGGTCAGAGCCAGGGAATTCTGCAGTGAGTAACTCACCTCCTGACTCCCAAAGTCCTGCCCACCATCAACAAGACACAAATCAGGAGTGTGTTCGAATACTCTCCACTTGCTTGGATGAGTGCAGCTCCAACAATACTCAAGAAGCTGAACACCATCCAGGACAAAGCAGCCTGCTTGACTGACTTCCTATCCACAACTTTAAACATTCACTCCCTTCACCACCAACACACGATGGCAGCAGTGTGTACCATATACAAAATGCACTGCACCAACTCACCAAGGCTCTTTCGACAGCACCTTCCGAACCTGCAAACCCTATCATCTAGAAGCATAAGGGCAACAGATGTATAGGAACACCACCACCTGCAAGTTTCTCTCCAAGTCTCACACATCCTGACTTGGAACTATATCACCATTCCTACACTATCACAGAGTCAAAATCCTGGAACTACCTTCCTAACAGTACTGTGGATGTACTTATACCACATGGTCTGCAGCAGTTAAAGAAGGCAGCTCACCTTCTGAAGGACAATTAGAGTTGGGAAATAAGTGCTGGCCTAGCCAGTGATGCCCATCTCCCATGAAAGAATAAATTTTTAAGAAGGAGAGAGAGCAACAGTAAATACAGATGAACAAGCCCTGTCAGATACGGACACTGCACATACAAAGGGTAGGATAAAATTGGGATCAACATGCGATGAGCCACAGGCAGAAGTGGGCTGTAGCCAGACCAGGGTTAATGGATTATTTGTGTGCCCCTAAGGTTGCAGATGAGTTCTGCTGCAGAGGATTCGGATATGGACCTCAATGGTGTACAGGAGAATGCTCATGGGGACACACACAGAGATGTCAACTACTTTGACTAGCCAGCCAGACAGCCTCCTGTCATTGTTAAAGAGCATTGCTTCTGGCTCTAACTTGGCAGAGGGCATCACGCAGCACTCTCCCTCCTTGTAGCCTCTACTTCACCCCCTTGTGGTGCTGCAGAACAAGAGGCACAGAAACTGCAGCCCACGCACTCATTGCAGCCTTTGTATAGACATGTCACCTACTCTTCTACCCGCCCTGAGATGAGGATGCAGCACCACTCACCCCCAAATCCAACTCACCACAACACCTCCAAAAGCACTTTGCAACAGCAGAAGTTCTTCAAAGTTCCCTCATCTGCATGTTGTGTATTTGCCCTTTTAAATACCACTGGTTCTGGGTCCCTCTTGAAGCTGAATGCATGTCACTCACCAAAGATCAAACAAATTCGTTGAATGGGCCTGCATGGTCCAAATTTTGAAAGTGGCCATCACATCAGCCAGTAGGGGTGAAGTCATAATATCACCAGTTCAGTTCCTTTTGGTGCTCGCAGGGTTTCCTGCATGCATGCCCTTCTCAAGATGATACACGAGCAGACCTTGCTGGAAGTGGCTGGCAGTGCAGCAAGCACCCCCAGGAGGGTACTGGGTTTCTTTGGTGCTGTCTCCAGCAGTGTTAGTATCTGAATTTTGCACCTAGTATATTTCAAAGTCATCTTAAAAATAAAAGCTTGTCTACAGTGCTTTTAACTGTACATGGTCTACTGCACATAATAGCTACAATATCTTGTACTTGCTTCTAAGCTACGTCTGCTTCCAAGTAAAACTTGGCTTCGAGTCACTTTTCTTGCTACACAGGTTTTTCTCCAAAAAGTAACATTTTGCCCCCTTTTAAAAAGCTAATGTTGTTCCTAAGCTTTAATTTGAGCTTTTTATAGATTCTATTTATCTGCAGTAGATCTTAAAATGAAATAGTGCATTAATGACAGAAACCAAGGTAATGGAAAATAGGGCATGCTCCCTATGACACTTTCTGATTTAAATCATTACACGTACAGGCGTTTTACAAAGTAGACTCAAAGAATTAAAAGCCAGCTTTTGTGAAAACTATTAATAACATATTAAAGTAAGACAATCTATACCAAAAGTAGTGAAATGGTAGATTCTCTGGAAACTAAATTAACTGCAGCCATAGAAACACTTTCATACTTATTTTGTATCCTTGTGTTGATGCAATTATCAAAAGAACATCTGACAGCATCAGATTTAATTGAATTAATTTAACTGGATGAACAATCATTGAATTCCTGTTATTTGAAATTTCTTCTGAAAACTAACACTGGCATTTTAAAATTGCCTATAATTTGCATTCCGAAATACAATAGAAAGAACCTCACATGGATCTTTGTATTCAGAAAGTCGTTTTTGGATTCATGAACAAACAAAAGTGAAAGTGAAGGCACTGCAGTGAGTACTGAATGTTTCCCATTATTTATCACACTTTATTCACTTGGGACCAGTCTCTGGATTTCAACTTTAATCAAGTACTAGACTATATTTTCAAATTCATTGATTATATTGTGATATCAAAATTCCTGTTGCTGTTGTCAAAATTTGTTGCAGCACCTGACTTCACCAAATGAAATAAGACACTCTTGCATTGGAAGAAATATTTTTGTAGGCCTACTTACACTATATACTCTTACTACAGCATTTTCTGATGCACCTTGACATCTGCCACAACATGCAATGCTCATGGCCCTCACTCTAACAGAAAATATGATTCTCACTCTATAACACATCCCTCACTACAACAAACATTTTCACAATTTCCGAAGCCAACCTTTTAAAGCAAATTTTGGGTGTGAATCTAAATTATTATCTTTTCAGTTCTGAATTCGCTTCAGAAGAGAGAAGATAGTGAGGCAATAGGTAGATATTATCATCTCATCCAGAACGTTATCTCCAGGCAGCCCATAATAAAATCCTTTCTACAGCCAGTCTCACACATCCATGGGGAAGCAGTAAAAGCTCGCCGACATCCGTATGTTTATATCTTTACTTAAATATACTGTAACTCAAATATGTAGCTTTGCACTGTAGTGAAAAGTATCACTACAGCCATTTTGCATCTAGTGCGTCTCTGTTCCCGAAAAACAGTGTGCTGAACAAAACCACAAAAAGCAAAAATAATTTCACCAGAAGAAAATACGTAAAGAGGTTGGTTAATGTTCCTTCACCCAACAAAGCACTGCTCACTGCCTTCATCCCAGTTCATTGCAACCGGACAGGACACAGCAAGCACTACCCGAATGGCATCTAAACCAACACAAAGCTGCCAGAAATCTTCCTTGTAAGCGTGGGAACACTCTTACATTACCTGATCTGGGAGCATTTCCTCAAGTTGGAGAACCAGGTTAACATCTGGTCGTAGCAGGGCTCACACTGGGACATGGGCCTGAATTTTGTGTTCGTCGGGCGTGTGCGATCAGCAGGCACCAAAGCAGATGGGAAACGGTCCCCCGACCGTGATCTGCCTCCCACCGCGATTTCACACTGGCTGGCCAATTAACAGCCAGCCAGTGTGAAACGTGCCCTGAGAAAAGCTCAGCACTGCCAATGGGGGCAGGAAGAGGGTGGGCGCCGACGTCACCGTGGGTGCTGGTGAGCACTTCCACTGAGCTCCCTGAAGGCAGACAGGTACCTCAGAGAGCTGCAGACCTGCAAATAATAAACGAAACAACAAAAATGCTGCAAAAAATGTCCATGCAGCACAATGAAGCACCTGAAAGCATACCTCATAAAAATGCTGTCCCCAGATATTTCTTCTGATTTTTATATCCTAATGGAGATTTCATCCCACCCTTGGATGAGGTTTCATCAAAAATGTAAAGCCCGCCTGGCCAATTGGCCCATCGACCAACTGTAAGGTTGGACGGGCCACAAAAAAATCACTTACAATTGGGCCATTAATGAGCCCACTTAATTGTCGGCGGGTGCTCTTCTGACTTTTGCGCATGCCCACCTAGTGAAATATCGCGCAAGTGCGCGATGATGTCGGGACGCTCGCCGGATGTCATCCTGCACGATTTTACATCTGTTCGGGTCGGGCTTGCCATGCGCCCACCTGCGGGGCGTAAAATTCTGGCCCTGGTGTTGTGACTGGTTTGGGCCTTAGCAGCCGCCCTGAGTACACACTGGACCAGTCTGACCAGCTTCCAGACACTCCTTGCTGTCATCACCCACATGCACTTCGACCACTCAGGTGGCCTACCCTACTTTGAGGGCACTGGGCCTGTTCTGGGAGAATAACCTGGAGCTGATGACCTGACTGAGTGAGCGGGAGGTCAGCAGGAGGCTAGAGCTCAGTTAGAAGGCTGGTGGCCCATCCAACTACTGGAGGACAGAGATATCATCAATCTGCAACTCACCATGCACTGTTCAGTATTCCACAAAAATCCAGATATTGTAATTATGAAAACTGAAAGTGTTAAAACTGAAACTAAATTTTGACATGCTTCTTGATGCATGCGCAGTAATAACTTATCAACGGCACTAAATTGAAAATTAAGGTCGTGGCTGGCACTGCTGAAAGTTCCCTATTTTTAAGACCGCTTTGAAATGAAAACACAATGTTAGGAAACACTCTAAAAAGGGAATATCTGAAAAGGAAAAAGATATTTTTTTAACCTTTCATCAGTAATCATCATTGAGCCATTACAGAACTCCAAAAACAAACTCTGAAACAAATTACAATACTCTGTTTCGAATAATGTCACGGGATCTGTTAAGTCCACCCACGAGGGCAGATTTCTTGTAAGGTGTTGGGCATAGATCGATTAAAGTCTTAGGTCGTCCAACAGTAGGTATTTATTACTTTTTTAAAAATACATTCATAGGATGTGGGCTTCGCTGGCTGGGCCAGCATTTATTGCCCATTCCTAGTTGCCTTTGAGAAGGTGGTGGTGAGCTGCCTTCTTGAACCACTACTATGAACTATATACATAGGTACATTAAAGGTCCAAGATAGAGCTGTCTCCACGCTTGCTTCTACACACTTCTGTCCAACATAGCACTGATCTCTAGGTGTGGGCCATCTGTTCTCTTAGATCACTGTGTGGGCAGTACTGTACTTAGTCCTACATTAACCTTTTATGTGCCAGACCCTTATACTGCACCTCCCTTCAAGTCTTTATCCAATTTATTTGCAAGTTATCCCAGTTTACCCCATGTAATTTACATAATTACTACTACGCCATCACCCCCTCAAGTCTCTGGCACCTGCGTGTCTTTTGTCACAAGGCTATGCCCTTTTAATTTTGAAAATATGATTTTCAAACTTTCAACTGTCCAGAAATTTTGAAATGAGTTAGAACAAACTACCTTCCAAGGTGAAAATGAAAAACAAACAAGTCACCCTCAGGGGAGTGCTAAGGATGAGACATTAAAATGTAAAGTGCTTGATATTGAAACAATGGCTGCAACAGGCAGACCCACCCAAAACCCCTTGGAAACACACAATGGGTTAAGTATAGCAGGCCAGGCTGCAGCCACCACAGCGAGATTGCAAAAAAGACTTCAGAAGAAGAGACAGGCTGAAAGCTCTTTCTATCTCCCCCTTTTGGAATAAGGGTATTACCCAATTCAGAAGAAATTTACCAGCGAACTGAGATCTTGTAGTAATTGCAATATCTTGTACATTTGGCTGCATCCACGAAACCAGCTAATTCAAATCACCTGCAACGTTTAAAAATCTACGCCTCAAGGACAATTAAAGAAAATTTCACCACACATGTTTTGAACTTTTTTTTTTATTAGACTCCGGTTGCCCACTGAGATCCATCGGATCAGGCCTCAAATTTCAGGTCCCGCATAATCCAAGAAGTGACGGGTAAACCTGGGCGTGATCCAGCTGAAGTCCTCAGCGTATCACCCTCAGTCGCAGGTACCACCAGACCCTAAAAACAATTATCAGGACATACTGCCACGAATACCCTGATGACTAGAGTAAAGGATTAAATTTTCTTCTGTTTGATGCAAGGGACTCAACCCTGAGCACCATTTTTACTCCGCTTGAATTAGTTTACGGACACCATGTGAGAGGTCCTCTGAAACTAATCAAGGGGAGATTTTTAGAACAGAAGGAGGAAGCCTCTATGTTAGACTACATAGCCATGTTCCATGAGTGACTCACGAGAGCTTGTGATCTGGCTCGAGAACACTTTAAAATCTCACAACTATGAAAAAACAGGCAGACAAACAGGCCAGGACCTGAACCTTTCAGCCAGGAAACTATGCCCTGCCAATAATGGGTGAACCCCTAAAAGCCCAGTTCAGTGGCCCGTACAGAGTAACAAAGCAGCTTAGGGAGGTAAACTACCCAAGTGACACCCCCCGACCACGGGAAAAAGCAAAGGCTGGGTCATGTCAACAGGAGAAAACAACATCACAGCCGAGATGGGGACAAGCAGGTGATGGTCTGTCTAATAACAAAAGACCTAGAGGACAAGAAGAACAGCGAGGATGAATTGGAGGGAAATGTGGGTGAGGCCCACACTGAACCCCCTGCTGTCTGACTAGCAACAGAGAAATTCTAGTGAGTTGGAGATCATGTTCACCCAGCTAAATGCAGAACAGCAAGGAGACCTAACATGGCTGCTCACTGCATTTAAAAGTGTCTGTAAGCCAGGCTCTACCACTTTAGCTCTACATGATGTGGATGTAGGAGAGCCCCTCCCATAAAGCAACATCCCTACCCTCTGGGTCCAGAAAAGTTGGCCCAGGTGGGAGATTAACTGCATGCTGGAGTACCAACTAATAGAGCCTAGCAGCAGTAGTTGGAGCTCCGCAGCTGTGCTTGTGCCCAAACTGGACAGTTCCACAAAGCTCTGCGTTGATTTCTGAAAAGTTAATACTGTGATTAGAGCTGACTCCTACCCGATACACTGCATAGATAGGACAGGTAACACAACCTACATTACAAAGGTAGATTTACTCAAGGGATACTGGCAGGTTCCCTTGACCGACCACATAAAGGATACCTCCGTCTTTGTGACTCCGGATGGGTTATACCAGTGTTGAATTATGCCATTTGGACTCAGAAATGCCCCTTTTAAAGGCTGATGAACCAGGTAGTGGCGGGCTTATCCAATTGTGTAGTGTATCTAAACGGCCTCCTACTGTACAGCGACATGTGGGAAACTCACTTAGAGCAACTGGAAGCCCTCTTCCAGAAATTACACTCAGCTAACCTAGTGGTCAATCTCACAAATACCGAGTTTGCTAAAGCGAAGGTGACCTATCTAGGACACGTGGTGGGTCAGGGAAAGGTACTGCCCAGAACTGCCAATGTACAGTTTCCTATTACCACAACAAAATGGGAAATCTTGAGATTTTTTAGGGATGTGCGGGTTCTACCACAAGTTTGTCCCAAACTTCGGCCCACTGTAATTGCCCTGCTGACAGACCTACTATAGAAAAATGCAAAGTATGAACCAAGAAATGCCAAACAGCTTTTGAGAAACTGAAAGCCATTTTGGTAAACGAACCAGTGCTAACAGCTCCAGACTTTAACCAAACATTTAAAGTAGCCATCAATGCTAGTGATTTTAGGGTTGGGGTAGGGTAGGGTAGGGGTTGTCCTCCTCCAGGAGAATGAATCAGAAATATAGAGACCAATTAAAAAACTGAACAAACATCAGAAACAGTATTCCACAGTAGAAAAAGAAACCCTAGATTTATTACTGGCTCTCAAACACGTTGAGATATATGTCCAAAATGAATACAGAGAAACCACAGTCTATACTGACCACAACCCTTTAACCTTTGTAGAGAAATTTAAAACTCAGAATGCAGGGTTATTCCACTGGAGTTTGTTTCTCCAACCATATCATCTAAAAATCACCCACATTGCAGGGAAAATCAAACATGATTGCGGACACCCTGTCCAGAACATAAAAGGGACCAAGTTAGAACTGATGGAATAATCCAGACCAAGGCTAAGAGAATGAGTGGAAGTGAATATGTTTTTGTTTGTTTCGTTTTTTTTAAATGCCCTATAATGAAATGACAACGAATCTCATTTCACTTCACGTGATGTGGAGGTCTCACGAAGCTATGCCCCTTTAATTTTGAAAATATGGTTTTCAAACATTCAACTGACTGGAAATTTTGCCATTTGAAATGAGACAAAACAAATTACTGAAAAATGCAAGGGCCACATTGCAAGGTGAAGGTGAAAAACAAACAAGTCACCCTCAGGGGAGTGCTATGAAAAGACATTAAAATGTAAAGTGCTAGATATTGAAACAATGGATGTCACAATCAGATAAAAACAAAAAGCTAAAAGCTACTGCGGATGCTGGAAATCCAAGACAAAAACAGAATTACCTGGAAAAACTCAGCAGGTCTGGCAGCATCGGTGGAGAAGAAATCAGTTAACGTTTCGAGCCTTCACAGCCCTTCGGCAGAACTGAAGCATAGTTAGGAGAGGGGAGAAATATAAGCTGGTTTAAGGTGGGGGTGCGGGGGGAGAGAGAAGTTGAGGGTGTGGTGATTGTGGAGATAAGCAAGCAGTGATAGGAGCAGATAATCAAAAGATGTCACAGACAAAAGGATCAAAGAGGTGTTGAAGGTGGTGATATTTGTCGAACAAAAGTGCTAATTAAGAATGGAAGACAGGACACTCAAAGTACAGCTCTAGTGGGGGTGGGGTGGAAAGACTAACAAGGTTTTAGTTTTAGATTTAAAAATAATGGAAATAGGTGGGGAAAGAAGAATCTATACAAATTATTGAAAAAAAAGGGGGAGGAACGGGGTGGGGATGGAGGGAGGGGGAGTTTAAGATCTAAAGTTGTTGAATTCAATATTCAGCCCGGAAGGCTGTAAAGTGCCTAGTCGGAAGATGAGGTGCTGTTCCTCCAGTTTGCGTTGGGCTTCACTGGAACAATGCAGCAAGCCAAGGACAGACATGTGGGCAAGAGAACAGGGTGGAGTGTTAAAATGGCAAGCGACAGGGAGGTTTGGGTCTTTCTTGCGGACAGACCGCAGGTGTTCTGCAAAACGGTCAGACCCACCCAAAACCCCTTGGAAAAAAAACAATGGATGAAGTCTAACAGGCCAGGCTGC
The DNA here is from genome assembly GCF_964194155.1 of Cetorhinus maximus. NCBI lineage: Eukaryota > Metazoa > Chordata > Chondrichthyes > Lamniformes > Cetorhinidae > Cetorhinus > Cetorhinus maximus. The sequence goes on from NC_135900.1 coordinate 34,265,937, forward strand.
AGCCAATGAAGAGAAATTGCAAGAAAGACTTCAGCAGAAGAGATAGGCTGGGAGCTGGGTTCCCTCTCTCTCTCCCTTTGGAACAAGTATATTATCCAGTTCAGAAGGCAGCTTTACTAGAAATATGCCAGTGAACTGGGATCTCATAATTATTGCAACATCTTCTACACCTGACTACATCTACGAAAGCAGCTAATCCAAATTGGTCGCAACATTTAAAAATCTATACCTCAAGGACAATCAAAGACCATTCAACTGTATATTCTTTAATTTTTTTTTAAACTTTAAACTTTTTTTTAATTGGACTCTAACTTCTCTTATTTCTGATTACTAAACACACACATATATGTGTGTGAGTGTGTGCGTGTGTCTGCACACGCCTGCATGAAGGCTGAATGCTTGAGATCAAGTTTTTGATTATTTTTCCTTGGGTTTAGTGGTTAATAAATTAGCTCTACATTTGACTCAAGAAAACCTTGTTTGATTGGCTTATTGCTCACAGCTTAAATAGTTGAATACATTTGGGTTCGGAAGAGGCATATCTTCGTGAAAAAAAAACTTTAACCTTTGTCGTGACTAACTGAGGAGCCTGAATAAGAGAGCAGCCAGTTCATGCCTCCTCACCTGGTCATAACACCTTTCATCCTCTTTTCCCTTTATTAGGTATTGAGACAGTGGCGTAGTGCTATTGTTGCTGGATGAGTACTCCAAAGTCCCAGGGGACCCGGGTTTGAATCCCACCTTGGCAGAAAGTGAAATTTGAATTCAATAAAAACCTGGAATTAAAAGTCCAAAGATGACCATGAAACCATTGTTGATTGTTGGAAAAACCCATCTGGTTCGCCAATGTTCTTTACGGAAGGAAATCTGCTGTCCTTACCTGGTCTGGCCTAAAGCAATGTGGTTGACTGTTAACTGCCTGGCAAGCCATTCAGTTGTATCAAAACTCTAAAAAGCCAAAAAGAAATGGAAAACGGCAAGGACAAATTCAGCCCTGTCGACCCTGCAGAGTCCTCCGTACTAACATTTGGGGGCTTGTGCAAAAATTGGGAGAGCTGTCTCATAGACTAGTCAAGCAACAGCCTGACATAGTCATCCTCACGAAATAATACCTTACAGACAATGTCCCAGACACCACCATCACCATCCCAGCAGAGGTGGTGGCACAGTGGTATACAGTCGGAAGACAGTTGCCTTGGGAGTCCTCAACATCAACGCTGGACCTCACAAAGTCTTATGGCATCATTGAGCACCACTTGAAGGAATCACTGAGGGTGGCAAAGGCAGAGAATGTACTCTGGGTGGAGGATTTCAATATCCATCACCAAGGGTGGCTCAGTAGCACCATTACTGGCCGAGTCCTAAAGGACATAGCTGCGAGAATGGGTTCACGGCAGGTGGTGAGGAAAAACATACTTGACCTCATCTTCACCAATCTGCCTGCCACAGATGTATCTGTTCGTAACAGTATTGGCAGGATTGACCACTGCAAAGTCCATGTGAAGAAAAAGTCTAGTCTTCACATTGATGTCACGAAACTACCATATTTTTCATAATATTATTGTGGGGCATTGTAAAGTTGGCTTATGTTTGTGTATGTGGATGGTTCTGTCTGTGTGGCCGATTTAATTGAATTAGAGTCAGATAGACTGCATGCTTGAAATTATCAAAAGAGTTAGGTGTTAAAAGGGTATTTGAAATGCTAATGAGTGAGCTAGGGTAAAGCAGATAGGGTGTGAATGAAATTTGCATGTTAAGATAAGTGGAGAGCTGTTTGCTTTTCAAAGAAACATGATAAAGTTTTACAACTGGCAGAATAAATAGGGTAAGGTTATTACATTTATTTTTCCCAAAAGGAAAACCCATATTGACAACATGAACTATTTTTATAGTGTGAGTAAAGTAATTTCTAAAGACACATGGAAACAATGGGATTTACAGATTAAAGAGAAAGGAATATATTTAAAGGATGGAAGGTTGTATCAGGGATGTCTGTGTAAGATCTAAAAGATACACTCTGTGAAACAGACTTGGGGTAACAGCCTCTACCCACTTTGCAGAAGTCTGCTGTTCCAGTGACCAAAGTAGTGTTAAAAAGCCTTTGGAATTCCACTGTCAAGTGGGTGCTGGGGTAACCTTGCTGGATTGCTGCTGTACATTTAAAATCTATTTTGCACTGTTGCCTTAAAGGGGGTGTAATTGGGAGTAAAGTTAATTTCGGCCAAGTTTCCCTTGTGGATTTGGTCAGCCCGGCAAATACCACCTGCCGTGTCATAACATTGAGGAGATATTCCATCATGTTGTGTGGCACAACCACTGTGCTAAATGGGATAGATTTTGAACAGATCTAGCAACTCAAGACTGGACAACCATGAGGTGTTATGGGCCATCAGCAGCAGAACTGTACTCAACCACATTCTGTATCCTCATGGCCTGGCATATCCCTTACTGTACCATCACCACCAAGCCAGGGGATCAACCCCGGTTCAATGAAGAGTGCAGGGAGGCATGCAAGGAGCAGCACCGGGCATACCTAAAAATGAGGTGTCAACCTGGTGAAGCTACAGTTTAGGATTACTTACATGCCAAACAGCATAAGCAGCAAGCGATAGACAAAACTAAGCGATTCCATAACCAATGGATCAGATCTAAACTCTGCAGTCCTGCCACATCCAGTGGTGAATGGTGGTGGGCAATTAAACAACTCGCTGGAGGAGGAGGCTCCACAAATATCCCCATCCTCAATAATGGGGGAGCCCAGCACATCAGTGCAAAGATAAGGCTGAAGCATTCGCAACAATTTTCAGCCAGAAGTGCCAAGTGGATGATCCATCTCAGCCTCCTCCGGAGGTCCCCAGAATCACAGATGCCAATCTTCAGCCAATTCGCTTTACTCCACGTCATATCAAGGATTGGCTCTCAAGGCACTAGATACTGCAAAGACTCTGGGCCCTGACAACATCCCGGCAATAGTACTGAAGACTTGTGCTCTAGAACTTGCCATACCCCTAGCCAAGCTGTTCCAGTACAACTACAACACTGGCATCTACCTGACTATGTGGACATTTACCCATGTATGTCCTGTGCACAAAAAGCAGAACAAATCCAACCCGGCCAATTACCACCCCATCTATCTACTCTTGATCAGTAAAGTGATTGAAGGAGTCATCAACAGTGCTATCAAGCGGCACTTGCTCAGCAATAACTTGCTCAACGATACTCAGTTTGGGTTCCGACAGAGCAACTCAACTCCTGACCTCATTACAACCTTGGTTCAAACATGGACAAAAGAGCTGAATTCCAGAGGTGAAGCTCGAGTGACTGCCAATGTCATCAAGGCAGCATTTGACCGAATGTGGCATCAAGGTGCCCTGGCAAAAGTGGAGTCAATGGGAATCAGGGGTTGGCGGGGGATACTCTCCATTGGTTGGAATCATACCTAGCACAAAGGAAGATGGCTGTGATTGTTCGAGGTCAATCACGTTAATTCCAGGACATCACTGCATGAGTTCCTCAGGACAATTTCCTAGACCCAACCATCTTCAGTTGCTTCATCAATGACCTTCCTTCCATCATAAGAAGTAGGGATGTTCACTGATGATTGCATATTGTTCAGCAGCATTCACAACTCCTCAGATACTGAAGCAGTCCATGTCCAAATGCAGCAAGACCTGGACAATATCCAAGTTTGGGCTGACAAATGGCAAGTAATATTTGCACCTCACAAGTGCCAGGCAATGACCATCTCCAACAAGGGAGAATCTAACCCATGACCCCATGACATTCAATGGCATCACCATTGCTGAATCCCACACTATCAACATCCTGGGGGTTACCATTGACCAGAAATTGAACTGAACTAGCCATGTAAATATTGTGGCTACAAGAGCAGATCAGAGGCCAAGAATGCTGCGATGAGTAACTCATGTCCTGTCTCCTCAAAGTCTGTCCACCATTTACAAGGCAAAAGTCAGGAGAGTGATCAAATACATTCCACTTGCCTGGATGAGTACAACTTCAACAACACTCAGGAAGCTTGACACCATCCAGGCCAAAGCAGCCCACTTAATTAGCACCCCATCCACAAACATTCACTCCCTTCACCACGAACGCATGTGGCAGCAGTGTGGACCATCTGCAAGATACACTGCAGGAACTCAGAAAGCCTCCTTAGACAGCACCTTCCAAACCCACGACCACTGCCATCTGGAAGGACAATGGCAACAGACACATGGGAACACCACCACCTGGGAGTTCCCCTTCAAGCCACTCACCATCCTGACATGGGAATACATTGCCGTTCCTTAACTGTTGCTGGGTCAAAATCCTGGCACTCCCTCCCTAACAGCACTGTTGGCATACCTATGTGTAATGCATGGACCGCAGCGGTTCAAGAGGGCAGCTCACCACCACCTTCTCAAGGGCAATTAGGGATGGGCAATAAATGTTAGCCTAGCCAGCAATGCCCACATTCCGTAAACAAATAAAAAGAAAAATAAATTCACTCTTCGTCAATACCCCAATTGTAGAGATAGATGGTAGATTGTTTATCCCACTCTTTATGGATGGGGCAGATAAACCTTGGGCTCCTCTTGATAGTGCTTTTTCTCTTCCTCTGTGTGGCTCGCCATGACACTTGCTGGGACGGATGATGGCTCCTTCTGTTCTGAGGATGTGATTTGGTAGTAAGCTCACTTTTGCGTTTGACTGTGTGAAATGCTGTCATGAATGGATGGCTTCTATTTGGTTCCAGCATCATTTGTGGCACTGTCACGCAGGCTGAGGATTGCAGCGTCTGCTCTGTGGTCTCAGGGTTTCTCCCTCCAACTGGCGTCAAAGTTGCAGGTTGAGGCTCTTCTGATTGCTGTTTCCTCTCTTGACTATCATCTATTCCAGGTGGGGTGATTGACTGATCTGATCAATGAAGAACTTCTGGTACGTGTACCAAAAGTGGTACAAAAAAGACAGAAGACAATTCAGAGCTGAAGTCCCTGTCAAGAGAATCTTTCTCTTTGGAGCTCTGGAACTTGCAGTTCTATTTAATTTATGACAGTGGTTATCTTGACATTTTCTACCATTTTGAGGGGATTCAGGGCTACACAGGTATCTCTGCTCAAGAGAGTAAAAGACTGGTTACGGATGACGTACATCAGCTCAAAGATTTGTTTGCTGCCATTTCTTAAATGGTTCCCAAATCATGCCTACGACAAGAAGTTGGATTCCTCCAGGCCCATAAAGTGGAGCATCTGTTATTTGTAACCAACGGTCTCTCAACCATGGTTTTTTGTCCAATAGGTGTGTTATACTAGCTCTCACGTCCAACTTAAAATTTGTGAGATGGCCAGTAACTGAGATATCCAAATTCCAAAATGAAAATCCAGGCTCTTTAACCTCACCTAAGATGCATGGATTTGTGAGTCCTTCTGGTGTGCTGTCTCACCTCTTGGGATCGTCTGTGTGTTTTAATGCCTTGGCTTTGCACAGCTTCCCAAAGTGTTCTATTCGGTTAAATTGAAAGCATTGGGCTGAGATTGCCAGACATTGATCATGCCGTAGAGGCACTTTGTTCCACAGCGCTGGCATGTAGCTCTTCTGGTCAGTTAGGGTATTTCTTCCCTTGGCCTGGAATGTTCCTGTTTCTGTGCTGTTTCACTAATTAGACAGTGGGATTTACTTTGTCCCATGGTTTGTTTTCTCCCCTTAATATGGATCTGTACTGTAAATGGATTTCACATTGCCTGACAATCTAGAGGGCTTCCTCAAGGTTAAAATCTTCCTTTGCTTGAAGCATGTCTGAGAATGTGTCATCCGCCACTCCTACAACTATTCTGTCCCTGATTAGCTCAGATTTCAGGTCACCGTAATCACAGCCTTAAGACATTCAGTACAGCTCATTAATGAAGAAGTCAACAGGTTTTCCTGGCTACTGGCCATGTTTATTAAATTTAGCTTTTTCAAGTATTTGGCTACTTCAGAGGTTAAAATAAGCGTCAAATGATTTTAAAACTTCATCAAATTTTGGAGATAATTTATTGATTTCTTGCCTGGCTATTATATTGTTGGCTATCAGGCCTACCGGAAAAAGCAGTCACCTTCTGTTTTTTTTAAAATCCAGACCTGAATCAATTATGCATCCATGAAATCTCTTTCTCCAAAGTCCCCAATTTTGAGATTATTCTGGGCCTTGGATAAGTCCAAATAGATCTGGAACAGTGGATTTCTGATCCATGGTTAAAAGGCTTAAATTGCAGGTTCAGCTTTAAGAGGTTTCCAAAAATCCACGGCGCCACTGTACACTTCTGCACAAAGGGTTTTCTCACGCTTGCCAGTTTTGGTGGGCTCCCACGGTAATAGTGTTCACGGTGTCAGCGTTGAAATTTTTTCATCAGTGGTCGCCTGGATCAACTGGTTAGAGTCTTTCTTGCTTTAGCGCAATGTTCTTGGCTCTCGGAACTGAGGAATCCTGGCTTTTGCTGGGTTTTGTTTTAAAGCTGCCTACTCAGTCACAATTAATTTTTAATTATTTTATTTTCTTTGTTCGGAGTGAGCTCAGCCATCATGTATTCAGGTGTCGACTCAGGAATCAAGTTTCTCAGATTTAAACAGCAATTTCTGACCACTGCAGTATTAAACTTTTTTCAGGACTTGTGTTGTTCAGGAATTTTAAAGATTTAGCTCACCCCTGCTAGGTCTGCTGACTCTGCACACTCTGGGAATTGAAGCTGGACTTCCACAGGATTCAATGGAGTCTTCTGCCGCATTGAGGAATTTAATTTTTGTCTTCAGATTCCAAGCCTTTCTTTGGAGCTTTTCTCTAGTGATTTCCTTCTACGTCTTCACTTCTTGAGCTTTTTTTCAGGTCAGAATGATCCTTTGATTTTTCCTTCAGTTTTCCAGGATTTTAATTTTCTTCTGCAGTATCTGCAATGTTTTGAGTTGTTCCATTTGTTGCCACCATGTTGTAAGGTGTGGAGCAGAGTTCGGTCGGTCTTAAGGTATTTGTAATCCTGGGTAGTCCAACAGTAAGTATTTATTAACTGCTAGAAACTATATACGTAGGTAAAAGTCTAAGCTAGGAGCTGTCTCCATGCTTGCTTCTACACTCAGCTCCGTCCAACATTACACTGATTCATAGGCGTGGGAAATGTTTTCTTTTACATCACTGTATGGGTGGCACTATATCCAGTCCCATGTTAACCCTTTATGTGCTCGACCCTTATACCACAAGATTAGTCTCTGATTAACATCTCATCCAACAGGCAGCATCTCCAACAATGTAGCACTCATTCAACATTCCAGTGGTATCAGCCTAGATTCTGTACTCAGATCTCTGAGTTGGAGCTTGAATTCACTCAGAAGCAAGTGTATTACAACTTAACTAAGGCTGACAGGCTTAGTACAAGCAAACTTAATTTTATGTCAAAACATTTATCTTATTCTTTCGTTGTTTACAAGGAGAACAAACACAAAATTCATTTTGGCTAAAAAAAAAATAAATTGCATAATTTTACTAAGAATTCACATTATCTGTTGTCAAAAGACAGGAAATCTGATTCTGGAATGTCATAAAATAAAAACAGAAAATGCTGGCAAAACTCAGCAGGTCTGGCAGCATCTGTGGAGAGAGAAATACAGTTAATGTTTCGAGTCCAATGTGGCTCTTCTGCAGTTCTGAAGAAGACATATTTGACTCGAAACATTGGGCCATAACCTCTCAGCTCCTCAGTGTCAGATTTGGTGGGTACCCCCGCTCCTCCACAAGATGCGCTGGGGAATCCCTCTGGGAAGTTCCCAGGTGAGGGTTTGCATGTCAATTGTCCAGAAGTCCAGACTTCCTCTGCACAATTGCACCGCGCTGCGAACCATCCGAAATTGCGGTTTAACTCACAAACTTCAGATGGTTCTGCAGTGGTTATACCAACAGTTACCCAGAAAGAGTTAGAAGAATTAAAACCTCTTCTAACTCTGGGTAACTATTGTAAAGGTCCAGACCGATTCCCCCACGGAACTCCCCCTACAGCCCTGACCCCTAGATGACTCCCCCACTCCTGACTAACTCCCCCCCCGCCCCCGCCAAAACTGTATTTCCCACCAGCCAACCCCTCATGGAATCCCCCCACCCACATGGGATCCTCACCTGACACCACCCCTCCCGCAGGCCCTACTCTTAGCCCCCTCCCATGTCCGACCCACGCTCTTCCAAAATTCCAGTCCCCGAGCCTCCCAAATATCTCACCCGCCCCACCCCTCCACCCCACCTGAATGTTCAGCCCACTCTACCCCCTCCTGATGTCCAACACCCCCCCACCCGCAACACCTCCAGCCCTCCCGATGTGACATGTGGAGAGTATTCTGCTGCTCTGCCAATTTCTGTTTCGTGAAAACTGTGATGTCACACATGGCCAGACTTCCATTGGTGCCTGATCCTACTCGATGTGGATGGCCAAGTCACATGGCAACAGCTGATTAGCTAGCAGCTCGCCCTTTCACAGTGCAGGAAGTGTATGTCCTCTGGACGTGGGAGATGGTGGAGAAAGAAGCCTCTGTTGGAGAACTTTCGGAGTTTGTTTGACTTCCTGTGTACCTGCGGGTGCAAATACTTGTTTCAGAGGTGAAATTTGATGCAAATATTTATTTGATGCAATTTGATTGATGTTATCCTAGCAGATACACAAGGGTATGCAGAATCAACTGTCCTCAGGAGGGGCAGCAAGCAGGAGGGTTTGGGAGGGAAGTGGCGACTTTGGAGATGCGGCAAGTGGGAGGGAAGCAGCAAGTAGGAAGATCAGTGAGTAGAGGCAGAAAGCCAGAAGAGTCAGTGAGCTGGAGGGAAGCAGCAAGCAGAAGGTAAATTATTAAGAGTTGCTAGGAGGATTTTTGGGCCAGTTAGGTTCAAGGCAGCTGAAAGGAATGCATTAGGAGTGCTAAATGAGGGATGGCTATACTTCACTGGCTGTAAAGCACCTTGGGGTGTCCCGAGGTGGTAAAAGGCACCATATAAATGCAAGCTTCCTTTTTTTATCTCAACTGAGTTTTTGGAAGCACTGCAGTAGATTGTCAACTTGTGAGCTAATTAGTAGATTTGCATTCAATCAAGTCAAATGTGTTTCAACTGGGTACAGTGAGATTTTGTTGGTTTAAGTAGGCCTTTGAAGGTGACTTAGCGTGTCCTTATTAGTCATGTCTAAGCGTAGGCAAATAGATTTTTTCTGTTTCGACTGGTGCACATCGCACATTACTTGATATTCATAACAAAATCCATTCCGCACACAGATGGAAAAAATTAGAGGCAACATTGGACCTGAACCATTTAAATTCCAGGCCTCATTTTTAATATCCTAGACCTATCTGCTGCTCAAAGCCAGGAATAATATGAATTGAGGTCGTGGCTGGGAATTTTGGGGAACTTCATGGCCGCTATATAACGTAAGCAGTGGGAGGTAACAGATGAACATCTTATGCCAGTTGAAGTTGGAAGAGGGAAACCAAAGGATTCTTGTGCAGTTTGGAGAACATGCCTGCTCGACCACCATTTTAACCACCCACCAACCCCACATGCATCAGGTAGGCTGTATTAAAAATCCAGGCCTGAAAATGGAGGATGGGCAATTGCATGAAGTACTGAGAGATCAGTGACCCACAAACCCTATAATGAGTTACTGTTACTGACTTCATAGCAAAAGGCCAGAAGTGAGGACAAAAAGCGTATTATTATGTGGAAATTCAAGGCTGTCGGCTTTCTAATTGTGAATTTTTACTAATGCCACTAAAAAACTCAAAGCCGGTTCTGCTGGAGCAACAAAATACAATTATGCAAAAAAATCTTGTTTTCTGCAATAGCTTCACTTGGTCTTTCACTGCACAGTATAAGATCATAGAGACACATAACATGTCCTCAGTGCAAGAGAGTGTGAATTCTGAATTAAATGTTAAAACCTGACTCACATATGTGCTGACAGTAAGACAGTAAGCTTTAAAATGAACTCTGAAAAACACTGCAATTTTCACTCTCTGCCTCCTGTTTCAAATCTCAACTGTTGAATTTTGAGGATCCCTCATTTATATCTAACTGAATCTTTGCAAGAATATGGGTCATTTTTAATCAAAAAACTAGTTTAAGCTTCCTAAATAACTCAAGTCTTGACATGGTAAGCGTAAGAGACAAATATATCTGAAAAAGTTACTGGTTAAATCCGCTGTCTGTGTCGAGTTAGCTTATTTCGGCAGGGGAATTGCAACTGGCCTTGAAATCCCTCAGTTAAGGAGAGAAAAAAAGTCAGGATCCAGCTCTGATCATTATTGCACTGACCCAGCTTGGAAGGTTGCATGTGTGCATGTTAGTTGATGGCAGGAATAGGCCCAGCTGTGTTGCTCCCAAGTCAAAATAACTGGCAAGATTAACAGTCAGAAAAACATTATATATTTTTAATAGATTTTTTAAAATGTTGCGCTCATCAAGATGAGGAAAATTTGTACTGGGGAAAACAACTCTTCCTATTTCAGGCTACTGGAGTTCAGATCAAGCAATAGAACCTCAAGTATAGTGCAGTTAGGTTAAAGTAAAGCTAACCTCCCCTAAAGTGTCTCAGTCCCGAGTTCAAATAAACACCACCAATAGGACACTTCTTCCATTTTCTACACCAGTCATCTTGTAGCCTAGTTTGCTAAACCTTCCAAATTTCTGGGAACCTTCCATAATTGTGTAAGGACCGCCTGAGTGTCGCATCTACCAGCCTGAGATATTTTCAAACTTTAAATTTTCTGCCTTAGCAACAATCCCCCACTATGTGATATCACAAGCTACCACTGCAAAGAAGCCTCCTGCTCTGTGACATTCTCCCCATAAACACTGCACCTATTGCCCCAGGTTGCCAGGGAGGCTGGTGTGTAGGGAGCAATTGGAGGATTGTGGTTAGAGATTCTACAATGAGAAGCAGGGGTTCAGATAGAGACAGAGGCTATGAAATGGGAGTTGGTATGAGATAAGAAGACTAGAAATTGGGGGTAAGGTTTAAGGGTAAAATTGAAATTGGGGATGTTGAGAGAGAATAGGGTTTAAAGAGATAGTGGCACTGGATAGTGGCCCGCCCCCAAATCGCCGAGGGGAAAATGATGCGGGATGACGTCAGGAGGAATCCCTGATGTCATCCCAGTCCCTTTAAATTTTTAGGAAGGTGGGCGGACAGCGAAATCAGCTGTCCACCCGCCGACCTGTCAATGGCCAATTGAGGCCATTGACAGGCTAGTTAAGATAATTAAAGACCTGCCCATCCAAGCTTGAGTCTGGTGGGCAGGCCAGGAGCCCCAGTGGGCTCCAGATTATTCACGAAACTTCATCCACTGGCGGGATGAAATTTCATGTCCATTTTTTAAAAATGTAATAAATTTTAAGTGTTTATTATTAACATGTCCCATCTCATGTGACATTGTCACATGAGGGGGACATGTTAATAATTTTAATATTTTTCTATTTTTAGACTTTACTTACCTCTCACGAATCTCCCTGAGACAGGACTTTGCCTCAGGGAGCAGTGCGCTCTTTCGCATAGCACTTCCTGTCGGGCAGGCTGCTGGGCAGGCCTTAATTGGCCCGCCCACTCAAAATGGCGGCGGGCCCCGTTTCGGTGGTGGGGGTCAGCTGTCCGTCCACCGCTGAGCTGGTGGGGCCCGCATGCCATCCGAGGGCAAAATTCTGCCCAGTGATATTGAGTATTGGCGAGATTGGGGCTCGGGCAAGGGAGAAAGAAAAATGGGACTTGATAATGGGGTGCGCAGTAGCAGCGGCAAAATGGTGAGTGTAAGTAGTGTCATGAGAGCAGCAACCAGTAAAGGAGAGAGTGAAAGCCAGGGACTTTACTATGGGTAAACTGCGAATAATTGTTTCCACTGATGGACAAAGGCCAAGGATTCTCACTGGAAGGACCAAAGGGACATGTTTCACCACAAGTGAGTCCTGAGACAGACATTCAAACATCATTTAAAAAGGGAATTGTATAAGTATTTGAAAAAAGGATCTGGGGAAATTGGGTTAACAAAGATTAAAGGTAACATCAACAAGGAAGCCTAATCATGTAGATAAAAGCAAAAAAACTGTGGATGCTGGAAATCCAAAACAAAAATAAAAATAAAAATACCTGGAAAAACTCAGCGGGTCTGGCAGCATCTGCAGAGAGGAACACAGTTAACGTTTCGAGTCCGTATGACTCTTCAACAGAACTGTTCTGTTGAAGAGTCATACGGACTCGAACCGGACTCGAAACGTTAACTGAGTTCCTCTCCGTAGATGCTGCCAGACCTGCTGAGTTTTTCCAGGTATTTTTATTTTTATTTAAGCCTAATCGTGTCTTGGGCAATGCAAATGGGTTCTGGCTGTAGTGTCAGAGTGAATTTCAGTGGGTACAATTACAATAATTACAGTTAGGATATTGGTGTTACAGTTAGTTGACTGTCAGTTATGAGGATAACCTGAGTGTTACTGGTATTACAATGAGTTACTGGTGCAATTTCAATGAGTTAACATTATTACGAATGGAATCAAAGTTCCTCCCACCTCTGGATTCTCCTTTGCAAACCCCTCCCCGATCTTTGGTTTCCCTTTCACTCTGCCCTCTAGTTCCCTTCTTCGCCTGCTCGCTCTCAGAAGTTCTTGCACAATAACTGCTGGCGCAAAACCACAAGCGAATATACTCCACTAGTCTAGAAAGGTAATTGTAACATTTGTCCCGAGGTCAGAATGTCACCAGAACTGGCAACTCTAATGTTGTCTGAGTAAGATCTTCAATTACTGCCAAACTAGGGATAGTTTTTGTGCTGGACACACATGCCCATTAAGAAGTCATTTCACATATGACAGAAGAGACCTCCATCCCATCCAACTGGCCTGAATTTGAACCCAAATCAGAGGTCAAAACTGTGCCAACTTCAATCCACTGCATCACCCGGTTGGTCACAACTTTGGGGGAGGCAATGGCATAGCGGTATTGTTGCTGGACTAGTAATCCAGAGACCTAGGGTAAAATTCTGGGGACCCAGGTTTGACTCCTGCCAAGGCAGATGGTGGAATTTGAATTCAATAAAAATCTGGAATTAAATGTTTAATGATTGTCGATTCTTGTAAAGACCCATCTGGTTCAGTAATGTCCTAAATCTGTGGGCCTTACCTGGTCTGGCCTACATGTGACTCCAGATCCACACTGTGGTTGACTCTTAAATGCCCTCTATGGCCTAGCAAGTCAAAGTCACAAAAAGGAATGAAACTAGACGGACCACTCAGCATCGATTTTAGGTACCAGGAAAGACAACGGCAAACTCAGCCCCGTCGACCCTGCAAAGTCATCCTTACTAACATCTGGGGGCTAGTGCCAAAATTTGGAGGGCTGTTTCACAGACTAGTCAAGCAACAGACTGACATAGTCATCCTCACGAAATAATACCTCACAGATAATGTCCCAAACACCACCATCACCATCGCTGGGTATGTCCTGTCCCACCGGCAGGGCAGACCCAGCAGAGATGGCAGCACAGTGGTATACGGTTGGGAGGGAATTGCCCTGGGAGTCCTCAACATCGACTCTGGACCCCATGAAGTCTCATGGCATCAGGTTAATCATAAGATTACCACATACTGCCGCCGCCCTCCCCTCAACTGATGAATCAGTGTACCTCCGTGTTGAACCCCACTTGGAGGAAGCACTGAGGGTGGCAAAGTGCAGAATGTACTCTGGGTGAGGGACGTCCATCACTAAGAGTGGCTCAATAACACCACTACTGACCGAGCTGGCCGAGTCCTAAAGGACATACCTGCTAGTCTGGGTCTGCAGCTGGTGGTGAGGGAACCAACAAGGGGAAAAAACACACTTGACCTCATCCTCACCAACCTGCCTGCTGCAGATGTATCTGTCCATGACGGTATCAGTAGGAGTGACCACCTCACAGTCGTTTTGGAGACAAGTCCCGCCTTCACATTGAGGATACCCTCCATCATGTTGATTGGCACTGCCACCATGCTAAATGAGATAGAGATTTCGAACAGATCTAGCAACTCAAGACTGGACAACCATGGGGCGCTGTGGGCCATCAGCAGCAACAAAATTGTACTCAACCACAATCCGTATCCTCATGGCCATCATATCCCACACTCTACCATTACCATTAAGCCAGAGGGTCAACCCTGGTTCAATGAAGAGTGCAGGAAGGAATGCTAGGAGCAGCAACAGATATACCTAAAAATGAGGTGCCAACCTGGTGAAGCTATAACACAGGATTACTTGCGTGCCAAACAGCATAAGCAGCAAGTGATAGATGGAGCTAAGTGATCCCACAACCAACGGATCAGGTCTAAGCTCTGCAATCCTGCCACATGCAGTTGTGAATGGTGATGGACAATTAAACAACTCACTGGAGGAGGAGGCTCCACAAATATCCCCATCTTCAAATGATGGAGGAGCCCAGCACATTAGTGCAAAAGATAAGGCTGAAAGATTTGCTACAATCTTCAGCCAGAAGTGCTGAATGGATGATCCATCTCAGCTTCCTCTAGAGGTCCCCAACACCACGGATACCAGTCTTCAGCCAATTCGATTCACTCATGTGATATCAAGAAACGGCTGAAGGCATTGGATACTGCAAAGGCTTTGGGCCCTGACAATATTCTGGCAATAGCACTGAAGATTTGTGCTCCAGAACTTGCCACGCGCACCCGTAGCCAAGCTGTTCCAGTGCAGCTACAACACTGGCATCTACCCGAAATGTGGAAAATTGGCCAGGTATGCCCTGTACACAAAATACAGGACAAATCCAATCCAGCCAATTACTGCCCCATCAGTCTAGTGTTGATCATCAGTAAAGTAATGGAAGGAATCATCAACAGTGCTTTCATCAGCACATGCTAGCAGTAACCTGCTCACTGATGCCCAGTTTGGGTTCTGCCAGGGCCATTCAGCCCCTAGCCTCATTACAGCCTTGGTTCAAATATGGACAAAAGAGATGAACGCCCGAGGTGAAGTGAGGGTGACTGCCTTTGACATCAAGGCCGCATTTGATTCAGTGTGGCATCAAGGAACCCTAACATAATTGGAGTCAGTGGGGGTCGGGGGGAAATCTCTCTGCTGGCTAGAGTCATACCTAGCACAAAAGGAAGATGGTTGTGGTTGTTGGAGATCAGTCATCTCAGCTCCAGGATATCCCTGCAGGAGTTTCTCAGGGTTGTGTCCTCGGCCCAACCATCTTCAGCTGCTTCATCAATGACATTCCTTCCATCGTAAGATCAGAAGCGGTGATGTTCGCTGATGATTGCACAATGTTCAGCACCATTCGCAACTCATCAGATACTGAAGCAGTCCATGTCCAAATGCAGCAAGACCTGGACAATATTCAGGCTTAGGCTGCCACTTGGCAAGTAACATTTGCGCCATATGAGTGGCGGGCAATGACCATCTCCAACAAGAGAGAATCTAACTATTGCCCCTTGATGTTCAATAGCATTACCATCACTGAATCCCCTACTATCAACATCCTGGGGGTTACGATTGACCAGAAACTGAACTGGACTGGCCATATAAATACTGTGGCAACAAGAGAAGATCAGAGGATAGGAATCCTGCGATGAGTAACTCACCTCCTGTCTACTCAAAGTCTGTCCACCATCTACAAGGCACAAGTCAGGAATGTGATGGAATACTCCCCACTTGCCTAGATGAGTGCAGTTCCCACAACACTCAAGAAGCTTGACTGTCCAGGGGAAAGCAGCCAACTTGAAAGGCACCACATCTACAAGCGTTCACTCCCTCCACCACCGATGTACAGTAGCAGCAGTGTGTACCATCTCAAAGATGCACTGCAGGAATTCACCAAGGCTCCTTAGAGGGCACCTTCCAA
The DNA here is from genome assembly GCF_964194155.1 of Cetorhinus maximus. Classification (NCBI taxonomy): domain Eukaryota; kingdom Metazoa; phylum Chordata; class Chondrichthyes; order Lamniformes; family Cetorhinidae; genus Cetorhinus; species Cetorhinus maximus. Next base: position 34,281,813 of record NC_135900.1, read on the forward strand.
ATCCATGACCATTACCATCTGGAAGGACAAGGGCAGCAGACACATGGGAACACAACCACCTGGACGTTCCCCTCCAAGCCACTCACCATCCTGACTTGGAAATATATCGCCATTCCTTCATTGTCGCTGGGTCAAAATCCTGGAACTCCCTCCCTAACAGCACTGTGGGTGTACCTACACCACATGGAGTGAAGCAGTTCAAGGAGGCAGCTCATCAGCACCTTCTCAAGGGCAACTAGGAATGGGCAATAAATGCTCGCCCAGCCAGCGAAGCTCACATCCCATGAATGAATAAATAAAAATATAATATTCAACAGAAACACAAACAAGTAGATATAGATGATCCAAAGTTAGTTTATGTTCCTTCAAAAAAGAAAAGGAAGAATTTACACCTTTTGCAATATAGTCATTTTGACAAGACCACTGTACAGGGCAAGAGGCTAGCTAACTCAGTTGGCCAGAGTGTGCTAAAGAATTACACCAACAGTGTGACTTCAGTCCCTGTCCCAGCTGCAGTAGCATCTGGGGTCTAACTTCTTGTCTTGCCAAAAATGATGCAGCTGCCAAGTTCCCTAGATGTCTTGGACCCTCGTCATCTCTAGGATCATACAAAAACAGCCGAGAGAGTTGGGGCAGAAGCATACACCCTTCCTCCACTAGAGCTGACATACACATGGCGGGCCAAATGGTCTCCTTCTCTGCTGTAACAACTCTGTGTAATCAAATTCCTTAGTGTAGGTTTAGCTGTAAAAGAGTGACCTTCAAATACGTCAAAGCTATAAGTGATTTCAAGCACTACTACTGCACAGAGTTCACACATGGCAGGCCTCAGCAGCCATCAGGTGACATAGTAAGGAAAGACTTTGGGGGCAGATTGGCTGTGGGGACCACAATATGTGATTAATCCACAACTGTTCATTACGCAGCAGACAACACAGTGAAGTCCTTACATGATTGCTGCATACAAACAACACTACCTGCAATGTTAATTGGCTGCATGTTATCTGTGGGGGCCCAATATTATGAATGACTAGTGCTACTTAAGGGCAGTCTGCATCTCTTAAAGAGGAGGTGCATTGTGGATGCAAGTGGTGGGAATCATTTGAAAACTGAATCTGTGTTGTAATGCTTTTAGCAACAACTGAACATGATAGAGAGCGTACGCCAAGATTTTCAGAAATTACACTGGAGATCTTGGTTGAAGAATTGGAAAAAGAGAGACTTGCTGCATTTGCAGGGGGTGCAGGAGGATTTCCAAACAGCTGCTCAGGAGACACTGGGAACAAGTAGCAACAGAGGTCAATGCCATGAGTGCTGTTCCAAGAACATGGATGCATTGCGGGAAGTTTAACGATCTCACACTAATTACATATGAACAAGGAACAGGAACAGTAGGCCATTCAGCCCCTCGAGCCTGTTTTGTCATTTAATAAGCTCATGTCTGATCTGATAATAACCTCAAATCTGCATCCCGCCTACCCCCGATAACCTATCACCCCCTTGCTTACCAAGGATCTATCCACCTCTGCCTTAAAAATATTCAAAAGCTCTACTTCCACCACCTTTTCAGGAAGAGAGTTCCAAAGACTCACAACCCTCAGAGAAAAAATGTCACCTTATCTCTCTTTTAAATGGGCGATACCTTATTTTTAAACAGTGACCCCTAGTTCTAGATTCTCTCACAAGAGGAAACATCCTTTCCACATCCACCCTGTCAAGTTCCCTCAGGATCTTATACGCTTTAATCAGTTGCCTTTTACTCTTCTAAATTCCAGTGGATACAAGCCTAATCTGTCCAACCTTTCCTCGAAAGACCATAAGCCCATTCCAGGTATTAGTCTGGTAAACCTTCTCTGAACTGCTTCCAACATATTTACATCCTTCCTTAAATATGGTGTCCAATACTGTACATAGTGCTCCAGATGTGGGCTCACTAGTGCTCTGTATAACTGAAACATAACCTCCCTACTTCTGTATTCAATTCCCCTCCAAGTAAATGATAACATTCTATTAGCTTTCCTAATTACTTGCTGTACCTGCATACTAGCCTTTTGCAATTCATGCACCCAGATCTCTCTGCATCTCAGAGCTCTGCAATCTCTCACCGTTTAGATAATATGCTTCTCTTGTTAGGTGGGTGAGTTCATCTTTCATGTGGCATATCCTATCAATTGTGGCATATCCTATCAATTGCACCATTAAACATATGTTAGAGGCTTGGGGACAATCAGCACATGGTAAGACACAACAGATAATTATGCAGGAGCCAGGGCAGTTGGAAAGAGTAGCATTGGTCCTAGCTTACTGGAGGGTGAAGTCACACATTATTTCTATTGCAGTGGACTCAGATGAGGACTTTGATCAGCCAGACTACAGAAGAAAGTGTACATAACCAAATGTTTGGTGCATTGAAAAGCCTGTGCTCAATGTCCAGAAAGATAGAGGAGTCCAGCACTAACCTGGCCTGGGACTTGGCTCAGACTTTGGGGCCCACCCTTCTGACATGAAATGAGTGGTCACCCGCATCTGTGAAATCCATCAGAATGCAATATCTGGGGGCCAATTTCACTGATTCTACTGCAGCACAGACAACTTCCATTGAAGGTCAGGGTGCTGCAGTGGAAGCTCAGACTGCTGTACTGCAATTTCAGCTTCCTGCCAACATGGCTCTGGATAGAACTGTTAAAAGGAGCTTCCACGGCAGTCCATCAATCTGTTCTCCGCTTGTTGCAATTGTGTACAGCCATGGTGAGACTGCACCTGGGGTATTGTGTACGGTTTTGGTCTCCTTATCTAAGAAGGATATACTTGCCAGAGAGGGAACGCAATGGAGGTTCACCAGGCTAATCCATGGGATGACGGGATTTTCTTACGAGGAGAGACTGAGGAAACTGAGCCTGTATTCTCTAGAGTTTTGAAGTATGAGAGGTGATTTCATTGAAACTTACAAACTTCTTACAGGGCGTGACAGGTCGATATGGATAGGATGTTTCCCCTGGCTGGTGAGTCTAGAACCAGCGTAAACAGTCTCAGAATAAAGGGTAGGCCATTTAAGACTGAGATGAAGAGGAATGTCTTCACTCAAGTTGTGAACCTTTGGAACTCTCAATCTCAGATGGCTACAGAAGCTCAATCATTGAGCATGTTCAAGACAGAAGTCGATAAATTTATGGACACTAATGACATTAGAGGATATGGGGATTGCACAGGAAAGTGGTGTTGAGGTAGATGATCAGCCATGATCTAATTGAATGGTGGAGCAGGCTCAACAGGCAGAATGGCCTACTCCTGTTCCTATGTTTGCTAAGGCACTGTTCCACAAGTTGGACAATGGCTCTATGGAGTACGAGTCTGCTTTCCTCTCGGGATGACAGCATTTGTGCTCCCATCCCTGCCACTCCCCCAGTGCCCTTACTGTTTGCTGTCATCCAGCCAGCCCAGACTGAAATGCTCCAGTTCAGCCGAGCCTTCTAGGACCAGAGCTACTTGAGGTTGTCCTTCAAAACCATCTGTGATCTCCTCAACTGTAGGTGAGTAACCTAAAACGAACATTGCTGCTGCCACTGGGGTAGCACCTCGTGGGAGCACTAGCAGAGGCAAATGCACATGGAAGACAGGCACTAAGGCAATGTACAAGAATGATTCGCTTACTCATGTTTGCATTATGTCATGAATGAATTTGAAAAATTGGATTGGAATATGCATTTTCTGGTGGTTTTTTTTATTGTGTTGTTGGAAAGATGACAATATGTTGGTCATTGGCAGAGGAAAAATAAGGAGCAATGGATTGTTGGTGAATGGGGTCACTGGTAATGCTCATGAATGATTTCATCAGGTCAAGCCCAGGCACAAAGAACCTGCTACAACGTGGCATCCATTCCTCTTTCTTTTGCATTTCCTTCTCCTCTTCATTGTGTCCCTCCTCTTCAGCTTTTCACCCGACAGCTGATGGCAAGTACTGTTCCCACGTAAATGGCCAAGTCGCGCAGCATGCAACGTACTACCACAAATCTGCTCAGTGAGTGCTGCAGAGCTCCTCCAGATTGGTCCAGCCAGCAGCATTGCTGGAGGGCAGCAATGGCGTGCTCCATAATGTTCTTTCTGGCAGCTTGGCTCTCACTGTAGGCCGGCTGTGCACCTGTGTAGGTTCCAGACTGGAGTTATAGGCCATGTTATGAGTGGATAGCTCTTGATGCCCAGGAGCCAGCCTTTGACTTGTTACAAATAGGTCAAATAGAAGGTGGCACAGAGGACTGCCAAAGAATGATTTAATCATGACTGCTACTAGTATAATGGGCACTTACCTGCATGATGTGCTGCCTGTGTTCACACACCAGCTACATATTGGGGGAGTGGAATCCCATTTGATTAATAAATCGCTAAATTGACACAAGGCGTGTGGATGGCAATGTGTTTGCAGTCATCGGTATGCTGCACAATAGGAAAGAGTGCAATCAATAGAGACTCTTGTACTTACTCTACCTGCTTGTCTCTGGCAAGCAGAAATTAGTTGAAGCCGTCTCTCAGTGTATAGAGAGCCTCAGTGACCTTCCTTATACATTAGTGCACTGCAAAGCTGCTTATAATCCCAGCAGCAATCTGGAAGAAGCCAGATGTATAAAGATTAAGAGGCCAGGTCACCTTGACAGCCATAGGCCATGTGGTCCTAAACCCTGCTTTGACGTTGTTGTTTTGGTCGCAGCAGTTGGCAGACCTCAGTTGCGATCGCTTTCATGTCACAAAGACATCTCGAGCTTTGGTCATCTCCAAAGCTGAGTAAAGAAAGTAGCTCACTAAAGATCTTTGGAAGATACGAGAGCATTTGCTCCCTCCTCCCTCTTCTACCAGTCACCCTGCTTTGCATTGCCTCTCTTCATTCTGCCAATCATTCTCAATTCCAAGATGAAGACCTACCAGGCCAACCTTGCCTGGGGGCAACTTGTTTCAGGGTAAATTTTTAACTTCAGCACCAGCCAGACTACACCCTGTACACTATTAAAACTTAGCCAAGTACAGGAAACTTCAAAAATGTATAGTATCGTACCAGTAGCCAAAAAAATCTAGCAACTAACCTATTAGTTAATATTCCCTTTATGTACTGCTGGTCTGGGGTACCCCTTGTTGTTTAATGTTATGTTCAGCTGTACGAGGTTAAGAAAGACATAGGCTGGAGCCTGGCATTCAAAAATGACAACACTGGCATCAAAGGTTGATTGATGTCATAATCTGCCTACTGCATGTGCACAATCCTCTTTACTAAGATAGTGTCAGGTGCACCTTTTATTGGAAGTGAACATGCAAACCTCAGATGCCATTTGTGAGCATTAGGAGATCATGTAAGGCCTTAAAAAATGCAAGTGCTACAGAATGCAATTTCTCCCCCTTCATCTTTGATGTGTGTGCTGTCTTACTGATGCAAATTTGGGATTTTTCTATCATAGGCTGTTAGGGAAAAAAACATCTGAAGAATGAAAGAAAACAAAAATGCACGCACGCACACTCAAATAGTAAAACCATCACACAAACACATTAGACTCTCGACTGTGTCGTCACACTTTTGAGAAACCTCAAACTTATCCACTAGTCAGGTTCCCTGCACCTTCCCCACTCATTCCCACTATGCATTTCTGCAGTTCAGCAAGTGCATTTGTGACCTTTTCAGACTTATTTTTAAACACATACACACAATTTCAATTGTATGCTGTCAAAAATTGGGTGCTCATCTAATAATAAATGTTACAAAAGTCACCGACAATTAGATTCTACTGCAGAAGTATGCAGTAGGACAACTAGGAAAGCCACACAAGGAAAAGCCTTGGGCTTTACTAGTCTTCACTGACGTCACTGTCAAAGCAGATTAAATGCACAGTAATCTTGTCAATCTTAAACATCTCAAGCCAATTTAGAAATTACACCAAAAATTGGAAGAGATTTTGTCTTTTTTTTCTTAGTCTTTCAACAATTACTGAACGTTTTTTGGTTCAGAAGCTCCTGGGGTGTGCTGGATAAGAAAAAATTCAGGTAGTTTTATTAGTAAAATTGGGAGAAAACCAAGTTAAATAGAAAAGTACATACAACTGCTTCATTATTTCATTTACTATAGAGACCGAGGGACTTTCCCCCTGATGGCAAAGACAGCCTGCCTTAAGCTTTAATTTAAATGCAAATGAATTGTGCAACTTCTTGAAAAACATGCACACTCTTATTCACACTGGCAGATTATGCTTTTTGGTCAATAATGAAGTTAGTACAAGCTTTAGGCAAATAATGGTAGTCTATTCTATACAGTGTCTTTTTAAGTAATTTTCTTAAAACTGTTTCCCTGGACAAGTATGAGAAATATTTAAAAATATACAAAACTGGTCCTTCCTTTACCATAACTATATCTATAACCTACTTTAAAGAATATATGATTGTGATGACAGGAATGTTCCGATCAGACTCAGTCTACTAAATGTATCATGTGAATTCTTTTGTGACTGAGGTTGAATGGAAAATTCTCCTAAATATTTTGCGCTTTCTTTTGGAAACACTGCATCACTCAGTAAGATAAACCAGTGAAAGTGCAGGCACATTCTTGAGGAAAATGATTTGTAAACATATAAAGGAAAGAAATAAAATACATTGGAAATGAAATATAATCCTGGGAAGCAAAGTCATTTATAACAGCCAGGTGTGACTTTGAATATTTTCAAATATGCTTCAGGAAACAATAATAATAGTGCCTTTAATGTAGAAAAATATCCCAAGGCACTCAGTAGAGTTGTACTCAGACAAAAATACAAGTTGAACCATTCAAGGACATTGTAGGAAAAGTAACCAAAAGCTTACTCAAAGATGTGGGCTTTTAGGGTGAGGATTAAAAGGAGAAGAGTGAAGTGCAGTGGCAGGGAGATTTAGGCAGGCAGTTCCAGAACTATAAAAGCAATCCCCATTCAATGGTTCTGTCTCCTTCACACTCTCTGATCTCATCCTCCCTCTCCACTCACTTGGTAGAATTTAATGCACACCCTCCCCCACCATAGTGGGCTTGGAGGTGGGATGGCCCCTTTAATCGGGTGCAAAGCACAGGCTGGTGCCCGTCACCATCCTTATTTCCGCCCCGGATGGGGAAGATCATAAGTCAGCCTTTCTGCCCTAGGCAAATTGAGGGCCTCATCAAGCAAATTGAGGCCCTCATTTGGCCAATTAATGGCCATTTAAGGGAGTGGAAAGGGGTCGCATCACATGCCCTGGCCATCTGGCATACCATAGTAACCTCCCTGTGGGGTCAGGGGGAGGGCCCCTCTGTAGTAATGGCCCCACCCTCTAAGGCCTGACTGACCCGGTGAGCCTGCCCCAGTCACCTCTCTTCCAGGCCTCATCGATGCTTCTGCTCTGGTGTCTCCTGCAGCCACAACACTGGCCATCGCTCCTGGTGGTGCTGCTGGGACTGAACTGCTGTCACCCTCTGATTTACCAGCAGGTCTTAGAGGTGAGGTATTCACCTTTAAAGGCACAGGAATATCAACTGGGGCTCACAGAAATGAGCACTTTTCAGCCAACGAACAGGGCCAGTCCTACAGCCATTAAATGTAGTCCAGTGGCCCCATTCTCCCTCGCCACATCCCATACTTGGACTGTTAACTCCCCAATTCTAGACACAGGAGCTCTCACTTTCAGGAGTGTAGATAAAATGAAAGGACAGGGGATGATGCATTGAAAGTCGGTTAAAATCATAAGCATCCTTAAAAATCCTTTCCAGTCACCAAGCCATGAAGTGAAACATGATCTGGTCTCTCATTCATTACCCAACAACTTAGACAGCTTCAATTCACCTGGGGTTTCCACGCTCATATATGTGGCTCAGTGAATGTTAAAGGTCTTCTTCTTAGGCAGTCCCACTGGATCTAGAATGATCTTGCTTCCACTCTGCTTTGATGGGTTCTGAGATGGCCAATAAATCTAATGCATGATCTGCACACAGTGTCATGTGCGAGACATGTAGTAAGTACTTGGAGGGTCGGGTGAATTGTTGGAAGGTTTATGCCCTCACTCTGACACCTCGGATTCTGCCTCTGCTGTTAGGAAATAAAGACAGTTTAAGTAAGTTATGTTGGTATTTGTGGGTGTTAGGAATGAGTTTTATCTTTAATGTTTAAGTTTGAATTGTATTTCCGTATCTGTGTTAAGGAAAGTTCATGTTGAGTTTTAGTTTAACTTTAAAAAGGTGCCTGCATTTCTAATGAGAGTTTACTACTGTAAGAGAAGTTAAGCAAACACAAGAGTAGAAAAACTGGGCTGTTGCCTAGCAATAGGGGTCCAAAGAGGCAGGTCCCTCCCACAGACATATACATAGAAGAAACTAGAAACAGCAGTTTGATTTGGAAGCTGTTTGAATTCAGTCAGTTTTGAAGACAGCTGCCAGGCAGAGGCAGCCTAAAAGGCTCAGATAGCCAGTTCCAAGCTAACGTTGGTTGAAAGTAGCTGCCAAAGAGAGACTGGAGCAAAAAACTTTAGCAAAAGCTAAAGAAGAAAATCCCCAAATCCATGGGAGTGGAACAGGAGAAAGTCCCAAGCAGACCTTCTAGTCAAAAGAAGGATAGGAACCTGGAAAAGTTCCTGTTAAGTGAAGTTAAGAGTGAAGGGCAGAGAAATGCTCCAAGCTGCAAGAAGCAGAGCCAAAGCGATATAAAGGCTTGTGAGAAGTCAGAAGGTCCAAAAAGGCAACTGAAGGTCTGTAACTCTGCTGTGGGCATGTGAAGCGGTGGTGTTCTGTTAACGGCTGAGTCAGTGAGAGAGAATATGTGTGTGGAAGAAAGCTTGAATGCATGTGGTGACCCAGGGAAGCGGAACATCAGAAGGAGAGCTCGAAACCCTGGAGGTGGACTCTTGTGGAAGGCATCTGAGAGAAAGCATTGGTTTGGGAGAAGATTCCAAGGCAAGTTCTTGGCAAATGGAGACTGAAAACCCTCGTGTGAAAAATGGAGTTCAATGAGGCTGGCTGGCTCACGGGGTAGCAAGCATCTGGAGGGAGTTTAGGAGAGAACCATGGCATCTGTCACTTGGTTTCAGAGTGTGGGGTGTCTGACCACAGATTGCCAAATGGTTTACATGGACTGCGTACTTACTGTGAACATTAGAGTATAAGATAGCTTTTGTAACTTGTGTTATCCTTACAAATCTGTATATATCTGTAAAGGTATAGTTGTGGGTGAAGGAGTATTGTAATATAGTTCATCTTTTCTTGTTTAATAAATGTTTTATGCTTTTGTTAAAAGCTCATTAGCTGTCTCCAGGACTCTGTTCAGTAGCTACTGTCCACGTATCTAAACAAACAAATAAAACTTAGGATCTATCAAGCTGGGTTCCAACCTGGGATCAGGCTTGTCCAGTGGTAACCTCAGCTAGTGATCATAACATTGCATGTTCCTGACGAAGTCTCAATGTGTTCAGTGCCTTTCCGAATGAGCCTTTTCAATTTTGGTTGGTCACAAATCAGGACTCCCATGAGTTGGCGAGGATGTTTGGCCTCTGCAGGGATGCTTTAAGGACATTCCAAAAGCGATCCTGTTGCCCTCGTGAGAGCCTCCAATCACAACTGGCAGGTGTTCACTGGCCATTTTACATATGTCTGATGAACAACACATTCTATGTCATAAACCTGCCCATCGTAAAATGTTAAGTGCTCACTGAGGCTCATTGATCAACTTAAGGCCAGACTCTATGTTTATCTGGCCATGATTAGCTACTCCTATTGGGTTTGTAACTTTTAGATGTTCTGGGCCTTTGAGATATTTGGCTTCAGATTGAACCCTGGGCCATTGAGAGCTGCTAATAAGGGGCAATCTGACTGTCTCAAATCCAGGACTGGCAACCAGACACTGCAGGGGTCCCATCACTTTCAAACAACTCAGTTCTTCCCACTCTCCAACATCACTGTTTTTCCAATCACTGACTCCCTCTCTCCCATGCTCACTGTTACTGTAGTCAGAGATTCCCTCTCTCCCATGCTCACTGAATCTCCAATCACAGATTCACTATCTCCTATATGCATTGCTCCTACAATCATAGATTCCCTTTCTCCTGCACTCACTGCACCTCCAATCAAATTTTCCCTCTCTCTTGCCTTCGCTGATCTTCCAACTGCGGCTGCATTCTTCCGTTCTCTCTCCAGCCACTTTTGCGCATGGAGTTTGATGTTTAGCTGTACATTGCAGACTGCTGCGCAGCCATGCACATGAATGTCTTGGAGGGAACACTGGTCCTCACACTTGTTGGAAGTTGAGGACAGAGGGGGCAAAAGAGAATGATTTGTGGAAACTATTGTTGATGAAAAGCTAGGGTTAAAGCAGCCTAACCTGTTTGCTGCTTAATGTTTGCTAGAACATATGTATGCTTCTCTTTATAAATCTATAAATGTATAAATCAGCAACATAAACACAAATTTTCCTTGGAGATCAGTGGAGGACCTGAAAAATTGCATAAACAGCTAAAGGCAGCCACTTACGAAGTTTCTACTGTGCTTCAGCAAAGTTGTGGCAGGAAATTTGGAGAATGCTGTGGAATTTCAAAACCATAAACTTTAGGCCAAAATATTACATGCTGATTTAGTTATAGTTAAATATTACATCACAATAAAAACTAACAGGAACATTCTATGCACTGGATGGTCATATAGCATAACCTGTTGTGGTAGAATTTCTGCAGAGTTTTTCCAATTTCCTGCTGTAACTTTAATTTCTCCGGGATTTCCTGTCAAAATTGAGGTAGATGATCGGGAGAAATTCCCTGGAAATGCCAAGCGACTCAGTCTATATTAGGAATACAGTTTGGAAGAGTACATTTAAATGCAATTTCTTATTCAGTAATTAAAGAACTGGCAATGGAAACAATGCCATCAAGGGATCTTTACCCAACAGTTCACCATCCGCATTAAGCTTGTAGTTACACGTCTCTCATAAGCATGCAGATCAGGCAATGACAGCGCCAGACAAAATGCATTATTTTTTCATTTGCATTGTCCACAAAGTGACTGTTCTATGTTCTGTTCTACCATAAACTTTGTCATGGTAACCAAATTCTCTAGAATCATAGAATGATGGAATCATAGAATGATGGAATCATAGAATGATTATAGCACAGAAGGAAACCATTCAGCCTGTTGTGACTGTGCAAGAACAAATCAGCTAGTCCCACACCCTTCCTTTCCCCATTGTCCAGCAATTCTCTCTCTCTCTTCAGGTGCTTATAAAATTCCCTTTTGAAAGCCACAATTGAATATGCCTCCACCATCCTCTCAGGGAGTGCATTATAGATCATAGCCGCTTGCTGCATAAAAACGCTTTTCCTCATGTCACCTCTAGTTCTTTCACCAATCACCTTAAATTGGTTCTTGCCATTTCCACTAACGGGAACAGTTTCTCCCCATCTACTCTGTCTAGACCACTCATGATTTTGAACAACGGTGAACAACCTCAGCTTTTTCAATCTATTCTTATAACTGAAATCTCATTCCTGGAACCATTCTTTCTGAAAGAGAGCCTTCACATCCTTCCGAAAGTACAGTGCCCAGAATTGAATACTCCAGTTAAAGCTGAAACGGTGTTTTATAAAGGTTCATCAGAACTTCTTTGCTCTTTTACTCTACGCCTCTATTTATAAAGCCCAAGATCACATGTTTTAACCACTTTTTCAACCTGCCCTGCCACCTTCAACGATTTGCACACATGTACTCCAGATCTCTCTGTTCCTGCACACCTTTAGAATTGTAGTCCTTAGATTACATTACCTCTCCTGGTTCTTCCTACTGAAATGTATCATTCAGCACTTCTCTACATTAAATTTCGTCTACCACCTGTCTGGCCATTCCACCAGCCTGGCAATGTCCTCTTGAAGCCTAGAAGTGTCCTCCTCACAGGTCACAATACTTCCAAACTTTGTGTCATCTGTAAATTTTGAAATTGTGTCCTGTACACCCTAGTGTAGATCATTAATACAGATGAAGGAAAGCAGTGGTCCTAGTTCCAGCTCCTGGGATACCTCACTGTAATCCTCCAGGCTGAAAATCAATCACGACACTCTTGTTTCTTGTCAAGCAGCCAACTTCAAAACCATGCTGCCACAGTCCCTTTTATTCTACAGACTTCAACTTTGCTGACAAACCTATTATGTTACACTCTGTCAAATGCCTTTTGGAAGTCCATGTACACCACATCAACCAAATTACCTTTATTAATCCTCTCTGTTACTGCTTCAAAAACACAATCAAGTTAGTGAAACACGATTTGCCTGGAACAACTCTATGCAGGCTTTCCTTAATTAATCCAAGTGACTCTTAATTTTGCCCCAGATTATTGTTTCCAAAAGCTTTCCCAGCTACAAGGTTAACTGACTAACTTTCCTGGAGTTGTTCGATTTATCCCAATACCTGTACCTTTTTTTTGAGCACAGGTGTAACATTTTCAATTCTCCACTCCTCTGGCACCACCCCTGTGTCTAAGGAGAATTGGAAGATTATGGCCAGTACCTCTGCAGTTTTCACCCTTACCTCTCTCAGCAGCCTAGGATGCATCCCATCTGGTCCAGATCATTCTCAGGATGGCAGGCTGTTACTAGTGGGGTACCGCAAGGGTCCATGCTAGGTCCACAGCTGTTCACATCTATATAAATGATATGCACGTGGGGACCAATTGCAATATTTCCAAATTTGCTGATGACAGCAAATTGGATAGAAATGTAAGATGTGAGGAGGATGCAAGGAGGCTTCAGGAGGACTTGCAGAGGCTACGTAAATGGGCTAGAACATGGCAGATGGAATATAATGTGAATAAGTGTCAAGTCATTCACTTTGGTAGATAAAACAAGAAGGCAGAGTATTTCTCGAGTGATGAGAGGTTGGGAAGTGCAGGTATCCAAAGGGACCTGGGTGTCCTTGTTCACGAGTCACTAAAAGTTAGCATGCTGGTGCAGCAAGCAATTAAGGCAGCAAATGGTATGTTGGCCTTCATCGCAAGGGGATTTTAGTGCAGGAGTAAACATGTATTGCTGCGGTTATATGGAGCCTTGGTGAAACCTCACCTGGAGTATTGTGCAAAGTTTTGGTCCCCTTATCTAAGGAAGGATATAACTGCCATAGAAGGAGTGAAATAGAGGTTTACCAGATTAATCCCTCAGATGGCGAGATTGTCTTTGAGGACAGATTAAGAAGACAGGGTCTGTATTCCCTAGAGTTTCCAAGAATGAGGGGTGACCTCATTGAAACTTACAAAATTCTTACAGGGCATGACGGTGGATGTAGATAAGATGTTTCCCCTGGCTGGTGAGTCTAAAGCCAGGGGATAAAATCTCAGGATAAGGGGTAGGCCATTTAAAACTGAGATGAGGAGGAATTTCTTCACTCAGGAGGGTGGTGAATCTTTGGAATTCTCTACCCCAGAGGGCTGGGGTAGCTCAATCAGTGAGCATGCTCGTGACAGAAATCGAAAGATTTTTGGAGACCAATGACATCAAGGGATAATGCCACTTTCCCACACTAAGGCGGATGGTAAGTTATGATCAAATTGAATGGCAAAGGAAGCTCGATGTGCCGAATGTCCTATTCCTGTTCCTGTGGTGACTTATCAACTTTAAGTACAGCCACATCATTCTAATATCTTGTCTTTATCAATCATTAGCCCATCCAACTACTTCCCCTTTTACTATGACTTTGGCATTATCTTCCTCCTCGGTAAAGACAGATGCAAGTTTTCATTTAGTACATCAGCCATGCCCCTGCTTCCATGCATTTGCTGTTTTTCTGATCCCTAATCAGCCCACCTCTCCTCTGACTATCTTTTTACTATTTATCTGCCGATGGAAGTTATTTGGATTTCCTTTTATGTTAGCTACCAGTCTCTTCCCATACTCGTTCAGTATCTTTCATTTTCTTTTTCACTTCTCCTCTAAATATTTTATATTTATATGGTTCTATTTTATTTACTTGGTTCTCATTTCTCTCTTTTTAAGTTTTGGTCATGTGCTTTGCATGTTGTACTAACTTTGTGTACTCAATTAATTTCACACATCTTTTGCAATTCAATAAATACTACTTTTTTTGATTTAGCAGAATATAACTGAAACTGTGTTATGTTACCTAATAGATAATCAAATGATGTGGGAACATGAGAATAGGAGTAAACCATTTAGCCCCTTGAGGCTGTTCCACCATTCAACAAGATAATGGCTGATCTGCAACCTAACTCCATACACATGTATTCCATCAATTAGTTAAACTACAAAATACTTTTAAGTATTTTCAAATGTTGTGATGAGTACAGCGCTGACCAAAAATGATCCTCAGCAGGAACAAGTTAAGAATTCAGTTCCACTGTGGGTAGAGTGATGCATATGAACATGCCAATAATTTCCTCATTGATCACCCAAACAACAACAAGCCCATGTCAAAATACAAAGAAATATCTTAAGGTACACTGAGGGACAGTTGCTGACGGCCATGACCTCTGGAGGCTGACTGTTTGGAAGAACAGAGCTGAAATGAAAAACTCAGCTGGCTGAGAAAAGGGCTCAAAAAAAAGAGGCCAGTGAATCATGCGCGTTCTCAGCCCAATATCTTTCCTCTGCAGCAAAAGCAGCAGAGGCTGCCGTGCCAGAGTGGGGCTCCTGAGCCGCACTAGGCGACGCTTAACAAGAATTGACCATCATGGTGCAAACCGTCATCTTACAACACAGCAGGCTATTACCAAATATATGAAGCTTAAAAATTCTCCAACTGCAACTCAATTTATATATGATCTAGTCAGCAGAGTTCTTACAGTAACAATAGGAATGGGTTAAATTGCGAGATATAGTGCTGTTGAGTGATATTGTGCAATATATGCCAAATGCAAAATGCTGCAATTAATTCAGCAATCTACTTGTTCTCATTCTACTTCCTATTCTCAATGAGAAAATACCAAAGTGCAATTACCCTCTATTATTTCTGCTTTGCATTAATATTCAACTTGCAGTGTAAATCTGGCAAGTATGATTTCAAAGCAAAGCCTCACATCACTTTGGTTCGATACTTTTATTGATTAAAAATCCAACAAAAATCCAATGAAACCTGGTTTCCAAAGTTCTCCAGTCTCTGACCACTGTTAAACCTACCTGGCCTTAATTTAAATATTTAGCCAGTCGGAATTCTTCTGTTCATGTTCTCTAAACATTTAAATATCTAACTATTTACAGGCAAGCGCAGAGCTACCCCTCGACTAGAGCAAGTGACTCCTCCGGTCATGGAGGAGTCGACAATATGAGTGCAGTTCTGTCCGCTGGAACCTAAACTTCAGCTACCAGTTTCACACACGTAGCTGCAGTGTAAAGATACCCTTAAATGAATCTTACTCTATTTTGTATAAGATTTAAGAATATTGTGGCTGAGTTTTCATAGGAAAACCATCTCTTTGGAACCCATTTTTCATTGTTTGGATGAGAAATTAAACTGAGGCCCTGTCTGCATTCTCAGGTGGGTGGAAAAGATCCAAGAGGAGCAGAGTTCTCCCCGATGTCCTGGCCAATATTCATCCTTTAGCCAACATCATAAAAACAGATTATATAGTCATTATCCAATGCTGTTTGCTGGGTCTTTCTATGTGCAAATGGACAGCTGCGTTCCCTAGATTACAGCAGTCACTAAACTTCAAAAGTACTTAATTTGCAGTAAAGTGCTTTAGGTATCCAGGGGGTTGTGAAAGATGCTCTTATAAATGCAAGTCTCTTTTATTGTGACTGGACACATTTTGCACAAGCGAAGGCCAGCAGAAAAACATTTTGTTCTTAGGTATAAATTTAAGAATGCATCCATCCAGCAAACCAGTTTCTACCATTCTGGTCAGTAGGTTGTCAACCACACATTATTCTAAGTTAAAATGGGTATCCAGAATTATCAGGCCAGACGACATGAGAAAGTGGTGTATTGCGGCTATTTTTAACTTTTTTTCTTTTTTCGTATTGGCATGAAATTTTGTGCCAATTATTTATTCACTGCTCCAACATCGTTATTAGATCAAACGGGTTTCTCCAATGGGAATTCTCCTATCTCGGATGCTTGAAAGGCAGTATAGGCTACAAGTAAGAAGCCAAGTGAATCAAGTTGCACGAATGTTGCCATGCCCTCCAAACTTTACCCACAACATCAAGGTTGGGGCTGAGGCTGATACGTGGCAAGTTACTTCCATGCCCCAAAAGTACCAGGCAATGGCCGTCTCAAACAAGAGAGAATCTAGCCACCTCCCCTTGACATTTAAAGGCATTAACATCACTGATTTCCCCAACTTAACATCTTGAGGGTTACCAATGACCAGAAACTGAACTGGACTGTTCACATAAATATTGTGCCTACAAGTGCAGGTCAGATGCTAGGTATTCTGCAACAAGTAACTCATTGTCTGACTTGCTAAAGCCTTTCCACCATCCAAATGGCACAAGTCAGAAGTGTGACGGAATAATGTCCACTTACCTTGATGAGTTCAACTCCTGGAAGGTCATCGACCTGAAATGTTAACTGTTTCCCCTTCTACAGGGGCTGCTAAACCTGCTGAGTATTCCCAGTACTTTCTACCTTTATTTCAAGTTTCCGGTACCTGCACTATTTTACTCTTGTATTTCTGTTGGCCACAACCTGTCCACTATTCAAAAAAAATTCATTTCCATATTGCCCAAAAACTGACACCGCCGCCTCCCCTCCCTCCCCCCCACCCCCCCGATGGAATTTAAATTCAGTTAATAAATCTGGAATTTAAAATAAAAAAGTTAATCTCAGTAATAGTGACCATGAAACCATTGTCAATTGTCGTTAAAAACCCATCTGGTTCACTAATGTCCTTTAGGGAAGGAAATCTGCCATCTTTATCTGGTCTGGCCTACGTGAATGGCAGTGGACAACTAAACAACTCATTGGAGGAGGAGGGTCCACTTAATATCCCCATCCTCATTGATGGGCGAGCCCAGCACATCAGTGCAAATATAAGGCTGAAGCGTTTGCAACCATCTTTAGCCAGAAATGGATGATCTGTCTTGGCCTCCTCCCGAGGTCCCCAGCATCACAGATGCTAGTCTTCGGCCAACTCGATTCACTCCACGTGATATCAAGAAGTCGCTGAAGGCACTGGATAATGCAAAGACAATAGACCCTAACAACTTTCCAGCAAGGTAATGAAGATTTGTGCTCCAAATCTAACTGAGCCTTTAGACAAGCTGTTCCAGTACAACTACAACACTGGCATTTACCCGACAATGTGGAAAGTTGTCCAGTTATGTTCTGCGCATGAAAAGCAGGACAAATCCAAACTGGCCAATTGCCGTCCCATCAGGCCATTCTCAATCATCAGCAAAGTGATGGAAGGGATTGTCAATAGTGCTATCAAGTGGCACTTATTCAAAATAACTTGCTCAGTGAAGCTCAGTTTGGATTATGCCAGGGCTACTCAGTTCCTGATCTCATTACAGCCTTAGTTCAAACATGGCCAAAAGAGCTGAACTCACAAGGTGGGATGAGTATGGCTGCCCTTGACATCAAGATGGCATTTGACCAAGTGTGGCATCAAGAAGCCATGTCAAATCTGGAGTCAATGGGAATCAGGGAAAAACTCTTTACTGGTTGGAGTCATACCTAGCACAAAGGAAAAGGGTTGTGGTTGTTGGAGGTCACTCATATCAGTTCCAGGATGTCACTGCATGAGTTCCTATCCCCAACCATCTTCAGCTGCTTCAGCAATGACCTTCCATCCATCATAAGGTCAGAAGTAGGGATGTTCGCTGAGGATTGCATATTGTTTGCGACTCCTCAGATACTGAAGCAGTCCATGTCCAAATGCAGCAAGACCTGGACAATATCCAGGTTTGGGCTGACAAATAGCAAGTAATATTTGTGCCACACAAGTGCCAGGCAATGACCATATCCAACAAGAGAGAATCCAACCGTCTCCACTTGGCATTCAATGGCATTACCATCGCTCAATCCCCCATGATCAATATCCTTGAGGTTACCATTGACCAGAAACTGAATTGAACCAGCCAATTCAGTGGCTACCAGAGCAGGTCAGAGGCTGGGAATTCTGCAGCGAGTAACTCACCTCCTGACTCCCCAAAGCCTGTCCACCATCGACAAGTGTTACAAAACTATAATATTTTTAATAATATTATTGTGGGTTATTGTAAAGTAGGTTTATAGGGGTGAGTGTGGATGATTCTGTGTGTGCAGTTTAATGGAGTTGGAGTCAACTAGACTGCAAGCTTGGAATTATCAAAAGCAGTTAGGTGTAGAAGGAAGTTTGAAATGCTAATGCGTAAACATGGATGAGGTCTTAGCATATAGGATGTAAAGGAAATTTGCATTTTAGATAAGTGAGGGAGCTGTTTGGATTTCAAAGGGATGGTAGGATGTTTACAACTGGTAAGATAAACAAGGCCAAGCAGTGTGTTTATTTTTCCCAAAAGGAAAGAGGTCATATTGGCAACACAAAAGATGTATATATTATGGGAAAAGTAAATTTGCAAAGACATATGGAACATTGGAATTTACAGATTAAAGAGAGTACACAGCCTTGGGGAAGCCTCCAGTCATGTTTGCAAAAATCTGCTGTGTCCAGTAACTGAAGTTGGAGAAAGGCCTTTTTAATTCCACTGTCATGTGGGTGTTGTCGTAAATTTCCTGGCTTGCTATTTAAAGTTAAAATCTATTTTGGACTGTTGCCTTAAAGGAGGAGGGTGTAGTTGGGAGTCAGTTTAATTAGGAATTTTGGGATTTGTTATAGTATTAAGTAACTGTAAATTTATGTATGCACTTGAAATCTTTTCTTTTGTTATTAAATGTTCTCATTTAAGTTTTTAAATCTCTAAAGGGTGTTAGTGGACTTGTTACTTCTGAATTCAGTGCCCAAGTCTTCTCGTAATAAATACAAATTGCAAAACCATTGTGATAGTGTGGCCAAGTTTCCCTTGTGGATTTGGTCCACCTGGCATATATCACCTGCCACATTATAACACAAGGCACAAGTCAGGAGTTTGACGGAATACTCTCCACTTGCCTGGGTGAGCTCAGCTCCACCGACATTCAAGAAGCTGAACACCATCCAGGACAAAGCAGCTGCTCGATTGGCACCCCATCCACCACCTCCAACATCCACTCCCTCCACCACCGAAGAACAGTGGCAGCAATGTGTACCATTTGCAAATACTTTGCAACAACTCACCAAGGCTCCTTCAATAGCACTTTCCACACTTGCAAATTCTACCACCTAGAAGGACAAGGGCAGCAGATGTATGGGAACACCACTACCGGCATGTTCACCTTCAAGCCACACACTATGCTGAGTTGGAACTATTTCACCGTTCCTTTACTGTCACTGAGCCAGAATACCGGAACTCCTTCCCGAACAGCATTGTGGTTGTACCTACTCCACATGGACTGCAGTGGTTCAGGAAGGCAGCCCTCCACCACCTTCTCAAAGAAAATTAGCGATGAGCAATAAAAGTACTGGCCTTGCCTGCGAGGCCCATGTTCCGTGAAAGAATTTTAAAAATCAGCATGAATATGAAATCGGAAATTTTATATTTTATATACCAAAGTTATATATTGTGTCTCCCTGTGAACTGACTATTTGTCTTTGTTACTGTTTGATCTTGAGGGGTAGGTACAGGGTAAATAGTGATAAACTATTCCCATTCAAGAGAACATCAAGAAGGCACAGATTCAAAATAATTGTCAAGAGAAGTAAAAGTGATGGGAGAAAAAAAATTTCACTCAGAGGGTGGTTGGAGTCTGGAACAAACTTCCTGAAAGGGTGGTGGAATCAGGTTCCATCGAGGTATTCAAAAGGGAATTGGATTGCTACCTGAAAATAAAGAACATGCAAGGTTACGGGGATAAGGTAGGGGAGTGGGACTGGGTGGAATGCTCTTTCAGAGAGCCAGTGTAGACTTCAATGGGCCGAATGGCCTCTTTCTACACTGTAAAGGTACTGTGATACTGTGATCTTTTCTATTGATGGTTAACAAACCTGTTATCCAAACATTTGCTCATAGCATAGGCCACACTATATTTAAATCCATACTGCTGTTTGAAGTTAAGGCAATAACGAGAAGAAATGTAATACATTAGTCTTTGGTACTGAGCATGAGGAATGTACCAGTCAGAAATTCTTAAAGTTTATATTGACAGCTGCATAAGCTGTGACTAGAATACAACTTAAGTCATCTAGGCATATTGGAAATCATTTTAACTTATAATGCCATGTGGTAAACAAGCAATAGCTAATTGGCCCCACATTTTACAACCTAGTCATAGAATCTTACAGCACAGAAAGAAATCATGTGGCCCATCGTGCCTGTCCCAGTTCTTCGAATGAGCTAACTAATTTAGCCACACACCCCAGCTTTTCCTTGTAACCCTACAAATTATTCCTTTTCAAGTACATGTTCAATTGCTTTTTGAAAGTTCTTATGGAATCTGTTTCACCAAAGGTGGTGCATTCAGATGTAAACAACCCTGTGTGAAGAAATTTCTTCCAATTTCCCAGAGGCAATAATTTCTCTGTACTTGCTCCATCAAAACGCCTCAATTTTGAATACATCTATTAGATTTTCCCTTAACATGCTCTGCTCTACACATGAAATAATCATAACTTCCCTAATCTCTCCACATAAATGAAGTCCGTTATCCATGGTAACATCCTGGTAAACTTGCGCTATACCCTTTCTAAGACTCTGATGTCCTTCCTGAAGAGCGCTGCCCAGAATTATACACGCTACTCTAACCAAAGATTCATAAAGGTATAGCATGACTTCCTTGATTTTGTGTTCTACAAGTTATACTAACTGCGAGATGCACTGCAGCAGCTTGCCAAGTATCCCTTGACAGCACCTGCAAACCCGGTGATCACTACCACCAGAAGAACAAGGGCTATAGACACATGGGAACACCACAACTTTTAAGCCACACACCATCCTGACTTGGAACTGTATCACCATTCCTTCAGTGTCACTGAATCCCGAAATCCTGAAACTCCTCCCTAACAGCACTGTGGGTGTACTTATTGTCTCCTCCTCAGCATACCCTGCTCACCACCTTTTCGAGCACAATTAGGGATTGGCAATAAATGTTGGCTTTGCCAGGATCACACACCCCTCTGAACAAATAAAAAATGAAATTTAACACACTTATTTACAAAGCCAAGTATCCCCCACAATTCCTTAACCACAACTTGCCCTATCCCCTTCAAAGACATGCGACCCCACGTCCTCCTACTCTCGCAACCCCACCCCTAAAATAGTATTTAGATTATACTGCCTTCCCAAATTTTATCTCTCAGTATGTATCACTTCACACTTAACTACATTAAATTGTCTCTGCAATGTGTCTGCCCATTGCACCAGTGTGTCAATGTCCTTTTGACTCACTTAACATTTTTAACTAAGCAGTCATGTTTCGTACCATATACTAGCTTGAAAACTGCATCTCCCTGCCACCCCACCCCACTCCCCCCCGCCCAATTTCACATCATCTATGTAGAATAACAAAAGTATTGGTAATAAATAATGACCCCTGGGGAACCCTACTGCATGATTTTCTCCAGTCAGAGAAACATCCTCTCACCTGTATTCTTTGCTTCGTAACTTTTAACCAATCACATTTCCAAGTTACCACCGTCCATTATTACCACGTGGTTCTATTTTACAAATGTCTGTTATGTAGTACTTTATCAAATCCCTTTGAAAGTCCATGTTTGCATCTCCTACACTATTAACCCTCTCTGTTACTTCAGAGAAATCGATCATGTTCGTCCACATAATTTGCCTTTAAAAAACCCATGTTGGCTAACTTATGCTTTCCCAAGAAAGAATTAATATTGTCCTTGACATTGGTCTCCAGTAACATTCCCAGCACTGGCATTAAACTGATTGATCTCCAATTATCAGGTTTATCCCTCTTCCCTTTTTTTTTGAACAGGGGTATAACATAATTAATTTCCAGCACCACTCTTATATCCAAAGAGGACTGAAAGATTGGGGTCATAGCAACTAATATCTTCACCTTAGCTTCCCTAGCAACCTAGGATATGTCCCATCTGGACTGGGTGACTTGTTAGCTTTGAATGATGCCAGTTTATAGAGCAATTCCTTTCTATGTATTCTTATCCTATCCAATAGTTCTACTCTCCATTTTGCCACGGTGACATTAACTTCATCCTCCTCTTTTGAAGACAGATGCAAAGTACTCAATCCTCAATTATGCCCACTATTTCCACAAGATAATTTCCTTTTTTTGTCCCTAATGAGCTGCACTATTCCAGGACCATTATTTACTTTTTATGAGATTATAAAAGATTTTAAGATTCCCTTTTACATTATCCACTAATCTTTTCCAATACTCTATTTATGCCCTTGTAGTAAGTCAAACAAAATAAGGGATAGTTCTGGACTCAGTTTTAGGAAGCGCACAATCACTGGGAGAAAAAATTGGTGGTAGTGATCATAATTCAGTTAGATTTAAAGTAGTTATGAAAAAGGATAAAGAAAGACCAATTTAAAAGTTTTAAATTGAACTTTCCCTCTGGAATTATTCTGTGTCCACATCACTATTTGGCAGTCTATAGTAAACAGTCAGCGATGTAACACTTTTCTGTACACTTCCTTACAGTATTGCCTTAGAGCATGGAAAGCCCGGCAGATGACAGAGTGCATGGAGTTCCAGGACATTTCCCCCTTCATGTCTTTCTACAAGACACCTTCACCTTTCAATCATGCATACGACATGGGGAACAGCTCTGCCTCCATCTCAGAGTGGAGAGTGAAAATGAGATAACCCTGCAAAGTGTGTGAATGACGTGCTTTCCACAAGCACAGGTAACATTATGGATGAGGCATCACTGAATTCGGAATTGACCTGAAAACGGACAGACACTGATGAAATGTAAGCAGACCACACATGGCATTTTTTAAAAATTCATCCACGGGACGTGGGCTTCGCTGGCTGGGCTAGCATTTATTGCCCATCCCTAGTTGCTCTTGAGAAGGGGGTGGTGAGCTGCCTTCTTGAAGCACTGCAGTCCATGTGGTGTAGCTACACCCACAGTGCTGTTAGGGAGGGAGTTCCAGGATTTTGACCCGGCGACAGTGAAGGAATGGCGATATATTTCCAAGTCAGGATGATGTGTGGCTTGGAGGGGAACTTCCAGGTTCCCATCTATCTGCTGCCCTTGTCCTTTTAGATTGTAGTGGTCGTGGGTTTGGAAGATGCTGTCGAAGGAGCCTTGGTGAATTCCTGCAATACATCTTGTAGATGGTACACACTGCTGCTACTGTGCATCGGTGTTGGAGGGAGTGAATGTTTGTGGATGTGGTGCCAATCAAGCGGGCTGCTTTGTTCTGGACAGTGTCAAGCGTCTTGAGTGTTGTGGGAGCTGCACTCATCCAGGCAAGTGAGGAGTAGTCCATCATACTCCTGACTTGCTCCTTGTAGTTGGTGAACAGGCTTTGGGGAGTCAGGAGGTGGGCTACTTGTCACAGGATTCCTAGCCTCTGACCTGCCCTTGTAGCCACAGTATTTATATGGCTAGTCCAGTACAGTTTCTGGTCAATGGTAATTCCCAGGATCTTGATCGTGGGGGATTCAGTGATGGTATTGCCATTGAACATCAAGGGGTGATGGTTGGATTCTCTCTTGGTGGAGATGGTCATTGCCCGACACTGTGAGGAGCGAATGTTACTTGCCACGTGGCAGCCCAAGACTGGATGTTGTCCAGGTCTTGCTGTACTTGGGCATGGAATGTTTCAGTATCTGAGGAGTCGTGAATGGTGCTGAACATTGTGCAATCATCAGCGAACATCTCCTGACCTTATGATGGAAGGAAGGTCATTAATGAAGCAGCTGAAGACGGTTGGGGCCAAGGACACTACCCTGAGGAACTCCTGCAGTGATGTCCTGGAGCTGAGATGACTGACCTCTAACAAACACAACCATCTTCCTTTGTGCTATCTATGACTCCAACCAGAGGAGAGTTTTCCCCCTGATTCCCATAGACTCCAGTTTTGCTAGGGCTCCTTGATGCCACACTCAGTCAAATGCGGCCTTGATGTCAAGGGCAGTCACTCTCACCTAACCTGGGGAGTTCAGCTCTTTCGTCCATGTTTGATCCAAGGCTGTAATGAGGCCAGGAGCCGAGTGGCCTTGGCGGAACCCAAACTGAGCGTCAGTGAGCAGGTTACTGCTAAGCAAGTGCCGCTTGATAGCACTGTTGATGACCCCTTCCATTACTTTACTGATGATCGAGAGTAGATTGATGGGACGGTAATTGGCCGGGTTGGATTTGTCCGGCTTTTTGTGTACAGGAAGTAGCTGGGCAATTTTCCACATAGCCGGGTAGATGCCAGTGTTGTAGCTGTACTGGAACAGCTTGGCTAGGGGTGCGGCAAGTTCTGGAGCACAAGTCTTCAGTACTATTGCCGGAATGTTGTCAGGGCCCGTAGCCTTTGCAGTATCCAGTGCCTTCAGCCGTTTCTTGTTATCACATGAGTGAATCAAATTGGCTGAAGACTGGCATCTGTGATGCTGGGGACCTCTGGAGGAGCTGAGATAGAGCATCCACTCAGCACTTCTGGCTGAAGTTTGTAGCAAATGCTTCAGCCTTATCTTTTGTGCTGAGCTCCTCCATCATTGGGGATGGGGATATTTGTGGAGCCTCCTTCTCCAGCGAGTTGGTTAATTGTCCACCACCATTCACAACGGATGTAGCAAGACTGCAGAGCTTAAATCTGATCACTGGTTGTGGGGGTGCTTAGCCCTGTCTATCACTTGCTGCTGATGCTGTTTGGCACGCAAGTAGTCCTGTGTTTTAGCTTCACCAGGGTGACACCTCGTTTTTAGGTATGCCAGGTGTTGCTCCTGGCATGCCCTCCTGCACTCTTCATTGGACCAGGGTCGATCTCCTGACTTGATGGTAATGGTAGAGTGGGAGATATGCCAGGCCATGAGGTTACAGACTGTGTTTGAGTACAATTCTGTTGCTGCTGACGGCCCACAACGTCTCATGAATGCTCAGTCTTGAGTTGCTAAATCTGTTCGAAATCTATCCTATTTAGCACAGTGGTAGTGCCACACAGCACGATGGAGGGTTTCCTCAATGTGAAGCCGGGACTTTGTCTACACAACGACTGTGCAGTGGTCAGTCCTACCGATACTGTCATGGACAGTTACACCTGAGGCAGGCGGGCTGGTGAGGATGAGGTCAAGTATGTTTTTCCCTCACCACCTGCCACAGACCCAGTCTAGCAGCTATGTCATTTAGGACTCAGCCAGCTTGGTCAGTAGTGGTGCTTCCAAGCCATTCTTGGTGATGGACATTGAAGTCCACCACCCAGAATACATTCTGCAGCCTTGCCACCCTCAGTACTACCTCCAAGTGGTATTCAACATGGAGCAGCACCGATTCATCAAGTGAGGAAGGGCGGTACGTGGTAATCAGCACAAGGTTTCCTTTCCTTGCTCATGCTTGACCTGATGCCATGAAACTTCATGGGGTCCAGAGTCGTTGTTGAGGACTCCCAGGGCAACTTCCTCCTGACTGTATACCACTGTGCTGCCACCTCTAATGGGTCTGTCCAGCCGGTGGGACAGGACATATCCAGGGATGGTGATAGTGGTGTCTGGGACATTTTCTGTAAGGTATGATTCCATGAGGATGACAATGTCAGGCTGTTGCTTAACCAGTCTGTGATACAGCTCTCCCAATTTTGGCATGAGCCCCCAAATGTGAGTAAGGAGGACTTTGCAGCGTCGACAGGGCTGAGATTGCCCTTGTCGTTTCCAGTGCCTAGGTCAATGCCAAGTGGTCCGCCCGGTTTCATTCCTTTTTTGTGACTTTGTAGCGGTTTGTTAGAACTGAATGGCTTGCTAGGCCATTTCAGAGGGCATTTAAGAGTCAACCACATTGCTGTGGGTCTGAAATCACGTGTAAGCCCGACCAGGTAAGGGCGACAGATTTCCTTCCCTCAAGGACATTAGTGAACCAGATGGTCTTTTAGAACAATCAACAATGGTTCCATTGTCATCATTAGATTATAATTTTAATTCCAGATTTTTATTGAATTGAAATTCCATCATCTGCCGTAGCGGGTTTCGAACCCATGATTGTGACATATGCAATAAGTGGAGGGAGTGACCATGATTGCACCTGATTGATTGCAACACAGCTCTTAATAAAAATGAGGCAAACACAAGAGGAGATGTGGAATGGGTCATATTCTATTTACAGTTGTGCACATTACATACATGTTATGAACATGTTCCACCATTGTGCTCCTAATATTTTGTACTTTTCCTAACCCTATTGTTATGTCTTGGCACTTCCCTGACTTCCACAGATGTGGAGGCAGCCTGCTGACTGCTACACCCTGTTGTCTGTAATGACTTTGACAGGCATCTTCTGGAGGGCCGAGATCTTGGGGCGGGGGGGGGGGTGGCCGGCATGCCTTGGGTGTCCTACCGTGGGGCAGATGCACCCTCCTCGGCCTGTGGAGCTGGAGCTGGAGCTGATGGGGTTACAGGAAGAGGGGATTTGAATCGGTGGGATACTCCTGCAGTTAACTGGGTGGATGGCCCCAGGGTGTTCAGCTGCTGGTCCTCATCCTTCTGGGTGCCCAGGGGACCCTGGCTGACCCCTTGAAGAGAAGTGGCAGCTGGAGTGAGATCGAGTTGCCCCGCACCCCACTTGCATTGACGCTGTTGGAGGCCAGTTATGGCTTCAGCTATGGAGTTCAGCCCGCACAGAGTGCAGGACTGATATCCTGGACCAAGGTCTCCATGGTGGTCGCCATCCTTCCAGTGTTGACTTCACTGCATTGGCAGGACGGCGCGATCACCAGAGGCTCATCATCGCACTCAGACACAGCAGAATCGTGACCTCCAGCAATCCTCCGAGTGCCAGCGACTTCAGATGTCCATGTTTCTGCCTGCTATGGACCAGGTTGTGTGCTGTGCTAACCAGATTGTGATCCCGAGCCTGCTCTAGATCTATATCCAACAGAGATGTGTGTCTCTGCGCTGGTGAAGGGTGTGGGTGAGAGCTATTACGGGTGCTGTCCTCAGGATCCTTATCCAAGGTGCTCTCAGGGCTGGAGCTGGGGTCCCCAGTTGCCTGAGGGTTTCGGGCACGTGGCAGATGTGCCTAGTAGAGAAAGTGAGATTAGTAACGCATGGAAGCCAAGTAACATACAGGACAGTGTACTCACAGTAGCACTGACAGAGGGATGATCTGGTACAGGTCTGATCCTCACATGGGTGCTTGCCACCAACCTATCAGTCACCACGGAATCATCAACATTGCCTTCGGCCAGTGCAATGGCTCTTTCTCAAAGTCACTGAGGACTCAAGTTCCGGCACACCACCCCTGGTCTGGGACCTCTTCCTTTTACTGTGCGTGATCTTGTCCCACATAAAGACCAATGGAGAGTGTGTAAGCGATACGCATGGCAGGG
Source organism: Cetorhinus maximus (assembly GCF_964194155.1). Lineage (NCBI taxonomy): Eukaryota > Metazoa > Chordata > Chondrichthyes > Lamniformes > Cetorhinidae > Cetorhinus > Cetorhinus maximus. The sequence continues at coordinate 34,309,305 of NC_135900.1, forward strand.
CAGATGAGGAGGATGGCTGGCATTTGTGGGTAGTTTGTGGAATTATGGACAAAATGAGGTTGAGATAAGCAGATGGAATGAGACCATATGGAGAAGTGAGGGTGCATGTGAGAGAGTGAGTGGTGATGTCCATTGAGCTACCAATGAGTGAGACCCCTGTGGATGCGTGATGGTCTAGGGAGTGTGTGAGTTGAGAGTGATTAGATGGTTGACGTACCCTGGCGGAACAGGTGAGATCATTCAACCTCTTTCTGCACTGGATGGCCAACCTCTTCTGGGCAGTATTTGCACTGACCACCGTCTCCCAAGCCGGATTGGTGATGTTGCTGCCCCTCCTGCAGCTGGAAGGGGGGTAGAGGACATCATGGCGGGCCTCCACAGCATCCAGCAGGTGCTGAAGTGAGGCATCACTAAACCTGGGGACAGCACGCTTCTTAGGTTTTGCAGGCATCACGTCACTAGAGATATCCTGGGCTGCAAGGGTTGAGAACTGTGCATGCTGTGACCATGTAAATATGACGCCCAGAGTGAGGAAACAGTGACATCGCGTGGTGGCGGGTGAACCAGAGGCTACCCACCAGTGATCCGGTAGGCTTCCCGTGATATGAAATTAATGAGGCAGGATGGGGACAATACGGCGCAAAAACCCGCCACTGCGGCTGGCAGGAATGGCGCTGATTTCCACGCATGCTACCGCACTTAGTACGATTCGGGGAAAATTCAGCCCTTAGTCTTTGAATCCTCTAGTGTATCATCCTTCTGTAGAACTGTAATATCATCTTTGATCAATACAGGTACTCCACACCCGCCATTTTTTGTTAACTGAATGCATTATAGCCTAGAATGTCACTTCAAAGTTAAAGAAAATTGAGTGTGGTATAAAATATTAACAACTTGCATTGATATATTGTAGCAAAACATTTAAGGTGTGATTATTAAACAATGTTTGACATTGAGCCACATAAGGAGATATTAGGACAGGTCAAAGAGATAGCTTCTAAGGAACGTCTTAAAAATGGAAAACGAGAGATAGGAGGAAAGAATTGAGGAGGAAATTTTGCAGCTTAGGGCCTAGGCAGCTAAAGGTCTGGCCACCAATGGTGGAGCCAAGAAAACTGGGAGGCACAAGGCCATGGAGAAATTTAAAAACAAGAATAAGAATCTTAATATTGAAGCGTTGTTGGACATGGAATCATCATGGTCTGCAAGCACATTTTCCTTTATCAAAGCTTGATAAAAGTCAAAATTACCTCCATTAAATTTCAAGTGAATTAACAGGAGTCAACGAAGACTTATAAAATTAGGGAATTACTGCAATCGCCTGGAGAGTAAACAGAGAAATGAAATGTACATATGAAAACAGAGGTTGCAAAGTAATAATATAAAGAGGAGGAATGACTTTAGTTCAGATCCAGGAAAAAGAGAAGCTGCATCAATGTGCTCTTCTCTTTAACTGGCAGTGAAAGGCATATTGACAGAGAGTCTGCTAAACAACGATATTGCTGACCTAGTCCGCAATTCTGTATGGAATAGTTTTACTAAATCCAATCTAATAACAAATTTTAAAAGATACAACATAGATTCTTAAGGGCTTTTGAATTATTAGCAAACCACTATAAGTGGGGCAAAGGGCCAAGAGGCTAATAATGTCTCTCATAGCAAAGCGTTCACTGCGTTTTCTTGAGTGGATCCAATGGATGGTGCAAAGTGTAAAACTGTAAAATGTGTTATTCTTATTGCTTATGACATAATGCCTGAAGCATACAGGCAAAAATGTAAGAAGCTGCAGAAAACTCCCTTTGGTACTTACAGAGAATTAGTCATACAGCTAGAGGATATTTGGAAATTGTGGTTAGTCGGGGAGAATGTAACAGATTATAATGGACTACATTAACTGATCTTTCTGAAACCATTTCCAGATGGATCAAATGTATGTGTTTTTCTTTCTATTTGACAGGGAGTGCAAGGTTTCAAAACATTTAGAGGAATAATGCAAGCATTTTACAGGCTCTGCAAAAGCTGGAAAATCACTGCGCAGGTGAGAAACTAGATGCTCATGCTATTGCTGAACCCAATAAAATGCACATGCGCTATGAGGATGTGCCACTCTAGCAAAGCAGATATTTTAAATGCGACAGAATGGGGCAAAGTAAACACCTGCTGCTACTTAGCAGGGTCTGTGGCATAGTTTGGCAAATTAATCGCAACCATAAGTTAAGATATGACTAGTTGTGTAGTGATGATGGACATGGAGTCAGACAAAAGTGGTTGTGTCACAGAAGGGGTAGGCTTGCTTTACTGCAACCAGATCTGCTATGGACTGACCAATATATGAAAGGCAAAGCTGCTCCCATTTAAAGGCTGTAGGGACTATATATATATATATATATATATATAAAAAACACTGGTCAGAGTTTAGTTGGAATTTTTAAAAAATTCTTTCATGTGGTGTCAGCATCGCTGGCAAGACCAGCATTTTGATGCCCATCCCTAATTGCCTGTGAAAAGGAATTCTACTTTAGCAATAATGAAACTAATGTTTCAACATTTGATAATTGAAATAGTGAACAATAATGAAGGCATTACGACAAAACTATTCAACAGAGCTAAGCAGAGGTGGAAAAGGAAACAAAGGCTTTGTCAGTTTAACTCAACTGGATAACTGGATCAGTCATCAAAAACAAGGTTTTTAGAGACAGGCACCATGTTTAAAAGTGGGGCTTCAAACACAGAAGGCATTTGCAGTTAAAGCAAGCCATACATAAAATGCCATTTGGCATCCAACTGACTAATTAAACCCAGGTAGTCCAAGCCCAATGGGATGAGAGATATAGTTAATCCCAGAATGGAGTCTGACGAGATGTAACTAAAATGCTCAGACCTCAAAGCATAATCCAACTTTAAAGAGTTCACTTGATCCAGGGAATATGTTCTTGGCCACCGAGGTATGCTCGATGTTTGTCGCTCTGCACCATTTTATATAGTCAACCATATCATTGACCTCCACCACCTGTCCTCCAGCATTCCACGAATCTATCTTTCCCTAGTTTCAATACTATCAGTCCTAAAGCAACAAGCACATCTCCGGAAATTTTTTTTCTCTGCTATATGATTATAGCTAGAGTTCCACAACTGTCAGATTACCTAACATCAAATTATGGATGAGCCATAATTTTATCCAATTGAATATTAAGAAGACTGAAGCCATAATTTCTTACCTCTGCCAAAATGCCACTTCCTTGCTTTCCTTAATTTTTCACTCAGGCTGAACAAGATCATGTCCAACCCATATGTCCTTTTCAAATCAAACCCCAAGCCATTCCACTCTGAGTACATCTCCTTCCACAATTTGTACCGAACTCCATCCTTACCTAACCGTTGCTAGCACAAAAACTCTTACCCACACTTTCATCACCTCCTTGGTAGTTTGGAACTTCCATCCTTCAGAATATCCAAATTCTTCAGACTCATTGGGTTGAAGTTTCCTAGCTCATGGAGATGGGTTTGGAAGTTGGGAAGGGGCTGGGAAGCTACCAGTAAACTCTGACGGAATGGTTCTCCGATGCTATTCCCCTTCTGGGCAATTTTCCTAGGGCTGGGCTGCAATGGGAATCAGTTCCATGTAGGCATACAGGCAGTAAAGCCAATTAAGGGTCATTTTTCCCCAGCACTGCAACTTTCCTGGCATTGCATGAGTCCCCCCATGCCCCCCCAGCCCCTCACATTCTGTCAGGAGTTTGGCAATGCTGTAGACACAAACTCTCACTGAGAGGTTGATGGGCTGTGGGTCACTGAATTAATTGGCTGCAAAGCTCACAGGGAGTCCAGAAGTAAAGGAAAACATTCTTCTGGAGGGGTCAACCCTACAACCTGAGGCCCATGCAACATGTTGTCATCTTTTCCACCACTGGAGAGACAGGCCTTTGTGAACACTTCCATTTTGAAGCATCCCCTAGGTTTCCCTCTTCTCAGGTCTCTTGGCAGGGCTGCCTCCTGGACATTGCTACGGGTCCTCCTATTGGTTTCCCACTTCCCTGGTCCACTTGTCATTCTTAACTGGATAGCAAATGCAGAGGCAGCCAATTAGGAGGCTTCCTCACAAAGTTGCCCCAGTGGGCAAGGGACTCATATTTGGTCGTGACACCCGTGAAAAATTCAGCCCATTCAACCCTATCCTGATTCACAATTAGGTCATTATTCCCAACCATAACCACCGAAATGGACCTCCTGTCCTTTAAACCATTTAAGTTAAAATCCATATCCTCAAATACTAATCCCTTCAGGGATTGCCACTCACAACCTCTGCACCCAACCCTCCTGAACCTTTGCAAATCCTCTCCAGTTCTTTGGTGCTGGCTTCCTGTGCATCTCCCTTTTCTTTTAGTCCATCAGTGATTTAGCTATCTAGGCCCTGTTCCACCATAGCACTTCTTTTCCTGCTTTTATAAGTCTGTGTAAAACTCTGGTGTCAGTAAGAACCACCACCTCCCCCCCACCCAGTGGGATCAATATTAACCTTCAACCCTACAGGGTTGGGGGAGGGTTAAAAACAAAACTTGGGAAAAAGTTCCCCAACCTACAGTGTACGTGCCTTCTGCCATTTTATGCCATTTCACACTGGCAGGCTGCATGTTTTGTGGGTGCGTCCTGTTTTGGAGAGACTGAGTAGACATTATAATAGGGTACATTACTAGAGAGATTATTGTTACTGGACTAGTAATCCAGAGGCTTGGACAAATGACCATGGCAGCTGCTTCATCAATGACCTTCCTTCCATCATAAAATCAGAAATGGGGATGTTTGCTGATGATTGCACAATGTTCAGCGTCATTCACAACTACTCAGATACTGAAGCAGTCCATGTCCAAATGCAATTAAGACCTGGACAATAACTAAGCTTGGGCTGACAAGTGGCAAGCAACATTCACGCTACGCAAGTGCCAGGCAATGACCATCTCCAACAGGAGAGAATCTAACCATCACCCTTTAACATTCAATGGCATTACCATCATTCACTCTCCCATCATCAACATCTTGGGGGTTACCATTGACCAGAAACTGAACTGGACTTGCCACATAAATACTGCGGCGACAAGAGCAGGTCAGAGGCTAGAAACCCTGCAGCAAGTAACTCACCTCCTGACTCCCCAAAGCCTACCCACCATCTACAAGGCACAAGTCAGGAGTGTGATGGAATGCTATCCATTCGCCTGGATGAATGCAGCTCCAACAACAGTCAAGAAGCTTGACACAATCCAGGACAAAGCAGCCGACTTGATTGGCACCCCATCCATAAACATTCACTCCCTCCACCTCTGATGCATAGGGGTAGCAGCACAAAATGCACTGCAGGAACTCACCAAGCCTCCTTAGATAGCACCTTCCAAACCCACGACCATTACCACTAGAAGGACAAGGGGAGCAGACACATGGGAAGTTCCCCTCCAAGCCACTCATCATCCTGACTTGGAAATATATCACCATCCCTTCACTGTTGCAGGGTAAAAATCCAGGAACTCCCTAATAGCACTGTGGGTGTACCTGCACCATATGAACTGCAGCAGTTCAAAATGGCAGCTCGCCACCACCTTCTCAAGGGAAATTAGGGATGGGCAATAAATGCTAGCCTAGCCAGCGATGCCCACATCCCATGAATGAATAAAAAAATAAGCTGGGAGAATTCAAATTCAATTAAGTAAAATCTGGAATAAAATACTATTATCAGTAATGGTGACCATAAAATTACTAGATTATTGCAAAAACCCATCTGGTTCACCAATGTCCTTTGGAGAAGAAAACCTGCCCTCTTTACTATCTGGCCTATAAGTGACTCCAGACCCACAGCAATGTGACTAACTCATAACTGCCCTCTGAAATGCCCTAGTAAGCCTCTCAGTTGTATTCAAGATGACAGGGCACCATCACTAAGGGCAATTAGGGTGGAGCAATACATGCTGGCTTTTCCAGCAATGTCCACATCCTATGAATGAATAAAAGCAACTTTCAATCACTCAATGCCATTAGAAACCCAATTTACATTTAACAGTTGCCTTCTAGGCCTACAAAATAACACTGAATTTCTGCCACCCATTGGAGACCACCCAAGATCTGACCTGCCGCTGACTCAGAAGGAGAACCAGCCAATTTCCTGCCCTCCTCAACTGGCATGCTGCAATGAGCCACCAGTTTGGCACCCACAGCTTGTAGAGGTAGCATGGCTTCATGCTCATTTTGGACAAAGGTCAAATTTCCCCTGCTTTATTTTCCGTAAGTTCTTCCAAATGTCCTTAATTTTCCTTTATGATCCATTAATATAAAGGGAACCAACTTCAAACAGCATAGTCTGTGGTTAATTAAATTGCAAGTGGTCATAAAGCAATTATATTTTCTACAGAAAAATTTCGAGTTAAAGGGTAGGCTTCATTTCAAATTGATTTCTTTTAGCATTTTCTTGCTTTTCAAACCATTCTTGATCCCAGATTCTCAGACCTGTTCTTCTGCCTTTCTGGCACGAAATAGGCATCCTCTAGCTATTAATTTCTTTCCCATGATAAGATGTTTCTCATCAGGTCTTTGCTTTCTTTATGCCTCTCTACAGGAACCAGTGAATCTCCCTGCTTCACTGAAATGATGAAATCGAAACATAAGCACAACAGTGCTTCACAGATCACCAGCCATGGATTAACACAAGATACTTGCTGATGAGATCCATCTTACTTTGTCTATCTAGAACATTATACAAAACAATTAGGTGCTGTGGAGGAGTGAATGATTGCCAGATTTTCGCCTCCAGCATTCTGCCCAGAAGTGCATTCAAGTGTTGATCACTCTCTCTGCAAAGAACCACCGCCTGATCTCAGTGCTAAACTTTTCCTGGTTTGAACCTACATCATACTGTCCTACATTCACTACTTTTTTTTGAACAGAGGCATGAAGGCTTAACTTTTTCCATACCAGATACAAGGTTATATGTCTCTATAAAATCATGTCACAAATGCTGCCTTTCCAGGCTAAAAAGCCCAAGTCTCTCTAGTGTTTGCTCATTATTCAGATTCCTGAGATTAGATCAGCCCCATGGCTTTTGTCTAAACGACTTTCAGTGGTTGAATATCTCTCGATAACCAGAAATGGTGTTGTTTAAGTACCATACAGTTCCATCATAAAATTGCATCTGACTTGTATTTTACTATTTTGGCTATGTAATTCAAAATCCTGTTGACTTTGTTAATTCTGCTTTGCATTGGTAGGATCCTGTGCTTTTAGCCTACTTCTGTGCCAGAATATTTTCTACAAATTATAATGAATGCAAAACTGATTTATGAATTTTTTTTTTGTATTTATACATTCACAGGACGTGGGCATCACTGGCAAGGCAAGCAGCTATTGCCCATTCCTAATTTCCCTCGAAGCAGTGGTGGTGAACCGCCTTCTTGTACTGCTGTAGCCCGTATGAAGAAGTTACTCTCTCAGTGCTATTAGGGAGGGAGTCCCAGGATTTTGATCCAGCAATAATGAAGGAATAGCATTATAACGTCCAAATTGGGACGATATGTGACTTGGAAGGGAACTTGGGAGTTGGTGGTGTTCCCTTAGATGGACAGGTGTGTAGAGGCCATGGATTCAGGAGATGCTGTCAAAGAAAAATTGACAAGTAGCTGCAGGGTACCTCATACATGGCACACACTGCACAATGTGCCAATGGTGGAGGGGGCGAATGCTTAAGGTGGTGGATGGGGTGACAATTCAGAGGGTTTGTCCTGGATAGTGTTGAGCTTCTTGACTATTATTGGGGCTGCACTCATCCACGCATCACACCCTGACTTGTGCCTCATAGGTGATGGAAAGTTTTTGGAGAGTCACTCGCCACAGAATACCCAGCCTCTGATCTGCTCTTGTAGCCATAGTATTTATGTGACTGATCCAGTTAAGTTTCTGATCAATGGTGTTCCTTGGTGTTTATGGTAATGTCACTGAACATAAAGGGAAGGTGATTAGATTCTCTCTTGATGGAGATGGTCATTGTCTTGCATTTGTGTGGCTCAAATGTTACTTGCCACCTACCAGCCCAACTGTTTCATTTTCTGAGGAATTGTGAATGGAACAGAATACCCAAACTGAACATTGGTTTAAACGCTGCTCGACTAAATGCTGTGTAAGTGCTGGTTGATGGTACTATCGATGACACCTTGCGGATGATTGAGAGCAGGCTAATGAGATAATTGCTGGGTTGGGTTTATCCTACGTTATGTGGACAGGACATACTGGGCAATTTTCCACTTTGTCACATACTGCCAATGTTGCAATTATACTGGAGCAGCTTAGCTAGAGGTGCAGTTCATTCTAGAGCACAACTCTTCAGCGCCTCACCTGGGATGTTGTTGGGGCCCACAGTCTTTGCTGTATCCCGTGCGCTGAGATGTTTTGTGATATCATGTCAAGTGAATCAAATTGACCAAAGATTAGCATCTCTGATGGCGAGAACCTGAGGAGGAGACCAGATGGATCATCCACTCAGCACTTGTGGCTGAGGATGACTGCGAGTGTTTCAGCTTCATCTTCTCCACTCATGTGCTGGGCTCTGCCACCACTGAGCATAGGGTTGGCCATGGAACCTCCTCCTGTTCATTGTTCAATTGTACACAGTCATTCATGACTGGATGTGGCAGGACTGCAGAGCTTTGATCTAATCCATTGGTTGTTGGATTACTTAGCATGCATGTTGTCCTCTGTTGTAGCTTCATCAATTTGGCACCTTAATTTCAGGTACGCTGCTCCTGTCATGCTCTGCTACACTTCTCATAGAACCAGATTTGGTCACCTGGCTTGATGATAAAGTTAGAGTGAGGGATGTGCCAGGTTGCATATTACGGCTGAATACAATTCTGGTGATGATAATGACCCACAGTGCCTCATTGATGCCAGTTTTGAGCTTCTGGATCTGTTCTGAATCTATCCCATTTAGTGATAGTGTCATACACCATGATGGAAGGTGTCCTCAAGGCACAGCTATGACTTTGTCACCACAAGGCAACTCCTACCAGCACTGTTATGGACAGATGCAGCTGCGACAGTTAGATAGGTGAGGATGGTGTCAAATCGAGTTTCCCCTCGTCTTGGTTCTGTCACCAGCTTCCGCAAAGCCCAGCACGGTAGTTTAGTCAGTAATGATACTATATAACTAGTCTTGGTGATGAATACTGAAGCCCCCACCCAAAGCACGTTCTATACCTTGCTACTCCCAGTGCTTCTTCTAAAGTGGTGTTCAACATGGAGTACTGATTGATCAGCTGAGGGAGGGTGGTAGGTGATAATTAGTAGGAGATTCCCTTGCCCATTTTTGACCTGACATCATGAGACTTCAGGAGTCCATGTTGAGGGCACCCCAGACCATGTCCTCCAGCTCACTGTGCTGCCATGTCCAGTGGGTCTAACCTGCTAGCTGTCACAAGAACTGTGATTGAGGGGTCTGGGACAATGGCTGATGGACACAATTCTGAGACTGTGACATTTCCCACCTATTTCCCAATCTACTTAATTTTCCCTCCCATTAACCCAATGCAAAAGAAAATCAGGCATATTGCATAATGGGCCACTAATGCAGAAGTTTTACACCACTGTCCGAAGTTAAAATTATCTCCAATAGGTGTACATATGTGCATAGATGAAACACAAGTACCACACAGCTTTCAAAGCAAATTGAAATGGTTCTCAATGAAAACAAGTTGAACATACTGGATATCTCTTCTGTAGACAGTGAAGTACATAGTGCATTTAAATGGCATTCTGGCTTGCTTCATTGGTTTCCCTCCCCACTGGTTTCAACCTGCCAAATAATTCCCATCTATTTCAGTGAATTCTCATATGAAAACCTATTTTATTTACTTTATCTTCAATAAAATGGTTCAGTGAGCATTAGTAACTTTGAGACACAAGTTTCAATCGGTCCTCTGGCAACTACGTCAATCTCTATTAGTCCTACTGTGCTAGAGAGTCAGAGTTAGACAGGGCAGCTGTGAATGACTGAACAGGGCCTCCTAGAGCAGCAGTGGATAGAAGCAAAACACTCCCCAGAATATACAATGCTTGTACAATAATACAGATGTACAATGCAAAATCCCAGAAGCTATTTATGGATGTTGACAGTGGAAGGAAAGGATATTAGACTCAAAGTTGATTTTACATGACACGTACGACAGAAATCACCTGTCTCACAACAAAATAGAAATGTTTAACGTTTCAAGTTATCAGTAACAAGCTAAGAATGCACATTGAAACAAAAAGGCTAATTCACAAGGTACAGTAATAAATATGTCAGATAACTCTGGGGAAATTAAAGTATAAAATAATCTGATGGCCAATCCTCACAAAAAGAAGAAATGCCTTGAAATGATTGTGTTTTTACTGAAAACCTACAGGCAAAATCATTAGCACTGGGACAAATAATAATCTGTGTCAGAATACAAAATTGCTTCTAGCTGTGAGCACAATGCAATCATAAGCAGTTCATTTTGCAAATGTAAATATCAATTTACATGCAATTTCACAATGTTTATGCACATTTGGGTTGGAATAATGGTTTTACACAACACACTGGTAATTCTCGGACCATTTTCCTCGTCTTTATGCACAGTAAACTGTCTTGTTAAAATATCTCCAAATAACATGGCAAAGTGTCTTCACCATCACTGTTCACCTACCTGATCAGTGCACGTGAGACAGTATTGATAGTGAGCTAGATTTTCACTGACTGAATGAAAAGTAGCTGTTAATTCATAATCAACCCCTGACTACGTTATGCTTATCCTAAACATAGGGTCCTCATTTTACTTGGAAGACACTTTGCAGGATGCACTATGGGGTAACAGCCTGCACATGCACTATAGCAATCCAAGCTTTGGAGGAATATGGAATGCCAAGTGCACATGCTGTTCAAAACATGGTCACATCCATATCAATTCCTCAACACTTAACATACTGTGTATATTGTTTGCTTGTAACACACAGCTGCTGTCCACAGGGATAAACACTTTTCCAAATCTAGCAGAAAATAGCAAATTGCCTTTGGTTTTTTCACAGTTGCCAGTGTCCTTTTATTTAAGCAGAGGTGGGATGAAGGAAATGTTAGGCACATAAAAAAAGCATTCGAAGGGCCAGAACAGCATTTGTAAGCAAGCAGACAGCTACGTCTTAAAGCAGTCTGGAAATTCACAGGAAAAGTCGGTCAAATGGTAGTTAACCCTCAAGGTGAGAACTGTGACATACAAGGCCACAGTAACTCTGCAATTCTTCAGTATTGGATCATTCCAATCAACTACAGAATTGGATTAAAAAAATCCATCAATTCAAGAGGTGTCAAACAGAATGATTTTAAGGAGACTTGTGTAATGAGAAAGGCAGGTGATGAAAATTAAAAATTGAATACAATCAGATAAAGGGATCAATTTTCATGTCAGATGTACGAAACACGAGTTGGGCCCTTTCCTGACTTTCAAAACGCACACCCGACTCATGACTAATTTTGCCTGAGATATTTGTGTTTTCGCACAAGGTTCAGAGTGCAGTTTACAAGTTGTGATGGAGTGCAGGTGCAGAGGTCGGCTGGTTAGAAGGCCCAACTTGGTTCTCAGAGACAGCAGCCCAGCTCTCAACATCATTTGAAGGCCCCTAAATCTCATGCCTCACCCCCATGCCACCCTCGATCCTTCATGCCCCCTCATAGCCTCCATGCCACCCCTTGCCCTCATATCACTCATGGCTTCTCTATGCCCCCACAATACCCCCTCAGATCCCCATTCCACCCCATGCACCCTTCTTGCCATCCCCCCCCCACTACCCCATAGCCACTCACCCAGTACCTTCTATGTACACCCCTCAGGAGCCATGCAATAGCAATATAAATTATTTTAAATGCAGGTGCAAAAGAGAAACTAAATCTGTAACAATCTAATAAAACTCTCAATCAGCAATCTGCTATTGACAGTACCAAGAAAAAAATTGTATTCCAATAGGAAAAAAAAGTGGCCATTAAGTTCTGTAAACAAACAACCATGTACTAAGAAACCACATCACAGGCATTATATTACATTTTCTTACCTCTAAACTGTTAATAATTTCCATGAGCAGCTATGTCAACAAACCACCTGTTGAGCTTGACGTTGGGCAACTTTTGGAACTCAACCAAGCATTCATAATAGCTACAGCTATCAAATAAACCATTACAACAATAAGACCATGAAATTGAAAGAACAGATGGTGTTACATTTCCATTTCAAAGCAAATTGCCTGTCAGTCAATGGAGGGAGCAGCTGCTCAGATTTTTTTTTCAAAGTCAGATGTCTGTACATTTAAACCATAGAACCAAACATAACTGGAAGGTATACCAACACCTTTCTCTACATTTTTAATGCATGATAGCACTTTCTCCAATGGAAAAAGTAGCGTATTACATGTCAAAGCTAACACAATGCTGGCCAATGTAATGGTCAACTTACCTTTGCAGGACAGAGCCCTGTGATGAATCACTGCTTAAAACACATCTACATTACATGTAGAATCTAATAGTGACATCTGAAGGTATCAGAACGTTTTACTTATCTGTCAGAATGTTTCCGATTCCTCAACAAGCATCCCCCAGTGGTCAGGAACTCTCCATGGAGGCGCATTTTTTTGCACTTCCAAAACCCGGACCAGCACATGTAAATAGTGTGCCAGAGGAAATAAACTTTTCCTGTGGTCTTCACGATAGGAACCCCAACCTCAGAAGAAGTGCACTTTTGTTTTGCACCCATGGCCTTCCCAACCCACAAGAAGATCACATAAAATGGCAAATGATCACAAAGACACAGGAAAATTGTTTTTCCCATAAAAACAACTATGTTCTGTGCTTTGTGAGCCAACTCCCACCTCCATCAGGAAACGGAAATCTGGCCCATAACCTCTACAGAGCGCAAGACCTCAGAATTCTCAATCAGAATTTCGCTGCCTAACTACTCAGGGTTTCTCCGTCACACAACTGCATCCACAAATGTGTCCACAATGTATGTTTTGTGTTTTTTCTTTATGTATTGTTTACACCTATTCTTGCCCTTCTTTGTGTATCTGTAGAAGGGCTTTCTGTTTGTCTCTCTGGTAGCAGTGCCACTGGAATAAGGTTGATTGCCTATTTCTGATCTGAAGCAAGTTAATTTCATGTTTGCGCAGAGAGAGGCTTAAAATAATGCATGTTAATGTTTTCAATCTTGAATTTAATGGAGCTGCTGTTTGTGCTCAGAATTTAAGGGGTTAAAGTTGATTAAATATCGTTAGAACCATTCCATTTTTTCTACAATTTATGGTGATATTTTTCATAGCAGTAATTCAGTATCAGTATACCACAAGGAAGTTGTAAAATAAATATAAAACTTAAAAATATTGAAATACATTGTTGAAATTAATGTCTTGAGGGTATAGAAGTATTTTTAATAATGGGTTATTTTATTACTAAAGGCTACAGCAGAAAAAAATAAGAGCATAAGAAATAGAATCAGGACTAGGCCATTTGGCCCCTCAAGCCATTCTGCAATTCCATAAGATCATGGTTGATCTGATTGTGGCTTTAACTTCACTTTCCTGCCTGCTCCCCATAACCCTTGATTCCCTTGTCAATCAAAAATCTGTCCAATTCAGCCTTAAATATATTCAATGACCCCGACCCCAAGTAATGAATTCCAAAGGTTAACAACTCTGAGAAGAAATTCTTCCTTATCTCCATCTTCAAAGGGAGATCCCTTATTTTGAAACTGTGCTGCCTGCTTCTAATTTCCCCCATGAGGGGAAGCCCCCTCAGCATCATATATGATTCAATAAGATTACCTCTCATTCTTCTAAACTCCAATGAGTATAGACCCAATCTGCTCAACCTTTCCTCAATGACAACCTCTTCATTCCAGGAATCAACCTCGTGAACATTCTCTGAACCACCTCCATTGCAAAATATCCCTTCTTTACAGAATAAGATCAAAACTGAATGCAGTACTCCAGGTGTGATGTCTTAATAAATTCTGTCACATTTTCCCTGCAGCACCATGCACTAAAAAGTTCACCCACGCTCTTGATAACCTTTGATGATACACAAACCGACATTATAAAAAGAGCGGGAGAGAGGAGGGCCCAGAGATCGACAGCAGCACCTAAAAGAGTTAACTAACCTGTGGCTCCAGAGTGACCGATCACATTCTGAGAAAAATCGAAGTGTGATGTTACAGGAAAACAAGTAGTTGGTTGGTGAGTATTTTTCTCATTTATTTTTCTTTTTAGTAATTGTAAGGTTTTATTAGTAGTAGTCAAGTTTACTAATAGTAGTAAAGCTTATAAGATTGGCTGGTGAGTATTTCCTATTTATTTTGACTTGGGAATTTCAATTGGGATAAGTAGAATATTTGTTGAAATAATGGGCCTGAACTTCTGCAGAGTGGCAACCTGAATGGGATTGCCACTCCGCTCCCACTTTTTTACCTTGGAATCTTTTCAATCCTGCCTCACCCAACCTTCTGATTCAGACGGGGCGAGAACTGTGCAGGGCAGCACGCTCTTGAGGCTTTAGTCAAGCACTACAAAATCGGAGTTAAAAGGCCACGCCTGATTTTTTACGGTGCCGGCTGCTGTAAATCAGGTAGGTTTGAAGGTCCAGCCGGGGAGAAGGTAGGTTTGTCAGGTAAGTGGAATTTGGGATGGGGCGTGGGGTTGGGTCAGGCACTCGAGAGGGAGGTTGGACAGCCAGGGAGGATGGGGAAACACGGTCAGGGTGGGTGGGGCAGACAGTCGGAGGGAGCGGATGGTTGGGGCTGGGGGGTTTGGGCGGGCACACAGTGGAGGTAGACAGGTGGTGTGGGGTTGGATGGCCTGGGAGGAGAGCACACAGGCGATGGGCATTGGAAAGTCAGGGACAGGACAATCAGAGGAGGGGGGGTAGTCGGGGTTTGGGGAGGGTTGCCGGGGGGTCAGGGTTGGGGGTCGGGTGGGACGTCCCTTGGGGGTGTTGGTGTGGGTCTGTACAACAGTTACCCAGAAGCTAGAAGTGGTTTTAATTCTTCTAACTTTCTCAGCATATCTATTGGTCTAAGACGGTACCATCCAAAGTGTACGATTTAAATCACATTTTCGCATGGTTCCCAGTACAGGGCAATTGTCCATCAGAAGTTTGTACGTCCAAGGCAATTGCCATGCAAACTTTACCTGGGGACTTCCAGCAGAGTGGGTTCCCTGCGCATCTTTGAGGCTAGCTACACCACCCCAAAGCTCAGACGTTACAGCCCAATAAGAATATAAGCACAGGTAGGACTAGAGACATCAGTTAATTATTTTACTGATTAAATTTTAATTAATTAAACACTATGAAGAGGGCCAGGTGATGTGTGGGGGCTGCAGAATGTGGGTACTTATGGCCACATTTGTGATCCAAGGCAAACATGTGTGCAGTAAATGTTTGCAGCTGGAGGAACTTCAGCTCAGAGTCATTGACTGGAGGCTGAGCTGCAGACACTGTGACACATCAGGGAGGGGGAAAGTTACTGGACACTTTGTTCCAGGTCACATCCCATAGGATAGGGTCATCCGATTTAGTCCATGGTCAGGGACAGGAGGGTTTGACTGCAAGTGAGGTACATATGGAGATCAAGAAGGTAGAATTTGATTAACTTCAACCCTTGCAAATGTCCAACAGGTTCAAGGTTCTTGCTGCCTGTACAGATGAAAATGGGGGCTACAGGGTAGATGAGCGAACTAACCATGGTACCATGGTACAGAAAGCAATTTAAGCAGGGAGAGTTAATAGGAATGTAATGATGGTAGGAACATTATAGTCACAGGCATAGACACAGTTCTCTGCAGGCAAGAGCGCGTGTTCAGAAGGCTGTACTGCCTGCCCAGTGCCAGGGTTTGGGACATCTCTGGTGGGCTGGAGAGGAAGTTGTAGTGGTGGGGGCGAGGGGGTTTGAGGATCCAGTTGTCATTGTCCATGTAGTCTTACCTATGTTGTTGGCACCTAAGAAGAAGTTTCTATATAGAGTATGTTAGAAGCTTGGGGTTAAGTTGAAAAGCAGAAGTTCAAATCTCTGGATTATTACTTGAGCCACAACCAAATTGGAGTAGGGCAAATAAGATTAGAGGGATTAAATGTGTGGTTCAAAAATTGATGTGGGAGAAATGGGTTCTGATTCATGAGCAACTGGCACCAATACAGTGGAAAGTAGGAGATTATTGATGGTCTTCACCTAAACCATGCTGATACCAGTGTTCTGGCGAGTCATATAACTAGGTCAGTAGAGAGGGTTTTTAACTAAATAGTTGGGGGGATGGGGGAGGAGGGATCAAGTGAGGGGAGATGTGATAAATTAAAGACAGAGGACAAGGCAAGGAAATAAGGTGGCAATACGGGAATTGATCATCTAAGTTTAGCAGGAAGGGGCACAGCATATAAACTTAAGAGTGCACCAGCAGATAAGGCTAGAAGTTAAAAAAAAGACAGAATTATAGGCACTCTATCTGAATGAAAACAGCATTTTCAACAAGGTAGATGTATTAATCACACATGGAAGTAAACAGGTATGATCTAATTGCTATTACAGAGGTGGCCAAGGCTGTGAACGGAATGTTAAGGGTATTCGACATTTAGGAAGGATAGGCAAAAAGGAAAAGGAGGTGGGGTAGCACTGTTATTAACTGATGAATACAGTACATTTGTGGCAGAAGATCTTAGATCGGAAGATCAAGATGTAGAATCAGTTTGGGTGGAGCCAAGAAACAGCAAGCGGCAGCAAACATTGGTAGGAGTTGTTTATAGGTCATCAAACAGTGGTGGTAATGCAGGGCATGATATAAAACAGGAGATTAGAGATGCATGCAACAAAGGTAATATGCTAATCATGGGGGACTTCAATCTGCATATCAACTGGATAAATCAAATGAACACTAATGCTGTGGAGAATGAATTCCTGGAATATACATGAGATGGTTTTCTAGAACAGTATGTTGGACCAACTAGAGAATTGCTATTTTAGATCTAGTATTCTACAATGAGAAAGGGCCAATTAATAGTCTCACTGTAAAGGAGTCTCTAGGGAAGAGTGACCATAATATGATGGAATTTTACATTAAGTTTGAAAGTGATGTAGTTCAATCCGAAACCAGGGTCTTAAACCTAAACAAAGAAAACTACAAGGGTTTGAGGGGAAAATTGTGCTGTGGTAGATTGGGAAACCACATTAAAAAAGGTATAATGGTAGACAGGCAATGGCTAATATTTAAATAATTAATCCATGGTTTACAACAAAGTTACATTCACTTGAACCACAAAAGCCCAGCAGGAAAGTTGTTCCAACCATGGCTAACAAAAAAACTTAAAGATTGCATTAGATCAAAGGAAGACGCTTATAAAGTTGCCAAAAAGTAGTAAGTCTAAGGAATTGGGAGCATTTTGGAGTTCAGCAAAGGAGAGCCAAGAAATTGATAGAGGGAAAATAGGATATGAAAGCAGACTAACGAGAAACATAAAAATGGACTGTAAAAGCTTTTGTAGGTTTGTAAAAAGGAAAGGATTAGCAAAGACAAATGTGGGCCTTCTACAGGCAGAGACAGGAGAATGGATAATGGGAAATAAGGGAATGGCAGAGAAACTAAACAAATACTTTGTGTCTGTCTTCACAAAGGAAGATACAAAAACCTCCCAAAAATAATGGAGAACCAAAGAACTAGCGAGAATTCGGAATTGAAAGAAAGAAATTAGTGTTAGTAAAAAAGTAGCACTAGAGAAATGAATGGAACTTAAAGTTGAAAGAGGTGGCTGCAGAGATGCTGGATGCATTGGTGGTCATCTTCTAAAATTCTATAGATTATGGAATGGTTCCTGCAGAATGTGTTCCTCATAATAAGTGCTTGTCATGGAGGAATGAGTCCAAAGCTAGTCTTTTACCTCAAGCAGGTTTATTCTCAAGACAGCTCTGCAGTGTAGCTGGCTCTCCCAGTCTCTTCCACACTGGAGTGTTACAGCTCTACCCACGTATGGGTGAGCCAATGCCCATCACCTGTTTAACAAGGCACTTGTCGCAACAATGTAATTGCTATACAATGTAATTGGCAGTCAATAAGAAGATTGTTATTGGGCCTGGACAGTGTAATTACTGAAACATTGACAGAATGGACAGTAGCAATGTAACCCCACTATTTAAGAAAGGAGGAAGAGAGAAAACAGGGAACTAAAGACCTGTTAACCTGACATCAGTAATAGGGAAAATGCTAGAATCTATTATAAAGGATGTGATAACTGAACATTTACACAATAATAGTAGGATTGGGCAGAGTCAACATGGATTTATGAAAGGGAAATCATGTTTGACAAATCTGTTAATAGTTTTTTTGAGGGTGTAATTGGCAGAATAGATAAGGGGGAACCAGTGGATGTGGTGCAATTGGATTTTCAAACTATTGGGGCATCGCACAGAATCTCTACGACTTCACTGATTTGTAGGGAAGCCTGTAACTTGATCTCAAAAATTGCTTCCTCTGCCCTCTTCCCCAGGGCAACATGGACACATTCACCTTGCATCCAGGTAGAAACACTAATGTTCTATCTTTGATCCCAACTTCCTTTCACCTTAGAAGTAAATGGACAATTTACAGCACAACTGTTTACAAACCAATACCTATGACAAATTTCTGGGGCTTTGGGAGACTTGGGGTCTACGCATGGTAAACCCAGATGCTGCCATCGTCGCCAAGCATAAATACCTTACACATTTTTCTCAGTAAAACAATCTAAACCCTCCTTTGATCGCTAGCAATCAATCCACCCAGGCTTACTGTCAGGCAGACTTTAGTACAGGTCACATTTACCCTTCATTTACCCTAAATTTAAAGCACTCATCCCCAAATATAGTAATCTTATAAACCTCATAATTGCAACAACATATTTCATCTTTTAATTACTTTTTGAAAAGGGCAACTATTAGCTACAAAGATTGATATTGTACAAGTACAGCTACGGGTTTTACTTTGTTTTCAATAATTAAAGACATGGTCGCTATAAAAACTCTTAACCTTTCAAACTTGCATTCACTCTCAACACTGACAAACCCACTAGTTATCTTAATATCTTTCTACTATTGAAAGACCTTTCATCTTCCAAAATACATGTGTTTTTCTTAAATCACCAAAAATTAATTTCTGGACATTTTAATGTGTATAATAAAAGATTTGCGAAAGATTAAGCATTACTTAATTTAAAATATCCTTGAAATAATCTTTAAAAATGTGATAGTTCATAGTAAATCAAAATTACTACTAAACTCTTAAGAGCATTAAGCAAGAATATTCCTTAATATCTTTGGCAAAATCAGCCAAATGTCAGAGCAGATATAAGCATCCAAAGACCTCAAAAGTACACAAAGAACTGAAGGAGAAGGCCATCAATCCAATGGATAAATGGACTTTCGTGGACTGATACTGTCAATGCCAGTTTTCTAATTGGGCACAAAGTATCTTTTCCCTAAAAAAGGTTGTCTTGTAGACTACATGAATTAACATTTTTGTAAGAAATTTGTGTTTCATTCATTAAAGAACTGCAATAACAAAAATGCGTAACATGAAAAAAATAGCAATATACAAGAAGTGCCATCCATTTGACTTCCATGTGAAAAATTGTAGAAAGGCAGTAATTAATTGCATTTCAATTATTTAAAATGAACTCCTCTCTCCTATATACACAGTGACCTATATGTTTCACTTTT
Source organism: Cetorhinus maximus (assembly GCF_964194155.1). Taxonomy (NCBI): domain Eukaryota; kingdom Metazoa; phylum Chordata; class Chondrichthyes; order Lamniformes; family Cetorhinidae; genus Cetorhinus; species Cetorhinus maximus. Next base: position 34,329,065 of record NC_135900.1, read on the forward strand.
GGTGATCTGACATTCATCTGCAGGGCAACAAGACTTGCATATCCGCCACAGAGATGTGTCTTGGTTCTGGTAAATCATCCAGCCTCAAAGAAATTAACATGCTATAAGTGGGCTCCTTTGATGGGTGGCGCAGTATGATCTACGCTTTCTTCTACTAAAGATTCAAAGCCATAGTAATGATGGATGTCAGGGACTATACCTGGTGTCCAATTTGCTTTGGTGCAAATAATGGAAAATGGATTGGAAAAGATGTTTTTGTTATTTACATCCAGTTTTGACATGCTGCCAAATGCTGCAGGAATTCAAATGTATACAGAGAGACAAGGTGGATTTTGTCCTCTATTTTCCACTCCTGCTTGCAATATATTTAAAAAATCAGGGGAGAGCACGTGTGAGATGCTTTATTTCTGCATCTGTACACACTTAAGCCAGAATACTGCTACTGCCCATAATTCCTTCTCATATCCAAACATGTTCACCCATCACCCCTTTGCTCACTGACTCACACTGGTGTCTGGCCCAGCAATGCTTCAATTTTAAAATTCTCATCCTTGTTTCCAAACACTTCATGGCCTCACACTAATCTCCCGCTGTCATCTCCTCCAGCCCTACAGCCCCTTGCACATCTCTGATTTCCTTTGTTCCACCATTGGCAATCATCCCTCGAGTTACCTTGGCCCTAAACTCTGCAATCCCCTCCCTAAACATCTCTACCTCTCTCTTCTCAAGGCTCCTTAAAATAGGCCTCTTTGACCAAGCTTTTACTCACCTAACCTTGGATCTCCTTTTTGTGACTTGGTGTCAAATTTTGTTTCATAACACTCCTGTGAAGTGCATTAAAGGGACTATATAAATTAACATTGCTGTTGATAAACACTGGTCAGCAAATAGGCAATTCTGCCTGCATACTTCATATCTCAGTTGTGTGATGGCAGCTTTTGGTAGATTTTTAAATTTTAACTCTACTGTCACAATACTTTCCAATCCGAATTCAACAAATTCATTTTCCATTCTATTGCAGAACTTTGCTGGAACGCCATACTCCTACCAAAATATTGTTACATACATAAGCTACACTATTGTTCTAAGTTTCATTTCCATATTATCCCAGGTATCTTAAAACTGTGCCTTAACATAAATTCCCTATATGCATGCATTCATTACCCAAATCAATTACATGGTGCAACAATTTGAGATACCTCAAAATTACACATTTCAACAACACAGAAAAAATATAATGACATTAACAGTGAATAAATATATCAACACGTTTGGTGGTATGGGCCTGTTTCTGCACTGTAAATTACATGCAACATGATCTAAAGTCTCATCCATGTTAGACAATGTGGCCGAAAGAAAGCGGAAATGAAATGCCTTTCAACCAAAAGGAAACATTGTAACATAGAGAATTGAGAGCATACCAATCACAAATTGAAGTGCATGAAGATTAACTTGCAACTGCCGATGTCAGGGGTCGGACTAAAATGTCAACTTCTTCACAGAAACAGAAGAGAGGAAAGTATTTTATGAATTTGTCCTGTATTGTGGCGGGGAGAGGGAATCCTTTTAATTAGGCAAGAGACCCAAGGCACACTCAGGCACTCCCTAGTGGCTGGCTCAAAAAGTCCCCTGACAGAGGCACAGAAGCAGACCGCCTGCCCATTTTCTCCACTGGAATGGCACAGAAACACCTACATTTAAAGCGGGGAAACATTTTTCTTTAAAATAAAATGTAAAGTACTACACGCTTTTATTGTATAAATCTACAGGGTATCTCCAACCAGGTGGTTTTCCAATAAAAAAAACTGTTGCAAAACTGAGCTCTTCTCATTAATTTGAAGGGCAGTGCAGAGCAAAACCGATCACACTAGAATCATGGTAAATTATGAACCAATTCATATATATATATATATATAACAGTTTTAAATATACTTAGTGTAAAATGTCTTCAGGGAAATGATGTTGAGCCCAAACTTTTTCAACAGAGACTGAGAAAGTATTGAACCCCAAAAAAATTATTCATCTTAATTCAAATTGTGATAATCGGCAAAGAGCAGCAATCAAGTTACTTTTAATTACAAATGGATACCTATTTTTTTGCCTATACATTTATATGAGTGCACATACTCCAAAATGTTTTTAATTTAATTTTCGTAAGTGCAAACCAAAGAGAAAATTATAAGTGTTCCAGTGGGAAAAAAAAAATTAGCCCAACATCATCGCTATTATAATTGAAGCATAGAAAATGTTAACTATTTGTTATTGACAATACCCAATGAAAAATGAGTTATGTTTAACATAAAACACCAAACTAAAAATCTATTTTCTTGCATTCCCCCTCCCCTAAATGTAGATGCTCACATTCAAATGGGGGCAGGTTGTAAGTAAAATTCACCACTACAAACAATGTTCACTAACGCAATCTTCAAAGTTAAATTAACATTTAACAAAATTAAAATTCTATTAACTATAGATTTTCAGACATATTTAAATCTAATTTTTGAAATGTCAACCTTTTAGTTTTCCTTAAGTGGTTAGTATAAATGAGAGCAAATTCAGATAGACATGTGAAAGCTGAAAATTGTTATGACATAACTCATTTCAAATGTCACTTTTTGATAAGTGTTACTCTACACAAATACCATATTGTTGCTGCAAAACTGTCACATTAATTTCAGTTGTCATTTCAGACAACATAAAAGTACTGGCTGTCATCCAGCAGAAACTATGGAGAAAAGAAGCAACTCTTCATTTTGAGAATAGAAGGGTAGGCTAACAATTCAAACCTGGAAACAATTATTTCATGCCAATTCATGCTAACAATATTTTTTAGATAATGGTCCTCCATCACAAATGTGAAGAAACCATTATTAGTTTTTATTATATTTTCTAAATAAAAAACCATCAGAACTGTCACTTACCTAAAAATCTAAGAACTTCTAGATCAAATTTTCTTCCACCCAATCCTTTGGAGCTAAGGCAGCATCAGCCCCATGTTTCAGCTTTCTGTAAAGAAATGTTGAGATAAGATTTGTTTAAAAATTCACAAGTTTTGTACATTCCCAATATATACTGAAAAGCAAATTTCAGGATGACCATTCTGGAATTATGAAAAATGCAAGTTTCCCCACATTTTCATGGAATACTATTTGCAAAAAGACACTGTCTTAAATGGGCAGTTTGTTTATTCAGATTCAAATACAAGCATTAAACACTGTTTTTGACTTTCTGTAATTATTGACTTAATCATAAAGTTCAAGGCATTAACTTTAATTTCATAAATACAATGGAAAACAGGTACAAACATCATTATTTATAAAGAATACACTGCATTACATTTACATCAACTTGCATCAAGTCTACAGCACAGAACAAGGCAATTCAGCTGAACTGGTCTATGCTGGCATTAATGCTCCACCCCTTGAGCCCTCTTCATCCAACTTAAATCATCATACCCTTCTATTCTTTTCTTCCTCATATGCTTATGGATGTGACAGGATGTGATGCGTGGAGTCCCACAAGGGTCTGTACTGGGGCCTCAACTTTTTACGATTTATATCAATGACTTAGATGAATGGAGTAAAGACATGGTAGCTAAATTTGCAGATGACACAAAGATAGGTAGGAAAGTATGTTGTGAAGAGGACATGAGGAGGTTGCAGGTGGATATAGATACGATGAGTGAGTGGGCAAAGATCTGGCAAATGGAGTTTAATGTGGGAAAATGTGAAGTTGTTCACTTTGGCAGGAAGAACAAAAAAGCAGAGTATTACTTAAACGGAGAGCAGCTTCATAATTCTGAGGTGCGGAGGGATCTAGGTGTTCTAGTACATGAGTCACAAAAAGTTAGCATGCAGTTACAGCAAGTAATTAAGGCAGCTAATGGAATGCTATCCTTTATTATGAGAGGGATTGAACATAAAAGTAAGGATGTTATGCTTCAGTTCTACAGGGCATTGGTGAGACTGCACCTAGAATACTGTGTGCAATTTTGGTCTCCTTATTTAAGAAAGGATTTAAATGCATTGGAGGCAGTTCAAAGGAGGTTTACTAGATTGATTCCTGGAATGAGTAGGTTGTCTTATGAGGAAAGGTTGGATAGACTGGGCTTGTTTCCACTGGAGTTTAGAAGGGTGAGGTGATTTGATTGAAATATACAAGATCCTGAATGGCCTCGACAAGGTGGATGTCAAAGGGATGTTTCCTCTTGTGGGTGCATCCAGAACTAGGGGGCACTGTTTTAAATTTAAGGGTTTGCTCTTTTAGGACAGAGATGAGGAGAGTTTTTTTCTCTCAGAGGGTGTTTGGACTTTGGAATTCTCTGCCTCAGAAGGTGGTGGAGGCGGGGTCATTGAATATTTTTAAGGCAGAGGTAGATGGGTTCTTGTTAGGCAAGGGAATCAATGGTTATCAGGGTTAGATGGGAATTTGGAAATCAAAACACAAGAAGATCAGCCATGATCTTATTGAATGGCAGAGCAGGCTCAAGGGGCCAAATGGTCTACTCCTGTTCCTATTTCTTATGTTCCCCTTAAATGCATATATGCTATTCCCTCAACTACACAGAGAGGTGGCTTGTTCCACATTTTAGCCAATATTTGGATAAAGAAGTTTCTCCTGAATTCCCTATTAAATTTATTAATAACTACTATATATTTACAGCCCCCCAGGTTTTGAATGCCCTACCATTGGAAACGTCTTCTGTATTTATCCTACCAATCCCCTTCTGAAGAATCCTGCTTCAGACACCATGAGGCAGGCTTCGTAGTCTTGAGTATATTAACAGCAAGTCTTTATTAACAATCCATGCAGAGGGAACAGTTATGGAGCTGACTCCATCCTAGGTCTTTACATATCTCTCTCCATCTCTAGACTGACCCTGGCTCTGGGTCATGTGCCTTCTTACATCACTGTGTGGGCGGTATTGTCCTCAGTCCCACATTAACCCTGTATGTATCGCACACTATGACTACACCTTCAACATTTTAAAGGCCACTATCATGTGACCCATCAGCTTTCTCTTTTCTAGAGTAAAGCACCTCAGCCTGTTCAGAGTTTCCTGATAATTATAACCACTCAGTTCTGGAATCATCTTCGTAAATCTTTTTTGCACCTTCTCCATTGTCTCCATATCTTTTTCATAATAATAAATAACTGTTCCCGGCACTCCAAAAATGGTATAATCAAGGTTCTATACAATTTTAACAGGACTTCCCTGCTTTGCAACTCTATTTCTCCAGAAATAAACTCCAGTGAGATGTTTGCTATTTCTAGACCGAGATTTCTGATAATTCTAAACAACTTGGGTAAGGCAAGAAGTTATGGCAATTTTTTGAGTTGAGGAATGCAACACAGTTGCTGAGTCAGCTCAATCTTTGTCTCCTCAGAAATGCTTGGTTACCTAATAGGTCCTCAGCAAACGCTTATTTAAAGACATGTATTCAGTTGCAACAAGTTTGCCTTGAAATTTTAAATGAATCAATAACCGTGCAAATCTGGAAGTTTCAAAGCTTATAATGCATGGTGACAGAGCAACAATATAAACAGTAGCTAAGGAAGAATGTCACCAGAGAATAAAGTCTGTGCTATGCAAGCAAGCATGATTATACTCTGAAATATGCTCTTCAATTAAGGCCCAGGGAGGGACCAAAAGAGACAATCGGCTTTACTTGTGAACTACCATTGTTCACACTATGAGGCACGAAACAGCAACATTTTTCGCATGCTGTGCCTCAGTGTGCAACATTTTTATCAGGAGGCTAGAAATAGTGATATATATTAGGGCCAGATTTAATACCTCCACAACCTGCTCGGTGAGAATGGCATGGGTAGGGGTTTCAAGTCATGTCCATGGTTGCCACTCACTTCCAATACTGTTTCCCCTCCGAACATTTTAACTGATCCGTGAGTAGCTAAATGTCAGGGACACACCTCTGGTTTAATGAAAAGGTCAAAGAGACCCAGCATGACATTGTATGAGTTCGCACTGCATTTTAATTTAAATTCATGGATGCCCCCCTCCCCGCCTTCCTTTTGCAGACCAGCCAACCAAACCTACTGGTTGAGAGCTCCTGAAGCAATATGAAAGGGACCTCAGCTGCAGTTCTCTGGATCAGAGAATCTTTTGTTATCAGGAGTAGTGTTTTCAGCTTCCAGATCGTGAGTCCTACACTTTTAGTGCTTTACAACCATTCAGTTTAGTTTCTCTGGTAATAAGGGAGCCCATCTTGCTTCTTCTTTATGAATGGACCAATACTTTGTGGAGGGGGAGTTGGCAGCAAACACCATCTGGGCCTCTCAAAATCACCTCAGAAGAGAGGAACTGCATGCTAGAGGCATGTAGGTAATAGAGGCAATACCCAGTACATTGGGTCCACGTGCCCAAACTCACTTCCCTAAATATAACGGAGGAGCAATTCAGGAATAGGCTGATATTCTCCAGTACGACTGTTGCAGACCACTGCAATCTTCTTTAACACCACCTGTTGGATCAGGAGACATACTAAATCAGTGACCCTCAAAGTCAACAGAAACCTGAATTTTTATGCATCGAGCTCCTTTCAGTCTGCCACATCTGCCAGCCTGCAGTGCACCATTGCTGTAAGCAGTTGATTATTCCCTATTCGTCAGGGCAGACCATCACCTCTATTGATCATAACAGCAGAGAGCTTGTGGCTTTGCAGCAGTGGTTGGCTTCCCTCATGTGCAGGGCATTAAGTTGACTGCACACTGCAATAATAGTTCTGACAGCAATGACTGGATAGTTCAGGCAGTGGCAGGGTTGACATCCTTTGTTCTGATGTAACTGATTATTGCCACTCCCAAAATCATGTGAAGTAAATCTTACCATATGTCCGCCCACTGACTCCCAAGACTTGGTATTATTTCAGTGCAGTCAAAAGTGACCACTGACAGGCAAAAAGAACTGTAAAAGACACATTAGATTTGTGTCTCCATTGACACAGCAGTCCTGCCAGATCTATTCATGTTGTATCCCAAATTTCCAAACTCAATACATCAGGCACTTGCCTTTGTACTGTATCTGCATGCCATTTTACCCTACCTCCCAGGCAATGTGGTTGTCAGAACCGAAGAAATACTATGCATCTTCATGATCATCTAATTAAATAAGGCAGTTGTTGCTGAGGGGAAAATGTTGTTGAGGTTGCGTTAAGAGTACCATTAGTAGCATTTTAAGGAGAATTTGACTACTCTGCGCTTTCATTTAATACAATTATAAATGCAATAAATGTTCATGCTAAAAACAAATGGAGTTTGCTGAGCAGGTCTGAAATCAGTTACAGAGGTCTTTGAATATTATTTTTAAGGTCAGGCCTCAGTTTATTATAAGCTCTAGAGCAATCAGAACATGACTAGAGAGCAAAATGAGAAACAACCTGAGAAAAAGTAATGCATAGAAAGGTGATAAAATTTAGTTTAAGAAGTGTCAAGAGAGAAAGGTGGAAAAAAGGTAACTTCAAAACTGTTAGAGATTTTAAGTACTTGTCTTGGCTATTCCTCCTTGGAAAATACTTGCAGTAGCGGCAACACAATAACATATGAAACTCCATTTAAATACAATTCCAAATCTGCGTGATTCCATGTTGAGTTATCAAGTCAAGCAGGCCAACCATCATAGAAATGTGAAATCTATTTGAAAAATCCCATAGCATTATTTCAAAGAAAGGAGGAGTTTTTCCCAGAGTCCCAACCAATACTGATTCCTCAACTAACTTCACTAGGACAGACGTCTGGTTAGTATTGCTATTTGTGAAACTTCACTGTGCGCAGATTGGCTGTCAAATGCGCAAATTGTCTGCCATGTTTCTGACAGTACAACAGTGACAACACTTTGAAAACACTTCATTATCTGTAAAGAGGTTCGAGATATCCTGATTGTTTGAAAAAGCCATATAAAATGTAAATCCTCCACATAAAAGATGTCACACGTTAGTATGAAACAATTACTGAATGCAATAAATTATAAAGCTAATTTTTTTCTCCTTTTGTTACCTCTCAACAGTTCCCATTATCTGAAATAATAGGAATTGCTGGAAATACTCAGCAGCTCAGGCAGCATTTGTAGAGAGGGAAGCAAAGTTAATGTTTCAGATTGATGATCTTTGATGAGAACTGGAAAAAAATCAAGATGTAACAGGTTTTGAGTGACTAGAGCTAGGGAAATGGTGGAAGAGGGAAAAGAACATAAGGGAAAGTCTGACATGGGTGGACAGCATGAGAGATTAAATGACCAAAGGAATGATGGTGCAAGATGATGAAAATGGGAAAAGCAAAGAAAAAAATGATGGGTCTAGAGGAGGTGTAAATGGCGATAGAAGAATCATTATCAACAGATGGGGTCAGAAAAAAAAACAGGAGCAGTGGTTGTGATCTGAAAGTGTTTAACTCTCAATGTTGAGTGCGGAAGGCTGTAAAGTGCCTAATCAAAAGATGAGGTGCTGCATCTAAGTTTACGTTGAAATTCGTTGGAACAGTGTAGGAGACAGGGAGATTAGAGTGGGAGTGGGGGTGGGGTGGAGAATTAAAATGCCAGGTGACCAGAAGCTCAGAGTCACACTTGCTAACTGAATGGAAGTGTTCCACAAAGAGATCACCCAATCTAATATTGGTCTGCCCAATGTAGTAGAGACTGCATTATAAACAGAAAATATAGTATACTGAATTGAAAGTTAAAGTACATCACTGCTTCACCTGAAAGGAATGTCTGGAGTCCAGGATGGTAAAAGAGCATCTCCTGCACTTGCATTGGAAGATGTGGCGGGTGATTGAGGAGTGGACCATGTTATAGGGTGTTGGTTACCGTTTGGTAGGTCTGAAGAAGTCTTCGTAACCACACATAGGTTAACAGTAAGTCTTTATCGACTCTTTACTGTATATTTGTAAATAGTTCTAAAGAGTACAAGCTAGTTGTCTCCATGTTTGCTGGTATACACAGCACTCAACTGACTCTGGGTGCAGGTCATGTGCTCTCTTACATCACTGTGAGGGCAGTACTGTACTCAGTCCCACATTAAGCCTACATGTGCCAGATTCTTATACTGCAGACCAGGGTGTCAGAGGCTAAAAGGTGGGCAAAGGGCAAGACATTTTTGTTGCATCACTTTGGAAGTGGCAGAAATAGCAGAGGTGATCCGCTTAATATGGAGGCTACTGGACTGGAAGGTGAGGACAAGGAGAAATGTATTGTGGTTCTGAGAGGGAAGGGATGGAAGGAAAGGGGTGGGAGCAGGAATGCAAGAAATAAAAGGGGCATGGTTGAGGGCCCTATCAACCATGATGGAGGGGAATCCTCAGTTTGAAAAAGGAAGACATATTGAAGCAGAGGTATGGAAAGAGCCATCATCAAAACAGATGCGAGAGGGATAGAGGAACTGGGAGAATGGAATAGAAGCAGGGTAGGATAAAACATAGTCAAGTTAGTTTTTGAAAGCAGTGGGTTTATGATGCATATTGTTTGGTTGCCTCTACCCAGAAATAACAATAGAGAAGTCAGTGGAAGGAGAGAAGTCAAGGGAAGGAAAAAGTCAGAGATGGACCACACAAAAAAAGAGAATGAAGGTAGAAATTGGAAGCCAAGTTAATGAAAGTTTGGAGTGAAAGCAGGAAATGGCACCAATACAGTCATCAGTATGGTCAAAAAGGAGGTGAAGGAGAGGACTTGAGTAGGAGTGAAATAAAGAACGTTCCACACATCACACAAAAATGCTGGCATAGCTAGGACCCATATGGATTCCCATAGCAACACTTATTATTTGCAGGTAGCGAGCAGAGTCAAAGGAGATATTGTTGAATATAAGAACAAGTTCAGCCAGGCAGAGGAGGCTGGTGGTTGATGGAGATTGGTTGGGCCTCTATCCAAAGGAAGAAGCAGAAGATCCTCAGGCTATCTTGGGAATGGAGGTGTAGAGGGGTTTGACCGTCGTGAACAAACTGTTAAGACCAAGAAACTGGAAACTGTTGATGTGGTGGAGGATGTCAGAAGAGTCGCAGATGTAGGTGGGAAGAGAGTGGACAAGGGGAGAAAAATAATATTAAGGTGGGAAGAATTCAACTCTATGGGACAAGAACAGGCTTAAACAAATAATGGGTCTACCAGGGCACTCCTGTTTTGGATCTTGGTAAGGAGATGGAAGTGAACTGTGGAGGATTGGAGGAAATTTAATTTAGAAGCCATGAAGGGAAGATCACCAGACGAGATGAGATCTGTGATAGTCTGGGATTTGATATTCACTGGTGAGATTATGGTCCAGGGAGAAGTAGGGGCTAGCGTCAGAGATATGCCATTTAACTGCCCTAAGAAATAAGATCAGTCCACCAATCAACAAGAAGTGTCGCCCTTGTCAGCAGGTTGCATTTCAATGTTAGGGTTGAACATGATAGAACTCAATGTTACAAATTCAGCAGGAGTAAGGTTAAAGTGAGCAAGCACAGTAGAGCAATTGAGACGGCCGGTGTCACACCATCAGTTACCAATGAAAAGATCGAGACAGGAGTCCAGGTAGAACAAGACTTCTGAAGATGGGAGAAAGGGACCCCTTTTGCATGTGAAAACTTCTGGCCAAAGAAGTGGGTGCAGAGATGAAGACAACGGGAGAAGGCATCATGTCCACCTCAAAATTCATTGCGGTAAGGCCATAATAGTATGAGGCTGCGGACTTCGCTGAGGACTGATCTTTCGGGTCACAGATAAAAGTGAAATCACAGTAAGTGTGAGATTGATGGAGGAATGGGGTCAGAGGGAAGCAAATGGGAAGGAAAATCTGGAAGGCTTTGATATTCAGAGTTGTTGAAACTTGTGATCCTTGACAACTGAAATGAAGAAAAAATGTTTTTTGGTGAAGTGTCAAAGGATCACAGAAATACTTTTATTTTCTTCTTGCTAAATGGTCAGTCTGCAGCACCACCTGCCCCGCTGCATGTAAATAGGGACGGATGTGTGCGGCCTAGGTCTCTGTGCAGTCCTCTCCAATTACCACTTAAATTCAACCTGAGAACATTGTCAGAATGTGAGTGGTTGTATCAGCAGCCCAGCAATATCCCAGAGGAAAACAACCTATGGGAAAGACCATTTTGCATTTTCTGACTGATGCTTGCTGAAACCATGGCTACCTGGTACTTTTTGGTTACTACTTGATTTGGAACCATTAGGAAAATTTGCTGGCTCCTTAGATGAGGCAATTAATTTTCCAACTTCTATGGAGGAACAGCACTTACCTTCTCTTTTACTCCCGCTATCTATGTTCACTGGTGCTTTATGCTTCAGTCAGTCACAACTCTTCTGACTAACTAATTATTTCCTCCCATCTGAGTCTATCTGGCTGCTCCTGGGCAGGTGGTAAGATGCCATGACAGAGTTGGGGAGAATGGGCCAAGAGTTGTGTATCTTGATGACCCCAAATGCTCATCAGAACAGCTAGCTTCTTCCTACAAGTCATCTTCAATTATTTAAAAATCACAGAATATTGTTGGTATAGAAACATTTAGTAACTATCTCTTCAATGAGCCATGTAAGAGTGTGGTCATTTTTATACTTTGACAATCCACATATAGCCAAAACAACATTTTCTTCCACTTCTCCTGTGTCAGCAAGCTGATCTTTGCACCTCACCTCCTATTTCTCCACCTTTTAAAGTATTTCTTATCCTGAGCTGGAAAACTTATAGCACATGCATGGGTTTTGTTCCACCTCCAGTAGCAGTGTTTTGGCAATGGTTAAGTGCTGCATTTGCAATCAGAGAAGAGAGAACTAAAAGGACTGTGATTGGAAAGTATACTTAGCAACCATATTTCTGCATTTACACCATTGTTATCAGATGTGCAAATGCAGCCTCCATTTAAACCCTCCTTGAAGGCTACCAAGATTCACCATGGCAGGGAACAATCTCTTACATAGTGCATTCATTTTTCCAGAATATCCTTCAGGTTCAGAACCAACACCAACAAGCCACAAGAAGAAAGAAGGTTATGCCTCTATAATTTCTACAGGACACGGATAGGGAAGAGTGCCTACGCTTACCTTGGTCAGCCTTGTGAGATCATTAAATCTCTTCCTGCATTGTATGGCAGTTTGTGGGCAGTGAAGGCTGTACTAAGTGCCTCTACCACCTCTTTTCATAAAATTTGAACCACCCTCTTCCAGCCTTGTCCCCAAGATATTTTCTCTTCTGAACCTTATTTTTCCTGGAAAGACATCCACCAAAGCAGCAGTTAATGTGGGAGCACTTCCTGCTGATAAGCCCCACGACTATGCCCCCCACCCACCCCTAACTAATGCTGTAAAGTCATCACATTACTTCAATGTCCTGCTGCTGCCCGGCAAGAATGTGTTCCTTTAATTTTAAACATTGCAGCACCACTATATCCACCACCTTTCCAGAGCAGTAAATGAATAGGCAGGGATTTAAATACTGCCATCCTGCTGCAGCTAAGTAATCAGGGCCAGTAGAGGGTTAACAACAGGGTCACATGAGTAAGAGGAAGACTCATCTCATAGTTAATCTACCCAGTATGTGAAGAGTCTGGGCAAATGTTTCCATTAAGCAGACAATATTTGCAGATATGATTTTCTTCAATTAATTGCAGGCAGCACATCCCACCAAGTATAACGAACATTACATCAAGAACGGATACTTACCAGTATCACTGAAAGTATACCTATTTTAATATCAGCGATCCTTTCCAGCTGTCAAAGTTCCCCATAGTCAGGGTATCCATGGACATGTAAGCTTAGTAGTTGAAAAACAGTTTCAGCATTGTTTTTCTTCCAATATTCCACAAATATTTCTTGATCTTATGGAGGGTCCTATAGATGTTTGGCATGACATCAGCCATGTTGATGGTGTCCAAGAAAACTTATTTTCTGGCATTTCGGTTGCAGAAGAGCTCTGCATGCCTAAACCAAATATTACTGAGCTGCTCAAAGAAACTGCAGCGTGTTTGAAAACTATTCACATTATACAAACATTTCCTCTGTTATGTAACATAGAATATACAGCATAAAAATAGGACATTCAGCCAAAAAGGTGTATGTTAGTGCTTATGCTCCAAACGAGCCTCTTCCTGCCCTTCTTCATCTAACCCTATTGCTATATCATTCTAACCCTCTCTCACGTAAATACAAGTCTTTCCTTTATCTTTCAATGACTCCTCCACATTCTAAACATTTTCTGGGTAAAGAAGCTTCTTCTGAATTCTCTATTGGATTTATTTATTAACTGTCTCACATTTATGGTCTCTACTTTTGGTCCCTTCTCAATGTCTACCCCTTCATGCTCTTTCATGATCTTAAATCTCTTTATCAGGTCATCCAACAGTCTTCTGTTTTATTTTTTTTTTAAAAAGAGCCCCAGTTTGTTCAATCTTTTCTGAAAAGGTATAACCAACAGTTCTGTGATCATCCTTGCACTTCTCCACTGCTGTTATATCCTATTATATGGAGACCAGATTTATGCGCAGTGCTCTTAGTGTTGGTCAAAACAGGCTCTATACAAGTTTGGCATATCTTCTTTGTTTTTCAATTCTATACCTACACAAATGAATTTCAGTACTTTTGATTGTTTTTCATGGCTTTATTAACATCTGCAACACTACCTTTGCTATGTGGTGCATCTTTGCCCCTAGATTCCTTTGCTCCTCTGCTCTATATTCTCCAAGGAATATGCGGCCTCCTTATTTTTCCTACCAAAATAGACCACCTCATATTTATCTGTATATGCCCTAGGATTTAACACACAAAATAATCTCAACGTGCTTTTCTGAAGAGTGTAAATGTTTATGTCCCACACTAGTCATTCATTTTCCCCTCTGTACTAGTGGTATTTGTACATTATATACATTGATATAATGAATCTGTTGCTTTCATTATGTTCATTGGCATAATACACTTTAGAATCAGGGTAGCTTCAAGGTGTAAAGAGGTCCCGTGTTGGCCTTCAGGAATAGGCCTGACTGCCTAGCACTTTGACAGTGTTTGGTAAAAGACAGATATCATGCCCACACAACAGCTTATGTCATTCAAGTACTTAATCCACCTCTTTGAAGTTGGACAACTGTGCACTAACTGTGCCGAATATGCTCATCGAAATAAGGAAGGGATTGCAATCCCGAAGACTTTATGACAAAGGCAGATTTTGCATTTTTAAAAGGCTGTAAGGAAAACTAAATCAAATTTTGTGAAAATTTGGTGAAATACAAGCCTCGTTATTCAAAAAAGTACTCAACTATTTTTGGAAATTGGCCAAAAATCCACTTCTGTTTTTATAAATTAACAAGGTTAGCTTGGAAGCTTACAAAACAATAGGCAGACTGAATTTTCTGACGTAGTTACAGAAACAATGGAAAGTATAAATTGTAAACACTCACAGCACCACAGAAAGAAAATGTCTTTAATACAGCCTCCCTATATCTTTAAACATGGTCTTTCCTCTACCTGCAAATAGGGAAAATTCATAAGAACAGCATTTATAAATGTTCACCCTCACAGTAGTCACTAATCATTATCTCTCCCAACTTGTATTGCACATAAGCATACAACATATCTCAATCTAGATTTTCATCTCAGTTCTTTGATGGAAGAAGTAGCAGAAAGGATCAAAAATACAGATGAAAACAATGAACATTTAATTGCTCTATATGAAACTGGAAAAGAAAATAATTCTCTCTTACTTATCCTGCTGCATACACAAATTACCATCGTGAAATCAGTGCAATAATGGAAGGTGGTCTGATCTACAATAGAATTTTCTCAACAACTTCAAGCATAGAAGTACCATAGAAGTTTACAGTGCACAGATGGGGGGCATTCAATGTTTCATGTCTGTCCCTGCTCTTTGCAGAAGAAACATAAATCTAATCCCATAACCATACTCTCTCTGCATAATTCTGTTTATTCCTCTACTTCAAATATGTATTTACTTTTCCCTTAAAGATGCAATGGTCTTTGCTTAACCATTCACTGTGACAAAGTATCTCCTTCCTCGCTTGCTGAATGATCACTTCATTTTTTTATTCTTTCACAGGACGTGGCCATTGCTGGCTAGACCAGCATTTGTTGCCCGTCCCCAGTTGCCCTTGAAAGGTGGTGGTGAGCTGCCTTCTTGAACCGCTACAGTCCATATGGTGTTGGTACATCCACAGTGCTGTTAAGAAGGGAGATAATAGATAACTGTTGTTCGATACCAGAAGTAGAGCAATCCGTCTTTCAGTATTCACCAGTGGAGTATGGGGGAAGGGGAGATAAATAAGTGAAATTTTTGTCTTTACATTTATCTAGAAAAAAAAACATGAGACATGTGTAAAAGTGGTATTTCAACATCTATACACATGACTCCATTTTCATTAAATTTAGTGAAGATTGAAATTTAACTTCAATATTCCCCTGATTTCAGAAGATAACAAAATCCTATGTGCGTTACAGGAGCATGTAATAACAAAATATAACACCAAATCACCTAAGGAGATATTAGAGCAGATGGTCAAAGAGGTAGGGTTTTAAGGACCATCTTGCAAGAAGAAAGAGCAGTGGCAGGTGGGTGGTTTAGGGAAGGAATTCCAAAGGAATGAGCACCAATGGTGGAGCGCTTAAAATCAGGGATACTCAGGAGGCCAGAATTAGACATCTTGGAAGGTTGTAGGATTTAATAAAATTGGTTGTTGCTGAAAAAAGAGACATGCTGTTGAAGCTTTTTGTCTTGGATTCATCAGGACAGTTTGCACAAATACCAGTTGTAAAGGGAACAAGTTACACTGCATGAGAAGAGATTGCTGATTAGTTGGCAAGTGGACTCTGATTGGTCAAGGCATTGCCATGGGGAATGAACCAGGGAATGGCTGTTCTCCTAGCTTTTGTTTAGTTGAAAAAGAAAGGGCCCTGTGTGTGAATATATGTGGCTTCTAGCACACACAGAGCCCTGTCCTTTGCAGACAGAAGGAGCATGCCTATGCATTGCACCTTTTTCAACTAAACTAAAGCTTGGAGGACAGTCATTCCCTGGTTCATTCCCAATGGCAATGCCTTGACCAGCGTTGATCTGCCTGGTTTGAATTTGAACAGAAGCTTGACAGTTAACTGTTCCCTGATGCATTCTCTATGGCAATGCCTCTACAAATCAGAGTCCACTTGCCAACCAATCAGCATTCGCTTCTCATGCAGTATACCTTATTGTTTCCTTTACAACTGGCAAGAATGCAAACTGTCCAGATGAGTGCAAGGGAAAAAACTTTGATGGCATGTATCTTTTTTTCAACAATACTCTAGTTCTGTACTACCAAATGACTATAAAATTGGTTCTCGTTTCTTTACATTTCTATTCAAGGTTGGCAGTTTTAGATAATCTCTTCTATGGGTTTATATAAAAGTGTGCTATTTCCTGACTACTAGCAAAATCAAAAGGATAGCCATTTCAAACGGAGAGCTTCTTCTGAGAATGCGTGTCAAACATTTTGACATGCAACGGACTGAAACAAGTTACATGTTTGCGCAGCTTTCAGTGTTTAACTATAACTTGAGGTCCAAATCTATGACCTCACCCAACATAAACATGAAAAGAAACATTTAGTGAAATATATTAATACTTGACTTCATTCACACAATCTAATCTGTTCCATCACTAGGCGGGACTTACAAGCTGTATTACAAGTAGGGCTATGCAACTACAGTATCTTAAGGGCAAAGCTGTTTTCAAAGCAGAATGAAACAACATTAATAACAGTTATTAATAATTGTGTGGATTGGTAAAGACACTGCTTTTGCTACAGCCAGGATGAAGTGAAAAACAACTGTAACAGGGTTCTCACACTGAGAGCCTTGTTTCGATGTTTACTAGTAAAGTTACGAGAATCATGAAACTAAACCTGGTACATGCTACAATTTCAGATTCTTTGATTTAGAAGATGAGCCAAATGAACGCTTTGAAATTATAGTCCTTAAAGCCTACCTTATCAGAAAAGTTTTAATGATCGTAGAAAGGACATTGAGTAAATAAAATAAAATCAACATCATTAATAAAGAGTAAAATATTCAAAAGAAACATCAGGACATCACTTGACGTGTGTGCTTTAAACCTTACTAAGAGATGGGATCAGAATAGGATGTATGTATACATAGGGGACAAGTGATACTACACTCATGCATCATGTAAGCTCACTTTTTATTTCAAAGCTTCCAGAAGTTAGTCAACATGGGAATCACACCCGAAAGACTGTAGAAAGATGATTTGAAAGTTGGGAAAAGTGTGGAAAAAACAAGACTTTACTTCGGATATAACCATCATAGATGACCTTTGGTTTTCCCCTCTGCATTGTGTGAGGAAAGGCAACATTGACCTGATATTGATTTTCAAATCTAATCTGCTTTTAACTACAATGTTCAAAGAAAAACATCTACACTATATCTCTGCACTGTACTCCTAACATTAACGTATTTGATGTTATTTCAGCTGTTGTAAAATAAACTAGAAAGGATTTAAAAGACATAAAATGAAAGAAAACTATTGCCAAAGCTGACTGTCAAGGAGATGATCTATGGTTGAATCTATCAGTGACTGACAATTAACAACTGTGATCCTGCGGGCCAAATTTGCCCACCTCCACTGGATATGTGAAAACACATGAAAGCTGGTAAAATAATATTGCCTTAGTTCCAACAAATTCATTCACTACTGCACCAACTAGAGTTGATGTCACTGGAGATGTCCATGTCTGAAATATTGAGAGAGTGGAAAGAAAGAGCAAAGTTACAACTGTGAGAAAAAAAAAATACATACTGGGTGAAAAACTGTGCCCATTTATGCCCAGTTTGCGGATGTCACAAGTCCCTCAGAGCTCCAAGATTGCATCCGCATGCATGCACATTTTTGGACCAAAGTACACTGAATGCTGCATTGGTAAGGGCAATAGCACAGACACAATGAACCAGCACTGCAAGTGTACGTTGTATGTTCAGCAGGTCTCACAAAGAGGGTCTGAGTCTTGTATGGTTGAACATTAAGGGCAGAATTCTCTCCCCGTCGGGGGGGGGGGATGTTTAGGAGCGAGCGCGTGGAGGTGCGCCTCCGATCGGTGCCCCCAATCGGGGGCATGCGGCCATTTTACATGGGCGGGCCAATTAAGGCCCACTCAGTGTGACGTCCGCAAGGAAGCGCTATGCGGTCCCTGTGCGGGCGGGGAGGAGGGGATTCCCTGAGCCAAAAGTGCACTCTTTCGTGCATGCACGCGAAAGAGTGCACTCATCTCCCTGAGGCTAAGTGCTGCCTCAGGGAAATCGGCTCCTGTCTGAAAAAAATTTTAAAACAGAAGAAATAAATTTCCCTGACATGTCCCCTCATGTGACACTACCACATGAGTTGGGAAATGTCCATCACTTTCATTGAAAATTTTATTAAAAATTTTAAAACCTACATGAAACCTCATCCAGCCCATGGATGAGGTTTCATGCTTTATCTTAAGCCCACCAGGGCTCCCAGCCTGCCCACCAACCTTAAGGTGGACAAGCAGGTCCATTAATTACTTTAACTACTTTGTCAATGGCTTCAATTGCCCATTGACACGTTGGCGGACACACAGCTGATTCTGCTGAGCCCCCGCTAACGTGAAAATTGAAATGAGGCGGGGTGATGTTGGGAGTTCCACCCAACGTCATCCCGCATCATTTTACGCGTCAGTGAGCGGGCCCCGCCCCCCACTCGCCAACCTGGAAATCTTGGTCTAAGTGTTTATTGATAATACATAATTATGTACATATGTATACAGTGTATAGCCCAAGCTATGACCTAACTCCATGCTTGCTTCTACACAAGTCTCCATCCAGCCCACAACTGACTCTAGTCTCAGGTTGTGTGTCTATTTACATCACATTGATTTACATCACATTAACCCTTGTTCTGACAGATACCCTTACACTACTGCTCCTCCAAATCTTCACCCAACGTATTTACATGAAAATTGTGCTAGCCCTTCTCTTCCAGCCCCCACCCCCACCCTTTCCTCAAGGCTCTGGTATTATAAATTCAGATGGTCTGGAGGCTAGACAATTCTTCCAGATCTCGTTCTGGTCACATTCGGAGGAGTGGTAGGCTCTGTTGATTCAGACAACCTTTGTTGATTCGGGGAACTTTTGTTGATTTGGAGTTTGAGTTGGAGTCTGTGCTTCTGGCACTCGGTTGTTTTCTTCTGATATGCTTTTTCTGCTCCTTGGAGTTGAACTTTCCTTTGTCAACCCCCTATCTGCTCTGCTCAGGGGCCACCGGCTTGTACCATTCCTTCTGGAGTGTTCACTCCATTCATTCTTGGTATGAACCATTTTTTCATTTTTTTCTTTTTCCTTATGGTCTGCCTTGATCTTTGTGGGAGTTGAAGGCATCTCTCATCGTTTGGATGCTCCTCATCAGTGGGCTCACCTTTAAGTTTAACTTTTACCCCAACACTGTGTTCTTCCATGAGTCTCTGTGCCTCACTAACTCACCACGCTCTGGTGAGTTGATGGTTGCTAGTTCTTTGCTCCAGAATCATCCTGCAGCTGTGTGTGTTGGCCGGAAGTTGCAGTGTCTGTGCTGTGGTGTTTACGGGTAGTGTGACAGCAACCATTGGAGCCTGAGGTTGGGCTCATTCTTCAGTTGCTGGTCATTTTCCTGTACATCTTCCACTTGAGGTACAGTGGTAGTTATCTGAAGGTTTGGCTGGACTAACCAAAAAGGAGCTTCTGCCACCTACAAAGAAATTGAAGAAACCAGCACTGTGTAGAATGAAGACAATTCAGAGCTGAAGTCGCAGTTGAAAGTCTCTTTACTGGTTGGCCTCTCAGGAACTTGCAGTTCCATGTCGCTGATTATAGAGATTGTCTCGACATCATCTGCCATTTTAAGGTTAAGGGCAACACATGCATTTCTGCTCAAGAGAGAAAATGATTGGTTTCGGATGACACACATGACTTTGAACATCTGTTTGTCGGTATACCTTAGTGGTTCTAGGATCATCCCTAAGATCGGAAGTCAGATTCCTCCAAGCCACTGTCGTTCGTAGCTAGAGGTCTCTCAGCCATGGTTCCTTGTCTGAAATTGGAGCACTGGCTCCAGTGTCCAATTTGAAGTTGGTGAGGTGGCCATTTACTGAGATGTCCACATTCCAAAAAAAGAATCCAGGATCCTTGATCTCACCCAAGAAGCACAGTTGGGTCTCTTCCTGGTGTGGTATCTTGATCTCATGGATTGCCTTGGGATCTTCCTCTATCTGGGTGTCTGGGTTTCCTTAGATCAAAGGATTTTAGAACTTCATCAAAATTACCTGGGCATTTGTTTATTCCTTAGCTCACAATAATATCATCGGCTATTGGGCCTGCTGAATAAAGTGGTATTTTCACTTGCTCAGCTTCTGTCTTTTTATCTAATCCTGAAGCTATCATGTATCTTAAGAATCTTTTCTGCCAAAGTCCCCAATTTTGGGTTTGGTCTGGCCATTGAATCAATCCAAATTGTTCTGGTAATGTTGATTTGTTGTCTGTAATTGCTTTGAAGTTCAGGTGAGTACAGCTTTAAATGCTGTGCAGTTTTTAAAGAAGGTGTCGCAGTAATCATTTTTTCAAAAAGTCTTCCTGTGCTTGTCGCATTTTGTCAGGCTCCCACGGCAATGGCGGTTTACTCAATCATCTATAATGGGCCTTCCCTGCAATATCGGAGGATTTTCGGGGTTTTACAATAGATTCCCAGCTTTGATTGAGGTTTTTAAACCTTCCGCTTCATTTTCGTTTTTTTTTCTTATAACGAGCTCGGCCGCCACATGGTACGGTGCCAATTCCGAACCTGGGCTGGCCACAGTGCTTTCAGAAATGAGCTGCTCTGGCTTTAAGGCACTGAAGCTTTTTAAACTAGTCCTGGCTTAGGGCAAAATGTTTTTTGCTCATCCCTCCTCGGTGTTCTGACATTGCAATGGACATTCATAATGAACTTCCAAGAGATCTTGTAGAGTCCTCAGCTGTACAGTGGAGTCTTTTCTTCTGCATTTCTATTTCCAATTCTGCAATGGAGCTTCTTTCAGGTGATCTCCCTTTGTGTCTTCACTTTCAGGTGCTTTCAGTCATGTCAGAATGCTGCTCCTTTAAATTTTCCAGCTTTTGAATTTCTGCTCCAGCCTCTCTGAGGTTCTGGGTTTTTCCATTAGCTGTCATCATGCTGTATGCTGTATGTACAGTAGGTCTCACAAAGAGGTCCTGAGTCTTAAATGGTTGAACATTAAGTGTTTATCGATAACACATAACTATGTACATATATGCAAGGGTATTGCCCAAGCTATGAGCTAACTCCAAGCTTGCTTCTACATGGGTCTCTGTCCAGTCCAAAATTTTCTCTTGTCTTAGGTCATGTGTCTCTTTACATCACACTGGGTGGCACTGTTCCCCAGTCCCACATTAACCCCTGCTATGCCAGATACCCTTATACTACAGTATAGTATGCAGAGCAGACAGATCATTATGTCAATCAGCTGAACAAATGATATGATGACAGCAGTGCCATTTTGAAGCTCTACGCCCCAACTAACATCACATCTTACTCTTGCACAACCCCCTACCAGCGCTATGTAAAGTGATCATCAATACTTACAGGTTAGTTCATGCTTTGCGTAGTTCAATTAAAGTTGAAAAAGTCTACAAGGTGTGGGCTAGTTGGTACTGAAGGTGGTTTTGTCGAATACAATATTTGGATTACAGCATGACTTGGAGAATGAACAGAGGCCATGCAGAGCAGGATAAACTACTGAAAGAAGTGAGGAGGAGAGAAACTCTCAGCAGGATGCCATATCTGCCCAGGTGTGCAGGGAGAAATTTTCCTACCTGAAGCTCAGAGAGGAACAATGTACGAGATGTTTCACTAAGGACACTCTTGCTGAGATCTGCCACCTGCTGCAGACAAAACTCAGAGCACAACAAGGACTACGTTGTCAGTGGTTATAAAGGTGACCGTGGCCTTGAACTTCTATGCACCTCCAGGCAGCAGCTGGAGGTATTTGCAACATCTTCCAGTTTTCCATTCACTGTTGCATAAGAAAGATCACTGTGGCACTTTACTCAATGAGAGCTAACTACATTCCATTCTCTCTTGCCAGAGAGAAGGTGTGGCGAGCATGGTACTTTGCCAGAATCACAGGCTTCCTCCATGGTGCAGAGTGCCATAGACCGCACAGACACAATTTGCAGGCACCACACATCATCTACAGCAAAATGGAAAGAGAGTTCCTCAAAGTGCTGCTGGTATGTGACTATAGGCTCGTATCATGTGGGTCATGCCCAGTATCTTGGCGCCAGTAATGACACTTTGATCCTTGGCACTCCACTGTATCAGCTGCATTTGAGCCACTGCTGCAACCCAAAGGGTGGTTACTGGATGACAGCAGCTCTCTGCTGACCGCATAGCACATTATCTCCAGTGCACAACCCACATGCCCAGCATGCATAAAATGAAAAGCCATGCTGTCACACAAAATGTACAGGACATACCACTGGTATGTTGGCCTGACCACTCCAGAGGTGCCATGGTTATCAAAATTCATGCTGGCCTGCTGCACAACCTCCCTATCTTAACTATAAGGCAAGTAACTGGATGCGAGAGGACAACAGGATGAGGGTGAGTGAAAATGTTGGCTTTTAACCACCCTCCTGAGGGTATGGATTTTCTTGGTGCATTGTCTCCAGGTTGAGAGCCATACTTCCAATGCTGACGTCCTTGGTCACTTCCATCCATGGCTGGATGCTCTTCCTGGGCCTCTTCTTCCCATTCTTGGGAAAGATCACCTTTCACCGCAGTCCCTCAGATTGCAAAGCAGGGTCCCCAGGAAAGAGGGAGACACCCAGGGAGCAGCATTCCCCAGTCCTCTCCATTCTCCTGTGGTTGCTGCAGCCTCAAAAATCTGTGTGCAGGTGAGCCATCCTGATCCATGTCAGGGTCTCCAATTCGAAATCCTTCTTTTGACAGATCCAGCATATGGACCCCCCTGCTCTCTCTGATGATCAGGGAACCTGGAAACAGGATGCTAATGCCCAAAACATGGAGGCAGCGAGCAAATTCTCCCTCAAAACATTACAAATGGCTGGTGAATAATAAAAGACAAGGTGAAAATCCCCGAAAAGCTTTCCTGGTATATATAAGTTTACATCATAGCTGAACAATTGCAAGTGCAGGCATTTCATTGAGAGAAGGAAAACAATGGAGAGTTTGATTTGAGAAGCAGTGAGAGTGGGAGACACAGAATCTGTGAGTAGTGTTCCTCCAATCATATATTCTGTCTCTCCCATGCTCGCTGCTACAGCTCTGCCAAGCACAGGTTTCCTCTCTCCCGCTCTTGTTACTCCTCCAGAGACGGAATCTATGATTAGAAGGGCAGCAAAGGTGGGAGGTAGGGAACCAGTGATTGGAGGCTAAGGAGCAGTTATCCTAGACGATCAGTCTGACCTGTTGAAACAACTGAAACAAGTCTCTCAAGGATCAATTACAACAGTGCAACTACCCAAGTACTATGAAACAACATGTTTCCAATCTGAATGTCGGTACCACAATGGTTGCTGCACAGGAGATCAAAGTTCAATTAAAACAGAAAACTGTAGAGAATGGATACATCAAGAGAGAATTAGAGGATGTGTGAGGTGCCCTTAGAGAAATAAGGTATAAACACAATCGAGGTGCTGATCACACACAGTGCCGATATAAATTTGAGTTAAAAGGAAAACTAGAGAGACAACGAGCCCTAGTATCAGCCCTTACCGGAGGTGCCACAACATCACAGGGTCCATACAATGACAGGGGTGAGCATGACTTGAATTGGGTAGACGTAGGAGGCTTCCTCCTACAACAGTGCTGATGGTCCACCGACCAAGAATCCACACGTTTATGTCTTGACAATTCAGACGCATTATGGCATAGTCAGTAATGAAAAGGAGAGGGTCATTACCTCAAGGCCATTGATACAGATTAAATAGAGGCACTAGCTCATTTACACTTGCTAGAAGTGACATACATGCAGATGCAGAAACCCATTCTCTGTGAACAAAAGGAATACATTCAAGCCTTGCACCTTTTTTGAATTGTCCAAGAGCTTGGGGAGCCTCTAAGTCCCTGTTGTTTTCTCCATGGCAATGCCTTAGCCAATCAAAGTCAACTTGACAACCAATCAACACCCTTTTCTCCTGTAGTATAATTCATATTTTCTTCACTATAATTCATCATTCTTGCAATCGTCATGATGAGTGTAAGACAAAAAGCTTTGACAACATGTCTCTCTTTTCAGCAACATTAGAGAGAAGCTAATAATGAATCAAAACTGAAACTCACCAAAGTTAACATAAGCAAAAAAACAATATTAAAAAAGACACTTAAAAGACTACCAAATTCCAAGGACCAAATAGATACCGCCCCAGGGTTTTAAAGGAAGTATAAAGAAAATTACATTTGGCCATAATCTTCCAAAGCTCTTAAATTCAAGATTGTCCCTTTAGATTGGAAAACTGCAAATGTAACTTCATTATTTAAGAATGATGTGAGAGAAACCAGGAAATAATAGGAAACCAGGAAATTGGTCTAACTTCTGTTTTAGGGAAGATATTGGAATTTATAGTTAAAGACATAATAATAATTTGAGCTGATTAGAGAGAGGTAACATAGATTTTTAAAAGGTTGGTCTTGTCTAAAAATTCCAATTTTTTTTTTTAGGAAGCAACTGAAATAGTAGATAGGGGAATGTCTATGGATGCATTCATTTGGACTTCAACTTCCAGCAAGCATGCAATAAGATTTCACATAAAGGCTGGTAAAAGGCTTAATGCTCATGGAATTGAAGGCAAATTGTTAACCTGGTTAATGGATTGGTTAAGTCCTAGACAACAGAGGGTGGGCATTATGGATATAATTGGAAGCGAGTGACTAGTGGTGTCCCCTCAGGATCTGTGATCGGGTCTCAACTATTCATTAGGACCCATACTTTACTTTCAATGAAGAGGAAACAGCACTTGATGATCATCTCATTGATAGCTGCCCTCAGATTTTTCATGGGTCTATCAGTGGAGATGGCCTTAAATTTGGTGCCTTTTTCAGTGTGATGCCATCTACAGGGAATCTATGGCATGTGTGTGTGAGCAGAGCAGGCAACTGTGAGGTTTTTCAACCAGACTGAAGAATCATCACAGAGACATGCAGAGTTCAAACCAGAAGTACAAAGTATGAACTATCAATTAGATTTAAATCATCTACAGGAAGTAAGATAAAGATTAGGAAATAGAGATGAGATTGAGAGGCAGGCAGAAAAGGTTTAAAAATTACATTGCCAACACTGATGTTCTTCTGAGGGAATCAGACTCCATAATTATAAATTATCTTTTTCAGGGCCAGATGTTGCTCAGCAGAAATGATTACTCATCATATTGTTATAAATTCACTCGAGTGCACTAGCACTAATTTTTTTCAGCTGTCTATAGTATGGAACTAGTGGGAAACTATAGCAGGTTCTCACCATTTCAATGCTGAATCTGTTGGTAAGGAGTGCAACAAATGCAATGGAGGAGCAGTCTTCCTGATTGCAACTTCTGGGTTTTCACTCTGTATGTGCATACTCCAAAAGTTCCAGATTTACTTCATTATAACTGATTAAGTTACTTCATTAGGACTGATAGCCTCACCATTATTCTCATTGCAAATACTGTGCTTTTATTTATTAATCACTTGGATAACAGAAGAGAGAGCATTATATCCAAGTTTGCTGGCATGGTAAGTAGTGCACACAGGAACATAAAATTACGAACAGACACTGATAGATTAAATGAGTAGACAAAATTGTGTCAGGTGATTTCAACACAGGTTAAGTGCGTGGTCATCCATTTTGATCCAAAAAAGGGCAGATATTAATATTTTTAAATTGTGAAATACTAGAACATTGGAGATCAGTGTACACATATCACTAAAATGTAGCAGCCATATATAAAAAAAACTGATCAAAAAGGCAAATGCAATATTAGCCTTTATAGCTAGAAGGTTGAAATAAGGAGAAGTTTTGTTCCAGTTATACAAAGCCTGGATAGACCACAACTAAAATGCCATGTGTACTTCTAGTCACCGAACCTTAAAAAGGACACACTGGCCTCTGAAATCGTGCAGTGCAGACTCACCAGAATGCTACTAGTGTTATGGACAGGAGAGGGTTTAATTTAGAACAGCACTGATTTCTCCACTCAAAACCCATCCGTAAACAGAGGTGTTTTTGATTTTGATTTCCCCCTTTATAAATGGTGGCATATTTTCCCCAACTCTTCAGTTTTGGAATGATCCAATCCTCTATTAATAACCCCACAGCAAACTCAAGATAAGGTAAAATAAGAGGTTTGGTTTATTTTACACAAACTCAAAACGTAGGAAGGGGGGTTTCATAACGTCCGCCCCTTTTTTGCACTCACAAAAAAAAGGGATAAGGGAAAGAAAGGGGTTCAGGGCAAAGACTACAATAAAAATAAGAATTATGGTTTCACATGAGTCCAGAGTCCAGAATCAAAGTCCAATGAGGAATTCTTGTGCAGATGTTGGCTGGCCAAAGACCAGTGGTATAAGATTGGCTTTTTCGGTGGTGTTGATGTCCCAAGATGAAATAAGCACGCTGAGATTGAATCAGTTCTGTGTGCGATAGTACAAAATCTTCCCAGCAGAGTCAGGTTAGATGGGGGCCTGATGTCCAACCTTGCCAGAGTTTGCTTCTGTGAAGCCTGCCAGTTGGATGTTAAACAGCAGATTGAAGATAATCCCAAAAACAGTATAATTAATGCAATTCAAGCAGCTCAAGTCTCAGTCATGTGACAAGGTGGCTCCAGGTCAAGCTTTCAGCCTTGTTAAAACCCATTGTGTTTTGAGCAGGTAACAGTAGAACAATTAGCATAATATTGGAGATGAGGCGTCACAAATAGCTCTGCCTTTGTCCATAGCTGGTTAGTGCAGATGTCTCATCTACTATCCTTTGTTTTGACGTGTCTGGATGTTTATGCAGTGCAAGGAGTGTTACCTCCCACAGGTTTGAGGTTTCAGCCTTCGTCCATTTTTAAACTGCTCAGAAACTGCCAGAACTATTTTACCAGTCCAGCCATTTGTCCATTTAAAAAAAACAGAACTTAAATAAGAGAATATGGAAGAGAAACAAGTTTCTTTTTTATCTTTTTTCCTTCGTGCCATCTCAGCAAGACACACCTCCGCTGTTGGAGAAAAAAATGAATTCTACTCTTTTTTTATATATATGTTGTCTTGAGGAGGAAGAATAGGAAGTGAAGAAGTATACATGTATTCTCTCATTCACGCTGGCACATGAGACACACGGTTAGCAGGGGAAAGGGCAGTTCCATGCTGCATTTTCTTTTCGTTATTTAAACCCTGGACAGGGCGTCTGCAAGAACCTTGTCCAGCCCTGGGACCTGGGATGATTTAGGTGACTTGCGAGGATTTGAAATTCATCTGCCTGGGGAAGTCTATTCAGTGCTAGAATTCTGACTTCTCTCTGTTGGGGTCAGGCATTCCAACCTCCTAATTAAGTATCTTCAAAAGGGTCTGGGAGTTTTACAGGGTGGTTAGCGCTCAGGGGGAAGTGATGGTCAAACTGCTCTGGTTGATCCGCTCGGGAATGCTGGACATCTCACGATATGGGTGCCGGGCCCTGGGATCTTCGGGCTGAGCTGCTCCCGTCCACCTTAGCTCCTGGGTGACTGTCAGATAGAGTAAAAACACTTTCAGGTAGTGCAGGAGTCCCCTGGGTCCATCTCCCCCTCTAACAGATATTCCGTTCTGGATACTGCTGTGCGAGTTGGATAGTTTCTCAGGGGAATGCAGCAAGAGCCAAGTCCATGGCACCACGAATGACTCAGCTGCACGGGGGTGGGGGAAGGAAAAAAGGAGAGAACAGTAGTAATAGGGGATTCTGTCATAAGAGGAACAGATAGACATTTCTGTGGCCACAGACGTGGCACCAGGATAGTATGTTGCTTCTCTGGTGCCAGAGTGAAGGATGTCACTGAGCAGCTGCAGGACATTCTGAAGGGAGAGGGTGAATAGCCAGAGGTTGTGGTCCATATCGGTACCAATGACATAGATAAAAAGAGGGGTAAAGTCCTGAAAGCAGGATGCAGGGGGCTAGGAAATAAATTAAAAAGCAGGACCTCAAAGTTAGAAATCTCAGGATTACTCCCAGTGCTACATGCTAGCGAGATCAGGAATAAGAGAGCCTAGGGTAGAGGCAGCTGAAGGTATTGCCGCCAATGCTGCAGCAGTGAAAATTGGGGATGTGCAAGAGGCAGAATTGAAGGAGTGCAGAGATCTCAGAGGGTTATAGGTCTGGAGGAGGTTGCAGAGAGAGAATGGGGTGAGGACATGGACTGGAGAGTCCATGCGGCTGGAGAGATGGTGTAGGAGGGAGAATTGGGACTGATTCTGGGAAAGATGGGACCTGTACAAATTGGATGGGTTGTACTCCAGCAGGACTGGGACTAATATCCTCACAGGGGTATTCGCTAGTACTGTGGGGTGGGTTTAAATTACAGTGACAGGGGAATGGGGATCTGAACAGGCAGACACAAGAGGGAAACTGATAGAAATGAAAGACAGTAAAGTAGAAAGCAAAAGTGGAAGGCAGAGGAAACAAGGGCTAGCAGCAAACAGGGCCATAGTACAAAAAGATGTGTAAAAATATTAAAAAGACAAAGCTAAAGGCACTGTTTCTGAATGCATGGAGCATTGGCAATAAGGTAGATGAATTAACAGCGCAAATAGATGTAAACGGGTACAATATGATTGCAATTACGGAGACATGACTGCAAGGTAACCAAGGCTGGGAACTGAATATCCAAGGGTATTCGATATTTAGGAAGGGCAAGCAAAATGAAAAAGGAGGTGGGGTAGTGTTGTTAGCTAAGGATGAAATCAGTACAATAGAGAGCAAAGATATTGGCTTAGAAAATCTAGATGTAGAATCAGTCTGGGTAGAGCTAAGAGGCAACAAGGGGCAGAAAACATTAGTGGGAGTTGTCTATAGGCCTCCAAACAGTAGTAGTAAGGTAGGTGACAGCATTAAACAGGAAATTAGAGATGCATGTAATAAGGGTGCTACAGTAATCATGGGTGACTTTAATCTACATATAGTCTGGGCAAACCAAATTAGCAATAATACTGTGGCAGATGAATTCCTGGAGTGTGTGAGATTTTTTTTTAGACCAGTACATTGAGGAACCAACTAGGGAACAGGCCATCCTAGATTTGGTATTGTGCAATGAGAAGGGGTTAATTAATAGTCTTACTGTCCAGGGTCTTTTAGGGAACAGTTACCGTAACATGATAGAATTCTTCATTAGGATGCAAAGTGAAGTAGTTCAATCTGAAAATAGGGTCCTAAATCTAAACAAAGGAAACTACGAAGGTATGAGGGGTGAGTTGCCTACAATAAATTGGGGAACTTCCTTAAAAGGTATGATGGTTGATAGGCAATGGTTAATATTTAAGGAATGAATGTTTGCATTGCAACAGTTATACATTCTTTTCGGGCACAAAAACACAACAGGTTAAAGCGGAACAACCATGGCCAACAAAAGAAATTAAGGATAGTATTAGATCCAAAGAGGAAAAATAGAGTACGAGAGTAAACTTGCAAGGAGCATAAAAGCAGACTATTAAAGTTTCTATAAGTATGTAAGAAGAAAAAGATTAGTGAAGACAAATGTAGGTCCCTTACAGTCCAAAACGGGAGAATTTATAATAGAGAACAAGGAAATGGCAGAGCAATTAAACAACTACTTTAGTTCTGTCTTCACTGAGGAAGACACAAATAGCTTCCCAGAAATGCTAGGCAACCAAGGATCTAGTGAGAAGGAGGAATTAAAGGAAATTAGTATGACTAAAAAAATAGTGCTGGAGAAATTAATGGGACTGAAAGCTGATAAATCCCTAGAGCCTGATAATCTACATCCCAGGATACTAAAGGCGGTGGCCATGGAAACAGTGGATGCATTGGTTGTCATCTTCCAAAATTCTATAGATTCTGGAACAGCCTGGGCAGATTGGAGGATGGCAAATATAACCCTACTATTTAAAAAAGGAGGGAGAAAACAGGGAATTACAGACTGGTTAACCTAACATCAGTAGTATGGAAAATGCTAGAGTTTATTATAAAGGATGAGATAACAGGACACTTAGAACATATCAACAGGATTAGACAATGTCAACATGGATTTATGAAAGGGAAATCACATTTGACAAACCTACTGGAGTTTATTGAGGACATAACTAGCAAAATAGAAAAGGGGGAAACCAGTGGCTCTGCTGTATTGGGATTTTCAAAAAGCTTTTGATGAAGTCCCACATAAGGAGTTAGTGTGCAAAATTAAAGCCCATGGGTTTGGGGGTAATACACTGGCATGGATTGAGAATTGGTTAGCAGACAGGCAACAGAGAGCCAGAATAAATGGGTCTTTTTTTTTTAGAGTGGCAGGCAGTGACTAGTGGGGTATCACAGGGATCAGTGCCTGGGCCCCAGCTATTCATAATATATATCAATGATTTGGATGAGGGAACCAAATGTAATATTTAAAGTTCGCTGATGATACAAAACTAGGTGGGAATGTGAGTGGTGAGGAGGATGTAAAGAGGCTTCAAGACAATTTAGACAAGTTGAGTGAGTGGGAAAAGACATGGCAGATGCGGCATAACGTGGATAAGTGTGAAGCTTTCCAATTCAGTAGCAAAAACAGAATGGTAGAGTATTATTTAAATGGTGATAGGTTGGGAAATGTTGATGTACAAAGGGACCTGGGTGTCCTTGTATACCAATCACTGAAAGCAAGCAAAAACAAAAATACCTGGAAAAACTCAGCAGGTCCAACAGCATCTGCGGAGAGGAACACAGTTAAAGTGTCGAGTCCGTTTGATTCTTCAACAGAACTAAGGAAAAAAAAATCACTGAAAGCAAGCATGCAGGTGCAGCAAGCTGTTAGGAAAGCAAATGGTATGTTGGCCTTCATTGCGAGAGGACTTAAGTACAGGAGCAAGGATGTCTTACTGCAGCTGTGCAGGGCCTTGGTGAGACCACTTCTGGAATAGTGAGTGCAGTTTTGATCTCCTTACCTAAGAAAGGATATACTTTCCATAGAGGGAGTGCAGCGAAGGTTCAGCAGACTGATTCCTGAGATGACAAGCTTGTCGTTTGAGGGGAGATTGGGTCTACTAGGCCTGTGTTCACTGGAGTTTAGAAGAATGAGGGAATCTCATTGAGACATATAAAATTCTGACAGGGCTGGACAGACTGGATGCAGGGATGATGTTTCCTCTGGCTGGGGGGGTGGATCTAGGAGAAGGGGTCACAATCTCAGGATAGTAGGCCATTTAGAACTGAGGGGAGGAGAATTTTCTTCACTCAGAGGGTGGTGAGCCTGTGGAATTCTCTACCACAGAAGGCTGTTGAGGCCAAGACACTGAACATATTTAAGAAGCAAATAGATTTCGAGATTCCAAAGGCATCAAGGGATATGGGGAGAGCGCGGGAGTATGGTGTTGAGATAGAGGATCAGCCTCCAATATGATCATATTGAATGGTGGAGTTGGCTCAAACGGCTCAATGACCTACTCCTGCTCCTACTTTCTATGTTTCTATGCCTGTTTACTTTGGTAACCTGGGGGTTTAGCTGTTCAGATCCAGGGACCTTGGGTAGGCTGAGGGTTAGGAGAGTGGGGTGTTTTATATGGGACTTGAGCCACTTTACGGGGTTCAGGTTTGGGTGCTAGCACAACTGGAGAGTTCCAGCGATAAAAACAAAAAACTACTGCGGATGCTGGAAATCCAAAACAAAAACAGAATTACCCAGGTAATTCTGTTTTTGTTTTGGAGAGTTCCAGCGTCTGTTGAGAGTTGCTTTGGGTTGGCACGGCAACAGGCAGGCAGTTGGCTCCGGAACTTGGGCCAGCCCTTCTGGGCCAGGATGATAGGAAGATGGCCTTCTGGCAGGGGCCTCTTCCGCATCCATACTGGAGAGAACTACACTGTTGTAGCCTGGTTTATGGATCATTTTAAAAAGAGTGGTTAAGTTTGTCTAGTCACCTTGCAATGCTGCATTATGGTGGGTCAGTCTGGTTGGGTTCCCTCAGCCAAGGGATAGGTGTTGTGTCTTTTGGGACACTACTGCCCTCTGGTGGTTGGTCATCTCTAGCTGTACCTCCCAGTGGCTTTTCAACTAAGGAAGGCCTCACCTTCACTCTTTCTGGGCCAATTTGGGAACTTTTCTGGTCCACATTTAAATTTGCCATACAGCAACCAGCCAAACCAATCAATGGCTTCTTAGCTGGGGTTTTTGGTTTGGGTGTGGGCACTTTCCTAACTTGTTCCCATGTCCCTTGGAACACCTCTGACCTCAAGTGGAGGTGTAGTTCCAACTTGAAGCATCTCACACCCTATCTGCTCATTGGTTTGGGAACGTCCCTTTTCTTTATTTAGTGTTGGGAAAAAAGTTTCTGCTAGCCATACTTCAGGCAAGTCTTTATCCTTTTTTCCTTTCTGAGCTGAATAACTGACCTTCCTTCAGGCTCTTTGGCTACATGGGGCATCTCCCTCGCTATTTCCCTCCCTACTCTAGGGCTTCTCTGGTCCCTATTTAATTCTGAGATACTCGGGGAGTCTATTTCAGACTCTAGGGCCCTTCTCTGGACCTCTTCTAAATTTACTGGCCTGGCTTCAGCCTTGCTACCTTCGAACAGTTCTTGCCTGAGGTCTACGATGCTATTCCACCCTTTTGGGCCTCAGGACCTTCTCCAGCATTCTGCCCTTTGGCAGTTTTCTGCTGCTTGGTAATGGTCTCATTTCTTTCACCGGCTAGCAACTTGCAGCCAGCCAGATTGCTTCCAAAGGGGAAATGGATTCCTGATCCTGGTCGTTTAGGGACAATTCCTATTATAACTGCACCTCAAACAAGGTCACACTCCAGGTGGACCTTATGCAGGGGTGCAAACACAAATCCTCCTCCCACACCACTAATCAGTGCTTTGGCCTTCAGGGACAACTCAGAGGGTAAAGTTTAGATTTCCCTCCAACATTAAGGACTGAGTGGCCTCTGTGTCCCGAAGCAGTACCATGGACTTTCTCACATTTTGGAACAGGTAGGGGATACGGTTCCAGAAAGCACAAAGCTCCAGAAACTCTCCAGGAGTTTGTCCAGCTCAGACACACATAGTGCCATCCCTTCCAAGGGATAAGTTTTTGTAGTGAAAGGGTCTGCCTGCCCTGCTGTACTACCCATTGGGATGTTCTTCTGGGGACTACACATATAAAGCCCTGCTCGGCCAACTGGCTTGTCTCGCAATCTCCAGCATTCAGGTCTGGATTGGCCCATTTTGTTGCAATGAGAACACACCGGCCTCCGGGAGTTCTCCTTTCAGGCTGTCTGGGGGCTTCTCGCACACTCTTGTGTTTTCTTTTCTAGGTGGGGGCCCTTTCCTTTCTAGATCGCCCTGCTTCTCTTTTCAATACTCAGGGGTATGGTTTGGAAAGGGATTTACAGACTTATAGGTGAGGTTATAGCTGTCTGCTCTGACTGCTGCATTGCTGGCTGTGAGGATTCTCTGCTCCTCTAGGTGTATTCGCAAGTTGGAGGGTTGGCAATTTTTGAGTTCCTCCAACTCTACTAGCTCACGCAACCCCTCATAGGTGCGGAGGATTTTTAGGGATCTAAAAATCGGTCTAACATGATTTGTTTCAGCCGTTCAAACTCGATGTAGGTTTGGGTTGCCTTCTTACAAGTGTTCTGGAATTGCTGACAGTATGCCTTTGGGGCTAATTCGTAGGCACTTAGGATGGCAGCCTTAGTCTGCTCATAATTCAGGGACACATCAGAAGGCATCATGGAGTAGACCTCTTGGTCTCTCCCTGACAACTGCCCTTGAACTTAAAATGTCCAGATCTCCAAGGACCATTTTAGCTGTCCTGCTATTTTCTCAAATGTGGTAAAAAATGACTCTACCTCACTCTCTTCAAATTTGCGAAGGAATCTCGCATACTTGAGAGCCTCAGAGAGTGGTTCAGGGTTAAGGGGAGAGCGGGTGCTACTAGATAGACAGAGATTTTCCCTTGCAGCGGCTAGCTGCCTGCTCTCTCTTCCTTTGAGCTGCTAGATCCATTTCCAATTTTCTGAGTTGGAACTCTCTTTCCTTTTTTTGTTCCCTTGCTCTCCCTTCCCCTTCCTGAAATTTTGGCTGCAATTTAAGTTTTTCCAGCTTGAAACTGGCTAGGGGAGGGGATTCGAAGTCATGATTGGGCTCTTCATCTAACTGTTCTACTGGTAACGTGAGATCCAGGCGTTATACCAACACTGGGATTAGTTCACTTCTTTTGATTTTGCTGGGCAATTTGAACTGTATCTCCCTGGCTACAGCTTTTAATTGACCTGTGCGGAGAGTCTCCAAAGTTTCCCATTTAAATTCTCTTGCTGAGCAAGCATCTGGGCATCAAATTGCCATTTTCTTTGTGCTGGGGCAAGGAATTTGCTCTGGTAAGTTAGTTGTCTTAAAATTTGTTCCAGCCACCAAGTTTCCCTCTTTTGGCTTCTGCTTGACTTTTTTTTATCTCTAACTTGGCTCGTCTCTTAACCTAGACACTGATCAAATTCAAATTGGGTTTTTCCAAGACTTGAGATCCCAATTTCTGTTACAGACAGGGGGGTGTTTAATTTAAAACAGCCCTGATTTCCCCACTGACTACCCATCCGTAAACAGGAAGGTGTTTTAGATTTTTGATATAGTGGTGTATTTTCCCCAACCCTTCGATTTTTGAGTGATCTAAATCCTCTATTAATAGCCCCACAGCAAACTCGAGATAAAGTAAAATAAGAGGGATGATGTTTTCTCTGGCTGGGGTGTGGTCTAGAACAAGGGGTCACAGTCTCAGGGTACAGGGCAGGCCATTTAGGACTGAGATGAGGAGAAACTTCTTCACTCAGAGGATGATGAACCTGTGGAATTCTCTACCACAGAAGGCTGTAGAGGCCAAGTCACTGAATATATTTAAGGAGGAAATAGATTTCTGGACTCTAAAGGCATCAAGGGGTATGGGGAGAGAGCAGGAGTATAGCATTGAGATAGAGGATCAGCCATGGTCATATTGAATGGTGGAGCAGGCTCCAAGGGCTGAGTTATCTACTCCTATGAGTCTAAAGTGGGGAAGGCGGGGGAAAGGGGGGCTTTGCAACGTCCGCCCCTTTTTGCACTCATACAATAAAAGAGGGATAAGGGAAAGAAGGGATTCAGGGTAAAGACCAGAATAAAAACAAGAGGTATGGTTTCACATGAGTCCAGTGTTCAGAATCAAAGTCCAATGAGGAATTATTTCGCTGATGTCGGTTGGCTGAAGACCAGTACTGTAAGGTTCGCGTTTCTGGTGGTGTTGATGTTCCAAGATGAAGTAAGCATGCTGAGATTGAATCAGTTCTGTAGGCATTAGTACAAAATCTTCCCAGCAGAGTCAGGTTAGATGGGGGTCAGTTGTCCAAACTCGCCAGAGCTTGCTTTTGTGTGGCCTGCCAGTCAGATGTTAAACAGCAGACTGAAGGTAAAACCCAAAAGCTGTGCAATTAAAGCAATTCAAACAGCTCAAGTCTCGGTCACGTGACAGGGTGGTTTTGGGTCGAGCTATTCAGCTAATGAGGCACCTTGTTAAAACCCATTGTGTTTTGAGGAAGTGACTAGAATCGTTAGCACAACATTGGAGAAGAGGAGTCACAAATAGCTCTGCCTTTGTCCATAGCTGGTTAGTGCAGATGTCTTGTCTACTATCCTTTGTGTTGGCGTGGCTGGATGTTTATACAGTGCAAGGAGTGTTATGTCCCACAGGTTAGAGGTTTTAGCCTTCACTCATTTTTAAACTGCTCAGAAACTGCCAGAACTACGATCATGTGGTCAGTGGTGGCCATTTTATCAGTCCAGCCATTTGTCCATTTTAAAAACAGAATTTAAACAACAGAATATGGAAGAGAAATAAATTTCTTTTAGATTTCTTTTCATGCCGTCTCGGCGAAACACCAGGCTTTACAAGGTTTAAATTATGAGAACAGATTACATAAATTAGGCCTCCATCCCCTGGAATAGAGAAGGTTAAGGGGTAATTTGATTGTAGTTTTTAGTATTTTGAAAGGAACTGATAGGGTGGATAGCGAGAAACTTTTTCCACTGGTCGGGGCATCTAAGAAATGGAGACTTAACCTAAAATAAGAGCCTGGCCATTTAAGAGTGACGTTAAAAAACACTTCTTCACACCGAGAGTGGCCAAAGTGTGGAATTCTCTCCCACACTAAACAGGAGGTTCTTATTCAATTAAATCAGAGATGCATAGATTTTAGTTAGCCAAGGGTAATAAGAAATATGGAGCCAAAGTTAGTGGATGGAGATCAAAAGTGATCTTACTGAATGGTGGTACAGGCGAGAGACTGATTGACCTACTGCTGTTCTTATGTCCCACCTGCCCCTTCTTTTCTCCTGTTCAGCGCCACCGCACCCCCACCCCACTTTCCTCTAAATCTCACTCTCCTTGGCATTTTCCTTTTGCTTCATCATTGTCCTCTTGTTATTTTGTCCCTTTTCTCATTCTTCCCATCACTCACTCTTCCTTCAATTCCATCCTCACTCCTACTGTTTCCCTCTACTCACTTCCTCTGTTCCATCCAGTCCCCCTCTCTTCAATTCTACCATATCCACTCTCACCCCTCCTCCTTCACTTTTCCTCCTCCCTCTCTCACCCCTCCTCTCCTTCACTTTCCCTCCCTCCCTTCCTCACCTAACCACTACCCACTTTCCCCTACCCAAACTCCTCTTACCACTCCTCCCTGTCCCCTTTGTCCCATGTTTTTCTCTCTCCTTCTCCATTTTACCTCTCATTCTCTTCCCCTCCTCCTTGCCCTCCTCTCCTCTCATAGCTCTGTTTCACAAAGTCACTGAAATTAGCTTATAAAAACTTATTTGTCTGCTGAATAAATAAATATGCCTTAAGGCCCCAGGAACACAGTGCATCAGTGCCCACACTGAGATACTGTTTAGAAAACAGAATTCAGCCTATGGCATGAGCATTACTGAATTCTAGAAGTCACTGCTGAGTTGGTAAGTTGAAAGCTACAGCAGAATGCTTACTAGATCACTAACAAAAGAGGCATTGTATAATGACTCTTTGCAGATTCATATACAACATTGTTGGTGCATGTGCAGGGGACAATGAACTCAGTTTTGATAATGCGTATTGATGCACGGACAAAGTTGTGATACCCAATAACATACTAAATTAAGAACACAATCTGTAACTTTGTGGAACTTTTGGCAAATGCTAAGAAGACATAAATGGTGGAATCACTCTCTTTTCATCTGAAGTATTTTGGTGGCAACTATTTACAGATTACTGAGCTAACCCCATCAGGTCTACTGAGCATTCAAATTCTGTAAACTAAAATTTAAGCCATCCAAACACAACACACCAGCAATTATCACAGTAAAACATCAATGTCAGAACTGCCCATGGAGGGATTTAAATCACCAATTTTCTCCTCTTTCTCCTCTTCTCTAGTCATTGTCTCACCCTTGCTGCTGTCCCACAGGCTCTAGCTGCTTTCCTATACTTTTGTGAGCCTTGACAGAATGCTATTTGACTGTAGGGCATCACAACAGAACTTGACCTTGCCCTTATCCACTGTTTGCATGTACACTTCCAATCAAAGTCAACAAGCAGTAAAGCAGGAGCAAGAATCCACCTAGTGTTCCTTCGTCCTAATTTAGGGTACTGAGGCTTATAATAACAGCACCATAGCCCTGGCTAAAATCAGTTAGCTCCATATAGATCAGGCATAAAACATGTAAACACTGCCCACTGTGTTGACAAATTCATTGCTTTTGCTTACAACAATTATAATTGAAGCAGAGTTGAACTGAGGGTTATAAAAATTTGCATTTCAAATTACACATTGGAAAACAGCAACTCTGTACACATTCCAACTACTTGTGAAACAGAACATAATTCTGCCAAAATATTAGCACTGAATTTGTTTCATAACTCCACAGATAGTGCTTCAGCCTTCACAAAAATCTAAAGGTTTCCAAAATATTATTGAAGAAATATAGTTTTGTACAGCCTAATGTATTCTCCATGTATAGCTGAATGCAAAACAACACTAGAACTTATAATCGATCTCACATTTTGCCACTGCAAAAGAAACACATCACGACTTGCTTCTGACGGTAAGCTTCTCTGAGGTCTACAGCTTTGCTTGCCGTAACTCCAGCTGTGCTATGTTAGTGAACAAATTACCCGCAGGTTCTCAGCTGGTTGCTCAAGACTGAAATCTGTGTACAAGACAGGAACAGCTTCTAGTGAATACTTTCACTATATCATGGGACTTGATGAATTGATATTTTGCTCCATCCCTTAAAGGAATTAATGATCCTGAGCTAGGTAAACTCATACTGTATGCATGTATTATTATAAAAATGGTGAAAATAGGTCTTTCAAACCCAATGATTACACACAAATTTGTGACACTTCAAGAAATAACAGTGGTCTTCAGGAACATAAAATAGCAGAGCTAGGACAAGCTCAACAGTTGGATTGGCCTTTGTACGAACTCATCTAGTGTTTACTTATCATATATTACACTTTGTGACCTTAAAGAAATGCATCAGCACTGTATCTGAACAATAATATATGGAAGGAGATTTTCACCTTGTTATATTGGTGGAAAATGAGTGCCATGGATCAGCGATGCATTATATATAGAGAGCGCCTAATTTTCATTTGCAAAAAAAAAAATCTGACATTTTCTGCAAAGGTTGACTGATTCACAATGCCAGTTTTACACAAGTAGCAAGTTGAAAATCTATATTTTCCATGGTACAATGTTCCTATGGTTCTGAAATAGTCCATTCACTGACTAGCAGCAGCTATCAGGTGATTTGCTGATCTAAGATTTGCTTTATATCTAGAGTGTTAAAGCAGGAAGTGCATGTATATGTCCCACATAAAGACATTACAAAATTCTCCAGTAACTTTATGTACTGGAATTATAGTGGGCAGGGTTTTCACTTGGGGATTGAGACCCACAACCTGTGATTTTGACCAAGGTTGGCAGATAATCTTAATCATGGTTTAAAGGCATGACAACAACCATTATAGTGGCAACCAGCTTGGATTTCTATGGAAAGCTGAAGTCAGCAGGGAGGAGAGGCAGAGGCTTGGCAACTGTGGCAAGGCTGCCCCATGGTATGCTAGTGCAGTCCTTGAGGTGGTGTTTAAGGCAGTGCGTGAGAGGTGAGGGGTCTTGTTCCTAGAAGGTGGCAGAAAAAAGCCACCCAGCCAAACCACACCTCCCTGGTTAGAGGTAGCAGAACATGTCCGTAGCCATAGTGTTGTCTGAAGGATCTGGATGCAATGCCATAAAAGGTTTAATGACCACCTTCATTCTGGCAAGGTGAATGCAACATAATACTGAGATAGCAGGCCTCCAGGTCTGCAGACACCAGCAGACACACTTGCTGAGCACTCATAAGGTGCATGATGCTCCTGGGCATGGGAGAGTCAAGTGCCCAGGGAAACTGTTGACCTGTCAGCCAGGCTCAGGGCTCTAGTGCTTTTGAGAACCTGGCAGCACTGATAAATGCAGCTTCTTATTTAAAGGAGCTCCTGGCATTGGGAGAGGGGCCAGTGTTGCTTTACCTCTCCCTTTTTTGCCAGGATAAGAGGGCACAGATTGCAAGGGAGAGGAGTGTTCTAGCTCTCCAGCTTCACAGTTATGGAGGAGGTGGCAAAGGACACCGCAACAGTGGTGCTGCATAACCAAGTGGGCAATTGAGAGATAGGAACACCTGGAGAGTGGGGTGAAAAGATATTGAATTCTGGTGATAAAGAGGGGGTGGAGTACACTCCTCCTTGTCTGACAGCATGCCAAAGCCCAGCTACATTAGCAGCCTCAGCTCTGGAGAATTTTCTACTGTTAGGAGCATGTTCTCATGATCTCCTTCATGTCTCTCACAGACCAATCATGGAGGGGGAGCATGTCAGCACACCAGCAAAATCATCAGGGACCTCTGACAGAACCAAATCAACAAAGCCAGGACCGTCACAGCATTCAAGTGCGCCCTATCCACTAATACAGGTGCACGTACATCAGTGGGTCCTCATGCATGGTTTGAAAAGGTGGCACTGGGTGAACAGCACAGCACTAATGAGGTGGTGGTGAAAGAGGCAGAGTCAACTGTGGGCAGTAGCTCAGTCTATCAGTTGCACCCCAGCTGACGGATTCCCTCCAGCGATCCAGAGCACCATCCAAGAGCTGAGACTGACATCGATGAAGATGTGGGTGCCATCCCTCATGGGGCACCATCTTCATCATCAATCTCCTTGGCCCCTCTGATTAAGAGACCATCTATGGAGCAGGGCCCTGTGATGGAGGCTGCCCTGCATCAACCCTGGTGCAGCAGGCTCTGGAGGTGCTCCCAATGGCACCTCCACGAGGACAACTGCCACGTACATCTCAGCTGCAAGTAGACACACAGAAGCAGGCTGCCTCCACTTCATCCAAAGCCACAAGAGAAGCACCATGAATTAGTAGCTGACAGCAGAGGCCATCGCATCAGTCAGAACACTGATGGATTCACTTGGGTTAACTTGACTTGCGAGTGTACAACTTGTAATTTAACACTGGGCATGCTGAGCCATGATCTCAGACGCGTGAGCTTACATTCTTTAAAGCCAAGGCTTGAAAAGGGAGGAGCAGTCTTTGAACAGGGGTACCGAGATTGTTGGAGGGATATAGACTATGTGTTGCCAGTAAGACTGGATCTATTCAAGGTTGTGTGTTTAATGGGTGTTCTCATTGGCAGAGCAAACAGTGCCAGAGCATGTAGTCCTGCTCCATCAGTAGCACTCAAGTGAAACACAGCTCCATCAGATGTGCAGATATGCCCTAGCATTCATTCCGTCTTGATGGGAGCTTTGATGCCTGTGATAGTTTTGGACATTTCTCTGCACAGCAAGGATGCCACTCTGCTCTGCATCTTCCTCCCCCTCCTCTTCCTCCAATGCTCTATGTCCACCTAGCATTTCATCCT
The DNA here is from genome assembly GCF_964194155.1 of Cetorhinus maximus. NCBI lineage: Eukaryota > Metazoa > Chordata > Chondrichthyes > Lamniformes > Cetorhinidae > Cetorhinus > Cetorhinus maximus. Next base: position 34,370,194 of record NC_135900.1, read on the forward strand.
TTTCAAGGTCCACACCTCTCTGGAGGACCATGTTAAGGGAAGTACAATGGATCATCACAATCCATAAAACAGGTTGGCAGGAGGTTGCCAACTGACCAGGCTGAGCCACCGGAACCACCGGAATCTAAGAAGCCCAATGACTTCTCAATGGTAGTCTTTGTGAGGTAACTTTGGTTGTAGCATCTCTTTGCCTCCGTCTAGGGGTGAGTAGCCATCTCTTCAAGGGATATTCTTTGTTCCCGATAATCTATCCACAGGGTTTCAGTGGTGACATAAAGAGCTGCAGCACCCTGGACTGCCAGAGGGTAATGGTATCAAGATAGCTGGCAGGACAGCGGGTGCACACATACATAAAGCTCTTGTGTTCACACATACCAGCTGAATGTTTAGGGAATGAAACCCTTGCTGCTAATGAATCTTACCGGCAGCTCACACGGCACCTTGATGGCCACATGGGTGCAACTGATGATGCCCTGTACCTGTGGGACTCCCGCAATGCAAGAAAACACCACTGCCCTTTGTGCCTGTGAGGTTCCATCTGTTTGAAATTAAATGTACTGATCAGCTCGCAGATATAAGGTATCAGTGACCTGCGAGATACGGTGGCGTGCTTTCACTCGTGAGGCACCAGTAAGGTCTACAGCTGATCCTCAGAGTGAGCCAGAGGCAAAGAAGTTCAAATGACTTCAACGTCTACTGACGTGGCATGATGAGCAGTACTGCAAGGTATGAGGTGTTCCTCAACGAAAGCACAAATTCCAGTTCCCATCAGCCTAGACAGACATGTCCAGGTGGTACACTCTGCTGAGGGTATGGCCTAAATTGCCATCCCGCTCTTCGTTCCTCTCCTCTGCCCTTCTCATGCCAAGGGCTCTGCTGTCTGCTTTTATAGATGTTGATCCTCATGGCTACTGGTTTCTACCTCACAGTACCTTAAGTCCATGTTCAATTGTTGCCTTGCTTGCGGTCAGCTGCACTCTCAACGAGTGCTGCTCGCCCTTCTCCCCCACCCCCAGAGATGGGAACACAATCACCTCCACTGTCCGAGCACACACAGGTCATTTACTCCACTAACTGTACTCACTTTACAGTAGCTGACCAATGGCTGAGTGCCACACTCAACCATGCACCTTCTTATAGGGCCACCTAATTGAATAGTGCAACCTTGACTGGTTCCCCATTGTGTCATCTCCTCCTTCTGCTTGGTCTGTTCAAGATCTGTCATGGAACCCGTGCTTCCACAAAAAACAGCAAACTGGCCCTCCGCGAGCTGAAAAGCTTAATTGGCCTTTGACCAAAATGAGGCAGGGTGCTGTGTCCCACCTTCCCCCGCCTCCTGAGCAAAACTGATGGCTGTCAGAAAGGCAACAGTAAGCCGACACTGTCAATAGAGTGATTAAACATGCCCACATGCTTCCGTTCCTGCCTCATATCTGGGTGAAATCTCTGCCCTGTATTTCCACAACTGAACCACTGTTATACTGAGATAAAAGCAAAAAACTCCAAAACAAAAATAAAAATACCTGGAAAAACTCAGCAGGTCTGGCAACATCTGCGGAGAGGAACACAGTTAATGTTTCGAGTCCGTAAGACTCTTCAACAGAACTAAGTAAAAATAGAAAAGAGGTGAAATATAAGCTGGTTTAAGGGGGGGTGGGACAGGTAGAGCTGGATAGAGGGCCAGTGATAGGTGGAGATAGCCAAAAAATATCATAGACAAAAGGACAAAGAGGTGTTGAAGGTGATGATATTATCTAAGGAATGTGCTAATTAAGGGTAGAAAGCAGGACAAGCAAGGTACAGATAGCCCTAGTGGGGGTGGGGTGGGGTGAAGGGAAGGGATCAAAATAGGCTAAAAGGTAGAGGTAAAACAATGGATGGAAATACATTTAAAAATAATGGAAATAGGTGGGAAAAGAAAAATCTATATTAATTATTGGAAAAAAAAAGGAGGGGATCGGAAAGGGGGCGGGGATGGAGGAGAGAGTTCATGATCTAAAATTGTTGAACTCAATATTCAGTCCGGAAGGCTGTAAAGTGCCTAGTCGGAAGATGAGGTGCTGTTCCTCCAGTTTGCGTTGAGCTTCATGGGTCATGCTTGCAGACAGACTGAAGGTGTTCTGCAAAGCGGTCATCCAGTCTGCGTTTGGTCTCTCCAATGTAGAGGAAACCGCATTGGGAGCAGCAAATGCAGTAGACTAAACTGAGGGAAGTGCAAGTGAAATGCTGCTTCACTTGAAAGGAGTGTTTGGGCCCTTGGACGGTCTCTACCTTTTAGCCCATTTCGATCCCTTCCCTTCACCCCATCCCACCCCCACTAGGGCTATCTGTACCTTGCTTGTCCTGCTTTCTCTCCTTAATTAGCACATTCCTTAGACCTTCAACACCTCTTTGTCCTTTTGTCTATGACATCTTTTGGCTATTTCCACCTATCACTGGCCCTCTATCCAGCTCTACCTGCCTCCCTTCCACACCCCCCCCCCTCCCCCGCCCTTAAAACAGCTTATATTTCACCGCTTTTCTATTTTTACTTAGTTCTGGTGAAGAGTCATACGGACTCGAAACGTTAACTGTGTTCCTCTCCGCAGATGCTGCCAGACCTGCTGAGTTTTTCCAGGTATTTTTATCACTGTATACTGTGTAGCTTCAAAAAGTAATATATAGGTACATTTGAGCATCTGAGTGTTACAATCTGTTCCACATGATATGCTATTCATGTCTTTTTTGTGGGCTGCACAAAAGGGTGGACGTTGTAATTTTTGGCAAAAATATGAAACAGGCGACTAGAGATGGACCGGCCTTAAACACTCCACCCTATTTTCAGGGAGGGGTGGGAATTCAAGTGACTCCACTACGGATATTGTCTTCCTGGGAAGATGGGGAAACAGACACAGGGCCAGAAAAGCATTCATGCCCCTGTTATTCTCAGAAACGTAAAAAAAAAACCTAAAGCTTTCCTTTTTGTGAGTAGTCTGAAGCAGTCCTGTTAAGATGCTACCAATAGCCAGAGCATTCCACAGCATACGATCCACCAATTAGGTCTAAAAAAAATGCATCAAGGTCCTTTGTAAATCACAGGTTTTCTGTTTAGCATTTTGACTCTCACCTGACCCATGTGGTCGCAGGAAAATGGCAGTGGGCAGAAGTAGAGTCAGAATGGACTCCAAGCATAGCACTGTAATTTGAGCTGCTACTGCCCCATTCGAAGAAAAGTAACTGAATATCAGCTCCACATTGTTTACTGAGCCCAAGGATTTGCTGTTCCAAGGGAATTGATGAATTGCAAAAGTTGGGGCCAGGGTTGGGGGAGTGAACATCTCTACTAAATGTATTTGGAAAGGAATTTAAAAGTAATCACCCCAGAGACAGTGACGCCAATGTTTTTTGATTGGTTCCTGGGAAATAAATGAATAGTAGTTACCTTACCCACTGTCTGTGCACATAAATAAATGTGTTCCCCTCTCATGCTGTGCTTACCTAAATAAATTCATGCATCTAATATTTAATTGTGGTTACAAAAATAATGCAATAAGATTTTTTCATTTGAAACATTATCAAGGGATGTAAAAGTGAGAAAGATTGAAACATAGCTACAGAATAAACATAAAAAGTTATTAAAATAATCAGATCTCACTGTTGTATATTGGCGATGAAAATGTTGGCCATTGCACGGTATATTAATTCTACGCAATAAGTGAAGGCAACAATATCTTACCATCAATGTCACAAAATAGTACCCGTTAATGAGCCTAGAGAAAATGTTTGTGATGTAGCCAATTATAAAACAAAGCTTTAAACATATTTTTATGATGTTCATATATATGCACACAGCGGAATAACTGACACATCTAAAGCCATCACACTGCATGCGTCAAAACCTACTGGGTTCCCTTTAGCGTACTCATTTCTTACATTGTGCAAAGCCACTTGAAAACATGCTTACAGTCTACTTGTCAGTTGAAAATAACTAATAATGAGATCTGGGGGTTTCTGACAATGGTCCTCAACAGCTTCAAATAATACTGTATAAATCATGCAATCTCATTCAAATTTCTATTGCAATTTACTAACCGTGTACTGCTCAAAAAGACAGGAGTGACTTCTTCATACACAGGTGGCATGCCTAAGACGAGACTCAACTGTAAGCTGCTGGCACCAGAACAAAATTAACAGAAAAAACTTTAAATTAAATAACTGAAAAATAACAAAAAAAAAATTGAATACTGATCTAGATTTTCATTGGTGGATCACAGAAAAGAAACATATATATGTTTTTTCTTCATGCTATATTCGGTTAAAAGGTCAAAATCAATTATATCGTTTTGAATGCACTAGCGGTATATAAAACCTGTAAGAAGCTACTTTTTTATTACAATGATCTTGTATTGCACGACTCTAACCCTTGTGACCTCCATCAATCACTATCATTTTGAGTGGATTGCCAAAAAAGACTAAGCAACAATCTTGGCCATTTTGTTTAAGTGTAATATGTTAATTTTTTAATTTATGCACTGACACACATGGGTTGATTGACAAATTTGTACTTCAGGTGCAAAATTTGCATATTCAGAAATTCCTGTAAAAGGTTTGGCACCCTACAGAATATTCCATTCTTTGTGGTACACGGAACTGCATTAAAATTTCAGAAATGCATCTCTGGTGTATGAAGGTCTCCACTTAGGGCATAAATTTATAAAACCTAGCTATAGTACAAAAAGTATACATATATTATTTCAAAGATCAATTTTAGGCACAGTTTAGCAATTTACAGGTTTAAGTTCACAGATCCAGCAAACACACCACACTACAGTGTGTAGTTCCCACATGTGAACTCAAATAATACTTGAAGATCAATTACCGTGCTTCTCTCTCTACTATTCCAGGATCATCCTAGAAGCAGTGGAGAGCACATAATACCTTTTATCCATGACAAACAACCCATTGAAATGTTCCTGCTTCCTCCACCATTTCTTTGAAAACAATGATTTGAGACCATCCCTGAAGTGCTCCAACTCCTGCCTATTCCCTGTAACCCAAATCAAACTCCAACTGCTCATCTCTCAAGCTATCATTCACCCCCTCACTGGTTGCACACTCAAAATGAACAAGACTGAAAATAAACTTGGCCTTCATATTCAACCTGGAGCAGAGTTTCAAGCCCCATATCCATCACAAAGACTTCGTAATTCCAATTTTGCAACATTACCTGCCTCGATACCTAACTCACGCCTGATTTCTTCTCAAACCTTTATCCATTCCTTCATAACTTCTACATTTCTCTCAACAGATTTCTCTCTTGCTGGTTTTCAGACCTCAATTGTCTGTAAACCCCACTTGCCCAAAATCCTTGCTCATATTTTGCCACACAAAAAATCCCACTCGATCATGTCTATCTTCACTAACTTACAATGATGTCCTTTACCACAGCATATCAAATTTATATTCCTTGCGCTTATCTACAAATATCATAGGATTGTCACATCCAAGCTCCCACAGTCTTGCATCCTTTCCTGTGCCTTCGAATCGTATCTCTGGCTTCCTGTTAATTGGTGGCAAAATCGTCAACCATCTTGATACTACTTTCTAGAAACAACTTCCCCTGCTCTACCCATCTCTCTGTTTTTAAATATATTTGCTGCAACTTCACCAATTATCATTCTGGCTTTTGCTGCTGTCTCACTATTTTCATGTGGCCATTAGAAGTTTATGAATTCACTTTACTCACAATCAATGAGTATGTTCTCTGCCTGTTCAGAAAATGACTTTTCAATCCATCAGGTATGGATAAAATGCAATGATCAAAGTGTTCATCAACACTGATGAACAAATTAAGGGCTCATGGTGTTGGGGGCAATATATTAGCATGGATAGAGGATTAGCAAACTGACAGGAAACAGAGTCGGGATAAATGGGTAATTTTCAAGTTGGCAAACTGTAACTAGTGGAATGCCACCGGGATCAGAACAGGGGCTCAACTATTAAGAGTCTATATTAATGGCTTGCATGAAAGAACAGTATACTGTAGTCAAATTTGCTGATGATACAAATATCGGTAGGAAAATAAGTTGCGAGTAAGACACAGAGTCTGGAAAGGAGTAGATGAGCTAAGTGAGTGGGCAAAAATTTGACAGATGGAGTATAATGTGGGCAAATGTGAGACTGTCTACTTTGGTGGAAGAATAGAAAAGCAGAATATTATTTAAATGGAGAGAGACTGCAGAATGCTGCCATACAGAGGGATCTGGGTGAATTCACACTTAAATCACAAAACGTTAGCATGCAGGTACAACAAGTAGCTAGGAAGGCAAATGGAATGTTGGCCTTTATTAAAAGTGGAGTATAAAAGTAGCTAAGTCTTGCTAAAACTGTACAGGACATTGGTGAGACCACACCTACAATACTACGTAGAGTTTTGGTCTCCTTACTTAAGGAGGGACGTACTTGCATAGGAAGCTGCTCAGAGAAGGTTCACAAAGCTGATTCCTGGGACGAAAGGGTTGTTTTATAAGAAAAGGTTGAGCAGGTTGCGTCTGTACTCATCGGAGTTTAGAAGGAGGAGAGGTGGCCTTATTGAAACATAGAAGATTTGAGGGAGCTTGACAGGATAGATGCTGAAAGAATATTTATCTTTCTGGGGAATCTAGAAATGGGGGATCAAGTCTCCCATTTAATATGGAAATGAGGAGGAATTTCTTCTCTCAGAGGGCTGTTAGCATGTGGAATACTCCCCCATAGAGCAGTGGAGGCTGGGGCTTTTTTTATTCATTCATGGGATGTGGGCATCACTGGCTAGGCCAGCATTTGTTGCCCATCCCTAATTGACCTTGTTCAAAGAGCATTTAAGAGTCAACCACATTGTTATGGATCTGGAGTCACACGTAGGCCAGACTACGTAAGGACAGCAAATTTAAAGAATATTAGTGAACCAGGTGGGATTTTACATCATCAGACTAAGTGGCCATCATCAGCTTTTTCATTCCAGGTTTTTATCGAAACAAAATTCCACCATCTGGCATGGAGGGATTCAAACCCGGGTCCCCAGAGCATTACCCTGGGTCTTTGGATTATTAGTCCAACAACAATACCACTACACCATCACCTCTTCCTCATTGAACATTTTCAAGGCTGCGTTAGATTTTTGGCCTACGAAGAAGTCAAGGATTATGGGGAGGAGGTAGAAAAGTGGATTAAAGGCCACAACGAGATCAGCCATGATCTTATTGAATGGTGGGGCAGGTTCGAGGAGTCAAATGGCCAATTCCTGCTTTTTTTTCTTACGTTTCTATGTTGGCTAGGTGCCAGGTTGTACAGCCCCACTGTTTTTCCGTAAGGTATGTAAGGTGATACCTTGTTGCAACGGGGCACTGGGATACAAATGTGAAGTTAGGATGAACAGAAAGAACTTGGAAAATGTTTTTTTGCTTAATGAAGCTATCCCCTAACTAGCCATAGGCATACAAATCGATCAATATGTTAATGTAGTATAGGGGAGTTGGGTAACTAGACATTCGGTTATGACTATAGTAAAAGTTAAGAAATTTCTATTTAAATTTTCTTATCTGCATATCTTATTTTTAACTAAACAGGCATTTGGACATTGGAGAGTATAAATTCTCCTGGGCACAATTCGCCTAAAATCAGCCAAGCCTGTACAAATATTTGTGGAAATTCAAGCGCAAGTAATGTCCAACACAAATAGAGTTTCTATGATCTTTTGCACTGGCTTAAAAACACTGCAATGGAAACCAGTCCAACTTGTTATGAACTCTATCGAGACCAGTGATTTTTTTTTTTTAAAAAGAAGAAATCCAAAATCCTAGTTATTTACTGAAAGAATGAAGCCACAAGATTTTATGGTTTAAACAAAAAGAAATTACTTTACAAGAGTCAAACAAAGCAAACATTAAATACTGTCTTAGCTGATCCTCTATTCCCTAAAACCAAACAGGCAAATTGTAGTTGATTATGAACTATAAGTTACACGTGAAATGGCAAATACAACTAAGACAGGCTCAGCATTGCACTTAACATATAGGTCATCAATCTCAGTTACAAAATCCTTCAAAACTCTTTCTTATGAAGAACTTCAGCTCTTCTTCTTCTCGGATTTAGCCTGATCCCCAGCTGACAGCAGCACACAACCAGAGTTTCACCAGCATGGGCTTCACCAAAGAATGGCACACGTCTGCAAAACCTCCTAAGCTCTACATATGTCGGTCTGGATAGCATAGATCCAGCAATGTTATATTCAATCTCTCTGCGTCTACCTCTTATCAAACCTCTTCAGAATCTTGTACGTTTTAATGAGATGTTTATTCTCAGCTTCCGGATCTATCCTCTGTCTTCTCCAGCCTGCCTGTACTGTCCAACTGCAATCTTCGTCTACTGAGCTCCAATGGATAGGGGCAGAATTTTGCCGTCAGCGAGCAGGGGGCAGGGCCCACTCGCCGACGCGTAAAATGACGCGGGATGACGTTGGGAGGAACCCCCAACGTCATCCCACCCCATTTAAATTTTCACGAAGGCAGGGGCGCAGCCAAATCAGCTGTACCCCCGACGACCTGTCAATGGCCAATTGAGGCCACTGACAGGATCATTAAAACAATTAAAGGAACTGCCCGTCCAACCTTAAGGTTGGCGGGCAGGCCAGGAGCCCTGGCGGGCAATAGAAAAAACATGAAACCTCATCCACCGGTGGGATGAGGTTTCATGCAAAGTTTTAAACATTTTAATAAAGTTAGTATGTATATTATGAACATGTCGCATCTCATGTGACATTGTCACATGAGGGGACATGTTAGGGAATTTTTTTTTTCTATTTTTAACATTTTTCAGCGTGTAAGCAATCTCCCTGAGGCAGCACTTAGCCTCAGGGAGATGTGTGTTCTTTCGTGCGCATGTGCGAAAGAGCGCGCTCTCACTTTCGGGGAATACCCCCCACCCACACAGGCAGCGCATAGCGCTTCCCGCCGGATGTCACGCTGGGCAGGCCTTAATTGGCCCACTCACATAAAATGGTGGCGGGGCCCGCTTCTCCGGCGGGGATCGGCTCCCTGCCCGCCGGAGATTGGGTCAGGCCCGCCCGCCCGACAGGCAGAAAATTCTGCCCTAGGTCTCCTTTTTTATAGTTTCAAGTAAAAGTTTTGGTTTCCAATTCTCAGTTTCAGACTTAGTTTTCTTCGCAGCTGGGAGGGTCAGTTTCCCTTTTCAATTAGTGTCTGTCTCAAAAAATAAGCTTTGCCCACAGATTCCATCACAAGCTCAAAATTGGCCATGCCCCCAGATCAAATTAAGCAGCATAGTGAATTTTTTCTAATTCTGGCCTTCAAAGAAGATTTTAAAATTAAGCCTTTCCTATTAGGTGAAAGGACACTCTCAAGCACCTTATAAATATTAATGAGAAATAATTTAACAAACTGACTATTATACACCAATGAAACTAATAATTGGTTCTGTATAGATTTTTTAAAAACATTTTCAGTTATTTAAAATCAGGTTATTCACAGGTGGTGGACTGAACTGGTTTAAATGCTTATTTTGTGATAAACCAATTTTCGGCTGTAATAATGTAAAAAAAAAAGTTACCATTCTTAAATACACCAAGGTGTATCATTTACTGCAAGAAAAAAAAACAAGAACACCAACTGGGGGGCAAGGAGGCCCGTGACCCCAGGCCGAGGGAGACACTCCCTATGCAAATCACAAGATGGTCGCAGACCATGTCAGCACAATGAAGTGCACAAGCCGAAGAGTTTAGAGCAGAAAGAAGAAGCCAAGAAGCAGCCAGATGGCTTAAATATAGAGCTTTTTGAAAATGCTGACAAATTACCCAAACTGTAACAGCAGGTGGCAGTGCGGAGGGAGTAAATGGTTGTGAATGAAGGAAAGCTATGAGGTGACCCAAAAGAAATAAAACCTGCAAAAAGAAAATGAAGTTATTCCACAGGAAAACATTCGTATCAGAGCTGAGTTGGTAGAACTCAACCAAAAGTATAGCCAAGCACAACAGCAAGCAGAAAAAGGTACTCAAAGAAGTCACTGCCCTGAAAGACTCTTTGAAAAATCAATACATGCCCCTGGAAAAACATGAGCAGCTAAAGATGTTCAATGCCACTTCAGCAAAAGCTATGTGGGAACTATCAGTAGCGACAAAGCAATTCACTGAATTACAGCACGATTTGGCAGATTTGGCAGATCAACAAGATGATAAATAGTTGAAAGAACAGACAATCATCTTTCAAGACAAATGCAAAACAAATGCATAACCCTTCAGCAGCATGAAGAAATGAAGACTGTCTTGAACAGCAGAAAAAGCTAGAGGAGACTCTGTTGAATTACAAGAAAACTTAAGACGAAGCAATTGAGCTTCGCAAAGAAAAGGAAAACCTATTGAAGGATCTTCACATGCTACAAGGATCCCTTAGGTCAAAGTTTGTTCCTCTGTAAATTACAAAGAGAAGCAAAATGAATTTAATAACACTCTGAACAAACTGAAGAACCAGTTGGCAGAGAAGACTCAGAAATGTTCTATTTTCCAGGAAGAAGCCAAGAGACACAAGAAAGAGACTGAAGTGCTGGAGAACCAACTGAATGGAAAAGAGGCGGCATTGAAAGGAAAAGCTGCAGAACTTTCCAAACTGCAAGCAGATAATGAAGCCATGAGTAGCACGATAACAGAACTGAAACAAGTTAAGACTTTGCCAGAGACAGACCTGGCCAATAGCAAAACCAAAATGAAGAACAAGGACAAAGTTCTGCAGTAGACTGTCAAAGTAAAGACAGAAATAAGATCGGAAAATGTCAATCCAATGCTGAAGGTCAAGGAACTAGAATGAAAAGCACTAGATGTCTCAAACTTACTGAGAACCATTGAATTGTTAAAAAATGAAATGGTTGAAATGAAAATCAAGAGCCCAGAATGTTAAGAAAAAGTTGAATAGTTGCAAGAGAAAGTAGAAGTTCTCAAAGGAGAATGAAGAGTCTCAGAAACAACCAGCAGAAGTAAAATTAAAGAATGCGAGCTGGAAGGATAGCACACGGGAATTAAGCTCTGCGAAGGAAAACTGTTCAGTGCAGAGAACCAACTCCCACATATGGAAGATGAGTTTGCTAATGAAAAGTTAGAACTGGATTAACTTCCAGTACCAGACATATCTATTAAGTATGAAAAAATACCTGGAACAGGAATCGAAATTACTGATGAATCAGAACAGTTGGGGGAATGCAGAATTAACAAACCAAAAATTTTCACAAACTTCATTGTGAAAAGAGCAATGAAATTCTTGAACTTCAAATCAATCTGAGGTGCGCAGTATGGGAGAGCAAATCCAGACTTTAAAGGCAGATAACTCTGAAATAAAGACAAATGATCTCACCAGAGTAGTTGCTGAGCTAAATGAAAAGGTTGATAAGCTTGACAATTAATTGGAAAATAAGAAAGTAAACAAATATTTGGGTGAAATGATGAAACAAGTGGAAATTAATGGTCCATTTTTAAAATGTCAACTTCTAGGATGAACATGACGGACCCCATGGAAAAAGAAAATCTGAGTCCGCTCTAGGAATGAGCAGAGTGAACATTCCCTTCAGAAGAAATGGGACAAACCCAGTGTCTGAACAAAGCAGATGGTCATCAATATGGAAATACTCAAGTCAAAGCAGCGCAAAAAGTGAATCAAATGGAAACAACCAAGTGCCGGAAACAGAGTACTACAATTTCAACACCAAACCAACAAAGTCAACCCAGGGCTACTGACATTCCTATGACGGTGACAAGAACAAGAGCTGGAAGAACTGTCAAGCCTCCAGACCTAGATGACCAAAAGCTTGGTAAAAGAGATAAGTTTTAAAGAGTGCCTTAAAGGAAAAGTGAGAGTAAGAGAAGTGGATATGTTTATGGAGAGATTTCCAGAGATTAAGGCCTCATCCGTTCGAGGCACTGCCATCAATGGGGGAGCAATTAAAATCTCAGATCAAGGGGTCAGGGCTGTAGGGGATTAGAGGTGTGTGGGTGGAGGGGGTTTAACGAAGCCATTGAGTGATATGAAAACAGGGATGAGGATTTTGAAATCAAGGTATTGTTTAACCAGGAACTCATGCATCACAGCAAGCACAGTGGGGTTAGCTGAACAGGACTTGATGTGTGTTATGGCACGAGCAGTAGAATTTTCAATGACCTCAAGTTTTCAGAGGCCAGAACATGGGATGCCAGCCAGCAATGCTTTGGTTTGGTCAAGTCCAGAGGTAATGGGTTTCAGCCACAGCAGAGTTGAACTGCGGCAGAGTCATGAAAGTAAGCAGAAATAGGCAGTATTAGTGACAGTGCAGTTTTGTAGTCGGAAGGTCACTGTGGTCAAATATGACAACAAGGTTGTGAACAGTCTGGTTCAGCCTCAGATAACTGCCAGAGAAAGCGATGGAGGCGCTGGCTAGGGAACTGAGTTTGCTGGGGCTGAAGACCATGGCTTCGGTCTTACCAATTTTAATTGAAGGAAATTCTTGCTCATCCAGTAATGGATGTCAGACAAGCAGACAGATAATTTAGCAAGAGTGGAGGAGTAGAGAGAGGTGGTGCTGAGGTAGAGCTATGTGTCATATATGTGAAAACTAATTCTATGCTTCAGGATGATATCATTGATAGGCAGGAAGGGGCCAAGGATAGACCCTTGGGGAACACCAGAGATAACAGTGCAGAAGCAGAAGAAGAAGTCATTGGAGCTACGATTAGATGGATAAGAAACAAGTGCAGTCCCACCCAATTGGATGATATTGGACAAGCATTGGAAGATGGTGTGGTCCACCATGTCAAATGCTGCAGACAGGTCAAGGAGGGATAGTTTGCCTTTGTCACAATCACATAGGATACCATTTGTGACTTTGATAAGACAATGTTGTGGAGTCATTATACCTTTCACTACTGTTCTTGTTTACAATTTGTTCCGTTCTTCCCTATTCCCTGCATTAGCTGCACTTCTACATTTATCTGCCTTCGTGAAATTGAAAGATTATTCAGAAGAATGACAAGTTATCTTTCCTTAGTTATTATCCATTAAAAGGCTGCAAAATATTTTTTCCCATCTTAATGGCAAAACCACAGATTTCGAAACCATGAGAAAAATAAACGACACTTTCATAACATTAAACTAGAAAAATAATTGCAGTTGGCAGTTTTTGTTTGCAGCAATGCACTCCAGGCTGAAGGTTTTTGTACAGTTCAGAGAGCACATTCCATAAGATCCAGGAGTTGCGGAGTTGCCTTGAGGGTCATTTGAATTGTGAAGGAAGACTGCAGTAATGTCCAGACTGTATATCTGTGTTCTGATACAAACATGACAGTACTTTGAAAAGATACTCTTAGAAGACAATTGATTTTCGTGAAACTTCAGTTTTAAAGTAATATTTTTATTTGACACCAATAAAACAAGCGCTGGATGGTTTTATACGGTGGTGAAGCAGATTTTTTTATTTGGGCATTATACTTTGATCTGCACATAGTTCACAAGGAACTCATGATTGATCTCAAAGCACAATTGCTTACAACAGTAGGCACTTAAGCCTCAAACAGGATTTACAGGATAGTTTTGGAGACAAGTTGCTATAATGGTGTTCGATGATCAACGAGCAGCAGGTGCCAGATACTTATTTTTCTCCTGGAAGAAGGAATTCCTAATTTCTACCCAATATTCCATATAGTGTGTTTCACGGTGACTAACCTGGACAACTTGAGTGTCACTATATAATACCATGACATTTCCTCTGGTTGCAGAAGAAAACGACCTACAACAAGAGAAAGAGGAGAGAAACTCACGGGAGGTCAATCCTGTATTGTCCATCTTGCTACCCTAGACAAGAAAGCAACCTTACAAGTTCTGGGGAAAGAGGCCATTGACATGGTTGGAATTCAAATTGGGAAATTGGTATCAACATGAAGATCATGCCAAAAAACTCAACTTAGTCAGGTTTCTGACAATGAGTTACCTCTCTTTTCCAGCTTTTAAAGCTTCCAATGGAAGATCACTCTGCTATTCCTTTGCACACCCTTGCCACAAGTTATTGTCAAAGTGATAAAAACATCTTACTGACAAAAATTTAACGATCTTCTTGTTGTTTGACACCAACATGGTTCTCCTTAGTACCTACTCTTGATGGGCCTTTTAAATTTTGACCTCCTAGTACCCGTACAATTTTGGAAATGGTTTACTGTTGATTTGTAACATGAACCTTGGTGTGGGGGAGGGGTCGAGATGGTACTTTCATATGTTTGATTGTGGGCCATTTTTGCTTTTAAGACGAAAGTAAGGTGTGAAGGTACACTCTCACATCATCATAAGGAAGGAAATCTGGTTCCTGAAGGCATTCCTTAATAGGGTAAGGAGACACAATCCCAAGTCCATTATCGCCAGGATCATGACTTTTGTGGACTTCTTTCCCTTTTTGGGTGAAAAGTTGGGTCTTCTTTTTGCCAGATTACAGGGACTAACACATCAGCTGAAGAATGTTTTAAAATTGCGGTCTCAATGCCTTGATGAAGCACCAGCCTCTGACATTGAGCTGGATTTTTACAGGGGTGGGGGCAGGGTGAGAGGATGTGTACTGCTCACTCCCCCAGAAGGAAAGTCAGTTCCAAACCAATCAACTTTTAAAAAGGCCACCCCATGGCAATAAGATGTTTTGGGCAGCCTAAACAAGCTGAGGACTGGGCTTCTGGCCCTTCATGGGAGGCAGTCTTGCCCTCGACAGCCACCAGCCAATCTGATTGGCCGGCAGCTCTAACAGTCCTAAGCAGTGCCAGAACTCAGTATTGGGCACTGCTGGGGCTACCACGAGGCCCACACAGATCAAAGATGGACACCGGATGCAGGAAGGTCCTGGGCTTTTAGGGCAGGGAGGGATCGGGTACCCCAGGGAGGATGGTGAGGGAACAGATTTTGGACGCCAGGCAGAGGGGCGCACAGGGCACCCCCCCCCCCACAAATGATGTGCATCCCCCCCTTCTTCATCAAAGTTGTTTAAAAACCAGTCTTCCCACTCTCACCCACCTGCCACTCTCCAGCATATTATGGCAGTAGAGGCAATTGAGGTCTTTAAGTGGGCAATAATTGGCCACTTAAGGCCCTCAATAGACCTAAGGACAGGCAGGCTAGTAGCGCTTTAACTGCCCCTCCATATTATGGGGACCGGGTCAGAGGTGGGCAGAAAGCTGGTGGGCTAACCACCTGACATATTTTATGTGCCGCCTCGCCAAAAACACGACCAGCGGGCAACCGTAAATCCAGCCCATTGTATTACAGACACAAAATAGCTACCTTTTCCATTCAGCTTCCATGCTTCCTCATTCCAAGACAGGCCGCTGATAGTGGACTGACAGCACCAGTAATATACTCCACGCGGGCACTAGTAATATACTCCACGCGGGCACTAGTAATATACTCCACGCGGGCACTAGTAATATACTCCACGCGGGCACTAGTAATATACTCCACGCGGGCACTAGTAATATACTCCACGCGGGCACTAGTAATATACTCCACGCGGGCACTAGTAATATACTCCACGCGGGCACTAGTAATATACTCCACGCAGGCACTAGTAAAATACTCCACGAGGGCACTAGTAAAATACTCCTATGTAGTGAAAGTACAGTGAGGAAAATTAGATAGGTTCTCAGCAATAAAACACAAGGAGTATGAAAGTTATTCCAGTACAGTTTTTTTAGAATTAAATCAACCAATGAGGACAATCTGGCCCTCTATTTCTCTCCAATCTAAAGGGCATTTTGATAAATTTAAACAGTGTTATTAAGCATTACGGTGTATTTTTTCTTTCTGGGGTCTATGCATGATTTTGAGTCACTTCATTTTAAAATAGCTTTGCATCTCCTTCCCCTCTAACTAGTTTAATTGAGGCAAGCTTATTTTCTTCCACAAGTGTCGAAGAGCTTACCTCCAACTTGCCCAATGGTGGAAAATAACCACAAAGTCAGGTAAAATACATTATGGGCAGAATTTTGCCGTTGGTGAGCAGGGGGCGGGGCCCACTCGCTGACGCGTAAAATGTCGCAGGATGACATCAGGGGTTCTCCCCAACATCATTCTGCCCCATTTGAATTTTCAGGAAGGCGGGGGCACAGCCAAATCAGCTGTGCCCCTGCCGGCCTGTCAGTGGCCAATTGAGGCCATTGACAGGATCATTTAAACAATTAAAGGACCTGCCCGTCCAACCTTAAGGTTGGTGGGCAGGCCAGGAGCCCCGGTGGGCAATAGAAAAAACATGAAACCTCATCCACCGGCGGGATGAGGTTTCATGTTGGGATTTAAAAAGTTTAATAAGCTTATAATGTAAATTATGAACATGTCCCATCTCATTTGACAATGTCATATGAGGGGGACATGTTAGGGAATTTTTTTTCCCTAATTTTCATATTTTTAGAAGTGTAAGCGATCTCCCTGAGGCAGCACTTAGCCTCAGGGAGATGTGCGCTCTTTCGTGCACATGCGCAAAAGAGCACACTCTCGCTTTTGGGAAATCCCCCCTGCCCGCACAGGAAGCGCATAGCGCTTCCCGCCGGACGTCACGCTGGGCGGGCCAACACATAAAACAGCGGCGGGGCCCTCTTCTCCGGCAGGGATCGGCTCCTCACCCGCAGGAGATTGGGTCGGGCCTGCCCGTCCGACAGGCAGAAAATTCTGCCCCATGTTTTTTTAAAAAAGAAATCCATTTCTAATCATTTGTATGTGCACTATGACAAAGAAAACTAAAACTTGGGCGCCAAAAAACTGATCGCCAATAATTTAATATAACTGATACTAGCTGTCAAAGAATAGAGGACATTGCAAGGGTAACAGAGTGTATGCTGGACATTCTTAAATACACATTCAAGGCATTCACTACAATTGTAAATTACAAGGAACATGCCAACAGAGCTACATAACAAATTCATTTTGTTCCTAGGTCCAATTGCGGGTAGGGGTAGTATATTGGTTATGTTACGGGACTAATAATCTGGAGGTATGAGTTCAGATTCCACCGCATCAGCTACAGAATTTAAATTCAGTTAATTAAATAAATCCAGAATAAAGAGCAAGCATCTGTAATAGTGATCATAAAAATATTACATTGTCATAAAAATCCAACTGGTTCACGCACGTTCTTTACGGAAGGAAATCTGCCATCCTTACAGAGTCTGGTCTAGAAGTGACTCCAGGCCCACAGCAATATGGCTTACTCTCAACTGGCCTCAATCACACTCTCAACTCCACTTTTAATGCCCTAGTCCCCATTAAAATTATTTATATTCTCTCACCCTGCCCAGCCCCTGGTACAACCATCATCTTGGGTCCTTAGGTCCAAAGAGCACAAGCTTGATCGGATGTGGCAGACCACTGGTTTAACCATTCACTGCCAGATCTGGTTGGGCCACAAAGCACTATGGGGTCCTGCTATCATCTGCTAAAGTTACCAAGATCATCCTGAACAGCAAAGAAACCCTTGGCTTCTTGTCACTAGGATTGAGGCTATCCGATCAGCTGCCTCTGCCACTTCCTTCACTTCCACTAGACCACCAAGCCAAACTTCCTCTAAAGATCCTCCCCTCCCTAACTCTGAACTCATGTCAGTCTCCAGTTTCTCTCCTATCTTTCCTCTCCAAGCTCATCTTGTCCACAAGGCACAGCTCCTGCTCTCTCAACCCTGTTCACACTAAACTGCTAACCATCCAACTTCCCTTTCTGATCCCCCACGTCACATGATATTGTTAATGCTTCACTCTCTTCAGGCACTGCCCCTCTCACTTTTAATTCTGCCATCATTACCCCTCTCCGCCAAAACAAAACCTTTACCCCATCATCCTTGCAAACCACTGCCCCATCTCCAACCTCCTTTTCCTCTCCAAACCCCTTGAACATGTGGTGACCTCCAAAATTAATCTTTTTTGGAACTCCACGTTTGGATCCTTCCAATCCAGTTCCCAGCCCTGTCAGAGTACTGAAACTGCTCTTATCAGGCACATACATGTGATTGTGACAAAGGAAAGCTATTCCTTCTCATCCTTCTGCACCTGTCTGCAGCCTTTAATATTACTGACCACACCATACTCTTCCAACACTTCTCCAGTGTCACCTAGCTGGGTGGGACTGCACTCGCTTAGTTCCATTCTTATTCATTAAATCGTAGCTGAAGCATCACTTGCAACAAATTCTCCTCCACTTCCTGTTCTTGCGTGTTACCTCTAGTGTTCCCCAAGGATCTGTTCTTGGCTCCCTCCTATTCCTCATCTCCATGCTGCCCTTTATCATCATCCAAAAACCAAGCGTTTGTTTTCAAAACAGCTGTCCACACCCAGCTGTTCCTCATTAGCACCTCTCCTGACTCTTCAACTGCTGCTAAATTATCAACCCGCTTGTCCAACATCCAGTACTGGATGAGCAGAAATTTCCTTGAATTCACTATGAACTACACTCCCTAGCTAAGGACTCCATTCGTCTGCCTGGCAAACATTTGAGGCTGAACCAGATTCACAATCTCGATGACATATTTGACCCTGAGAAATGCTACCGGTCACATATTCATGCTATTACTAAATCCGCCTATTCCCACCTTGATAACACCACACAACTTCGCCCTGCCTCAGCTCATCTGTTGTTGAAACCCTCATCCATACATTTGTCAGTCCAAGACTTAACTATTCAAATACACTCCTGGCTAGCCTCTAGTTTTCATCCAAAACTCTCCCAGCAATGTCCTTACTTGCGCCATGTCCCATTCATCTATTATCTCTGCACTTGCTGACCTACACTGGCATCCAGTCAAACAACACCTCGACTTTAAAATTCTCATCCTTGTTTTCAAGTCTCTCCATGGCCTCTTCCTTCCATATTTTTATAATCTCCTCCAGCCCCGCAACCTTCCCAGATATCTGCATTCATCTAATTTTGGTCTCTTGAGCATCCCTGATTTTAAATGCTTCACCGTTGATGGCTGCATCTTCAGTTGCCAAGGCCCTAAACTCTGGAATTCCCTCCCTTAACCTCTCTACCTCTCGTTTCTTCTTCAAGACACTCCTTAAAACCTCTTTGACCAAGCTATTGGTCATTTGCCCTCATATGCTTAATGTGGCTCCATGTCAAATTTTGCTGTGCTTTGAAATGCCTTGGGATGTTCTACGCATTAAAAGGTATTGAATAAATACAAATTATTTGTTGTTGAAATGGCCTAGCAAGCCACTCATTGTATCAAAACTGCTATGACACGCGTCAAGAATGTGGTACACCTCCACATCCTGTGAATGAATAAATGAAATCACTAAATGAAACAAAGTTTCTCTCGTTGTTCTTCACACACAAGGAAAAAAATAAATCTTTACAAACAAGTTCAAAAGTAATAAAAGCAATCATCTGGTCTTTCCCATCCATATGTTGTACCTATCGACCTATGATGTTCATACTAAATACCATATAGTGTGATGGGCTACTTGCATGACAAATGGTATGTAACTAAAGTACAAGGATCCTGGCTGAAGTCATCTCACCTTTAGCTCTCCATGATGTGAGTCAGTTAATGATACTGTTGCTCAACCTCAGTCAATGACAGCAGTGAAATAGATGAAAGTGATGCTGACAAGCATCTCTAGTTCACTTTCTGTATTTTTGCAATCATATAGTTTACACAGCATATAACAAATCTGGAGGACTGCACTGTGCTGAAAGAAACAGGTCCACTGCAATTTCATGAAGTTGCTTTTCAAATCAACAGTCTTGCAAACAGATGTGTGTGAAATATATTAACGACAAGACAGGGAATAAATGTCAGAAATTTACTACTTCTGGAAAAGAATACCTTTGTTCTAATTAAATGAGAATACGCTAACAAAGTAAATATACTACTCCTGCAGTAAATGCAAGTTAGCATATAAATGATTATACAGAAGTTAAATAGGACTGTAGCATTAACAAATAATACAAATCTATACTGGCTGAATGCATCCTGCCCAGCAGTATAAGGGTTCATGTGGGACTAAGTACAGTACCATCCACACAGTGATGTAACATGACCCACACCTAGGGACAGTTGAGTGTTGGGCAGAGCTGTGTGTACCAGCAAGGATGGAGACAGCTCCCAACTTGTACCCTTTACTATATATTTGTAAATAGTTCTAAGAGTCAATAAAGACTTACAGGCAACTTATGTATGAGTATGAAGACTTCTTCAGATCTACCTAACTATAACCAATACTCTACAAAGCAGGCAGGTAGTTTTTCCCTCCATATCAGATAATCTCAACCAAATTGTAACAGAGGCTATATGAGCAATAGCATAGTTAACCAATAAATCTCATTTTTAAAATTTTTACAGCTTAACTATTGATACAAAGATGAAGCTAATCTGTTGCATATATCCCAATGTAGGGGTCTTCTGAACTTCAACTGGAGTTCTGCTGGCTACAAGTAAAATTTACAGCATTCTGAATCTTGGGTTGTCTGAAATTTGCTTTGGAAGTTAATTAGCATCACTTGTTGGCATTAAAAACAAGGCAACCCAAACTACAATGTTACGTTATTTTCTAGTTGTCACCAATACTCTTGCCACAAGACTACTGGTTAAAGAAATGTAATGACCCTATGTTGAATTATCAGTCTACAGTTAAATTTCCTGTCATACATCGCCATATGGATGAAAATAAAATGTTATTGCCCACATGTGCAAGACAGCACCAAACAAATTTGTTTTGGCCTGATTTCAACAATGCTAAAATGGAAGTTCATGTCATACAATGCAGAATTACAGTCACTGGTTATGCAGGGAGAAGATGTGTGATTAAGAGAAACTGGAAGATAGTGAAGAGATGGGGTAGGGGAAAGAAATTTTGAAAAGTTACCAAAAAAGGAAACAGGTATGCAAATGACTCATTTTTATATTTTTTAAAAATCCATATGGAGTTATTCATTAGGGGAAATTAAATCAACTTTGTGCATCTAGGGAGATACTGCTTTTGACATTTTATAATTAGGTTATCTTCTCCCCTTTCCAAAAGGTCAAGTTCTAAGTTACAGTTACAAATTCAGTTGTGATTAGGAAAATTTCATCAATCCTAACAACTAAGTGTGAATATATAATAGCATGTAAATAAGTGCTGTTTGTGCATATTTCTTATCAATGTTCAATGTCATTTGTAGTTGGACATGGTAATTTACCACCATCGATAATTTAAGGCATTTAGTTGTCACTTAACAATTTACCACAACAGCAACAGCTTGAAATTAAATAAGAGTCTCTGTTAATGCATGAGATGATTTCCACAGACAGCAAATGGTGCACAATAGAGGAGCATAATTAAAGGTATCAGGGAGCCATACTACAAGGAAAGAAAAATGAAGATCTTGGTGAGGAAGTTTGTCAAAAGGTGGGAGAATATTGTAAGATTCCAAAGTAAGCTTTGGTAAAATAGGCAAAAAAAACACTTTGGAAACATTGATTGTATGAGCACAAAAGCAAAATACTGCACATGCTGGAAATCTGAAATAAAAACAGAAACTGATGGTCAGGCAGCATATGTGGAAAGAAAGAGTTAACATTTCATATCAATGATCTATCATTAGAACAGAGGAAAGGTAGAAAAGTAATAGATTTTGAGTATGTTACGATCCGGTTAGGGACCACTGACTGTTTAAAGTAGACAAAGTTTCAAATACGAGTTACCCACTAAGAGAATAAAGCCACAAGATTCCATGATTTTAAACAAACAAAATAAATTTTACAATACAAAGTCAGAAAAATAAAACAATCTACAATATCTGTCTTATACGCAACACATGCTAGAATTAACAAGGTAAATATGAATCAACAGGCAAACTGGTCAAACACATCATACTGCACATTAAATGGCAGTTACAACCAAGACAGATCCCATGGATTTCTCAGCAACCCACCCAGACATCAGTGACCACAGAGTTACAAAATCTCATGAAAATTTTGTCCCCTGGTGAGGGAGTTCAACTCTTCAATTTTGAAGATTTAGCTTATAAATTCCCTTAAAAACCACTCTGATTCAGACTGCATCAACAACTACTCACTTCCCGATGGTTCAATCTCTCCTCCTGAGACTGCGTTCCACGGGAATCTCAAATTACTGGGACAATTCCAGCTCTTTTGCAGACTGCTAGCTTCACTAAGCTGGCACTGCCCCTGTGTTTCTCCAAAACCCAGTCTCTTAGCAGCACTGAGCTATAAAAGGCTCACAGGGCTTCTCTGAGCCCTAACTGCCTGGAACCTGCTAAGAGCAGGACCCTTATGGCACCCTCTTCCCCTGCTGTAAAACATTCAGATAAATTGAAAACAGAAAGCCTTCTTAAGCTCCACCCAACTCCATGATAACATAGCCTTTCAGGGTTCACTGAATGCTTTTAAACATATTTAGCTCCAACTCCCAAAACAAAACATCTCTCCGGACTGCACTTCTTTTCAAGCAGTGTAGACATCATATCTCCAATTAAGTAAGCCCACCTGCTGTTTTAGGGTCTTTATTTTCAAATTGTTAACCCCTTCAATATGGTCCCAACCTTGTAAATGTAATAGACTACAAGCTGCTTCAGTTGCATTTATAAAGAAGAACTTTAATCAACATCATCTTGTTGATTCTGGATACATAATTCTGAATAGAAATAAAGTTTTAGAGATAAAAACTTAACAGATAATCTGTGTGAATGTCAAATATAATTTCTATGTCTGTATCTTTATATCCCAAGACAGGGAAACCCCTTCAAATGAATATAAAAAGCCATTGCGATTTTTACTCTTTTTTTATTCATTCATGGGATGTGGATGTCACTAGTAAGGTCAGCATTTATTGCTCAACCCTAATTGCCTTTGAGAAGGTAGAGAGAGAATCTGAAGGAAAAGTGAAGAAACCTACATGTATTCTTGAGCCAATATTTCAAGAACAGATATAATATGCAAAATTGAATACACAATTTGGACCACCCCTAAAAATATACACTTGCAGCAAAGATCCATCTGCAAGAGACCAAGTGACACATCAGCTACAAATAGTTGGAGGTAGATCTTCAAACCAACAACAGAAAACTTGGGATTCAGGTCGCTAGTAAAATAAATGTTGCTGTGCATCCTTTTTACACCAGCTACAAGTGTGAGACAATACAATGCTCCAAAGAACGAGCATCACCCTCCCTATTTCCAATACTTGCAATTTCTGGAGTGTGTGCTCTGGCAAACATTGTGCTCCCTTATCCTCTGGCTCCCAATTCAATATATCCATCTTTAATATATCCAAATAGACCACTGCTTACTTGAAGCTAATAAAATTGAAATTAAACAGGTTGTAATTAGACAACACTGTAAACAGCAGGGTCAGCTTACTTAAATATTACGTGACAGAAGGTAAGCTTATTTAAATATTTACTGGCAACAGGTAAGTGGAGCTCCAAGATAACAAGGGACTATTGAGTTGGGAAGAAGCAAACTGTCGGTGCAGGACTTTAAAGGTCTAGCTAGATTGACTTAGGATTTCAACAGACTTGGGGTGAAGCAGGTTAAGTACTGATTATTTAGCCAGACTGAAGTAACCTACAGATGTGCATAATAAATAAAAGGCTCAATGAAAGATTTTGTAGTACTTTCAAAGCATGCCTGTATCTTTATATCCCAAGACAGGGAAACCCCTTCAAATGAATATAAAAAGCCATTGCGATTTTTACTCTTTTTTTATTCATTCATGGGATGTGGATGTCACTAGTAAGGTCAGCATTTATTGCTCAACCCTAATTGCCTTTGAGAAGGTAGAGAGAGAATCTGGGTAGAGACACCCAACAAGGGAAGCAGGGCATTGAAAGGCAGCACAAAAGAAGAGCAGAAAACTTTAATGAGACTCACCTTCAGAGCCACTTGGATAAAATATAAAAGGAAAAAAGACTGGTAGGTGTTCATGGGAGAAAACCTCAGGCAAGTGTCTAGCGCACATGTGGAAGCTTTTATCAGAAGCACTGAGTTCTAACTGTCAGCTTTATAATGATAGAACTGTGGGTGAAATAATTCAATGACCTGGTGTGGACAGGCAAGGTAACACACCAGCCTGCTGGCTTTTCTTCCTTGGGTATAAAGATATAATTCATATACATTTGAACATACAAGTTAGAGGATGTTTTAGAATCTATTTGGTTAGAGCCAAGAAACAATAACGATATCATTACACTACTGGGTGTATCTATAGCCACTAACTAGTGAGAAAGATATAGCGAAGCAATCTTTCAGTGAAATTATAGGGTACATGAACTATACAGTAGTGATAATGGGGGGGCTACAATTATCCCAATACAGACTGGAGTAATAATATTGCAAATTGCAGAGAGGGAGAAGAATTTCTGAAGTGTGTTCAGGAGATTTTATTGGCCAGTGCATTTCCAGCTGAATAAGGAAGGATGCATTGCTGGATCTAGTTCTGGGAAATGAGGTGGGTCAAGTGGATCAACAGTCAGTAGGGGTACATTGAGGAAACTGTGATCATAGTGTCATAAAAGTTTAGTTTAGTCATGGAAAAGGACATGGTGAAATCCACAGTAAAATACTTAATTGGAGGAAGGTCAATTTTAGGTCAATGGCTTAAAACCCCTTGTTTCAGTTTAATGACGGATCTATTACATCAGCTATCCGATGGCACCCGGGAAACATCCATAATTGTTAGCCTTCAGCTAATTTGATTAATCTTGTTGCAAGAGAAGGAAAATGTCCTGAAACGTTAGGGGGTTACGGGGCAATAGATTTGTTGGCAAGGTACCACTCTAGCTGGGGTAGCTCAGTAGGGCAGTGAGGCATCCAGGAGCTTTCACACCCTTTTCTGTGATGTAATTCTTCCGGCCCCGAGAAGGTGGCTTTGGAGACTGGGGGTGGTGGCGGTGGGCAGGGTGGGTGGCATGAAAATTTACACCACCGCACGTCAAGTCAGCTCCCCCAACATGTCCCTGCCTCTGAGTAACTTTCCTAGGACTAGGCTGAGAGTGGAATCAGCCGCCTGCCCACAAGAAAACAACAGGCAATTAAAACATTTAAGGCCTCAATTAATGGCCATTTTCATACAGGGAGGCAAGTTTCATGGCCACGCATGGGGCCATGTATTGTGTCAGGACACTGGCAATGCAAAGGATGTGGCTTCACTGTGGGAGGTCCAAGCTGCATAACATTTGAGGTCCTTTAAATCATTTGACGGCAGTAATTTTGAAAGCTCAAGCATCCCCAGGAGGAAGGTATGCCATTGCAGTCAGTTCATGGAGGCTGTTGTCTCTGCTACTGATGTACATGATGCAATGGTAGCTGCTCCCCACCAACTGAAGGCAGCTCCATTGTGCCACTGCCGCTCCGGCTACAGGCCCCATCAGCAGCATTCACACCAGGGAGGCAGCCGGTGGCCCCACCCATAGGCCACACACTGAATGCACCTCCTGACTCTGGAACCTGGTACCATCCCCAATTCAGCAGGGATCCCAGAGGCAGTCTGTTAATTGGCCATCTCCAGTAGGAGCACATCAGGAGGCCGACCTCGTGTACCAGTGGGGTCAAGACCAGGAAATGGTCCCAATGCCCGAGATTTTCACAAATCTGGAAGATTCGGACTGATGAAGCCAGAGAACTTTACGTCATTGTTTTTGCACCTAATTCATAGGACGCCAAATTTTATAGGTGAAAAATTGTTCCTTTTTTTATATATGCTCACACATGCTCTGCTGAGGCCTAAGTATACATCTTGATATTAGTCAACCGTATTTAAATTGGTCCAGTGCCAACATCAACATTTTCTTTTTAAAAATGTTCTTTCTTAAATCCTGCTCACCCACTTAAAACAGCCATGGCTGGGATTTCCTGCACTGCCTTCAGACATTTGATTTTTGAAAATGCGATTGAAAGTTGAATGTAGCATTTTAAGTCTTTTCTGCTCATCACATAGATGCATCAGCATTATCTTTGCTATAGTACTTGCTGCTAGTGTTTGCGGTCACACTGCAAAAGTACTTTTACAGATACCTTTTCCCACAGCGCTGTTAAATACCGCAGCTCCTTTAGCACTAAAAATGTTCGACATGGGGATTCCATTGGGCATCTCAGTGGTGGTAGAGAATTTGTAAGATGAAGAGTTTATATGAAGGGGGAAAAAAACTTCAACTGCACCTCAGATATTTGGCACCCATCTGGTCTCATCCCCACAGTGAACTTCAGACCTCGGCACACTAAATGGGGAAGTCTGGGCAGATATGTCTTGCTGCACACAAGAAGCTATTGGATTTATACCACCTAGTTGAGCCTCTAAGCTCAAACTTCTACAGGGACAGTAACTTCCATGATCATTTTGTCATGTGTCAACCCATAAATTATCAGAAGTATTAAATTCAACTTCACCAGTTTATCGTGGTTGGATTTAAACTGAAGAGCTCTCTGTTACTAGTCCAGTACTATAACCTACAATCCCTACCTGCTGAACCAGAGATTCTAATGTTGCAACAGATTTGTAGGAAGGACATGATGCTTTGCTATTGTTTAAACAAAGTGTCCAAAATTATCTGTACCATATATTCCTTAATGTCACAATCCAGGAAGATGAAATCAAAAGATAGAGTCTGAAGCATTGGTATAGGAGGTAATACAGCAACACGGGGAAAGAAAAAAAAATGTTTTTGACAGTATTACGCAGCCAGAGGAGTGATATAACAATCATTGTTTGACAAGGCTTTTACTTAACTGTTTAAAATGTGTCCTTTCATGAAGTCCTACAGTATTAAGCACAATCTACCAGCCAAATGAACAGACACTGCTCAGTTAACAATCTCTTTCCTACCACACATACCTATCAACCTATTGCTGACTACATTAGTATGTCCCTTCTGTGAATAAATTTCACCACTACAATTTAAAGAACATGCAGCCAATTTATTTCCCTACTACTCCGAGGGTTCAAGGTATGCAGCATGTCCTACCTAATTTTGTGCTCCTTGTAAACGCTCCCGCAACAGGAAGTGATAGCAGCCTTAATGAGGCCTCTTGGCAAATAGTGATGCACTACATCTTTATTCTGTGTCATGCTCTGATCCTGCAACTGTTCCAACCGCTTTAGATTTTGTGACTACTAGCTTCTCATGTCCACTAATCACTTATTCAGTCTCTAAGGGTTGGTTGAGTTGGGCGCATGTAGCATCACATTGAGAAGTAGTCTAATTCATGCTTCCTCCATCCTTTACTTGCCACTAAGAAGTACGAAGCCCAAAACTCTCTTGAGCCAATCCTCTCTCAACCACAAATGAGAGCCTTCTTTAATTTTGGGACTCAGATCTTAAAAGGCTCAGTCATCATGTTTCTGAGGGAAAGTACAAGTGTGCTTTGGACCTCTACCATCAGAGGTGCCCAGCAGATGTCTTTGGAGTTGCCACTGGTTCTGTGGTAGCCTGCATGTTTCCACAATCCTTTTACATAATTGAATAAAATTTAAAATAGCAGTTGTGTATTGTCTCTGAAATACCTTGTAGGGGACTCTGAGCATTCTCAAAGAAGTGCCTGAAGTTCCTTTGCTTATTACTGAGCTCCAATACATAGATAACCTAGCACCCACTCCCCACCCAAGCTGCCTCTCATTTAGTAAGAACCTGTGTATTTAAAGTAGAGGAACAGCTCAGCCTGGCCATCCAGGATATTCTGCTCCTAGGCAGTGACCTCCATTTGTTCCTTCTTATTTTTGCTGTATGCTTCACCAGTTTCTCTCTCCCGATTCTCTCCATCTAATTCCCCTGAGGTGCATATATCTGAGCAGGTACCTGCATGCTCAGGAGTATATGACCCATGGTCATGAGATGGCGCAGCCTCCTGCTAGTGTCTGGTGGCAGGGACATCATCTTGGGAAGTCCCTACACAAAAAGAAAAGGAATATGTGTTACTATGGTGCTGGCATTAAATGGCAGCACATACAGTCCCAATGGCACAACATTTGAGTGCCAAGTGACACCAGACTAATGCACCTGCATGTGAGTGAGTGAGTGAGTGAGTGAATTTAAAGAGGGAGCACAAAGAAGTTAATAAGATGATTTCCCTATAGGATTTCCACCAAGCAGCCAAGTTCTCCCTGGCCTACGCCCTCTATTTTCTCAATGCCTACAATTTAAGGATCAACTCATGCCAATTCAAAATTTAGAGCCTGCTTATAGTCAAGTATGCTCTGGTTGTATGTAGCCTTCTGATTTAAATATAAACATTGACAAAAAAAAAGTACTATTGCACCTCACACCCCATTTTGTGTGAATAGGTGACTGAGCAGTGGTTTCAGGTGGCATTTTGACTTGGTGTTACAACATTGTGTGTCATTTAAGGTAATTTTATGTGCCACTCAATTTCAAGCTGAAACATTATTCATATGAAAGTGCAAATGTGAGAAGATGCAGAGGTTGTGCCCGTGTCACCATTGCTGCGTGAAAATATATTTAATTTTCGTGGAAAACTGCAAACAACCTTTTTTCCTGACAAGCTTCCTCAAGTCTGAAAACATTTCTCATCTGCATCCATGATCTACAGACAGAGGAGGTAAACTCACTTGATTAACCAACTCCCCTTGCTGTACACTGAGAGGCAGGAGGGCCCCAGCCCAAAGTATAACAAACCTCCTTTGTTGCTCCTACTCTAGCAGAACATAATTATTGAAGGGACAGCTCTGCCTGTATGTTTTTGCTGGCATTCCAACCCAAACAAGCCAGCTGTGTTAAAATGGAATTTCTGTTTCAGTAATTTTCTGCCCCCTTCTATTTGTTTCAATAATCAAATACCTCTTTCCATTTCCACAGAACATGCTCAAATTATTTTAATTGCTGCGCTTCGGAGATTAGCATTCCTTGTTAATTGTACTATCAAGGTTAAGGACATGCAGGCGACGGGCATTGACTGATTAAGTATCTTGAGCACATATAAAGGCTTGCCCCTTTAGGAGGCAGTTAATTTGTTAATTATATTATTAGTTCCTTTGTCCATTTGGTGTACTCAAAAGAGTACAAAGAAAGATTGATCTTGTAGCACAGTGGGTAGCATCCCTGCCTCAAGTCCCATTCCAGGTCTTGATGGTCAAGGAAGGTGCATTCATAATGCAGCCAAACAAGTTGAGTATCAACTTGTAAATGGGAGAGATTCCTGCCCAGTCATGTGATGGAAAGAAATTGGAGCCTCTACCATCGCTATAAAAAGATTCCCTACCTGTAGCCCAGAAGCTCTGGCCAGAACTTGTTGGCCACAGAAGCAGCATTCATGACTTGGTTCAACAGACTGATAATCAGTCTGGGAATCCACCAACTTTCCACACTATTCACCAAAGGGGAGGGGAAAAAAAGGCGAGACCAAAAATGGCCAATCCCTAATTGCTCTTCTTAAGAAGATGGTGGTAAAAGCCCTTCCTGAATACTGATTGGCTTGCTAGGACTTTTAAGAATCAGCCATGTTATGAGAGCCCTGTGCAACAGAAGATGAAGATTGTTCATGGAATCACAGGCCATCCACATTTCCTACGGCATTGAGGAATCAGCATTCCATGTGCAAATAGGTTTTGCAAGTTTGCAACCCTTTTATGACTACTTGAGGGGGCTGTTCCTATTGGTTGCACTTCAGTCTTACGCTCCTGACCTTTGGCCACTCGATGTGGAGGGGGGCAGGCAGATTGGAAGACCTCCTTATTAGCCTGCTCCTGGGCCTGGTCAAGGTGTCCATAAACAGGTACAGGCAGCAGGCAGTTGAGGGGGTTGTTTGACCCAACTGCTTCTCTTCCGAGGTTACACACCTGGACAAGCAGCACATTGTGCCCACCGGTAAACTTGAGGCCTTCTGCGAATGGTGGGCATTACAGGGGATGGAGCACACCATCTCCCTGCCTCCCCCACCAAAAAAAATTATTTGAATTTAAATAATTTTCCTTTAAAAGTTTTTATTTTTGTTACAGTGACTCTTCATGGGGTGTTAATTAGTTCATTTGTTTCTTGTTAGAATCATATCTCCCAAGACTGAATTTTTATTTAACAAAATGGATGAATATGGCATGATTTGGACATTTGATGTTAACCTGGATTTTTTTTCAAAAAGGTGATCATGAGTTCACCTTGGAACTGTCAGCAAGCAGGACTCTTCCAAGAAATCACCTGACCTCTATGGTACTGGAGGAAGATTTGGTTGTTTGTTTTGAACTACAATCGCTTAAATTGATGGAGAAAAAACTGAAAAGGAACGTTGGTAACTTGCTGGAAATCACATGGGTGAGAGGGAAAAAGCTTTAGTTGTGAACCTGCTTGTTGGGGGACAGCTGAGGATGGAAGACTAGTTGGCTCCCTCTCTCGGCCTTGCCTAAAATTGTGTGTAGCTATCAACCCATAGCCAGAGAACCCTCATCTGAGTGTAACCAGTCTGCATTTGGACCTACAAAGCTGAGACCAGTTGGCGAAAACTTCCAGACATCCACTGGGACCAGCAGCCTGTCTTCACACAAGAGAACTCCAGGTCGACAGCGTCGAGACTCTACGGACTTTATCCTTTATCTTATAATGCCCATCCTTTGTTTGTCTGTGTGTGTGTCTGTGTGCGCGCTGGGGGAATTCTTTAGGAAGAGATAGACAGTTATATTTCCTGATTACAATTGCGTGTCAATCAGTACTTGCAACTTGTTAAAAGAAGTTTTGCTTTAAAATAAATTAAGCATTGGGCTTTTGAAAGAAGCCTGGTCAGAGTCTCTTTTCTTCTAGGCACTAGAAGTATAGGTACCCAATTGGCCATTTCGGTGAGAAAATTAAACATTTAAATTAATGGTACTGCAGACTAGTGGGGCTTTAATTCACGCACTCCTCCCACACCGATCGTAATATTCTCATTTACTCTAGAGTATAAAGAGACACTTCCCCTTATGGGGTGGTTTATTTGTCTTTGGATAGTCAAGAGTAAAAAGACAGACTTGGCCCTTTAAGAACATAAGAAATAAGAACAGGAATAGACCATTCTTCCCCTTGAGCCTGCTCTGCCATTCAATAAGATCATGGCTGATCATCTTGTGTTTCGATTTCCACATTCGCATCTAATCCTAATAACCTTTGATTCCCTCGCCTAACAAGAATCTATCTACCTCTGCCTTAAAAATATTCAATGACCCCGCCTCCAACGCCCTATGAGGCAGAGTTCCAAAGTTGCATAACCCTCAGAAAACATTTCTCCTCATCTGTGTGCTAAAAGGGCGACCCCTAATTTTAAAACAGTGCCCCCTAGTTCTGGACTCACCCACAAGTAGAAACATCCTTTCGACGTCCACCTTGTCAACGCCGTTCAGGGTCTTGTATACATCAATCAAATCACCCCTCACTCTTCTAAACTCCAATGGAAACAAGCCCAGTCTGTCCAACCTTTCCTCATAAGACAACCCACTCATTCCAGGTATCAATCTAGTAAACTTCCTTTGAACTGCCTCCAATGCATTTACATCCTTCCTTAAACAAGGAGACCAAAACTGCACACAGTATTCAAGGTGTGGTCTCGCCAATGCCCTGTACAACTGAAGCATAACATCCTTACTTTTATACTCAATCCCTCTCGTAATAAAGGATAGCATTCCATTAGCCTTCTTGATTACTTCCTGTACCTGCATACCAACTTTTTGTGACTCATGTACTAAAACACTTAGAACGCTATGCACCTCAGAATTATGCAGAACTGCTCTCCATTTAAGTAATACTCTCCCTTTTTGTTCTTCCTGTCAAAGTGAACAACTTCACATTTTCCCACATTAAAACCCCATTTGTCAGATCTTTTCCCACTCACAACCTATCTCTATCCAAATGCAACTTCATGTCCTCTTCACAACATACTTTCCTACCTATCTTTGTGTATCATGTCTTCACTCCCCTCATCAAAGTCATTGATGTAAATCATTAAAACTTGAAGTCCCAGTACAGACCCCTGTGGGACTCCACTCGTCACATCCTGCCAATCCAAAAAAGACCCATTTATGCATAATTTTTGCTGGCCAGCCAATCTTCTATCCATGCTAATATGTTATCCCCTACACCATGCGCTTTTATTTTCCTTAATAACCTTTGATTTGGCACCTTATCAAATGCCTCCTGGAAATCCAAATGCAGTACGTCTACAGGCTCCCCTTTATCCACTGAGCATGTTATTCCTTCAAAAACCTCCAATAAAATGCTTAAACATGATTTTCCTTTCTCAAAACCATTCTAACTCTTCCCGATTGCCTTGAGCTCTTCCAAGTGCTTGGCTATAGTCTCCTTAATGATCGATTCTAATAACTTCCCCATGACAAGCTAACTGACTTATAGTTTCCGGTTTTCTGCCTCCCTCCCTTCTTGAACTGAGGGATTATATTTACTACTTTCCAATCTGATGGAACCTTTCCAGAATCCAGCGAATTTTGGAAAATTAACACCAACACATCAACTACCTCATTAGCCACCTCTTTAAGATCCTAGGAAGTAGTCTACCAGGACCGGGAGACTTCCCAGCCTGCAGCTCCATCAATTTTCTCAGTACTGTTTCCCTAGTGATTTCAATTTCACCAAGTTCCTTTTTCCTGTTCACCTCCTAATTTGCAGCTATTACTAGAATGTTTTTTGTATCCTCTATACTGAACACAGAAGTAAAATATTTGTTCATTTCTTCTGCCATTTCCTTATTATCTACTATTAACTCCCCACTGTCACTCATTAGAGGAGCAACACACTTTACTTACTCTTCTCCTTTTTAAATAGCTGTGGAAACTCTTGCTATCCACTTCTTTATGTTTCTAGCTAGCTTCCTCTCATACTCTGTCTTTCTCCTGATTAACCTTCTAGTCATTCTCTGCCGTTCTTTACATTCTGTCCAATTATCTGTCGTGCCACTCATTTTTGCGGAGTTGCACGCTTTTTCTTTAAGTTTAATGCTTTCCTGAACTTTTTTTGTTAACTATGGATGGTGGGTCCTGCCCTTAGAATTTGTCTTTGTAATAGGAATGCACTTATTCTGAATACTCTGAAATATCCCCTTAAATGTCTGCCACTGCTTCTCTATTGATCTATCCTCTAGCCTAGTTTCCCAGTTCACTTCAGTTAGCTCAGCTTTCATCCCCACATAGTTGTCCTTATTTAAGGTACTAGTCTTAGACCCACTCTTCTCCCTTTCAAACTGGATGTAAAATTCGGTCATATTGTGGTCGCTGCTACCTAGAGGTACCTTTACTCTGAGGTCATTAATTAATCCTGTCATGTTACACAGTACCAAGGCTAATGTAACCTGCTCTCTGGTTGGTTCCAGAACATGCTGCTCTAAGAAACTATCTCAAAAGCATTCTAAGAACTCATCATCCTGGCTGTTACTGCCAATCTGATTTTTCCAGTTTATGTATAGATTAAAATCACCCATGATTATTGCCATCCCTTTATCGCAAGCACACAATATTTTCTCTTGAATACTTTGTCCTACGTTGTGGCTACTGTTAGGGGGCCTCTAGACCACTCCCACTAATGACTTCCCCCCCCCCCCCCCTACTATTCCTCATCTCCACCCAATCCGATTCTACATCCTGCTCTCCTGAACCAAGGTCATCTCTAGCTACTGCATCAATGCCCTATTTGATTAACAGTGTTACCCCTCCACCTTTACCTATCTTTCTATTATTCTTGAATGTCATGTACCCCTCAATATTAGGGACCCAATCTTTGTCGTCCTGCAGCCATTTCTCCGTAATTGTTATCAGATCATATTTATTTACTTCAATGTGGGCTATCAATTCATTTACTTTGTTATGAATGCTATGTGCATTCAGATAGACAGCCTTCAGTTTTGTCTTTTTATTACCTTTGTAACATCTAGTCTTGACTGTTGATGTATTCTTAGGCTTTTTTTCCTGTCTGTCCCTTCCTGACCCTCATTTCTCATTTAATATTTTGTTTTCCTGTCTTGGCTCTACACCTTGAATTGGTACCTCTACTCAAGCTTGATCCGTCACCCCTTTTGTTTAGTTTAAAACCCTCTCCACTTCCCTAGTTATGCAATTTGCAAGGACACTCATCCCAGCATAGTTCAGGTGTAAACTGTTCCAAAGGTACAGCCCCCACTTTCCCCAGTACTGATACCAGTGCCCCACAAACCGGAACCCACTTCCCCCACACCAGTCTTTGAGCCACGCATTTGTCTGTCTAATCTTATTTGCCCTATGCCAATTTGCACGCGGCTCAGGTAATAATCCAGGGATTATTACCTTTGAGGTTCTGCTTCTTAATTTGGTAGTTAGCTCCTCGTACTGACTTTGCAGAACCTCTTTCCTAGTTCTACCTATGTCATTGATACCTACGTGGCTCACGACAACTGAATTCTCCCCCTCCCACTGCAAGTTACTCTCCAGCCATGAGCAGATGTCCTGAACCTTGGCACCAGGCAGGCAACATAGCCATCTAGACTCTTGCTCTTTGCTTCAGAGAAGAGTGTCAATCCCCCCTCACTATTCTATCCCCTACTACCACTACATTCCTTTTTGCTTCCCCTGCTTGAATGGCTTCGTGTACCACAGTGCCATGGCCAGCCAGCTCATCCAACCTGCAGACTTCGCTTTCATCCTCACAGGTTGTGAGCACCTCAAACCTGTCTGACAATTGCAAAGTCTGAGGTTCCTCCACTACTGTCTGCTCGGTCCCATTACCTGCCTCACTGACAAGTCACATCCTCCTATCCCTCACTGCTGACCAAAACAGATGACCCTCTTCTAAGAGGTATGACTGTCTTCTGGAACAAAGTATACAGGTATTTCCCCCCCTCCCTTAATGTTGCGCAGTGTCTGCATTTTGGCTTCCAATCAATAATCCTGATCTGGAATTCCTCAAGCTGCTTAGACTTCCTGCAGATGTGTTTATCATGGATCGCCTTGGTATCCCATATCCCACATCCACAGCTGCAACATAACACCTTCCCACCATTCTAACTTATGTTATTTAGTTAATTTACTTTAATTATTTTCTTCCTATGTATGCTGCAATTTACTGTGTTTATTGAATGCTAGTACCACTGACAACTAAAGGTTATATGCTTAACTACAAGGTGTGTGTTTCAGATGTTTGTTTAAATTACTTTATTTTTATTGCTTTTTTATCTTTATTGTTTAATTTTAATTTTAAAGTTTTTGAACTTTGGTTTATTATTTTAAAGTTTTAGTTCTTTTTATTTATAGATCCACCTTAACTCGCCTGCCCCATGCTGGCTTCTCACACACTGTACCTTAGACTGAGCACTTACCGGCCAACCAACTTACTAGCTTCCTGTGATGTCACAATTGCTTTTTTTCTCTTCCTCCCGACTGCAGCCTCACAGCAGTTGAAACAGCGACCCACTGTCTACCAACTGTCTACCGACTGTCTCCAGCAGGTCCGTTCCTCGGCTCCCCACTGTCTTCGGCAGGTCCGTTCCTCGGCTCCCCACTGTCTCCCGCAGGTCCGTTCCTCGGCTCCCCACTGTCTCCGGCAGGTCCGTTCCTCGGCTCCCCACTGTCTCATGCAGGTCCGTTCCTCGGCTCCCCACTGTCTACTGACTGTCTCCCGCAGGTCCGTTCCTCAGCTCCCCACTTTCTCCCGCAGGTCCGTTCCTCAGCTCCCCACTTTCTCCCGCAGGTCCGTTCCTCGGCTCCCCACTGTCTCCTGCAGGTCCGTTCCTCGGCTCCCCACTGTCTACTGACTGTCTCCCACAGATCTGTTCCTCGGCTCCCCACTGTCTACTGACTGTCTCCGGCAGGTCCGTTCCTCGGCTCCCCACTGTCTCCGGCAGGTCCGTTCCTCAGCTCCCCACTGTCTCCCACAGGTCCGTTCCTCAGCTCCCCACTGTCTCCCGCAGGTGCGCTCCTTGGCTCTGCTCTGACTCCCGACATGGTAGGCTGCTCTGCAATCCCCAGTCTGTATTTATAGGCGCTCCTCAGCTCCCAAATGTCTCCTTCAGGTCCACTCTGCTCTCACTCCCAGCAAGGTGGTTTAAGGGTTGTTAATTAGTTAATTTGGTTTTAGTTTGCTCAAAAGAGTATAAAGAAAGACTGATTAGGAAGTCTTGTGGTGCAGTGGTACCATTCCTAACACTAGGCAAGTTTCATAACAAAACTCGGTGGCCACAGAAGGAGTGCTCATGACGTGGTTCAACAGGCTGATAATCAGCCCAGGAATCCTTCCACCAACTCCTCACTATTCCCCAAAGGGAAAAGAAATGTTTGTGAAGATACCCTTAAAAAAAATTGAATGATGGAGCAAGACTGACCAGGTTGAAGGTCTTCTCCTATTACAACAGTGACTGCTCTTCAAAAGTATTTCATTGTCTGAAAAGTGCTCTGAGATATCTGATGGTCATGAAAATAGCACTATAAAGAAATACTGCTGGGGCGCTGAGTGTTGGTTAGGGAGGAGGCAGATGTACATAATGTTGCATTCTACAAATAAATCTGGTATTAAGTAAAGAGATTGGCACCTGGTTTCCTACTTCAACATCTGGCTTTGGAGTGATTTAACATTTCTCTCTATTTACATCACCAACTGTGGAAACGCAGCAATTCTTGCATATTTTTGCTGTTTTCCCTGATTTGACTCTCCGATGACACCTTCAAATACATAAATTTTACTTTTCGTAAATACATTGTCAAATTCCCTTTACCTACCATGCCAAACAACCCGTTAAACTCTGCCCTAGAACCTGAATTAGCATGTTTTTCTACTTTTTCTTCCAACTCCTCCCAAAACTCCTTTAGTCCATAAGACCCACTTTCTGCTCCTTTGACACCCTTTCTCTCATTAAACTACTGACCACCCAATTTCCCTTCTTGCAGACATTATAAATGGTTCCCTTAACTCAGGTACTAAGCCCCTCTCATTTAAAACCAACATCATCTCTTCCGCCTTCAGCTGGGAGGAATCTCAAAACAGCAGAGTCACAGAAATAGAGAGTTCAGGATGGAGGAGGTTACAAAGATACACAGAGACAAAACAATGAAGGTGCTTTAAACATAACAATGACCACCTTAAATTTGAGGAATTTAGAGAGTGGGAGTGGAATATAATGCCCTCCCAAGGTGAGTTTGGAGACAGGGAGGCATTTAATTGGGCTGGAGGATATGGTGTGGGGACTCCGCCGCCTTCCCAACTCTGCCCTGATTAAGTTCGGTGTCGGAAGGCTCAAGGACTGCTTTCCTGCCCCAAAACCAACTGAGGCCCTTAAGTGGGCAATTAATGCCCATTTACGGTCCTTAGCTTGTGCCACTGATTCAATAGCAGCAGTGGGCAGGGCATTTGCCACGCAGGAAGCAGTGGGTTGAGGGGGTCCCTCATTGTCTGGCATTCAGTGCCTGATTGATGGACCTAATTTTGGGAAGGAGGAGGGGGATGGAGAAGAGAGGCGGAGATGACGGGGGGATGGGGGGGGGGGGAACCCTCAGAGCCACCCCTTGCCCTTTCTTGCAACCCTCTGCCTATCTTCCCCCTCCCACAACCAGCCAACCCCTCCCTGCAACTCCCATCCCACCCTCACTTACCTGTGATCCATCTTGATCTTGGCCCTTTGGTGAATGCATTACCAGCAGCTACCATCACTCCCAGTGTCACTGGCTGCAATGAAGAGCTTCTGGGCTCTGATTGGCCTGCTGCTCTGGGGGGCAGGATTTCCGTCTCCGGGTTCTTTAATCCCAGGGAAGGCCCACTGCTGGTTATTTATGTGCTTTATTGGCACTTAATACAGCAGGCCTTTCCAAAAGGGGGCAATGTGGGGTTCTCGCTGGCTCTACAGCCAGCCAGCAAGACCCACATCACCTGGGTTAAATTCTGCCTTGGGAGTTAATTTAAGTCAGTGAGGACAGGGGTGATGATGAGGTATATGATGTAGAGCAAATTACTTGCCTTAAAGGTAATTGTCTTAATTTTTAAGATGTACCTTTCATTGACACTCTTATTCATCCTAAATCCCAGAATGATATTTTTTATTTCTAAGTTAGTTCTTATCAATGAGAACAACGATGCCCAAGGCAATATGCCTATAAGGATAAGAAAAAATACAGAAAATTACAATTTACTCACCGTTTCTTCTAAAATAGGACAGATACAAATAATCTACAATTGTTAATGTTTTTGATGAAATCTTCAGCTACTATCTCTATAATGACAAAGTTAGAAATTTCTGAAGGATTTCACGTTTTCCATTTATTACATGTAATTGTCTTTATTTTTGAAACATCACAGCATAATCCGAATTAGTTGGGGAAAAAACCTAGTTTTCTTTTCTACCCCCATTGTGGCTTTCCTGCCCAGTGAAGGCAACAGGAAGATGATCCATGACCAGAAAAGGCCATAAAGTATGCATATCTTCTGGGGCCAGGAGAAGCAGAGTGCTCCTCCCAGATGCGCTACAATAAAAGTTTAGGTTTCCCCTGCTTCAGGTTCCATTCCTTCCTCCCCAAAACTCCCTCTGTGGCTTACCATCTTGCTGGCGAGCCTAACTTTTCTGCTGACCAGCAGGGTCCCTGCCACCAAATTTCCACTCTGACCCGCTGGCCAGTTGCCACCTGTTTTGGGTGAACAGCTGATCGGATTCATTCAAATGTAGGTCAGGAGTCAAAAATCAACTGGGCCTCATCCTGTCAAGGTTGAGGGGTTTGATATTGGTCCCACCCCTCTCATCACCTGAATCCCACTCCAGGTTACTAAAACAATTTGAATAAAAACCACTACAAATATGGGGAGGTAATCTGTCTTTGTTTACCAAATTCCACTGTGTCTTGAATAGGTTCCCTCTCTTTCTCAATAACCCAGAATTTGACAGAACTGTGGATGGTCATGTGGACTCGAAACGTCGACTCTTTTCTTCTCCACCGATGCTGCCAGACCTGCTGAGTTTTTCCAGGTAATTCTGTTTTTGTGATGGAACATTGGGTTTGGCTCATAGGTGAACCCTGGTTGGCAGCAGTGAGAGGTAGAGAAACAAATGCAGGTATACTCTATGGATCAAACCATAATGCACTAAAATTTACTACAGGCATAGACCTCTTAGAAAGCTCCAAACTACTGCTGCCAGACAAGAACTTGCATTTATATAGCACCTGAAAACATCCCAAGGCACTTCACAGGAGTGTTATCAAGCAACATTTGACACAGAGCAGTGCAAGGAGATATTAGGAGAGCTGACTAAAAGCTTGATCATAGAGAGAGATTTTAAGGACCACCTTATAATGAAGAGAGATGTAAAAGTTTAGGGATGGAATTCCAGAGCTAAGGGCAAGGTACCTGAAAGCATGGCTATAAATGGCAGAGTGATGCAAGTTAGGGATGCACAAGAGGCCAGAATTGGTAAAGCATAAAGATCTTGACATCTATTTAAAAAGTGTAGGTTGTTCAATGAGTTTCAGGCCCACCTGCATTTTACTTGCAAAAAGGTGATGATAAGTTGACTTTCCCCCAACTCAGGCAATGAAGTCAGAAGCAATCTCTGCATATAATCCTATATGAGCTTTTCTCAAATTGGCAACAATTTTACTTTAAATCCCAATGAGTAATGTCACTTAGTAGGGTGTCTAAACTCATTCATCTGTTGTGTTTCCACTTTTACCCACTCTTTTGTGGGAAGGCACAAAGCAGAAGGGTGGAAAATTTAGAACACTAACCTCCTGTGGACTAGTTCTACAGCGCCACTGGCAAAGGGCTAGGGGCAGATTAGCTACTCAAAATTACAACTGTTGATGGTAGATAACAGCAAAACAGAATAGTAAAGGGAAAGAACTGTTTTGAAATTAAACCAGATTCCAATCCACAGGACAATAAGGACTTGAATATAGGATCCAATGGTGATCTTCAGCAAAAAGGAGATGTTTAACAGCTTTTTTTTTGACAAATAGCCTTTTCTCTGTAAGTGATGGATGTACCATTGAAAGCTATGATCTCATTCTCCCAATGAATGGAATATAAACTTCATAGAAAACTAATATCTTCATAAGATCATGCCTTTGGAATATCAGATCCTTTACCTGGAGTTTCACTTGCATGGCTAAATGGTAGTTAGAGACAAGATTTGCCATTGCTTTCTCTTTTACAAAACATTGACTAGTCTTCCATAACAAAAACAAAAATACCTGGAAAAACTCAGCAGGTCTGGCAGCATCTGCGGAGAGGAGCACAGTTAACGTTTCAAGTCTAAATGACCCTTCAACAGAACTAAGTAAAAATAGAAGAGAGGTGAAATATAAAACAAAAACAAAAACAGAAACACCTGGAAAAACTCAGCAGGTCTGGCAGCACCGGTGGAGAAGAGCACAGTTGACGTTTCGAGTCCTCATGACCTTCAACTGAAGGGTCATGAGGACTCGAAACGTCAACTGTGCTCTTCTCCACCGATGCTGCCAGACCTGCTGAGTTTTTCCAGGTATTTTTGTTTTTGTTTTTGTTTTGGATTTCCAGGATCCGCAGTTCTTTGCTTTTATCAGAGGTGAAATATAAGCTGGTTTAAGTGGGGGGGAGACGGACGGACAAGTAGAGCTGGATAGAGGGCCAGTGATAGGTAGAGATAACCAAAAGATGTCACAGACAAAAGGACAAAGAGGTGTCGAAGGTCTTCCATCACTGCCAGACATTCAGTGGAGCTTTATAACATCAAAACAATATATATTTATCTAACACCTTTAATGCAAAAATTGTCCCAAGGTGCTTCACAGGAGCATTGTAAAGCTAAATTTGTCACAGGGCCACATAACGCAATACCACAGCAGATGGCCAGAAGCTTGGTCAAACAACTAGATTTTAAGAAGCATTTTAAAGACCGGTAGAGGGATTTAGGAAGGAAACTCCAGAAATGGGTTGGGGGGTGGGGGGGGGGTGATGTATGGCAGAGGAGAC
Organism: Cetorhinus maximus; assembly: GCF_964194155.1. Taxonomy (NCBI): domain Eukaryota; kingdom Metazoa; phylum Chordata; class Chondrichthyes; order Lamniformes; family Cetorhinidae; genus Cetorhinus; species Cetorhinus maximus. The sequence goes on from NC_135900.1 coordinate 34,411,083, forward strand.
AATGGATAGATTTGAAAATAAGAATTAGTGTCTTTAATATAGAGGTGTAGCTTAACCAGGAGCCAAAATAGATTAATAGATGGGTAAAAGTAACTTGGTATGAATAATAACATGGGCAGCAGAGTTTTGGAGGACCTCGAGTTTTCAAAAGTGGAGTCTGGGAGGGTGGCCAGGGCTGCACTGGAATAGTCGAGACTGGAGGCAACAAAAAAGCAAGAATACGGGTTTCAGCTGCAAATGGATTGAGGCAGGAATGGAGTTAGGGGTGTTACAGAGTTGGAAATAAGCAGTCTTAGTGATGGCACGGATATGTGGCTGGAAGTTCATCTCAGGGTTAAATATGACATCAAGGTTGTAAAGAGTCTGGTTCAGCCTCAGATAGTAGCCAGATAGGGATGAATCCTGTAGCGAGGGAACAGAGGTCAGTGCGGACTGAAGACAATGGCTTCATCTTCCCCATATTTAATTGGAAGAAATTTCTGCTCAACAGTACTAGGTGTCAGATAAGCAGTTTGATAATTTAGCAACAACAGAGGAGTCACGAGAGCCGGTGGTGAGGCAAAGTTGGGTGTCATCAGCATACATATAAAAACTAATGCTGTGTTTTTGGGTGATGCCATCAAGGGGCAGCATGCAGATGAGAAACAGGAGTCAAGGATAGATCCTTGGGGAGCACCAGAGGCAACAATGTGAACCCGTCATCAAAACAGGTACATGACTAAAGGGATGGAAAATATCAAAATACCTTTTTACCATGCATCTTTAAGCATATAGATGTAGTCAAATATTGTGGAGTCATTTACTGTTCTGATATTCTAATTGTTTTTAGAAACTCAGCCTTTGCAGTTTTGTGGGTTTTTTTCCAATTATAAATCCTATTTTTGTTGCATTTATGGGACTTGATTTAAAACAACTGTTGGACTTGGGTTTTAATTATAATAGTGGATTTCTCCAAGCCCTCCTTGATGTCCCTTATTGAAAGAAACATGTATTATTCTAGCATACTTTTGGTTATACAGATAGCATTTCAAGGTCAAGTGCTATATTGCCGTGTTACTTAATACTGCTACACTTCAAATATTAAAGTATCCCTAACACATATCCCTACTCCAATGTGCAATTATACTACATATTCCCATGGGAGATTCCTTTTATGTGTATCTAACTTGAATTTCACCATGTTTCCTTAAAGTAAAAAAACATGACCACTATATGTTGCTTGCTTCCGAAAAAAATAATTGTCATGATAGACAATTATTAATGTATTAAAACACAGATCCAGTACGTTAAATTATTTTAAATTTTGCTGGGTTATTTAAAAATTGTATTAAATTAAAAATGAAAATGGCATTCATCCAAAACTCTGCAGAGTGCCATAACAATATGTTTTATCAACCTTGATACAGAACCATCTCATTTTTAAAGGATGTCAAGTGATGGCAGCTGGCAAGCCATAAGGCTGTCTGAACACTGTCTCTTTGAATAAGAACACTGAAAGAACCACTCATTGGCTTTTTATTCACAAAAAAGATTCAACAGAATACCAAACCAAGAGGTCTTGTGGATAAAAGGAAATACAATGCTACTAAGTCTGATTATTTTATCCAATAATTTTGTTATCTCTTAAATAATAGTCCTTTTGCACAGAGATGATGTGGTGGGAAATAGGCAACCACTTTTTAAAAAGGGGGGAAAGTGCCTTATCTGTATCAATTTTGCAATTCTGTTGAACAAAGATATTCTTTAAACTTACCCTATTCACTGCAGGATATGCAATTATCCTCAATTCATCGTCTAGACATAACTGTTTCAGACCATTTTAAGACCCTTGCAACAAGCATACAGCTTTATGCGTGCGAGGTTAAATCTGGAGTAGATAAATTAGCAAAGAACATAATAAAAAGGAGGAATAAAAAGAAGTTTATCCTCAATACCTTCAAGTTGAGGCTAAATTAGATTTCTTTGAAATGCATATCAGTTTAACTAGATTAGTGAATTTTAGCAGCTGTCAACATCATAACAAAATACAAATACAATTCTTCCTTATCTCTTTGCTTCCATCTGCTGCCTTGTTATTTACCTTCCTTGATTTACTATGCAGATCTAAATAAGGGACATCAAGGAGGGCTTACAGTACAATGGCTTCTTAAGCTTCTTCAAGGTATTTGAAACCAAAGCACTGTCATCAAAGACATGTCTCTAATGAACTTCCCTATCATGGAGAGTTTGGTATTTAATACTGCTATGAAAAGAAATGTCTACAAATCAGATTTGCCTTGGAAAGGAAATGCCTATGAGAACTGATGAGATTAACACATTGCAGACACTCAGCAGGATCCATGTGCCAACCAGGAAGGAGGGGAGGAAAAAAGTGGGTGGGCAACTCCTCAGTGCATCAAGAGTTAATGTGCCTCTTTCAAACAAAAGAAAAAGATTTCCCTTCAGACAATCCAAGCTGTCAAAGCACAGCAAGTCATTTGGCAAGGTCAGAAGGTCAGAAAAGGGTTCAACAAGTTGCTTCAAAAGGCCTCCAAGGGACTTTAGCTGCTGGTCACAGCTAAGTGGACACTTGATCAAACAAGGCAAGCCTGTTAGCAACCTATAGATCACAATCATTATCACAATCAACAGCTTGGTTGATATTATTTTCATCTTTATCACACAGTATTTATAGTCCTACCATCTCTCGTGAACAAAAAAAATTAGCAGCAATTTCACAGTGCATAACTTAATTTATGATGACAGCTTACAACATTTGTTTCTTTATTTCATGTTTTGATTCTTCCAAGAGCAATCTATGGCTTTATAAGATAACACCTCCAGTCAGTCTGCTAAAAACAATCCCACTTGCCACCTCCCTTATTTGAAATGACCCTTTTCTTGAAGTAAAACAGAAAACTGAGCAATTGAATTTTATTAATGCTGCTGGGCAGGCATCCACACTTTTGGCATTGTTTAAAATGAATTTCTTAAATATTTTCCATATACTGTTAATTCATTTGTTCTAAATTCATGTGACAAAACATTTATTTCAATACATTTAACCCGAGATTTTGTTTGTCAATACATTTTGTTTTAAGGTTTAAAATGTTCTCCAAAATACCCAAGACAAATTGACAGTTTAAAATAATCTTGTTCAATGCAGCAAATACTTTAAATATACCTGTACAATTCTTTTTTTAAAAAATGTTTTAATCACTCATGTCTTACTGTGTAACATCCCTTGAGCATGTAATGTAATGTGGATCAATCAGCTCCAAACCCAAGTAGACATGTTGCAGGCTTGAGCGCCTGGAAATCATGCTGCAGGCTCAGCAGATGATGAAACTGAGGTATACAGTGTGTGGCAGCCCCACATGGCAGCCATTAGCTTCTAGGCATGTCAGATTTCAGAATTACCCTACAGTCAATGACAGCAAACACCTTCCCTTTTCCTTGCCTCCAAATACAAATGCTGCCTCACCGCCACCGCCACCCCCCCTCCCCTCCCCCCCACCCGCAAACACTTGCTCGCTCATAAAACATTGCAGGCAATCTTGCAGAAACAATGCCCACAACAGAGGCAACATCTTGTAACCATAGTACTAAAATCACAGTTGTCTTTTTTTGCTAGATTCCTTTCCAAATGGGCTGCGTTCCAGGCTCATTTGCAACCACAAGAGACTGTCGCCTTTCCTTGTTTAATGAAATGGCAAAACAACAGATTTGCATATGTAAAAAACAGGTGTTGTAACAGGTTTGACTCCTCTTGACCTAACTCATGTAGGAGAAGTCTATCAGCAACAGCTGTCCCCGAGGTGTCTGGGCTCTGATGAGCTCTCAAAACTCTACCATCTGTGCTACTGTTTGCTGAAAAGTGACAGTTTAGATCAAAAACCAGTAAAGAAAAAGATACCTCGCTGGCTCCTAACCAATATGGTAGATCCCTTTATTATGAGTAGTATATTTTATACAGATATTACAGTATAAAAATTTTTATAGGAATTTACAAATTAAGTATAAACCACCATTAATTAAAATCTGTTAAAAAGCAATCAGACACTGATCCACTATAGCAATTGTCTAAGTTTGACTTTTGAATTTTGAGAGATACATATAGATGGATACAAACACAAAAATCAGATTTCAGGAACAAACCTGAGTCTGTACATGACCCTAGATGAGTGTTGAGACTTGTTCTGGAGCTGTGCTAGCAGAAGGTAGCACCATATGCCCCAAGCCCCAAGCTGGATGCTCTTTCCACAGAATAATGTGCTTGTCATAAGATGTTAAAGTCACAAATCTGTTTTCCGCAAATAGGTTTTGCAACTTGTATCATAAAGTAAAACTGAACTATACCACAAGTAATAAAATAGATGCGCTAATGATAATGACGAGATTTAATAACAATTGTTATAATTGTAAAATACTAATTCCATACATGGCACACATTTGTGTTAAACTAGACAAAATTAATATAACATATTACACATTTTTAAAAATATCATAATGCAAAAGTGTAATTAAGATCAAATAACTTCACCCAGTACCAATATCACTCAACCAACAGGATTAAATATTAAAATAAATTTGCCAAAGATTGATCAAAAGTTGCAATTTTCCCCTTTGTTTTTAGACAAGTTCTAATCAAAAACTATTGTTTCCAGAGCACAATTCAATGAAGTATATACTGTAAACTATAAAAAGTTCAGCCAACTAGGACTTATTTTTTACAATACACCAAAGTTGTATATTTGGAATGATGACATGCTACAACTAATGAGGACTGTCTTTATTATAATCATCATGGATCTTAAAGAGAAGCCTCAAAAAAAAGATGGGCTGCAACAGACTACTCCAGTGTGGCTAAAGTCATTGTCAATCACAACAAGCCCAACCCCGTCTCACCTGCTCAAGTCTCAATGCTCCACTTGTTTAGGCCTGCCTAAATATCACAATTAAGTGTAATTATTTATAATTTCATCACATAATATATTCTAGAAATATAACTTTCCTTACTGTAGAATCTGTTCAAAAATAACACCAATAAATAGAAGATGCTATCTGAGCATTAATGCATTCAGCATTAACGCTGAAGGCCATGAATAGTTTACATCCATGATCTTGGTGCTTCAAATTCATTAAAACTTTCACCATCATAGATAAAGCACCATTGTATAATATGAATACCGTACAATTATGAAATCACTAAATTAAATTTAATAACAAAAAAAGCTAAAAATTATTAGTATATTTTACCACTAGAATATTAACAGCTTTTAAGAGATGAGGTATGGCTGCAATGAGTTCATGATTGAAGTATAATTTAAATGCAATCTATTCAATTATTTGATTCATCACAACGTCAGAAAACTTTATAAAGTTTCAAAAATGTCAAACAATTCTTCCACTTAGTTTTAATGATGCGATGTAACGCAACTGGAATTTAACATCCCAGACATTCCCTCAAGTTAAGAAAGATGATGTCATTTAAAATCTTAAATATTAAAAATATTGATGTCCTAAAACCTAAGATAAAATAGCCAAGAAGAATAACTTTGTGAAACAATGCTCTGCATTACCAAATCCCAATTCTATAAATTTATCTTAAGCCAGCTTGTATTCCTGTTGAGTAATCCAGACTTGGTGCTCGAATCTGTTCAATCAGTTGTAGCTAATTTGCCCAAATTATACCATTTCCATGAGTAAATCACCTACAAAAGACAAATTGTTTAATTTTTTCATATATGCTTAAATGCATACTAATGTCAGTTATAGGCAACAATGCCATCAACTCATGTGCAATATATGGGCTGAGTCCATGACAAGTTCTCCTGTTTACACAAGTAGCGTCCAAATGATTACTGGCAAGAAAGTGTCCACACCAAGAACTGACAGACTTGAAAGACTGGAGTGTAGAGGCAGATTGGTGGAATATGGATTTTCATCTAAAATTATCCACCCCTTTAAATTCATAATCCCATTCACATTGTTGTGGAAAGCACTGACTGGAAATCACAATTACCTCATAGTAACAAGTCCAGTTTAGGGCATTTTACTTTAGGAAGGATGTCAAGGCCATGGAGAGGGTGAATAACAGACTCACTGAGATGATACAAGAGGAGAGGCTTCATTTATGAGGGAACAGGAGGAGCTCTTTTCATTAGAACAAAGAAAACGTTAAGAGTGGAATTGATAGAGTTGCTCAAAATTGTGACAGATTTTTATAAATTAAATCAGGAAAACCTGTTCAGTTAGTCTGCAGCTGGTGGGCAAAAATTTTATGCCATTTAAATAATAAAAGGGAAAAGTTGAGTGAACTTTATATGCAGAGAGTTGTTTGGACATGGAATTCCCCATCAAAAACTGTGGTGGAAACAGAACCCATAAGATCTTTTAAAAGGAAAGTGGCTATTTTAAGTCTCAGGCTTCATATAACTGTTAGGCTGGACTCCCATCAAAACCTGATATTAATGATGTGGTGCCAGCAAGTGAGCAGGGCAGAAGGTTACTGCTAGGGACCCACAGGAATAGCACCATGCAAAAAGTAAGGAAGTCCAAAACGATCACAAGAAACCCAAAAATGTGAAGCCCAAGGATTCCCTGTGACTTCCATAGGATCACTCCCTACTTCTCTTGGCCATCATAGAAATCTTCAAAAGATATAAAATTAACTTATCTTTACACCACACTCCTCTTACCCTTAATAATACACACCAACCTCCAGATGGGTGTAACTGGACCAATGGGGGCTGAGGGTTCAAGTCAGCACAGCAGCATGGACTGCCTAAAAATGGAAATTTAAAAATAAATTGGATTACGAGGGTGGGGTGCTACCATGGTTTCAGAGAAGTTATCCTCCCCCAAAAGTCACCAAATTGGTGGGGTGGTAAATAGTGAGGAGGATAGCCTTAAATTACAGGAGGATATAGATGGACTGGTCAGATGGGCTGATCAGTGGCAAATGGAATTTAATCCGGCTAAGTGTGAGGTGATGCATTTGGGCAGGACAAACAAGGCACGGGAATACACGATGAATGGTAAGACCCTGGGAAGTACCGAGGATCAGAGGGACCTTGGTGTGCATGTCCACCGGTCCCTTAAGGTAGCGGGACAGTTAGATAAGGTGGTTAAGAAGGCATATGGGATACTTGCCTTTATTAGCCGAGGCACAGAATATAAGAGCACGGAGGTTATGCTGGAACTGTATAAAACGCTGGTTAGGCCACAGTTCTGGAACTGCGTGCAGTTCTGGAATCTGCATTATAGGAAGGATGTGATTGCACTAGAGAGAGTGCAGAGGAGATTTACCAGAATGTTGCTTGAACTGGAGAGTTTTAGTTATGAGGAGCGATTGGATAGACAGGGGTTATTTTCCTTGGGGCAGAGGAGATTGAGAGGGGAGATTATTGAGGTGTATAAAATTATGAGGGGCATAGATAGGGTAGACAGGAAGGAACTTTTCCCCTTGGTGGAGGGACCAATAACCAGGGGGCACAGATTTATGGTAAGGGACAGGAGGTTTGGAGTGGATGTGAGGAAGAATTTTCTCACCCAGAGGGCGGTGGGAATCTGGAGCTCACTGCCTGAAAGGGTGGTAGATGCAGAAACCCTCATAACATTTAAGAAGTATTTGGATGTGCACTTACAATGCCATGGCATACAAGGCTATGGGCCTAGTGCTGGAAAATGAGATTAGAATAGTTAGGTACTTGTTTGACTGGCACAAACTCGATGGGCCGAAGGGCCTTTTTCTGTGCTGTGGACCTCTATGACTCTATGACAAGTGTTAGATCTTAGAGGTGCATGAAGCAAACAGATGCACATATAGTGGTCTGTTAGCCCAATAGCTCCATATAGTGCTTTTAATGTAATAAAACATCCAAGGCACTTTAACCAAGTGATGAGACAAACTGACACTGAGCAAAAGCAGCAGACATTAGGTTAGGTGACCAAATGCTTGGTCAAATTGGTAGGTTCTAAGTTGTGTCTTAAAGGGTGAAAGGGATAGAGAGGCAAAGAGGTTTGGGAAGAGAATTCCAGAGTTGGCAGATTAGATGATCGAAGGCACAATAGTAGGCAAAGGAAGTGGGAGGTGCTCAAGAGGCCAGAATTTAAGGAATGTAGCATGCAGAGTTAGGGAGGAGGGAGATCCTGGGGGGATTTGAACACAAGGGTGAGAATTTTAAAATCAAGGCATTAATGGTCCGGAAACCAATGTAGGTCAGCAGGTTTGGGGTGATGGGTGAATGGGACTTGGTGTGTTAGGAAATGGAACAGCAGAGTTTTGGACAAGCTTAGTGTTAGTGCTGGGGTGGGGAGTGGTGGAAGATGGGAGACTGGCTTGGAGAGCATTGGAACAGTCAAATCTGGACGAAAGAAAAGCATGGATGAGGGTTTCAACAGCAGAGGGGTTGAGGTACGTATGGAGACACGTGAAATCCAGTGAAATTGTGATGGAGTCGATATGGGGTCAGAAGCTGAGCTCTTTTTTTTGAATTGGAAAGCAAAGCTGCAAACAGAAGTGGGGAAGAATAAAAGGGAGTGCCTACTCCCTTTTGGAAGCATGGAAGGCAGGAGAGATTAAATGACAATCCATCCATTAAATGGATGGAGTAAGGCATAAATAGATAGTAAAGTGACAGGTAAAGAAACAAAAATATGGGAGGTGCAAATGAGAATAGCAGAATCATCACCATCTGCTGCCACCTGAAAAATAAATGGGGACAATGATCATGGGGACAATGATCATGATAAATATAACCCAACCAAAAGCCTTAAATTATGATTAACTCCTGAGATTTAGTTACCATTTTCAATTTACTTTCCAGCATTGTATACAGAACTAAAAATGTTGAATACTCAAGTTAATTGAGTCAAGAAACCAATAATTCAGAAATGCTCAAATTGCAAACAAATTATGTGCATTCTGTTTATATGTGGGACATGCATGCAATATCATTCAGCATTCTAATAGCACAGTTGTTGTATGAGAATACAATTGCTGTACTAGTTTTATTTTAGCTGGGGCAATTGACCCACCAGGTGTCAGCATTAGCTCAATGGTAGCACTGACCACGAAGACAGAGGGTTGTGGGTTCAAGTACTGCGGAAGTGCTGCTATGTTAGATGCAATGTTTTCTCTAGTTATTATATTTCGTGCACTGCCTGTTTACTCCAGTACAATAAAGATTGCTGTATAATCACTCTGTTTGGTAGGAACATTGATTGTGTGTTTCATCTTTCAAATGAAACATTGACCCAGGCCCAACTACCATCTCAGATGGTTGTTAATAGATTCCATGGGACTATTTGAAGAAGAGCAATAAAGTTTTCCCATGGTCACAGCTAACAGTTTTCCCTCAACTAACACCTAAAATAGGTGATCTGGTTATTTATTTCATAGCTGTTTGTGGGAGTTAGCTGTGCACATTACAGGCAGATACTTAATTGACTGGAAAGGGCTTTGATATCCTGAAAGTGTGAAATGCACTATATAAATGCAAGCTCTTGCTTTCTTTCCTTGAGACATTTTTTTTACATTTCAGAAAGGGCTTTGTTGGCTCGACTGAGATGCCCAGTTGTTGTGAAACACATTATGTAAAATATAAGTCTTTCTTTTGTCCACTTCTTCTACTTTGCTTCCAGAAATGTTTATCTTTCCTCCAGACTCAAATTCAACAAAGACCTCACCATCAGCCCCAAAAATGAAGACTTCCAACTCTCCTTAAACTCCCTCGTTTACATATTATCCTGCACACCAAGTAACCATGTCCAACACTGCCTCCTCGTAACCTCCAATGCATTAACTTAAAAATCCTCCTCTTGTTTACAAGAACTACCAGTTTCAACTCACGCTACCCACTCTGCAATCTCCTTCAGTCTTATGTTCCAGTTTGCACCTTCTGTTCTTTCAACTCCGGCTTTTTGTGTATTTCTGCCTTCCTCCACTTAATTGTAGCTGCTGACCTGTCAGCTGTCCTGGCCTTATTCTTTGGAATTCACCTTCTTAAATCCTCTGCGTTTCTACCTTCCTCTCCAACTTGAAACCTTCTCTTTTCAACCATATCTTTGGTCATCACCACTTGAAGTTTTTCCTTCAGCAAAGTGACTTGAGCTGTCCAAGTATGTTAAAGTTATAAATTTAACTTGTTGAATCCATTAGAAAAACAGTAGCTTAGAAACACTTCTCTCACCTATCCGGGGTTTAGGTACAAAATCAACTTTTTTGGCATCAGGAGCTTCAGATAAAATTTTTAAAAATCTACTAGTACAACTATGATGCACTCCTCTACTTTACAACAGGATTGCTTAGCATACTGACTGCAAAATTACAAAGCATAAATTTCTGTAACATTATACACTTAACAAGCATATAATTAAGTAGCATAGAATGAACCTGGAAGGCAAGTCAAGGGAATTGCATAATAAACTTCATCCTAAACTAAAGATTAAGAACGAAATCTAACCAAATACATTTCAGCTTTTTAAACTTGCTCGCAGGTATCTCAATTATGCCATCTTGATCTGAATGTTCACTATTACTACCACATTAATGTAATGCGTTACATAACATACATAATAGTTGTTCCACTGACTAAGATTGAGCAATTTCCAAAATATAAAAATACTCTGAAAAATACTTAAGATAAACTGCAAAATAATCTTGATCTTCTTGCAGATAAAACAGACATTGTGACTAAATACCATTTTATAAGGTTGCAAGGTATATAAAATTATTTCACTGCAACAATGAAATTTGTGAATGCTTAGGGCTATACACCAGAAAAATGTTTGTAATTCCTTAGTCATTGAATGTCTGGTTAGAGCTTAATAATTTTTGTTAGTTGGTTATGCATTCACAATACTTTCCATTTGAAATTTGAAGTTTAGATGACTCAAGTCCAATCACACAGAAAAACAAATCTTCATATGTGCTTGTCAATTTATAGTGGGTAATTGTATTTTAGAGGTTCATCATGAACAAGCAACAGAAGAAACAACGTTAGTGACCAGCATATAAAAACAAGGCCATAAACTACACTGAATTAGTGAAATGGTTTTATATTTTCACATACAAACAAAAACCAGTAATCAACCAATACAACTACTAAACAACTTAACAACCACTTGACATTGAACAAACTATTATCCTTTGGGTAACATCTACAACAAATAGACTCTTGGGCCTGGATTTTCATCTTCAAGGCAGAAATCATGAGTCAGGCCATTTCCTGACCTCATAATCCCTTCTCCCGTCCCACCGAATTTCCGTTGTGAGGTTGTCGGGGTGGGCTGGAGTCAGGGCTACCGCTTCCTGAGGCAACATGGAGGCAGAAATGGAGAGAACAGAATCCAAGAAGGGCAGGTTAGAAAGCCTGCCTCGGTTCCCTGGGACATCTGCACAGGTTAGTAGCTGAGTGCAAGCATCACAGCCCTCACCATCGATGAGCTGCCCATACCCTACATAGCCTCATCCATACCCATGCTCACTTGCCCAACCCCCAATACCCCCTCACCCAGTATCCACTATGTACAGAATTCCTGAGTGCTATCATAACATTGGAAAGTTTTTGGGATGCTCATGGAACTGTGAAAATAAACTAAGTCATTCAGAAACCACTTCAGCACAAAGATTAAATCATAGGGGAAAACTGACACTGTTACAAAAGTATAATAATTCTCATAATATTATTGAAATTTATTGTAAAATAAATGGGGTTTGAATAGTTTGTGGGTGCGGGATTTAATTGAATTGGAGACAGCTGGTCTGGAGGCTTTGATTCATGAAAAGAAGCTAGATTTGAAATGCTAAATAAGTAAACATGGATGAAGTTTTAGAACGTGAGGTGAGGGGAATTTGGATTTTTAGATAAATCAGGGTAGTTTGAATTTCAAAGAGATGGTAGGGTGTTACACCTAGCCAGAGAAGCTTGGCCAAGAAGTGTGTTTATTTTTCCCAAAGGTTACTGATAGTATTAGCACCATGAAAAGATTTATATTATGGGAAAGGTAAAGTTCCAAAGACAGATGGAACAATGGAATTTGCATTAAAAGTGCAGAGTACATGAGTGATCAGCCCCAATAAATGCTCTTCCCTAAAACAAAAACAGAAATACCTGGAAAAACTCAGCAGGTCTGGCAGCATCGGCGGAGAAGAACAAAGTTGACGTTTCGAGTCCTCATGACCCTTCAACAGAACTAAGTAAAAGTAGGAGAGGGGTGAGATATAAGCTGGTTTAAGGTTGAGAGGGGGGGGTTGGGGGAGAGAAGTGGGTGGTGGGGGGGGGGGGGGGGGTTGTAGGGACAAGCAAGCAGTGATAGGAGCAGATAATCAAAAGATGTCACAGACAAAAGAACAAAGAGGTGTTGAAGGTGGTGATATTATCTAAAAGAATGTGCTAATTAAGAATGGATGGCAGGACACTCAAGGTACAGCTCTAGTGGGGGTGGGGTGAAATAAGACTAAAAGGGCATAAAAGGTATAGATTTAAAAATAATAGAAATAGGTGGGAAAAGAAAAATCTATATAAATTATTGGAAAAAACAAAAGGGAGGGGGAAGAAACGGAAAGGGGGTGGGGATGGAGGAGGGAGTTCAAGATCTAAAGTTGTTGAACTCAATATTCAGTCCGGAAGGCTGTAAAGTGCCTAGTCAGAAGATGATTCTTTTGTTTTGGATTTCCAGCATCCGCAGTTTTTTGTTTTTATAAATGCTCTTCTCTGTTCTGCAGGCAAAAACAGAGAACAATATGAGGGCGCGCCAGCTGACTGGTGGTGGGCACGCCGTGCTGCAGCGCCTCACCACCTATGAGGAGCAGGCCATGGAGCTGGGGAGGAGGCAGGCAGCCAGGGCGGCAGGTGTCGGCGAGGCTGGGGTGCAATGGCCAGGTATTTTAGGGCCACAGTCCCATCCACTCTCTTCTCACCACCATCCAAATCACTAATGGTTGCTGCAGCACTGCTCATTCACAGACTGATACAGTCAGACCTGTGGGTCATACACAAAGGTCCCTCAACCCCTTGAGGATGCGCGTCTCTAGCACCTTCCAAAGTCACCTTATCCAATTTCTGACCACTATCCCCATGGCCTAACATGCCATGGCATAGCTACTGCACATCCAAAGACTTATTGCATCTTAGGAGGGTTTGTATCTCCACCACCCTTTCAGCCAGTGAGTCCCACATTACTCTATCCAAAGGGTGCTCAGCACCTCACCTGTCAACCTCATGGCACTCAACTTAAATAAATGTCACCACGTTAGTCATCCCTGCGCCAAGGGGAAATGTTGCCTTCTGTCCACCAGTTCTATGTCCCTCATAATGGTATGGAAGTCAATAATGTGACCTGTCAATCTCCTGTGCTCCACGGCAAATGTCGCAAACGTATGCAATGTTTCCTCATAACTCTAACTCTCCAGGCCAGCATGCATCCAGGTCAGGAACCTCTGCAGTCTCCCCACTCCAAAGCCATCCCTCCCATGAAGCGCAGGTCACAACTGGACGCAGAAGTGCAGATGTGGCCTCGACAGCGTTTTCTGCACTTGCAACATGACCTTATTTTTCCTACATTCTATTCCTCAGCTAATGAAGGCAAGTCTGGCTTTGACCTTGTTAAACGCCTTATGTTCCTGTTCTGCTACCTTAATGGGCCTGCCCAGGAAGGTCCCTGTAATCGTCGTGACTTCCCACGGTCCTACCATTACTCATGTATTCCCGTACCTTGCTAGTCTTGCCCAAGTGCTTAACCGAACACGTATCCACATAACATTCCATGTGGCACTCCTTAGGCCATCTGACCAGCCTGTCTGTATGTGCTTGCAATGTTTGGGCCTCCTCTTGACTATTTACCACCCCACCAATGTTCATCTCCTTAGGTTCTTGAAGGGTGAGTGACTTATGAGCCTGGGGGGGAAAGAGATGAAAGGTGTTACTGACTGAACGCTAACTGATGCACTGTCCTTGTTGTTAATTTTAGTATCACCACTGCATGGCCGTCCCCAATACGTCTGGAGCCCCCCCCTCCACACCTGAGGGCCAAGACTTGCAACTTGCGGCACATCATTTCAACCAGCCAGGCACCAGCGCAGCGACAAACACTTCAGTGGGAAATATATCATCAGCCTGTGTCCCGGGGCACAGTGGAGAGGGCACTTCACAGTTGCTGGAGGAGATGGCACAGACAGAGAGTGCCAATGGCGCCAGCAGCCGGAGGACTGCAGGGGACCAGGCACATGCTGAGTCCGGCGTTGATGATCTGCCTCTGGAGATGTCACCGATGCAGCAGCTGCAGGACAAGCGGCAGGATGCACGGGAGCATCTGGCAGGGTTGCATGAGGGTGTGCTTCAATTGGTCTCTGTGGTGGAGGAGTCCAGGCAGTGTCAGTGAAGGCATGAACCTCAGGACAGAGCTCCAGGCTTCCTCCACTGAGAGATTGGCGACTCTCATGGAGAGGGGCTTCGATTGGATTGAGACTCTTCTGATTGGGTTACACTCTGAAACTGCAAGTCCTCACAGCGCTAATGGCCACAGTGTGGGAGATGTTCTGGGCATCAAGTGTCGCCGCTCGGTGCCCATGCATCTGTGATGAGCAGGGAAGTCCAATGTGACCTCATGTTGTCGCTGTGAGCTCCTCTCAGGGCGCTCCGGATGACGGCAGCAGCTCCCCCACCCCTCTGCCAGTGACCATTGCATCCGTTGAGGCTGCGACAACTGGGGAGGTGCCAGTTCTGGAACTGGCCACTCCCTCCCAGGCGGGGCCATCACAGGCTTCACGGGCCAGAGGACGCCCGCCAAGGTCATCGACGCCAACAGGACAGCAGAGTCAGGAGGCTGTCTCACAAGCCACTCCGAGCGATGGGACAGCACCTAGACGTAGCACCCGCAAACAAAAGCATAAGGCACATTAGGCACTCCAGAGGTATGTCACTGGTGATTTTGTGTTGGCCCTAGATTAGGGAAAAAATACTAATGTACGTCTGAGCGACGTTTGTGTTTTATTTTGGACGGAATAAAGTCCATTTTTCTGACCATGGCTGAGGGTGTTTCCTTTGTGCTGCATTTGTATGTTTCACAGACATACTATGAGTGTTTGAGTAGACATTGATGTTTCTGTACTAAGCCCTTAGTTGCAGCTGATGAGGTGGAAGATGTAGCACCTAAGTGGCACGTGTGGAAGCGCCAGGCAATGCTGGTCCTGCTGATCCATGTGTGTGGAGCTAGCTGAAGGTTCATTGGATTAAATTGTCCCAGGTGTCCCTGCCTCCTTGGTGTAGTAGCGGGTCGGCGTGCTGCCCCTCATCATTCCCCTGTGCTTCCTCATCCTCTGAGCCACTGCTGGATTCATCATGTGCAGCCTCATCCGGTGCGTCAAGGTCTTCATCATCAACTGCATCCCCCCTTTCCAGCGCAAGACTGTGCAGAGCGCAGCATGCTACCACTAGCACAGAGAAGCGATCTGGGGGGTACTGGAGTGCGCCCCCTGAGCGGTCCAGGCATCAGAAGCACATCTTGAGAAGACCGATGGCTCTCTCCACCACAGCCCTTGTGGTGTCGTGGCTCCTATTGTAGCGCTCCTCAGCTTCTGTTCTTGGGTGGCGGAGAGGACTCATGAACCACCTTCTGAGGGGATAGCCCTTGTCACCCAGCAGCCAACCATCCAGCCGAGCCGGAGCACTGACGAGCGCCGGCACCTGGGAGTGTCTGAGGATGTAGGTGTCGTGGGAGCTGCCTGGGTACCTTGCACAAACTTGCGGAATCTGCATCCTGTGATCACACACTATCTGTATGTTCATGGAGTGGAAACCCTTCTTGTTGACGAAGGCACCGGGCTCACCTGCTGGCGCCTTGATGGCCACGTGTGCAGCCTATTGCACCCTGGACACGGGGGGAAGCCAGCAATGGCCGCAAGCCTCTGGTTCGCTGTATCTGACTTGCCTGGTCGCAGCAGAAGTGGATGAAGGTCAATGCCCGTCTGAACAGAGCGTCTGTAACTTGCTGGACACAAGTGTGGAGAGCTGATTGGGAGACACCGCAAAGATCACCCACCGAGCCCTGGAAGGAGCCAGATGCATAGAGGTGGAGGGCAACTGTGACCTTCAGAGCTGCTGGCATGGGGTGTCAACCCACACAATTAGGGGAGATCTCAGGGCCAATCATCTGACAGATATAGCTGACTGTCTCCCTTGACAGACGGAGCCTCCTTCGGCACTGCACCTCAGTCCTATTGAGGTAGCTGCTTCGCCGCCTGTATACCCTGGCAGCAGGATAATGGCATCTTCCACGACCCATCCACCTTGGACTACCTCTTGGCCCTGCGCTCCTTGTGCCTGCGCCTGGCCTCTCAAAGGTAGCTCCCCTGGAGGCTGATTGTCCACTCCTGGCCTCCTCCTTATTCTATCCCTCCCTTCCTCCTCAGAGGAGCTGCCTCCAGTGGAGATGTCAGAACCCATACCCAGGCTAAATGGAGGCTTCCGGAAAGCTGCAGGCCCCAGAAAGATTACTGTCTGCAGAGTGCTGAGCTGAAGCTTCAAAGCACAGAGAAAGCTGTTGGAAATCGATCTGAACTGCTAACAATCACACAGGCAAGTTTAAAACACTTTCTGCATTAAATACTTCAGAAAAAAGCTTGAACAAGCCCTCTGAGCCCACATATCCTACCCGTGGATGAGGTTTGTTAAAAAATCAGTTACCCGCCTGCCCGTTGGGTCCATGCGCCGAGCCGAAGTTCGCACGGGCGCCTCACAATCCCTTCAATTGCTGAGTTAATGGCCTTAACAAGGCCTTTAATTAATGGCAGGCGCGCGTCATGCTGCATAGCGCATCCGCCCACCTAAATATCACAATGCTGCGGGCTGACGTCGGGACGCTCGCACGACAATTTAAGCACTAACATGCAGGCTCCGCCACCCGTGAGTCAGCCATAAAATTCAGCCCCATGAGCCTGGCTCATGTTGGGAAGGAACTGTCATACCTTGAGGTTGTGGTAATGACCCAATCATAAATTGGCTGGTAGAGAAGCAGTGACCTGGTATAGCAGCAGGATAAAACTCTTGCTGCTACTTAAGTAAAACAATGAAAAAAATATGAATCCTCAATGATGGATTCTCTCTCGATTTGAAGGATGAGTGTTCAGTAAGGAAACCAATTGTTCAGCTTCTAGGTTGGTGTCGTTTCATACATGATGTTAAACCAAATCTTGATTCCCAGGTCTGACTGCAAGTATTACAGATGCAGCCACTGTTGGGAGGGTGGGTGAAGGCATTGGCTTCGCAGCATGCTCACTTGTCCTGTAGGGTCCTGACTCTGTTCTCCTCAAATGTTGAGTTTGTTTGGTATCACAGAATTCTCCATTTGCACTTGTCCAGTGTTGTTTTTCTCTCTCCATGAACTGTGATCCAGTTTACAGGCTCTGAGATTGGCTTTCAGAATATCTTTGTCTCTTGAGCTTGGGATGTCCTATGTTGCAGGGTCCTGTGCTCAGCTGGCTATAGATTACCACCTTTAGTACATGGGAATCCTCCATGTGAACCACTTGGTCAACCCAGCAAAACTGAGCTCTGGTAACCATGCACTCAATACCAGGCATGTGGCACCTGGCAAGAACTTTGGCGTTAGCGATTTTGTTCTGCCACTTGATGCTGCAGATTTATCTTAAGCAGAATGCATCCAGTTGCTTCATGTAGCATCAGTAGGTTGTCTATGTAGCATCAGTAGGTTGTCTATGCCTCACAACCATAGAAAAGTGAAGTGAAAATCACTAGCTAGTAAACTTTGGTCTTTGTTTTGAGATAAACTCTGTGCTCTCTTCAAAGCCAGTCAATGAGCCTGCCAAATGCTGAGCTTGCTTTTGCCAAACAATGAGCAATTTCATTGTCCGATGTGATGTTGCTGGAGAGGATACTCCCAAGATAGCAGAACTTCTAAACCAAGTTGAGGGGTATATTTTTGATTGTGACCAGGGGGGTCTCGAAATCTGTGGCCAGGAGCAGGCTGATACATGATCTGTCTTTTTCAGATTTATTGGAAGACCAAAGTGTTCTGAGACTTTGGCAAAGTGGTCAAAAATCAGCTGGATGTCCTCTGCAGTGTGCGCTATGAGAGTAAAGTCATCAGAAAACAAGAGTTCACTAAGTGCTGTTCTGTGATCTTTGTGTAAGACTTGAACCTTTGCAGAGTGAAGAGGTTGCCATCTATCCCAAACTCAATGTGTAATCCTATGTTGTGATCTTTGAGTGCATATAAACAGCGTGGTCAGAAAGCAGACGGCAAACAGAACTGAAGCAATTATGCAGCCTTGCTCTGTGCCATTGGTGAGGGTAACCAAATCAAAGAAACAAGTATGAACTTCAAGAAGCTGGACCTGCTTGTCTTCCTAATGGAGATATAGAACAGAAACGACTGTTTGGGACTGGGGGCCAGGAACCAGCTAAGTGGGTGGTAGGAATTTTGTGGAGAGAGGTGACTTTAGCATCAAGTGCCAATTCCTTGAACAAAAATGCCTTCTGTGCAACTCAGCAAAAGGTTCAATGACACTACTGCCAAGATAAACTAACTTTCAGTACCTGACTCTTCCTTCCAGTTTATTTATGTATGCTGCACCTTCATTCATTATTAGAGGAATTAGAAGTTTTAAATGAGACCTGTGTGGTGAGACTACAGAAGTACACCTGTGGCTTCTAAGCCTGTGAGCTTGGATCTCTGGAACCTACTCTAAAGAAAATGCTGGGTGACTACATATTCACACGACAAAAGTAAGAACTATTTCAGGAGAACAGAGACAGATGGCTAGGATCACAGCGGAATCCAATGTGATCTTCCGTGCTAATATCGTAGAAGAATCTGACATATGGGGGTGGGGGCGGGGGGAGAAGATGGTGAAACCATAACTATCTGCTTCCATTTACCTGACAGAGAAGGTTCCATACCAGTCTCGTATTCAAAGAGAATAGATCTTTCAGGTCTTTGGAAACAATGTGCAAAAATTATGGAAAGTAATTTTCAAAAACTTTTGGGAAATATATTTCAGGACCCATCTGGGATCATTCCATTCCCCTCCCCATTATTAGTGGATGTTCAGATCCAGGGTTCAACACATTGTGCTAGGCTGGAATATGCCATCATAAAGCTGCCCCTTCTCCAATCAGGACCCAATCACAACAATTCAGTCCACTATAATCAATTGGTGTGTTATTTGAAAAATAAACTCTACCTGTAGCATCTGTATATTTTTTTAAAAAAGGCTTTAAAATAATTATTATTGTAACCATACTATAGAAGTGTACCTTATCGCAGTAATATTTTAATGTGTGTATGGGGGTGGGCACATTTGCTTTCTCAAAACATTTCTTAAACGACTGCAGAATTGTCTTACACTGTACTGGAGCAAAGGCCTGTAAATGGTGATATGGTCAACTGGTGTAAAACAACCTTTCAGAAAGGTCTCATATTACTTTGCTTCAGTACAATCCATAGCCATATTGGGAACCTACTGCAGAAAACATTGCCACTTTTTCCAAAGTTGTTGTGCAGCAACACAAAAGCAGTACTTGACTTCACCCCTTGTAATTTGAGGAATGTTGATGCTTATTTTTGATTGGGTCCACAAGTGCAAGTTCTCAATACTATGGTACATTTTGAGCCAAATCTTTTCGATAATTTCTCTCACTGTTTTGGACGAATGCATTACTCTGGGACCACTCAGCCACCAAAAAACTTAAATTGTGTAAAAATTAAACAATTTAGCAGCAGCAGGTAAGTTAAGTGATAGACAACCTTGGATTTAAACTTATACACTTGTGACAAGGAGAGGGAGATGTTCCGTTGTCCACACAGTTTCCTACCATCTCCTTAAAGGGCTAAATTTCAAAAGACTAACAATATCTCCGTATGCATAGGGAAACTCAAAGGCAGATAACCAAATGACAGACTAATCATTTCAAATAAATCCCACACGGTGAGCAGCATAACAAATTATTAGTAATGTAATTTCAAATGTCAACTCGAAAACTGAGCAAGTGATTCCAAGTATCCATGTTCAAACTTGTTTTTTTTTAAGTATGTTTACATTTAACACTATGCTGTGTCAGTAGATTATACAAGAATTAATGCAAGATGTTGAAGACTACTTTTGAAGTTATGCCACATTTCCACCAATTAGCTGCATTCACCAGTGGTATCTGAAATTTAACAGCTTATGTTTATGGCACAACCAACATGAAAGTTACATTGGCTTATGTTTGAAATTTACATATTTTTTAAACTAAAGCAACAAACTTCAAGTAAGTTTTTAAAATCACAATTCAAGTATATATTTCTGAAAGACAAATATAGGATTCCTTTGCAGTTTTTAAAAGGAATCAACTATTTTGCTTAATAATCTCAACCCCATCCTGTGTGTGTGTTTTTTTATTTTCTCCTTTTATTGAAACCAAGAAAACAATGTTCCTTCAATTGACAGACTTTCTTATAATTTGAGGTCAAAAAGATAACATGGTAAAGAGCCTGATGCACTGGCCCCCATACTAGGTATCATCGTCTCACAACAGGGAAGGGGAAATAGATGTCATTTGTAGGTCACTTGTAATGTGGACACCATTGAAAAAGGAGGAGCATGACAAGAGCTAAAGCAGTTCCATCACTTTTTGAAGAGGTAGATTTATCTTTTAAAAACATAGTTTGTTAGGGATAGGATCTGTAGATTCTCAATTTGGCTTCAAACTAAATACATGGAGAAACATCTTCAATAAATAACTCAATTCAATATTGGCTTGCCTGTCACTTTTATCTTTTTTTAAAATTATTTTTAAAGGCTAAAGTGCATTCTGCACTGCAGAAATATTTGCAAAAGAAACCTGAACTAAGCCCATGATTCTAGTCACTAATAAGAATTTTAAAAGAAGATGCCCATTTCTGAAGATGATCTTTAACCTGCATATATATAAAAATTAGCAAAATATTATTTAAATCAGGTGATTTCAACTTCTATTTAAGTGAATCTGCTTCTTAAAAGTCAGACGTATTTTTAGCAATTTTATTTCACAACAGCGTTAATGATGAACACACTGCCTCAATCCATTCTTTTATCAAAGCAGCTAATCTATCTGCAGTTGACAGCTAACAGCATATGATCTAGTAAACAAATACTTTCACATAGTATAAAAGTGCTATTAAAGCCAAAACTGTCAGCACACATCTAATCTTCACAAAAGAAAAAATATAAACTGTTGATCACCTCTCATGGCCTTAACTAACATGGAGGTTGTCATGGAAACACTGCTGTGAAGCTCTCTTTTGATAAATACTTCTAACTTAATTACTATTACGCAAAGATAAGCACGGTTTAATCACACAATGCATTCCAATATTGGAAGTGCTGGAACTGCTGTACAATTTTTAAATGAGCTGTCTACAGAAATCACTTATTTTTCCCAAATATTTTGTGATTATAACTACATAAATACAGTATACATATGTTAATTAGAAGAAAGGAAGAATGAGTTTCCTGACCCTTGCATTGTGAATTTAAATGTAAAAAGTTGTGAAAATGCCATTACGTGTGATATGGGGGAGAAACAGAGGAGGAAAAAGACAATTGTATACTGCACTTCAACCTCATAGAAGAATGTAAATAACTCTTTCTCTAGCGTGAAAGTTATCAGATGTGATCCTCCTCCTCTATTCCTCCCCCTCTCTACCCCTACAGAGAGTGTGTTCATCCCCATGCTTATAATTGAACTGGTTACAACTTGGCAGAAGTGTGGCAGTTCTTCACCTCTTCAATCCAGAAAATTACTTCCCCTCAATTCTAAAGTACTGATTTTATGTTTCCATTCTGCTGACATCCACCCCCACAGGCAAAGCCTAACTGGCTCAGAACAGCAGAGTATGAGCCTAATCATCTCATCTGCCTGTTTTACAGCAAATATCCTTTCTTACAGGATTTCCTTCGCTGCCTGGAGACTGGTGCCTGTCTTTAAAGCAGGGGTATATGTTTATTTATATAACAAATCATGTATTACACCCTCAACACTCTAGAGAATACTTTCCTCAGAAAAATAAAAACTTTAAATATATTTTTGTTATAACTGCTTGCTCCAGTGCCTCTCTCAAAACTGTTGTTTTGTACCTCTCAGGATCAGTTGAGTGAAAAACAGAAAGTATGCGTATTGCATCTGTCACTGTCCAGCAGGCAGTCTATGAAAGGGGATCAGGTTGAAGTGGGTGGCAGCAGAGTTTGCTCAGCTTGCCCATGCATATAATGACAGTCGTGTCAGGGTATCAGCGAATGACTCCACTTATAATTAAAAATAAATATATGATAAATGAGTAAAATCATGATATTAGCAATATCGCCAGCAATTATAGCTATCGGTCTTTAAAATAACGAATCCCAGTTCCGTCTTCTCTAAGCCAGTGAAATTACAGGTGTGTAAATTAAGTAATGGGATAAATTAATCACTGCACTTCACATGCATCTAACAAATATCTCAGAAGTATTATCTTAACCTCAAGAATGTGAGACTTCTTTAAATCTCAAAAATTTTTAGGACGGTGGAAAGCAACATTTAGTTTTAATAGCTAAATTTGTTGATGGACATGCAATATTGCATTTGTGATGAGCTTTAATTCAACACCAACTAAGCCAATTATTAGTGGACTGGTTCAAATCAAACTGATTCCATCGTTGCTACAAGTAATATGTGGATTAAGCTTTATAAACACTAATGCATTTAAATCAACATGGCAATTGTTTTATTTGTATACTGTACAGAAGTTCCATTATACTTCAGTTCTACAACATCCAGAATGAAAACAACAAATTATTCGCACAAATAAATGTAATTTTTGAAATGACCGTGGGCATAAATATTTTAAACGACGGCAGCATCCAGAAAAAAAAAGCGTGAAATAATCCAGAAACTGACAGTCAGTACCTTAGAACATACAAAGCAAACATATAGGGATACATTTTCATCTTAGTGCTACATGACCAACAGAATGACTAGATATTGGATCAAAAAAACCACATTCCCATCAGGGGATTCAATAGAACAGTGAACATACTTGAGCTACAGAAGGAGGACTTCTCGTCTTGCATCAATATGGACAATTTTTAAAATTCATTCATGGAACGTGGATGTTGCTAGCATGTCCAACATTTACTGTCCAGGTTTTTGGGGTTGCCAACCTCCAGGATTGGCCTGGAGTCACCAGGCAAGTGTAGAGAATTCCATCACACTCCTAACTTGTGCTTGTAGATGGTGGACAGCCTTTGGAGATTGGGAGGTGAGTTACTCCCAGCCGCTAACTCACTCTTGTAGCCACAGTATTTACATGACTGGTCCAGTTCAGTTTCTGATCAATGGTAACCCTCATGATGTTTATAGTGGGGGGTTCAGTGATGGAAATGCCATCGAATGTCAAGGGGAGATAGATTCTCTTTTGTTGGAGGTGCTCATTGCCTGGCACTATTGTGGAAGGGATTGTTTGCTCATGCTGTTGGGGAGTATTTGATGCTACACTCTGTCAAATGTTGCCTTGATGTCAAGTTCTGAGCTGCTAAATCTACACTGAATCCCATTTAGGAGGATGTCCTCAATGTGTAAATGAAGCTACATCTCGATAAGAACTGTGCGGTGATCACTCCTACCAATAAAAGTACAATGTTCCAGCATAGTAAAACAAAGCAACTATAGGCCAGTCAGTTTAACCTCAGCGGTGGAAAAGTTTTTAGAAATGATAATCCAGGACAAAATTATCACTTGGACAAGTGTGGATTAATTATAGAAAGCTGGTACTTTTTAATAAAGGCAAATCATGTTTTACTAATTAGAGATTTTTGATGGACTCCCAAAAGGCATTTGGTAAAATACCACATTATAGGCTTGTCAGCAAAATTGAAGACATGAATTGAAAGGGGAAGTAGCAGCATGAATACAAAGTTGACTGAGTGACAGGAAGGGAATAGTCGTGAACAGTTGTTTTTTGGACGGGAAGAAGAAATACAAAGAGGTTCCCCAGTACTAGGACCACTGCTTTCCTTGATCTACATTAATGACTTGGATTTGATTGCAGGGCACAATTTCAAAATTTGTAGATGACAAAATTTGGAAATATAGTGAACTATGAGGAAGATAGTGATTGACTTCATGAGGACACAGACAGTGGAATGGGCAGACATGTGGCGGATGAAAATTTAATCCAGAGAAGCATGAAATGTTGCATCTTGACAGGAAGAATGAAGGGAGGCAATATTAAATAAAGGATATAATTCTAACAGGGGCGAAGGAACAGAGAGACCCGGGATATATGTGCACAAAATAGCTGAAGGTAGCTGGACAGGTTGAGAAAGTGGTTAAAGCATACGGCATGGTGGGCTTTATAAATAGAGGCATAGAATACAAAAGCAAGGAAGTTATAAAGAACCTTTGGAAAACACTGGTTCAACCTCAACTGGAGTACTGTTTTCAATTCTGCGCATCACAGCAAGGGAGGATGCCAAGATTTTTAGAAAGGATGTAGAAAAGATATACAAAAAAGGTTAAGAGATTTGAAAGGAGGTACTCAAAATCATGAGGGATCTAGACAGAGACAGAAAGAAACTGTTCCCACGGTGGAAGGGTTGAGAACCAGAGGGATTAACAAAAGAACCTATGGCAACATGAAACATAGTTTTCTTACATAGTGAATGGTTAGGGTCTGGAATGCATTGAGAATGTGTTATAGGCAGACTCGATCATGGTTTTCAATATGAAATTGAAGAAGCACTTAAAGAGAGAAAATGTGCAGTATAATGGGGAAAGAGCCGGGAAGTGGTACTAGCCAAGATGCTCTTCCAGAGACCCAGCGCAGACGTGACAGGCAAACTGACCTCGTCATGTGCTGTAACCAATGATTCCATGGTCAAGAGCAGTTAAAATTGGAGACCAAAGACAAGCAGAGGGGTTTAAGGGAGGAAATGCCGCAACCGAAGCCAAAGTAAGTGCAAGCTCAGCCTTCAACAGTGGGTGAAAGACAGATAGGATGCCAGAGTCAGAATGCAAGGGTGTGGAAGGGAATGCCATACTAGAAGAGCTTGAAAATACCGGGTGTGATGAGGCTGAGGTGAAACTTGAAAAGCAAAGCATTGTTTTCAAAATGCATTCTTTTAGGGGACAGGAAGGCAATGGCATCAGTCTGGAAAGGATCAATGTGCAAGTGAGGTTGATGATGATGCAGGATTTGGGTTGCTGAGTTTAAGGTTGGGAGTTTTTGCAG
The DNA here is from genome assembly GCF_964194155.1 of Cetorhinus maximus. Classification (NCBI taxonomy): domain Eukaryota; kingdom Metazoa; phylum Chordata; class Chondrichthyes; order Lamniformes; family Cetorhinidae; genus Cetorhinus; species Cetorhinus maximus. The sequence goes on from NC_135900.1 coordinate 34,436,319, forward strand.
GAGGGCAGTTGAAATGGAGTGAAGAATAAAATTAAGTTGATTTGTATATAGGAATCAGCCTAAGACATCTACGCTAAGTGCTTTAACTTCAGTTACCAATAAACAAGGTTTGCTATAATCTGAATTTAGTTGCAATAATTGTTACTCCACTTCAAAAGCAATAAATTGTGTGAAACATTTTGAAATGTTTCAAAAACCATGATTAATGCAGGTTATTTTCAGTTGAACATATGAATGTACATATAGAGGCTGAAACATTTAGTGTAGGGATTAGTTGTTAATTGTATATTAATTGGGTATTTAATAGTGTACAGATGCTGGACATAGCTGGGGATCCACTTGTACTCCTATATATAGGAACAGAAGTGAAACTGTGTTTGGAGGTCCAGGTTTGTAATGTGGGTCTCTGTAAATAAAAGCTTATAAAGTATGTAAAGGCTCAGCTCCAGTCCTATCCTCCATCATCTATCTAAAGTGTAACACCAGTTATGGCAATTTTTTATTTGGCACTTCCACAGTTTGGATTTCAGAATGGTATCATCTGTGCACTGGCTCCTTATGTTTAAACTGCTAAAGTTAGTATCCTCATCTTTGCACGTCCATAATGCAAAAATGTAGGCCAGCATTTTCATCAATATATGATTTGGCCATTGGGCAAAGGGAGATAGTTTTAAAAACATGAACTTTGAGTCAGCTGACATACATCAATCTCCTAAGAACTGCACAACAGCACACTTAATACAAAATTTCTTGCATCACCTGTTATCTTATACAGAAACTGCATTTTTCAAATGCATTAATAGGAAATGGGCATCGTTGGCTAGGCCAGCATTTATTGCCCATCCGTAATTGCCCTCGAGATGGTGGTGGTGGTGGTGGTGAGCAGCCTCCTTGAACTACTGCAGTCTATGTGGTGCAGATACACCACAGTGCTGTTAGAGAGAGTGTTCCAGGATTTTGAACCAGCAACAGTGAACGAACAGTGATTTATTTCCAAATCAGGATGGTGAGTGACTTGGAGGAAAACTTCCAGGTGGTGGTGTTCCCATATGTCTGCTGCCCCTGTCCTACTAGATGGTAGTGGTCATGGGTTTGGAAGGTGCTGTCTAAGGAGCCTTAGTGAGTTCCTGCAGTGCATCTTGAAAATGGTACACACTGCTGCTACTGTATGTCGGTGGTGGAGGGAGTGAATATTTGTGGATGGGGTGCCAATCAAGCGGGCTGCCTTGTCCTGGATGGTGTCGAGTTTCTTAGGTGTTGTGGGAGCTGCACTCATCCAGGCAAGTGGAAAGTATTCCTTCACACTCCTGACTTCTACTTTGTAGATGGTTGACAGGCTTTGGCGAGTCAGGAGGCGAGTTACTCGTCATATGATTCCTAGCCTCTGACCTGCTCTTGTAGCCACAGAATTTATATGCCTGGTCCATTTCAGTTTCTGGTCAATGGTAACCCCCAGGATGTTGATGGTGGGGGAATTCAGTGATGGTAATGCCTCTGAATGTCCAGGGGTGATAGTTAGGTTCTTTGTTATTGAAGATGGTCATTGCCTGGCACTTATGTGGCATGAATGTTACTTGTCACTTGTCAGTCCAAGCCTGGATATTGTCCAGGTCTTGCTGCATTTGGACATGACCTGCTTCAGTATCTGAGGAGTCGCGAATGGTGCTGAACATTGCACAATCATCAGCAAACATCCCCACTTCTGACCTTATGATTGAAGGAAAGTCATTGATGAAACAACTGAAGATGGTTGGGCCAAGGACATTACCCTATGGGACTCCTGTGGTGGACAAATTTATATCAAACAAAGTATATATTTACTTTTTATTAAAACGGGCAATAGTAATATAAATTGAAAGGAATGGATAGGTATTATGCCTTTCAGAAAACAATTAAGCTTGATACAAATATAACCATATGCAGTATATATGGTATTCTGCAGAACATTCTTTAGCACCATGGCAACTTTTCAGGGATTTACCTTTGCAGGTAGGCTACACAAGCTTTAGCAAATCCAAAAACAATTAAAACAAAAATGTTAAAAGTTTAAAAACGAAAAAATTCGTTTTCTCTATTTGCTGGTTTGGGATCTGAATTGTGTACTTATTTGAAAGCATTCGGTTAGTACTATACAATTTTAAACCGTTTGCCATCATGATCTAGAAAAAATATCAGCATTGCAAGTGCTAGATTTTTCACCCTGATTCTGTATGACAGTCCAAATAATATCAATTTACTCTCTTTGGAGTTCCTGATGCAGTTCTTCATCAGTTTCCTTAAATTTTTGGAATCTTCTTAACACAAATCACAACTTTTATGTTGAGAGGCAATCCTGATGACCCCTGGGGATAAATTTTTGTCTTTTTATCAACTGGGCGGTGCAGAGATAGGAAAATCTGTTGGGAAGGATCACATGCCAGTAGCAATAGCCACCCAATTTTCCTTTCATTAACATTCATGGGGCAAAATTCCAGCTTCTTTCTCCTGGAGTGTGCGATTCTTTCTGCCCTCCTTCCAGACATGTTTAATCTTCAGGCTGTCGAGACAAAATTCTAATTGCCCCTACTTCCCTAAAAGTTGCATTATCCAGTAGCTTCTATTCATTATGGGGTTAATGGAGCCCAAGAAGATTATGCTGCAACACAAACTCCTATCCAGTTCTTAGTGCAATGTGCCACATGATGCTGGAGAATCTAGTTTGTGTAGTTTGGCTTGCCTGTGGGCACCAACTAGCCTGGTCACAATGGGCAGAATTTTACAGCCCCTCCCACCAGCAGGACCTTCCGTTCCCACCGAAGTTAATGGAGTTTTGAACTGCTCGTCGCATTTAACGGCCACCCACCTGCCGCGATGGGGCCGTAAAATTCCTCCCGATATTTTATATGAATTAATTGAAGCTCCAAAATGTGCTCATAAAAATCTTTGATGTTTCTGCCAACACTTTGCTCATTTGTCTGCTTTGTTACTGGCTACTTTATGAGCTGTTCTCCAAATTTCAGGATATCATGAAATCAGTAGTCAGTGATAAACCACTTACCTTGATCTCAAAATTAACAACTTGTTTTATGAGCAATTAGGTGTATTTTATTTCAGATTCCAAATTAATAGTTGCCAAGAACAAAACGCATGTCCCATTACCAAACCTTGAAGCGTTTTTAATGCAATAATCAGGATTTCAAAAGTTATGCTTTTTGTCCCCATAACCTATCACAGATATATTTGAAAAATATTTTCAATATTGCCACTTGTCAAATGGGTGCCAAAAATTCAGGAGAAAAATATATTTTTTACATGTGCCACTACTGGAGCAAGTTTAGAGACAGGTGACCTACCACAGAATCTTACAGCATAAAAAGAGATTATTTGGGCCATCATGTTTGTGCCAATTCTTTGAAAGTACTATTCAATTAGCCCCCTGCTCTTTCTCTAGTATAGCCCTGCAAATGTCCCCTTTTCCACTATATATCAAATTCCATTTTGAAAGTTATTACTGAATCTGCTTCCATCACCCTTTCAGGCAATGCAACCTGATCCAAACACCTCACTGCATTTATATATATTAAAAAATCATCTCTCCCTGGTTCTTTTGTCAATTACCTTAAGTCTGCACCCTTTGCCAGTGGAAAGCTTCTCACTCACAACTCGATTAAAGCTCTTCCACAATTTTGAACACCTCTATTAAGTCAGCCCTTAACTTTCTCTGTTTTAAGGAGAACAATCCCAGCTTCTCTTTTTCTTCTTTAGGTGCCATGCTTTACAATGCGGGCGATCATAGCCCTCCAGCTTTCATGGTCCTTTGTAGCAGCCAACATTGTGGTGTTATTCGCAAATCTGTTCTGCTTCTTAAGCTGTCGGAGTATTTCTTCCTCTGTCTCCCTCTTGCTCTGCTACCCTCAATTTTACCAGTAACTAGCAGACGTACTAGTTTCTCTCTCATCAGTTCGTGCCCGAGGAATTGTAGTTGTCCCTTGGTGATCACCTGCAACAGCTCTTGTGTGTCTGTTTTCCTCAAAACTTCCTCATTAGTTGTGCATGTTGTCCAATTAATCCTTGTATGTCTCAGACCACTTCTCTGTGCCTTAAATTTATCTTCCATTGTTCTATTATTGCAACTTTCGCATCCACCTAGTAACATTGGCCAGATATAGCACTTTAGTAATCTCATTCTGTTTTCAATAGAGATGTTCTTATTTCTAAAGAGGTCTGACATTTTTGTGAAGGTTTGTTTTGCAAGTGTTATGTGCTTCCTGATGTCTTGATCACTTCCCATCAGATGTTATTAGGCTACCCAGATAGGAAAATTATTCGACTGCTTTTATTTATTTTGATTTCACTGTTATTTTGCATCTAGGTGTAATCTCCCTCTTTGATATTACCATGGATACTGCTTTGCTGCAGTTTAATGATAATCCATATCTGTTACTGTTCGTTACAATTGTGTCTGTAGATTTTCCTCTCTAGCTGCCATAATTACTGTGTCATCTGCATATCTCAGATTATTTATATTCAGTTCACCTACCAAAATTCCTCTAGTCACTCCAAAAAACTGAAGTCCCACATCCCCGGTACTGTTTTAATAAATCTCCTCTGCACTCTTTCCAAAGTCTTGATATTCCTTTTCTTGTGGTCCCCAGAATTGGACACAATATTCCAGATAAAGACCAACCACTGATGTTTAAATGGTGCTTTGTAACCATTCGCTTGTTGGAATGTGGTTGAGAGTCCTACAGTGGTGAATGCCGACTGCAAAATCGATCTCCTACTATTTAGTGCAGTACTGAGGGATTGCTACAAGTTCAGTAGTACCAGCTTTCACATGAGCCATAAGATCATAAGAAATAGGAACAGGAGAAAACCGCACAGCCCGTCAAGCCTGCTCTGCCATTCAATAAGATTACAGCTGACCTTGGGCTTCGACTCCACTTTCCCGCCTGCTCCCCATATCTCTTGATTCCCTGAGACACCAAACATCTCTATCACAGCCTTAAATGTATTCAATGATGACACATTCACAGTCATCTGGGGTAGAAAATTCCAAAGATTCACAACCCTGAGTGAAGAAATTCCTCCTTATCTCAGTCCTAAATTATCAGTTGTTTATCCTGAAACTTTGCCCCCCTCGTTTTAGATGCCCTAGCCAGGTAAAAACAGCCTCTCTGTGTCTACCCTGTCAAACCTCTTCATAATCTTGAATGTTTGAATGAGATCACCTCTTATTCTTCTAAACTCCAGAAAATATAGACCCAATTTACTTAGCCTCCCACCCCAGGGATCAATTTGGTGAACCATCTCTGTACCACCTCCAATGCAAGTACATCTTTCCTTAAACGTGGGGACCAAAATTGCACACAGTGGGGGGAATTTTATGGAGGCAACAGGGATCTTGTCCATCGGCTGGAGAGCCGACGAGAGACCTGTGTTGCCTCCTCCTGGGAAAGCCCATCTATGTGCCAATCAGGCAGTTACGAGCTCATGGGCAGGCCTTTCACCATGATCAAAGACCCCAGGGGAGGAAGTCCCACCCACAGAGCTACCGGCCAATCAGAGTCTGGTGGCTCTTTTGTGCCACCAAGGAGATGGTGGCTGCTGCAGGAAAGGCACCCAGCGAGGCAATGATCTTTGGATCTTGAGATCCATGTGAGTGATGGCAGGGGGTATTTTGTGGGGTGGGATCACGGGGAGGGGGTGAGCAGCAAGGGACAGAGGTTGGCTCTCCCCACTTCCTGATGCCGGGTCCCTCGATCAGGCACTGAATGCCTTTGAATGAGGAACTCATCTCCCCGCTCCCCCAACCCGAGCAACCACAAACAGCCCCCACAGGCAGGTTTGCTCGCCATGCTCCCCACATGGCAACAGGCCCACCTGCTGCTGGTTTAATACCAGCAGCAGAGACATGAGGCCTTTAACTTGGCATTAATTGCCCAGTTAAGAGCCTCAATTGGCAGCAGGGCAGGAAGGCAGCCCATGGGCCACCCACCACAGACTTAAATGGGGTGGAGGCACGGAGATCCTTCCGCCACCATCCTATCCAATTAAATGCCCACCTCCAAACTCGCCATGGTGGAGAGCACAAACTACTGCCCGGTATTCCAATTGTGGTCTCATCAAAGCCCCATACAATTGTAGCAAAATGTCTTTATTCTTGTACACCAAACACTTTGCAATAGAGGTCAAGAAGCCATTTGTTTTCCTAACTGGTTGCTGTACTTGCATGCTAATTTTTTGTTTCCTTGTATGAGTACACCCAAGTCTCTCTGAACATCAACATTTACAAGTTTCATACCTTTTTATTCTGCTTTTCTATTCTTAGGACCAAAGTGAATGATCTCTCACTTCCCCACTTTATTATAGTCCATCTGCCACCTTGTTGCTCACTCACTTAGCCTGCCATATTGCTTCACAGCCTCTTTTGTGTCCTCCTCACAGTTTGCATTCCCACATTGCTTTGTATCATCAGCAAACTCTATCTCTTCTATATCATTAATATAGATTGTAAATAGCTGAGACCCCAGCACTGATCCTTACGGCACTCCACTAGTCACAGCCTGTCAACTTGAAAATGTCCCATTTATTCCTACTCTGTGCCTCCTATCTGTTGGGAACTTCTCTATCCATGCTAATATGTTGCCTCCAACTCTATGCACACTTATCTTGCCTATTAACCTTTTGTGTTGCACCTTATCAAATGCCTTTTGGAATCCAGGTATACTACATCAACTGTTTCCTCTTTATTTACCCTGCTAGTTACATCCTCAAAAAATGAATAAATTTGTCAAACATGATTTCCCTTTCACCAAACCATCTTGACTTGTTCTAATCATACAATGCGTTTCTAAGTGCATAGTTACAACTTCCTTAATAATAGATTCCAACATTTCCCATGACTGCTGTCAGGCTAACTGTCCTGTGGTTCCCTGTTTTCTCTCTCCCTCCTTTGTTAAATAGTTGCTAAATTCCAATCTGCTGGGACCATTTCAGAATCTAGGGAATTAATAAGACAAGAGCCCGTGGTATTGGGGGTAGTATATTAGCATGGATAGAGGATTAGCTAATTAATAGAAGATAGAGAGTTGGGAGAAGGGGGACATTTTCAGGATGGTAAACTGTAACTAGTGTAGAGCCACAGGGATCAGTGCTGGGGCCACAATTATTTACAATATACATTAATGACTTGGATGAGGGGAGTGAATGTACTATCGCCAAGTTTGTGGATGACACAAAAATAGGTGGGAAGGCAAGTGGTGGGGAGGACACCAAAGAGTCCACAGAGGGACACAGACATGTTATGTGAGTAGGCCAAAACTTGGCAGATAGAATAAAATGTGGGAAAATGTGAGGTTATGCACTTTAGCAGGGAGAATAGAAGAGCTGAATATTATTTAAATGGAGGAAGACTGCAGAAAGGAGCAGCACAGGGATTTGGGGGTCCTCGTGCATGAATCACAAACAAGCTAGCATACAAGCTCAGCATGTAATAGTGAAGGCAAATGGAATGTTGGCCTTTATTTGAAAGGGAATGGAGTATAAAAATAAGGAAGTCTTGCTAAAACTATACAAGGCGCTAGTTAGACCACACCTAGAATACTGTGAACAGTTTTGGTCCCTTTATCTAAAGAAAGACATACTGGCATTAGAGGCAGTCCAGATAAGGTTCACTAGGTTGATCCTGGGTAAGGAGGGATTTTCTTATGAGGAGAGGTTGAGTAGGTTGGGCCTGTACTCATTGGAGTTTAGAAGAATGAGAGGTGACCTTATTAAAACATAAGATTCTCAAGGTGCTTGACAGGGTAGATGCTGAGAGGTTATTTCCCCTTATGGGAGAGTCTAGGACCAGAGGGCATAATCTCAGAGTAAGGGGCACCCATTTAAAACAGAGATGAGGAATTTCTTCTCTCAGGAGGGTAGTGAATCTGGAATTCTTTACCACAGAGGGCTGTAGAGGCTGAGTCATTAAGTATATTCAAGGCTGAGATAGACAGATTTTTAATCAGTAAGGGAATCAATGGTTATGGCGAAAAGGCAGGAAAGTGGAGTTGAGGATTATCAGATCAGCCATGATCTCATTGAATGGCAGAGCAAACTCGATGGGCTGAATGGCCTACTTCTGTTCCAACATCTTATGGTCTTAGCCAGCCACATCCAGGATCTATGCAGCTCTTTCTTTTAGAACCCATAGGATGAAGGCCAACGGGTCCTGGGTATTTGTCAGATTTTAATCCCAAATTTCTACACTATTTTTTTCTCTGCTGATATTAATTACCTTAATTTCCTCACTCTAATGACATTCTGTTTCTGGTATGTAACATGCATCTTCTACTCTGAAGACAAACACAAAATATTTGTTCAATCCCTCCGCCATTTTCTCATTCCCCACATTAATTTCTTCTGTCTCTATTTCTAAGGACCAACATTTGCTTTAGCTATATCTCTTCTTTTTTACATACTTTTAAAAGCTCTTACAATCTGTTTTTTATATTCCTGGTTAATTTACTCTCATTCTACTTTTTCCCCTTTACATCAACTTTTTGGTGGCCCTTTGCTGGTTCCTAAAATAGTCCCAATCCTCTGACTTACTACTATTCTTTGCAACATTTTAAGCTGCTTCTTTTAATCTAATACTATCCTTAATCTTTTTAGTAAGCCACAGATGAACCTTTCTCACTGAGCTTTTGTTTTTCCAATGGAATATATTTCTGTTGAACATTTTGAATTGTTTCTTTAAATATTTTTCACTGTTCATTTACCTCTATACCTTTTAGTCTATTTATCCAATCTACCTCAGCCCTCATTTTGTGATTGGCTTTGCTTAAGTTTAAAATTCTTGTTTGTGATTGGAGTATGGTGTTTTCAAACTTAAATGTGGAATTCAATTGTATTATGTTCACTCTTTCCCTGTGGATCTTTTACGATGACATTACTAATTAAGCATGCCACTTTGCATAATACTAATCCTAAAACAGTTTATCCCCCAGTTGGCTCCAAAATGTATTGCTTCAGGAAACCATCACAAAAGCATTCTAAAACTCCTTTTCCAAACTACCTTTGCCAATTTGAATGGTCCAATCTATAAGAAGATTAAAGTCCCCACAACTATTAGATTGCCTTTGTTACAAACTCCAATAGTTTCTTGCTTTCCCAATTATATAATTACTGTTAGGGGGCCTATAAACTACTCCCACCAGCATTTTCTGACCATTGCTATTCTTAATCTCCACCTATATTGATTCTACTTCCTGATTTTCTGAGCCAAGACCCATCTGTCCTCTCAGGTGAATGTAAAAGATCTCATAATACTATTCAGTTAAGAGCAGGGGAGTTCTCCCCAGTGTCTTGGCCAGCATGCATCACAATCCACATCTTAAACAGATTATCTGGTCATTACTTGATTGCTGTTTGTGGATACTTGCTGTGTGCAAATTGGCTGCCAATTTTCCTACATTGCAAACGTGGCTACAGTTAAAGTACTTCATTAGTTATAAAGCACAATGAGGCATTCTGGGGTTGTGAAAAGTGCTACTATAATGCAAATTTTCTCAATCTCTCTTTTCTCTGGTGCAATGTGCTGGAATACACAATAAAAGTAGCTTTTGTACTGACACAGTTTTAATTCAGATTTAACGATAATGGAGTTCGAATTTACACTATTAAATCTAGTTCCCTCGTCCCAGCAGCAGAATGTAAACCTAATTTTCCGCAAGTCTACGATTCTGCTATCAGAAGTTGTGTTCTGCAGTGTAATCACTGGAAGCTGGTTATGGATGCTGGTCTTTTAAGTTCCAACCTAAACAAACAACAGTCTAAAAGCAACTATTCTCAATATCTCTGCAGATGTTTCCTAGAAAACTGATCTCACACAGAAGTAGCAGAAATTATTTGCAATAAACTTGAAAAACAATAATGACCACACAATTTCACACTTTTAAATACATTATTTTTCAAACCACAAAAACATATATTTAACAAACAATAGTTTGGTGTCCAGCACACGAGAAGCATCAAAATCATTTTCACAATAGATCTCACTATGTAATTGAAATCTGTTTTGTTGAATTTCACAAAACGAGATAGGTGTAACCATACCAGATTTATTCTTCAACATTAATTTAGAATAACATTTAAGGTGCAGCTTGTTTTTAACCCCTGTAATATTTAATTTATTAATAGTAATGTGACTGGTTAGGGTCAGTGGGCAGTGTTTAATAGGGTAATAACTATTATGATGCTACTCATTAAGGAAGTGTTGCTCATCTTAATAACTCTGCCTCAAATTACCTGGGTTAAAAAAGTGTTATGCAGAATACATCAAAATCTCTTGCATGCTTTTTCAATCAACCAATCCTCTATTTTCCTGTGAAACAATATTTGAACAAGGAGTCCACATTCACTGAAGAGGAAGGGGAGGTAAAAATCTGACAATCCAAATTAGGAAGAAAATTTGACTTCTTTAATTCTCACTTGTGTAATTGCTGACTAAACAGGAAATCAGAGCATGTGTCACAGATGAAACTCGGTGCAGGATCTTGTGGAGGCGTTGGGGTTCTCACCGTCAAAGCTGGAGAGCCAATGAGGCACCTATGTTGCCTCTTTTCAAGAAGGTCCATAAGCATCTTGTGTCACTCAGGCATTTAACAGGCTAGCGGCCTGTTCCTCTATTGACTACGTGGATACACACACAGAAAAAATAACTTAAATAAATAAGCATGATAAAGCACATTTCTCCTGATGTCCAGTTAAGGGGTTGGACCCTCAGAAGCAGTGGATTTAAATTAGATCAAGCTAGCATCAAAATTTGTTTAGACAGGTAAGAAAGGGGGGGAGAGTGGGGGCAGAAATACAAAATGGTTGGGGATACAAATTAGAATCTGCAAATTCTTGCATGACAAACGAGAAAACCTGTCAGCTAGCCAGGGCAAAGGAAGCAGGGTGATGTTAATAAAAAGACATTTACAAGGATCCACGCTGGTTCAGTCAGTTTATCCAATGAGCAGCTGAGGCATACAGCAGATCACAGCTGAGAAATTAGAGGGAAGCATTAAAGTTAGTCAAAATTCCAATGAGTTAAAGAGGAGAAAAATCAACTAGAATTTTGGCTTTAGATTGGCGTCTGGTAACTTTCACTGCAAATGGTGAGAAGAGGACATCAGGTAGGGACAGGATTTGACTCAGCTGGGCTGCCATTCCACAGTAGAATATGCTACCAACATTCAAATTGCGCCCACTTTCCTGTGAAACAACATTTGAGCAAGGAGTCAACACTCACTGGAAAGGGAGGGTAAAAACCTGACAATCCAAAATTGAATTTTTTTTCCCATCTCTTTAATTTTCACTTGTGTGTTCACTAACCAAACGATGATCAGAACAAGTGTCACAGATAACGCTGGGGGCAGAATCTTGTGGAGGTGACAGGCACTCGGCTGCCAGCTGGAGAGCCAACACAACACCTCCATCGCCTGCTTTTCAAGAAGGCCCACAGCATCATGTGCCACTCAGGAACTCTAGAGGCTAGCGGCGAGTCTTCCCCTGGGATCAAGAATCCCGGAGGGGGGCAGAAGGCCAGCGCACCGAGAGCTGCCAGCCAATCAGAGGCCGGCAGCTCTTCTGTACTCAGCAGCTCCACTGGGGAGTTGCTGACTGCTGCCGGCACTACACCTACCCAAGGCCTTGGATCGAGGAAGGACCCAGGCACAGGTGAGTGATGACAGAAGGGGGGTCACGGATTGGGGCATCAAGGATAGGGGTTAACTCTCAGTAGACCCCAATCCGCTTTATAATGCTAGGACCCTCGATCAGGCACTTTTTTTTTAAAAAAGCGCATCTTCACACACTTTTTTCCCTTTAGGAGAATAGTGGGGAGATGGTGAAAAAATTCCCAGCTGATTACGAGTCCATTGAACCACGTTATGAGCCCTCCTGCTGTGACCAACAAGTCCTGGTGTGGGACTTGAAACTAGAGCTTTTGGCCCAGAGATAGGTGTTACAAGCTCAAAGATTACAGTCTTTCTAGTGTAATGTCTTTATTAAACTGAATGTAACATGGCAACACCAGGCATTCCCTCATGGCAGAGGTCACATGACTATGGCAAGCCAGGTAGGATACTTAGTAATGACTGCATTTCAAAACCCAAACATCCCTCTTTCCATAACGAACAACAGACAACTTTACATGCACCATCATGTGTAACTGTGAGTTAACCACCATACCACCACTGTTCTCATGCATTAACAAACTGTTCGTTATTCACGTCAGTCTCTACACATGCATTGTACACAGTCATTAAATCATGCAGAACCCCTAATGCTACACATGCATGTTGTTATTGCTTGTTCATCTGGATGATGTTCCTTCTCCGGGGAGCGTTGTTGCGGTGGCACATTGCCCCATACCATTATTGGATTTTGGTGGACCTCTGGGAGTAATGGTTGTTCTGTACTCTGTGCAGCTAGTGGGATCTCATCTTCCTGATTGGCCGCCTAAAGCGAAGGAAGAATCCTCTGTGAAGCGACTGAATTCTTAACTCTTGAACTGAGGGCCATTGTCACTCATCACAATATCTAGAATGCTGTAACAACAGAAGCGTGCTTTCAAGCATTTTATCTCTCCTGTTGTTGTTGAAGTCAGTTGGTTTTCCTCCCAGTAGCCAGAATAGTAGTCTACAATGACAAGATAATCAGTTCCTGCTATGGTGAAGAGGTATACTCCCAGCATCAACCATGGTCTGTTTGGGATGTCATGCATCATCAACGCTCTCTAGCTTGTTTAGCTTGGTACTTGTTGCAAGCACCACACTGGCTGATGTGGTCTTTAATTTCATTGCTCATGTTTAGCTAGTGGAATACTTCTCTTGCCTTCTTCCGACTCAACTGAATTCTTTGATGGCTTGCATGGGCGTGCATCAGCATCTCACCTTTTTTCTTATTCACTCATGGGATGTGCGCATCGCGGGCTAGGCCAGCAATTCTTGCCCATCCGTAATTGCTCTGAGAAGGTGATGGTGAGCAGCTTTCATGAATGCTGCAGTCCATGTGGTGTAGGTACACCCACAGTACTGGTACAGGAGGAGTTCTAGGATTGTGACCCAGCAAAAGTGAAGGAACTGAGATATAGATCCAAATCAAGACAGTGAGTGGTTTGGAGGGGAACTTCCAGGTGGTGGTGTTTCCATCTGTCTACTGTCCTTGTCCTTCTAGGTGGTAGTAGTTGAGAGTTTGAAATGTGCTGTGCAAGGAGCCTTGGTGAGTTCCTGCAATGCATCTTGCAGACGGTTTACAATGCTGTCACTGGTGTGCCAGTGATGGAGGGAGTGAATGTTTGCGCATGGAGTGCCAATCAAGCGGGCTGCTTTGTCCTGGATGGTGTCGAGCTTCAGGAGTTGTTGGAGCTGCACTCATCCAGGCAAGTGGTATTTCATCACACACCTGACTTGTGCCTTGTAGATGGTGGACAGGCTTTGGGAAGATGGGTGGTGAGTTACTCGCTTCAAGATTGCTAGCCTCTAACCTGCTCTTGTAGCCACAGGATTTATATGGCTAGTCCAGTACAGTTTCCTGGTCAAGGGTAACCCCCAGGATGATGCTTGTGGGGGATTCAGCGATGGTAATGCCATTGAATATCAAGAGGTTAGATTCCCTCTTGTTGGAGATGGTCATTGCCTGGCATTTGTGTGGCTCAAATGTTATTTGCCACTTGTCAGCCTAAGCTTGGATATTGTCCAAGTCTTGCTGTATTAGGACATGGGCTGTTTCAGTATCTGAGAAGTCACAAATGGTGTTGAACAGCAATCAGTGGCGAACATCCCCAGCTCATGCCTTATGAAGGAAGGAAGGTCATTGATGAAGCAGCTGAAGATGATTGGGCACTATTCTAAGGAACTCCTGCAGTGATGTCCTGGACCTGAGATGATTGACATCCAACAACCACCAACATCTTCCTTTGTGCTAGGTATGACTCCAACCAGCAGAGATTTCCCCCCCAATTCCCATTAACTCCAATTTTGCTAGGGCTGCCTGATGCCATACTTGGTCAAATACAACCTGGATGTCAAGAGCAGTCGCTCTCACCTGAACTCTGGAGTTTAGCTGTTTTGTCCATGTTTGAAGCAAGGTTGTAATGAGGTCAGGACCTGACTGACCCTGGCAGAATCCAAACCAAGTGTCAGTGAGCAGGTTATTGGTAAGCAAGTGCCGCTTGATAGCACTGTTGACGACAGAAGATGATGCACAGGGTGCCATTTTGGGTTATCACTTCATTTCAGTTTGCCCAAAATGCTCTTGTGATCACTTCCTCATTGACATCATAGTTACTTCAGCACTAGCCTTGCCACCATGAGTTGTTTGCAGTGAATGCAGCTTCTTCTTCTGTGCTCCAATACCACTGCACATCCTTGGCACTGAGCTTGCATAATGGTTCACACTCCAAATAAGGCAAAACGTTTGCTAAATAGTTCACAAATTCAACAAATCATTGCACTGCTTTCACATCTGTTGATTGCTGCATCGCTGCTACAGCTCTCACTTTTTCAGGATCTGGGCGAAGACGTTTTGCTGTCAGTACATGACCAATGTACTTGACTTCAAGCATCTTTATTTGCAATGTTTTCTTGTTCAGCTTCAGGTTCATCTGGCAAGCTCCCTCTAGCAGCTATATTAAATTCTGATCTTGACTTCTTCCATGTGTCTCCACATGCACAGACTAGCAGATCCTCCACTGTGGCTTCCACTCTGGGAAGATCACTGACTATCTCATGCTGTCTGCGCTGATACTCCCCTGGAACCGTGGAAATGCCAAATGGCATGTGCAACCATCTGTGTTTCCTGAACGAGGTCCAGAATGTAGCTAGGAAGCTGCTGCTTTCATGCAGCTTCACTTGCCAGTAACCATCCTTCGCACCTGAGGTAGTAAAGATATTTGCCTTGGCAAGCTGTGGCAAAATTCCTTTGATGGTTGGCACAGGGTAGTGAGATCTCTTCAGCACTTTATTTAGATCTTTTGGGTCTAATCATACTCTCAGCTTTCCAGGTTGTTTCACTGCTACCATGCTGCTAATCCAATCCGTCGGAGCTGTCACTTTTTTGATTACTCCCTTCTTTTCTAGCACTTCTATCTTGTTTTTTAGGCTTGACTTGGGGAAGCTGGAATTCTTCTTGGTAGATGCTGAATTGTTCTTGCACTCTCATCTACTTTGAGATGATATTCTCCAGATAGACATCCAAACCCTGTAAACACATTGTTGTACTTCTCTAGGATCTGTTCAGTGGTCAATGGTTTTGTGTACTGCGACATGTTGTAAATCTCTGTTAGCACGTTTAGGGTTACGAGTCCAAGCTTTAGACTTGCTCCAGCTGAGACGATCGACTGTTGCATATGTCCATGATCTGGAACTCTAGGTCTTCATTCTTGCCATTGCATTCGGCTCTCAGGCTAATTTATCCTGTCGATATGAGTATCATGCCATCATATAGCCTCAATCTTACTTTCGACGGCTTCATGTTTGGATCGCCATGTTGAGCCACTTCGCACAGGTCTATGAAGGTCATGATGCTGCATGATGCACCCGTGTCTATCCGACACCTCTTGTTCACTTAATGCTCTCCTTCTGCAGTCATCATTCTAATAGTCATAAACCTTTTATCACCCATAGACTTGACGGAACCAACCTGTTGTATGGTGTATAGTCCTTCATCAGATTCTTCTGTGACATCTCCCCAGTGGCCACGTGTATAGGCTTATTTTGCTTCTTTCTAGCCAAACACTATGCAAAGTGATTCGGCTTCTTGCAGTTAAAATGCTGCTCTCCCACACTGAACAATCCTTATTTTCATTTGAATGATGTGCTCAACAGTATTTGCATCTTGCCCCTTGTCCGCAATTGTTCTGCTCTTTCATCCGGGAGTATCTCTCAGCATCTCCTGGTCTATCTGCCATACACGCTCTAGCTGACAGTTTAAAACCTCCACATTCCTGCACATGTCTATTGCTTTCTTGAGAGAAAGTTTCTCCTTTCCCAGTAGATTTGCTCTCACTGTTGGATTTCTTATGCCTAAGACAATTCTATCTTTAATGAAATCATCTTTTAGTTGCCCAAATTCACATGATTCTGCAAGCTGTATTATTGTATTCACATACTGATCAATGGACTCCTTTTCACCTTGAGCCCTAACTAAGGAAAGGATAGGTCCTATCAGGGATGTACAAGGTAACTTATGCATTGATGCAGATAACATGGGCAGGGTTCTTAGTGAGTAATTTGTCTCTGTCCTCACAAAGGAGAGGGATGATGCAAAAATTCTAGTTAATGAGTGAGTGTGAAATATTAGATAGAATAAGCATAATTAGAGAAGAAGTACTGGAGGACCAACATCCTTGAAGATGGATAAATCACCAGAGTCAGATGCACTGTATTCCAGGCTGTTGAAGAAAGCCAGGGAGGAAATAGAAAATGTCCTCAGGATCATTTTTCAATCCTCACTAGATACAGGCAAAGTACCAGAGAATTGGAGGTCTGTTTGAAAAGGGTGCGAGGGACAGGCCAAATAATTATAGCCGGTCAGTCTGATTTTGGTGGTGGGCAAATTATTTTAGAACCAATTCTGAGAACCAGGATAAATTGTCATTTAGAAAGGCATGGATTAATCAGGGGTAGTCAGCATGGTTTTGTTAAGGGAAGGTCGTGTCTTACTAACTTAATTGAACTTTTTGAGGAAGTAACAAGGAGGATTGATGAGAGTAGTGCAGTGGATGTGGTCTACATGGATTTTAGTAAGACATTTGACAAGGTCCAACATGGCAGACTGGTCAGAAAAGTAAAAGCCTATGGGATATAGGAAATGTGTCAAGTTGGATCCAAAACTGGCTCAGTGACAGGAAACAAAGGGTAATGATTGACATGTTCTTGCGAATGGAAAGTGGCTTCCAATGGCGTTCCACAGGCTGTGTTGGATCCCTTGCTGTTTGTGATATATATTAATGATTTGGACTTAGATGCGGGAGGTATGATTGGGAATTTTGCAGATGACACAAAAATTGGCCATGTAGCTCATAGTGAAGAGGATAACTGTGGAATCCAGAATGACGTCAATGGTTCGGTTGAGTGAAAAAGTGGCAAATGGAATTCAATTAGAGAAGTATGAGGTAATGCATTTTGGGAGGACAAACAGAGCAAAGAAATCCACAATAAAAAGTAGGATATTGAGAGGGGTAGAGGAAATGATCACATTGGAGTGCATGTCCACAGGTTCCTGAAGGTGGTAGGGCAAGTGGTAAGGCAGGCATGTGGAATGCTTTCTTTTATTGGATGAGATATAGAATACCAAAGCAGGGATGTAATGCTGGAACTGTAGAAAACATTGGTTAGGCCACAGCTGGAGTTTCGCGTACAGTTCTGGTCACATTATAGGAAAGACATAATTGCTCTGGAGAGAGTACAGAGGAAATTTACAAGAATGTTGCCAGGCTTGAAAATTGCAGCTATGAAGATAGATTGGGTAGGCTGGGGTTTTCCTTAGAACAGTGGAGGTTGAAGGGTGACTTGATTGAGGTGTACAACATTGAGGGGTCTAGACAGAGTAGTCAGGGAAGATTTGTTAACCCAGCAGAGAAGTCGATTACCGGGGACACAGGTTTCCCCTAGCAGAGAGGTCATTTTCCAGGGACACAGGTTTAAGGCGATTGGTAGAAGGGTTAGAGGGGACATTAGGAAAAACTGTTTCACCCAGAGGGTGGTAGTATCTGGAATTCACTACCTGGATTGATGGTTGAGGCAGAAAACTTCAACTCATTTAAAAGGTAACTGGATCCGCACTGAAGTGCTGCAAACTACAAGGCTATGGCCTGGGTGCAGGAAGGTCAGATTTTTCAGCCAGAGCAGACATGATGAGCTGAATGACCTATTTCTGTGCTGTAACTTTTCTATGCTTCTATAGTTCTAATCTTGAACACATACCGTTCGTAGCTATGTTCACTTGGGGTTCAAAGCGTGCTTTCAAGGCTTTTCAAACTTCTGCAGTCTTTTTTTTTTCTGTTCTCCGGATAGATTTAGGGTGGAATACAATATGTAGCAGTGTCTCCCCAGCAGTATTAAAAGTGTTGCTATTCATATCAGCTCTGGCTTGTTAATTAAATCTGTTGCAATCGCATAGTTTTGGCATTACAAATGGAAAAAAATGCCAGTCTGCCACATATCTCCTTTCATTTTGACTGGAGCTGGGAGTGGAAAATTTATGGCCATTTTTGTCTCGCCCAGTATTTTACTTGCAGCCCTCAGCTTGTGTTAGCTTTTCCTTGACTGTTTTTTTAGCAGCTTTTAAAAGGTTGAAACATTTCAGTGTTCCTCTTTCAGTAGCTGTGGCTTTTCTTCCAGCTTTTCAAAACTCAATCTCAGCTCCACTCTGACATCATGTTATGAGCCCAAAGACTACAGCCTTCCTAGCGTAATGTCTTTATTGAACTGAATGTAATATGGCTGCCCCAGACATTCCATCATGGCAGAGGTCACATGACTATGGCAAGCCAGGTAGGACACTTATTAATGACTGCATTTCAAAACCCAAATAGTAAGGACACTACCACTGCACCAGGTGACCTCCAATCAGTCACTGAGTGCCTTTGAACAAGGAGTGCCCCCTGCCTCCTGGGAGCCTGAAAGCAAACACGTCAGGTTTTGCTTGCCATGCTCCCTGCATGGCAAGCCCAGCTTCGGGTTAATACCAGTGGTGGCAGGATGAGTAATGCCCACTTAAGGCCTGAATTGGTGACAGAGTGGGAAGTCCATCCACAGGCCTTCCCACCAATAACTTAATTGGGGTAGAGGTGGGAAGGTGGCAGGGTCCCCAGTCACCACCCTCCCATCCAATGAAATGCTCCCCGTCACCAAACTCACCAGGGGGAGGGCACAAGAGTCCACCATGTGTGATATCTCCAACAACAGCTCAAACAGGTACACAAGAAGACATTTTTTGAGACAAACCAAAGCCAAAAAAACCTGACAACTAACTTAAAGCCCAGGAATTTATGCAGGGATGAACACAAAATCAGTAAATACTGAAAATGCTGAATAATCTCAGAAAGCTATTAATCTTGGCAGTTGTGTAAAGGGGAACACCACTCAACTACTTTTGTTTAACTGTAAGCAAACATGTGACAGGTACCATTTGTGAACTCACTGAGCCAAAGCCTAAAAGATCAATCAAGCATTTCCCCAAGGGTCATTTCCTTCAGCTGCTTATAGTTGTAAACAAAAGAATCAGGATTTTATTTTAATATTCAGTTGAATTCTTTCCAATGCAGTCTGTCCCACAAGTTTCAATATAACACTTTTTTAGTCAAAATATTACTTAGTACTAGGTTTAAGAGTATGCTCCTTCCATCTGTGGATTATTCTCAGTCATTCAATTGCAGTAAGTTCTTACTAATAGTCAGTAGGAATACTGTGAAGGATAGCTTTGACCTACTGAAGTACATGAATATGAACGATAAAAGTATTCACAACAAGAAAACTGAAGTTAAGGTTGCGGAGACAATTGGGAACCATGATGTAATAGGGATTGCAGAAACATTGTTAGGCCCTTGATTTGGAGACAGTATATCAAACAAGGGTTTACAATATTCCAGTAGGACAGACTCGATTGGAAAAGAGGTGAAGTGTTCTATGCCAGTGTCACTTGAGAAGTGAAGAAAGTAGCCTTACTTCCCAAGTATATAGCATGATGTGGTAAAAATTATTTAAGGGTTTGCTATGAATCATCAGGCCAAAACAAGACGGACAAGTTACTCTCTGAAAATAAGATAGGTATATGCAGATATAATGATCATCATACTAATAAGGGATCTTAACCAACCTAATGTGAATTAGGAATGTCTAAGTTATCCAGAAACATGAACTAACAAATGTAATGCTGGACTGATTTCTGACTCAGTTTGTTAGGGATGTCACAAGATGTAAACATCTCTCTACTGGTAGTGGTATAATGGGTGCAGCGATGATTTACAGGATGCACTGCAACAACTTGCCAAACATAATTCTTCTACAGCGCCTCCCTGCACTGTCAGCTCCACCGAGAAGGGCAAAAGCAGGAGTGTTATGGTTAGCTCATCACCTGCAGGTTCTCGGCCTTCTACCACCTTCCCAGGATAGCCAGAATGCTTCACAGTCAACAGCAAATTAAAAAGAGGAGCTGACAAGCAATAGTGAAACTAAAAAATGCTAGAAATGCTCAGCAGGTCTGGCCACTCAGCTCCTGACCTCATTATAGCCTTCGATCAAACATGGACGAAAGAGCCTACTCCCGAGGTGAGGGGAGTGTGACTGCCCTTGACATCAAGGCAACATTTTACCCAGTGTGGCATCAAGGCGCCCTAGCAAAACTGGAGCCAATGGGAATCAGGGGGAAAACTCTCCACTGGTTGGAGTCATACCTAGCACAAAGGAAGATGGTTGTGCTTGTTGGAGGTCAAACATCTCAGTTGCAGGACATCACTGCAGGAGTTCCTCACAGTCATGTCCTAGGTCCAACCATCTTCAGCTGCTTCATCAATGACCTTCCTTCCATCATAAGGTCAGAAGTACGGATGTCCACTGATGAATGCACAATGTCCAGCACCATTCGCGACTCCTGAGATCCTGAAGCAGTTCATGTCCAAATGCAGCAACATCCAGGCTTGGGCTGACAAGTGACAAGTAACAATCGTGCCATACAAGTGCCAGGGAATGCATCTCCAACAAGAGAGAATCTAACCATCGCTCCCTGACGTTCAATGGCACCACCATAACTGAATCCCCCCACTATCAACATCCTGGAGGTTACTATTGACCAGAAACTGAACCGGACTAGTCATATAAATACTGTGGCTACAAGAGCAGCTCAGAGGCTAGGAGACCTGTGACAGGTAACTCACTCCCTGACTCCCCAAAACCTATCGACCATCACAAGGCACAAGTCAGGAGTGTGATGGAATACTCCCCAATTGCCTGGATGACTACAGCTCCCACAATATTCAAGAAGCTTGACACCGTCCAGGACAAAGCAGCCTGCTTGATTGGCACCACATCCACAAACATTCATTCCCTCCACCACCGATGCACAGTAGCAGCAGTGTGTACCATCTACAAGATACACTGGAGAAACTCACCAATGCTCCTTAGGCAGCACCTTCCAAACACATGACCACTACCATCTAGAAGGACAAGGGCAGCAGATAGATAGGAACACCATTACCTGGGAGTTCCTCTCCAAGCCACTCAGCATCCTGACTTGGAAACATAATCGCCATTCCTTCACTCTTGCTGGGCCAAAATCCTGGAACTCCCCCCCTAACAGCATTGTGGGTGCACCTACGCCACAGGGACTGCAGCAGCTCAAGAAGGCAGCTGACCACCACCTTTTCAAGGGGAACTATGGATGAGCAATAAATGCTGGCCCAGCCAGTGAAGCCCACATCCCATGAATAAAAACATAGTTCCTGCCATCAAATTGGTGCCTCAGTAGTCCAAGCAGCATCCAGGAATGGGCGCTGCACAATTTTTAGGCCTATATGTTCAAGCCATCTAGCAAAGCTTGTATGTAGGAGGTTCTGCATCTGGTGAAAATAAGTTACTAACTACAGCTAAGTGAACACATTAAAAGGCAAATTCAATGGAAAAATATAATCCTATCATTGTGAAATACATAACTTTGTTGATTTTAAAAAATGTTTGTTTAAAACCTTATTTTGGACATTACAAATCTCAATTACTTAAAAAAATACTTAAAATATCTTTTGAAAGCATTTGGAGAGATTTGTGGGAAACATAGTACACAGCACCACCTGGGGACACAACAGGTAATAATGTCAGGTCAGTGCTGTCATTTAATATTGAAGTACTCATTCACGCACCATCTAGTAGTGTAGCATCTAAGTGCAACAAATAAGCAATGGGTTAGATTTCACAGGCCGTCAAGGTCCCCACTATGCTACCCCTGCCCCCCACCTTCAGTCGAAAAGTCAGGGAACCTGCTCACGATCCCAACGGCTGTTCCACTGCATTTTAACACTAGGAGAAACGTTAATTGTTTTCAGGCAAGACTTCCGCCTGTTTATCAGGACCAGGTTCAAGAGGCTTGGGGACCTGCAAAGGAGGTCTCCCCTCAGTGTCCAACACTAACCTGCACAGCTAAACCTGTTGGGCTCACTGTATGGCGCGAGCCTTCCCATCACAGGTAAAAACTGACGGCAGCTGGATGAGACCCTTACGTGGTCATTAATTGGTTACCTAAGGCCTCATTAGGCCCAAGGCAGAGCAGGCCATCTTATGCCTTCCCGCCACCTGCAAAATTTCAGCCAGGTTGGGAAGGAGGTGGGTAGGCAATTGGAAAGCCATCCGTTGATTTTACATGCGCTGCCCCCACCCCACTCCCATCAAACTTGCCGGTGGGGCAGTGTAAAATCCAGGCCATTGTTATTTTAACTAGAATAGAAACAGAAACAGAGAGATATTCTGGCGAAAGGTAATTGACACAAAACATGAACTGTTGCTCTTTCCACAGATGCTGCCTGACTTTAAGTATTTTCAGGATTTCCTGTTTTTAATTTCTGATTTCCAGCACCTGCACTATTTTGCTTTTATGTCACTTGTATTTTGACATTGGAATTTCTATTAGAAATGTTTACATAGCAGGTATCAAAGTTTATAGTACCAGCAAGTCTCCTGTGGCATTTCTCACAATAAATCAGACAATGCAAGCTTTTGAAAGGATGATAACATTTAACATTGAATGTACAACTATATTATTCTTCTGCTAAGATAATTTTATTGTCTTTTTAAGGTCATGAAGTTTAAAGTAAATATTAGGTAAAACCAGTATTGAATTGAATTACTCTTTAGGTTGCTATCAGAACCCTGGTTTTCTTTCTTTGTTTTTGAATTGTGATTGGCTAGATCAAATAGGGATTTTGGATGTTCTAGTTGTGTGTGAAGGGCGTTTTCAATTGCTATTGGAACCTGTATAGTTGAAATGACTATCTTAAAAAGTACAAGGAAATAAAAATGAGACACAGAAATCTGGAGTTTGGCACCTGAAATGGTGCCAGACAGTAAATGGATGCAGGATAATTCAAGCAAGATTTTCCACTTTGTTGTTGTCCTCTTGCACACTAGAAACACACTATCAGGAAATTACACACCCAACATGTGATTTTTTACCTTCTGGAAACTCCCTCACTCAGCATCTCTACCTCGTCACTTTCTTCAATAGATTTTTGTTGGACAAGAACAACAAAGAATATGGAACAAAGGCCAGTAAATGAAGTTGAGGTACAGATCAGCATATCTAACTTAATGGCAGACAAGCCAATGGAAACTATTGGAAAAAATTCTGTGGGACAGGATTAATCTCCACTTGGAGAGGCAGGGATTAATCAGGGATAGTCAGGGGGGAGATCTTGTTTAACAAATTTGATTGAATTTTCAGAGGAGGTGACTAATTGTGTAGATGAAGGTAGTACAGTTGATGTAGTCCACACGGACTTCAGTAAAGGTTTTTGACAAGGTTCCGCATGGGAGAATGGTCAAGAAGGCAAGCGGCCATGGGATCCAGGGCAATTTGGCAAATTGGATTCAAAATTGGCTTAGTGGCAGGAAGCAGAGGGTGATGGACGAAGGTTGTTTTTGCAATTGGAAGTCTATGATGAGAGGTGTACTACGGGGATCAATGCTGGCACCCTTGCTGTTTGTAGCGCACATTAATGATTTAGACATGACTATAGGAGGTATGATCAGTAAGTTCACAGATGACACGAAAATTGGTGGTGTCATAAATAGTAAGGAGGAAAGCCTTAGATTAGGATATAGATGGGCTGGTAAGATGGGCGGAGCAATAGCAAATGTAATGTAATCCTGAGAAGTGTGAGGTCTAACATGGCAAGGGAATACACAATTAATGGTAGAACCCTAGAAAGTACAGAGGATCAGAGGGAACTTGGTGTACATGTCCATAGATCCCTGAAGGCAGCAGCACTGGTAGATAAGGCGGTTAAAAGGGCATATGGGATACTGGACTTTATTAGCCGAGGCATAGAATATAAGCGCAGGGAGGTTATGTTGGAGCTGTATAAAACGTTAGTTAGGCCACAGCTGGAGTACTGTGTGCAGTTCTAGTCGCCACACTATAGGAAGGATGTGATTACACTGGAGAAGGTGCAGAAGAGATTCACCAGGATGTTGCCTGGGCTGGAGCGTTTCAACTATGACGAGATAGGCTAATTGCCCTGGATAGGCTAGAGTTGTTTTCCTTAGAGTAGAGAAGGCTGAGGGGGGATCTGATAGAGGTATACAAAATTTTGGAGGGGCATAGAGAAACTTTTCCCCATAGCGGAGGTGACAATAACCAGGGGGTATAGATTTAAGGGGCAGGAGGTTTAGAGAGGATTTGAGGAAAAGTTTTTTCACCCAGAGGGTGGTTGGAATCTGGAACACACTACCTGAGGGGGTGGTAGAGGCAGGAACTCTCTCAACATTTATGAAGCGTTTAGATGAGCACTTAAAGCGCCATAGCATATAGGGCTATGGGCCAAGTGTTGGGAAATGGGATTAGAATAGATAGGTACTTGATGGCTGGCATGGGCACGATGGGCCAAAGGGCCTGTTTCTGTGCTGTCTAACTTTATGACTCTAAGCATGAACGGTTGAACGTCCTACTCCTATGTTCCTTCAGAGCAATCAAAAGCAACTGATATCCCCTTCTGTTTTAACATGCTTGCACTCACATCTAATTCCTCTCTCACCTTTAGTCTTTCCTGTTTGCTATCCACCTGTGTTTCACAACCTTGCAAAATACTCCAAGATTCTTTTGTGTCCATAGGGAGTAATACAGAAATGCAAATTGCCGGTGTGGTTTCTTTAAAAAAAGAGAGAAGGCACTAAGACCACAGGGAACATTCAGTTACTGCATCTCTGAAGGTTTCTTAAAGAAACCTTGATTTGCACATTTCAAGATCATACAAGAGGGTTAGTTGTATTATTTAAATGCTGCTGAATGGAGTGGAGGAGAGAAGAAGGTGAATGAAAAAGAGACAGATCATGAGGACAAAAATGTGAAACACAACATCCATCCAGATATGTACACTGGAAATCAAATGGCAAGATCACGGCAAGACAATAAAAATAGAAAATAGGAGAATAAGAGAAATGAAGACAAACAAAAAGGATAAAAGAAAAAAGCGAGCCAAGGATTTTAGAAAAACATGAAAGATAAAAATAGCAAGAGAAAAAAGCGAAGGGAGTTAGAAGGAAATGTTATAGTACCAGCCAAACCTGTGCTATGTTTATATCTTTTAAAGAGAACTTACTTTCCAAATAAGTGATCTAAAAATTCTCAATTTTAGCAGAGACAATACTTGCTGAAATTTGACAAGCTTACGCAACAGTGGTCAAACATTCCAGAGATCATATTTGATCATTTTGTTGCTCCAAAATGTCAACCTGTAAGTCAGATTTACAGACCTTATGAACACTTCCATTGTCCAATTGCTTCACTGTATCAAATCTCACAAAATTATTTTTTAAAAAACAGGAAATTCCTCTAAATTGCACTATACAAATAAATTCCACTACAACTTTTGCACCAGCCTTTTTCTATTAACTGTTAATTAATATCTAATTGTGAAGAATCATACCAAGAACACAAAAAAACTCCAGTCCTCTGATTTAAAATCTATATAAAAGTAATCTTAAAACACAGTCTGGGTTTGAGCTAACACACGTCAACAATTATATTTAACACTGGGGAGCATAGTTCCAAATTGTCGCTAGTCTTTATTGTAGCAAATGGATCTATAATACACAAGTTATCAATTCACTCCAAAATAATAAATCACACCAGAAAATTTGAATTCAAAGGCGACACAGTTTAGGAACATATAGAACTGATATTTAACATTTGGACCTGCTAGTGTCAGGGAGGCTGGCAGCGGCTAGGGAACACGGAAGTCCATGGAGTGGATTTTTCTGAGGCTCTTTAACCGATCAATGGCATTAACATCCCTCTTCCAGGTTTCTCAACAAATTGATGTGGGTGGGCAGGGATGATCAAGATCCATGTCTGGCTGCTGAAGGCTTATTATTTAAAGAGGCCATGACGAAAGAGAGAATGGAAGCATCCATCAGCAGACAAGTGAGGGACAGCAACTGGAGAGATGGAGCCAAAGAGGAAAGCCAGCCTCTAAGTTCTCTGAGGCATCCCTGGCAGTCATGCTGTGGGATACAAGGGCCTGCAGAGACATACTGTTCCCAGCAATGAAGGGGGTGGAGCCTGCATCTGAAACCAAGCAAGTGTGGCTGCAATTTGGTGAGGAGGTCAGCATCGGCAGTGTGGTCCCTTGCTGAAGGATACAGTGCTGCTCAAATACCTCATCAGGACAGAAAAACTGAGCAGCATGCGATATTCAAGTGCCAACTCTCTCACCAACTTCCCTAGCATTCTCCTGCACAACACTCCTCACACAAACCCACCTAGCAGCTCCACTCATTCCTCTGTTCCAGGCATTTCGTTACATCCCCAGCTGAACAGCCACTTCTGGCATTTCACCTTCATCTTAAATCATTACACACTCATACCTCAGCGTCACCACCAAAAATGACATCATTCCATCCTTTCAAAACATTCCATTTCTTACATTCATAATTTTCTTCTGCTTGCAGAAGAGAACACAGGGCACCAGGAAAAGCCAAAAAAACATGTGGCCTTCTGGTCATAGCCACCCTGACCACTGCGAAGGACAACATACTAAAGATAAACCGAGTCTCAGAATGCATGTTCATTGGTGATTGCATGATGGGGGCCTCCCAGAAAGGGGATGATAGATTTAGATATCAACCAGCCACATGGCACACAACACTCATTCATATTGGCTTGATGTCAGCAGCCACCAAAATACCTCTGCACAATGAACCATGTCCCTCGTCAGTTCTAATTCATGTCCTTTATCTCCCACAGGTCCGTCAAGTATCATTCAGGAGTAAGAAGTCCCCTCGAAGGAGGTTGCGTCCTGAGGACATATCGTCACACGATTCATGTGCAATATTCACCAGCTGAGATACACACACCTCGGTGGAACGTCCAACAGTTGTCACATATTAAGCCACACATCACTAGTGATTAGGTATTGGAGACAGGAACACTGGAAAGCCCCAAGGGTGCAGGTGCAGGACACTCCCAAGTTCTGCTCAGCTGGATGCAGATGCTGAGCCTCAAGGGTATCCACCTGCACCAGTGAGGCTGACCTTGGAAGGGCCATAATAATCTCGAAGGCCCAGAGGACACCAGCCCTCTTGGTCCTCAGGGATAGGGAACAACTGTGTGCCCCTAGTTCTGCTGAAGCTGCAAAAGTGGCACGACATGGCAGTAATAGGAAAAGGAAGAGAAAGACTTTGTAGTTTCACAAGGGAAATCACTCTGGCAATTTAATAAATGTTTTAAAAACCCATGTTTATGCACCAGAAACTTAATTTCAACGCCTTATTGTCTGGTCAACCCCATTGTTGCTCACCTCCTGTCAAATGGGCCATCAGCCTCGAGGAAAATGATATGACCAGAGTAGATGATGATCAACGGGTATCATTGAATGGGATGCATTGTTGCGTATAAGACTGCTTTATGTCAGAAGTTGGTAGTGGGCACAGAATTGGTAGGGCAAATAGCTGATATCAGCTGAAGCATGCCATGCGTTCTTAGTAGCTAAGCTTACAGCTGCACTTACCCTGGCCTCAGCAAGCTCCCTCTCCTCCTGCAGCTCCAGTCTTCTCCCCAACCCTATATTGTTAAAGGCATAGCAGACCACTATCATTCTAAATATATTGGCAGGTATGTACTGAAGGATGCCCCCAGATCTATCCAGACACTTGAATTACATTTTCAGCAAACCAACGGCTTGCTTAGTGATGATGCGTGTGTTCACCTGGCTTTCCAAGAATCCATCCACTGCCTCTGCTTGAAGATGTGAAGATCTTCAGCAGACTTGACAGTTGCAGAATGAAGACATCACGATAATTTCCTGGATATCTTGAGCAAACGTGCAAACCTTTTACTGGCTACCTACCAGCTGAACATTAATGGAGTGTCGACTGATGAATAATGCTGGCTGATCTGAGGGTGCTTTGATTACTGCATGTGTACCTGTGGGAATCCAGCTAGAGCAGCAAATCCAAGTACCCTTGAGTTCTGATTGGCCTCATCAGTAGCATAGTGGATGTAAGTGGCAGCCCTGGCAAACATGTCATCAAGCACCTGGGAGATGCACTTGTACACAGCAGATTCTGAAATTCTACAGACGTCACCACTGGAGGTGAGGTCAGGAGCTGAGTGGGTTTCGCCAGGGCATTACAACCTTGGACAAAATAGGGACCAAACAGCTGAACTCCTGAGGTGAGGTGAGAGTGACTGCCTTGACATCAAGGCAGCATTTGACAGAGTGTGGCATCAAGGAGCCCTAGCAAAACTGGAGTCAATGGGAATCAGGGAGAACACTCTCCACTGGTTGGAGTCATACCTAGCACAAAGGAAGATGGTTGTGCTTGTTGGAGGTCAATCATCTCAGTTGCAGGACATCACTGCAGGAGTTCCTCTGGGTAGTGTCCCAGGTCCAACCATCTTCAGCTGCTTCATCAATGACTTGCCTTCCATCATAAGGTCAGAAGTGGGTATATTTGCTGATGATTGCACAATGCTCAATCCGTGTCTATTTGCAGCAAGACCTGGACAACATTCAGCCTTGAGCTGTTAAGTGACAAGTAACATTCACGTCATACAAGTGCCGGGCAATGGCCATCTCCAATAAGAGAGAATCCAACCATCTCCCCTTGACGTTCATTGCCATTACCATTGTGGAATCCCTCACTATCAACATCCTGGGGGTTACTATTTACCAGAAATTGAACTGGACCAGCCATTTAAACACTGTAGCTACAAGAGCAGATCAGGGGCAGGGAACTCTGCAGACAGTGACTCACCTCCCGACTTCCAAAGCCTGTCTACCGGGAGTGAGCAGAGCAGCGGCCAGCGCCGAGGAGGGGGAGCCGCCATATCCCAGCAGGGGGCTGCACTGCAGAGCTACAACAACGAATTGGTTAAGTGTATCAAAGACTTGTGTACAAAAAGAGAAGAACTGAACAAACAAATCTTACAAGAGGAGGAAGAGAAGAACAAGCTGCAGAATGATATCCGCATTTTAACAAAGAAACTTGCCAAGGTCAACGAGGGTCTCGCATGCAAAATGGAAAGCCGAAATGAATTTGATAGAACTATTGCAGAGACTGAAGCTGTTTATATGAAGATCCTCTAAAGCTCCCAGATACTGTTGACTGTCCTGAAGCGGGAAGCAAGGACCCTGAATCAAGTCAATGAAAACGGTGACAACAAGGGCTCCTGATTTTTAGCAATCAGCTTCAGAGCAGCAGGAAGCGTAGAAGAGAGGGAATCTGTGATTGTAACAGTGAGAAAAATAGTCAACAAATGGATAATACTGGATCACTGTTAAATCAATTTCAAATTCTATCAAGGGATTGCTAATTACTTAAAAGACTTTAATTTGTATTTCTATTTATAATAAAATCTACAAGGTATAAGTTAGGAGTGTTAGAATACTCTCCACTTGCCTGGATGAGTGCAGCTCCAACAACACGACAAAGCTCAACACTATCCAGGAAAAAGCAGCCCGCTTGATTGGCACACCATCCACCACCTTTAATATTCACTCCCTCCACCACCGACATACAGTGGCAACAAAGTGTACCATCTACAAGATGCACTACAGCAACTTATCAAGGCTCCTTCGACAGCACCTTCCAAATCCATGGCCTCTATCACCTAGAAGGACAAGGGCAGCAGATGCATGGGAACACCACCACCTGGAAGCTCCTGTCCAAGCCACACACCATCCTGGCTTTGAGCTAAAATCACCTGCTGTTCCTCCATTGCCACTGGGTCAAAATCTTGGAACTCTCTCTAACAGCGCTGTGGATGTACCTACACCATGTGGACTATAGCCGTTCAAGAAGATAGCTCACCACCAACTTCTCAAGGACAATATGCGATGGGCAATATATGCCCATGTCCTGTGAAAGGATAAAAAAGATCACTGGAAGGAGCTGGAGATGAAGAAATTCAGGGTTGCGATGACTTTAACCACTACTGGCAATGCATGCCCACCTGGTTCACTTGATAGGTCTTGTTTCAGGTTGCTGCAAATGTTAGCAACGACCCATGTGAACGTTTGAGCCACCTGAGGCATTGGTGCACAGCCATATACAGAAAGATCATTTTCCACCTGTGTGCCATGTGCTGGGGGCATCGTCTTCTTCAAGCTGGAGCTCGGTGTTCACCCTCCTATCCTGTGGAGCATCTGGTGACTAAGGAGAAGGCTGCTGTTGTTCCTGCTGATGTTGTCACTGGTGCTACTATTCTTGTTCTTCTTGAACTGCTATAGTCCTCATGGTGTAGGTACATCCACAGCGCTGTTAGAGGGAGTTCCAAGATTTTGACCCAGTGGCAATGGAGGAACAGCGGGTGATTATAGCTCAAAGCCAGGATGGTGTGTATTCTTGTTCCGCAAAAGCTGCTCCCATACTGCTGAGAAGGCTGACAGCTGGGCAGTGCAGATCAAAGTCAAAAAACTCCACCGTAGCAGAAATGGCCTCCAAAATATTAAATATCACATCCAAAGCAAAGAAAGCACATTCTCAGAGCAAACTCTGCGAGCAAATGCCTTTCACCTAGGCAAAGCAGCAGCTCTCAATATTTAAAAGTGTTCCAGCCTGTCAATTTCTCAGCCCCCTTGTTCAACCTGCTGAGTTTAAGACAGCCTAGGAAACATGTGCATTAGCAGTTAAAGCCAGGCTCCCAAGGTTAAAGATGCAGTCAATTGCCTTTAAGCATATGTTAATCACAGACTCGCCTGCCCTGCAGGGGCTTCCAACAACTTATACTGACAGAGTGCCTATGTCTCAAGGTGCTTCACAGGAGTATTATAAAACAAAATATGACAGAGCCGTATAAGGAACTATTAGGTCAGATGACCAAAAACCTGATCGGAGAGGTAGTTTTTTAATGATTGTCTTGAATGAAGAAAGTGAGAAAGAGGCAGAAAGGTGTAGCCAGAGCTTAGGGCTGAGGCAACTGAAGGTGCATGGAGCACTTTATATTGGGAATGCTCAAGAGGCCCACACTAATAAATGCACACAAGTTAAATATGGGCATTTTTGCTTCTTTAACATCCAACTCACATCGACAATCAGCCCACCCTGGTAGTTTAAAATTCAAACTGATCAACTTCACTGCCAAAATTCCAACACAATAATCTAGCCATGTTGTTCTGGAGGTTCCTTACTTGTTATAACTGAACTTCCCCCACCTCACACAACACCCACCTCCCCACCCCCACAGACACCTCCCTCACACTCCAACCACAAGATTTATCTGTGACTCCAGCACCAGCACACAAAATGGACCAAAAGTGCTTTTCTTCTTCCTCTTCATTTTACTTTTGCCCTAAATTTGCTGAGAGGGGTAAATCCCTGAGAAGTATCCACAAGAGGTGAGGCAGTATTGAAGCCTTTGATTAGCTACTGCATCATGTTCATGTTTTCATGAAACTGACCAATATGTGTAAGTGTTTCATTTACCATTAGGAAGTCTGTTCAATCGTCAAATCCTTATTACACTTCCATGTCTAAGTACAAATAAGTGAGTTTTTAAAAAAATGTATATATAGCACACTGCAAAGAAAGGCAGCTAATAATTAGCCTTCTACTGCCCCACTTTGTGATTTTACTGTCACTTTGAAATTAGTTTTCTGTTTATAGAACAGGCTCAAGGGGCTGAATAGCCTACTCCTGTTCACACGTTGTAAGCATTTAAAAATATTAGGATAAAAGTGGGAGTATATTTTGAATTGTCCGTAAAGACAATGTACTATTAATTTATTTCACCAGAAATTCAATGATTGAAATCCATCAATGTCAGTGTTATGCAAACAAGAGCCAAACTGCCCAGTTTTATTGCATTCAAATTCTGTTTGTCGCTATTACTTTTGATAAGACACCAGTGTGCCTTTTCCCGCATCAACTTTCCTCACAGTATGACAGTATTTAGTGAAGTATTAGGAACAGGTTTATCCCATGGAATTACACTCACTAGGATCCAGATTGAAAATGCCCAAAATAATATCACTTAGGATCCCAACAGGGAGGCAACAATTTCAGCTGACTAATATATGATTACTGAATTCAACCAGAGCTGAAAGTTCTTTATGTCAATGTGCAACCAAGTGTCAAAGAAAAAGTGTTTTTTCTTTCAACTCATGGTACCTCTCAACTTGTGCATTTGTAGCAGGTTATATATATACACTGTACATTTTGATCAAATACTTAATTTTTTGTGCCGTTTAAGAAGTCTGTCAACTGCCATCATCTGCATTAACCATGCTTGTTCTCCAATTTTAGATTAGTAGATTGTTCTCCTAAAATTAATTATTTCCTATTCAATTGTTATGTCAGTTGTTGAATCACTATCTGAAGGAGCTGAAGCACCAGTGTAATTGACACAAAAGATGTTGTTGGGCAAGATACTGACAGTGTAAATGCTTCGGCAGTCAGAAACGTCACTTTTTCAGCTTAACAACTGTTTGTCTTCTTCCTGAATTGGGTCTCCTCTAAATATAAATAAAATTTCCCAGATTTTTTTCAACCTCAGACCAATCTATAATCTAGGACCAGTACAACCAGTACAGGTCCATAACAAATTCCACAAGTGCATGTCTGTGTCTCATCTTTCTGCATTGGCAGGATTTACATGACAATATTTTTCCTTTCTTAAGAAAAACAAAATCTATACACTCAGAGCTAGCTTAGGAAACAAAAAGTTGCAGCCAACTCTGCAAACTCTTCCAAAGTCCAAACCGCCCCTCCTCCCCAATCTATTTAGTTATCATGCTTAACAGAATAGCTCAACTTGAAAGCATTTATCTCAGCTCTGGATTATTTGACCATTATTTCACTATCTGCCTCTTGCAAAATTGCTTTCAAAAAACAAATCAGTTGGTTCTTATAGTTTAGCATGACTGCCAGCTAGGGTGATATTTGAGAATTATTTGAAACATTTCTGTGGCGCTGCTCTGCTCTTATTCTTTGGATTCATCTATCTGTGCCAGTGAAATAACTAACATTGTTCTTGCCTGCATGGAAGATTTTCTATTTTGCTGTTCCCCGTCCTTCATATCTAATGCTACATCATGGTTCAATTATGCTTGCCATTCTGCTACCTCTAATGAAACAATCTACCTATTGTACTTGGCATCTTGGTTAGTCTGATATATCCCAAGCCAATTTTATCCTTGTTCATAGTTTCAGCAAATCCACAGGTAGCACTAACAAAGACAACCTTAATGAA
Organism: Cetorhinus maximus; assembly: GCF_964194155.1. Lineage (NCBI taxonomy): Eukaryota > Metazoa > Chordata > Chondrichthyes > Lamniformes > Cetorhinidae > Cetorhinus > Cetorhinus maximus. Next base: position 34,469,730 of record NC_135900.1, read on the forward strand.
AGCAAATGTCAATTTCTAGCTTTCTACTCCTTGCAACAGCTGTTCTTTTTGGTTGTTTGCCTAAACTATCTCTAATAATGTCTGAGAATTCTCCTTCCAACTGGTATACAGTTGCTTTCCATCCTCAAGAGAAAGCTGACGTTTATGATTCACTTATCTCCTCCTGCTCTAATTTCAATGGCCTTCCTAATGCCACCGAACCAAATTTTAACCCCAGCAGGTGTATCGGATCTTTTACATTTTGGACTCCTATATGACTTCTGATCATGAATGATCTCCTCCCATACCATTAGAATTATATTCATCCCAATATGGTTAAGTACCTTCAAACTTATCCATATTGTATGCATTCTCTTAGCACAGAAGGAGACTATTTGGTCCATCAGGTTTGCACTGGCTCTTTTGAAGAGCAATGTGATTAGTCCTGTTACAATGCTTTTGCCCCAAAGACCTGCAATCTTTTCTCCTTGAAGTATTTATAAAATTCTCCTTCAAAGATTACTATTGAACCTGTATCAACCACCCTATACATTCCAAATCCTCACCTTTTGTTGCATAAAAAAGTTTTTTCTCATGTCACCTTAAATCTGGTGATGTCAGATTGTCAACCCTTTAGCCACTGGCACTAATTCATATTTATTTACTGTATGTAACCCCTTCATGATTTTAAACAACTCTATCAAATCTCCTCTCAGCTTTCTCCACTCTGAGGAGAACCTCATTCTCCATGTAAATGTAATCCCGCAGCCTTGGAATTAATCCAGTAAATATCTTTGGTACGCTCGCCAAAGCCTTCATGTCCTACCTAAATTATGGTGTCCAGTATTGCTCTTTCTCCCACTTTACCATTCCTTTTTCTTAGAAATGTGCTCATTTGCACCCTTTCTCCAAGAAAGGTGATCCATCTTATTTCATTATATAAATTCTACATTGTTGGAAGCTACTGCTAATTATCCAATCGCCTTCAAAGTTTTGGCCTTCTTCATGATCTCCAGAGTATTTTTTGGCAGGGCTATTCTACTGAAGATTTGTTCTTTAGGTTGCATAACTTTGAAGTTCTGATCTTGGACACTTTGGTGAATAATTTATTAAAAGTATTTTATTTTGACTGGGTCTAGCATGGTGCACTCCTAATAAGTTACGATTACAAAGTCTCTCACTAAAAAATGTTCTCTCAAATTAAACTATCCATGTTGTAGCTGTTAGCTCATCCTCTTGCTCATTACAATTCGTTCAAAGACTTAGTCCTATCTCTGTGTTCCTTTTCATATAAATTACCTCCTTCAAACGTCATTATCTAATCCTGCCCAATTTTTGCTGATTATTCTAGTTATTTGCTGTCCACTCTATTCTATACTCATCAACTCCCTTCAGTTGCACATCCTCTGCACATCCCTCATTTCCTCTCAATGAATTGATTGAATGACTATCTCTTTCTTTCCCCATATACTTTGATAGGACAACAAAAATATGGAGGTAGATTTCATGCCTCACCACTGGGCAGTAATCTGGCTCTAACAAATTCATCAAAGCTAATGCAATGACAAGTGGGCAGATCTGTAAAGAGTAAGTGATTGCCTATGCCAGATTTGCTCCCCAATAGTAATGACAAACTACTATCCCATTGTTGCTTTCATTTTTTAAAAACTGACTGTGTAGTTTCATCAGGTCGCTCATAAGTTTAGTCAATAGCTATCTTCTCTTGACCCTTGATGGCCCCACTCTTGATCCTTCCCCAACTATTGATATTCCTTGCCTCAATCTTTCCTATTACTCACCAGTCCTCATGATAAACTGTTCCCTTTCAAATATTTTGATCTCTCTGTACAAAGTTCCAATATGTAGGGAGGATCTTCTAATGCCTTACACACAAATGAGATACAATAAAATGATTTCCCTCTTGCTCCCAATCTCCAAACTCTTTCTCTTAGTCACTACTTTCCTTGTCCTCCTCTTTTATCAGTCCAATGATTGTCAGTGTTTCTCTAAGCTATCATCCCCTTTTTCCTAAGCTACAAATACATAATCTTACATGCTTTTCACCTTTCCTACATCTTCAAAATGAAATGAAGGCTGATCAAACAATCTCGTCTCCAACTCATTCTTTCCTGGGACTTCAAAACTATTAACCACCTTACTTCCCATAACTTCATCTAAATCCTGTAATATTTCAAACCCCAGATTGGCATCAACCACTCAACTTCCAATTTACCTCACGGCTCCTTTTACTCCTTTCAGTCTAGGTGGTGATGGCAACTAGAGTCTTGGCCCACCGCTTTGTTTTTTTTACAGGAATAACAAAGAGATCAGGATGCATCCCTTGCCATTTAACACTTAAAAGCTAACACTTTCCGAGTTTCATTATATCTATGGTCTAGTATTTTAGTTTGGACTAAATATTTCCCAGCTGGACCAATGGCATTTTAGTTCCAAATAAAGAACAAAGTCAAAGTCAATGGGGAAAGGTATCAGGTTTTTTTTTAAGAAGAACTTATTTGTGATGTTGAGTTTATTTTGTATGAACTCCAAGATAAATGTGAATCAAGCATATAAAAGCATTCAATTCTCACTCACACTAAATGTCAAAATCCCATTAATATGACATATAAAAATGGTGACAATTGCAGTGCAAACATGTATCCAGATCAGTCCAAAATTATTTTGGCACAAATGGGTCAGGCATGTACAGAAAATTCTGCATCATCTTTTAGACTTAATTGCACTTCTGCTGCGTGAAATATTGTGCTAAAGTGACCATATCCCTCATAGGGTTTATTGGAATAAGATTTTTTAGAACAACCCAATGATTGATTATATTAGGAGGCTTTCAAAATTTGGCATGTAATTGAAACCACCATGGCCAGAGTATTCCTCTTCCCCTTCCTCACATCATATGGATCACAACCAAATGCCTCCTGCCTGTTAGAAACTGAGCTGGCCTGTATTTCTGTCTTCAGGTCACTATCACAAGTCCAATATTCCCCAGGCTTAGGCCTTCCCCTTGGTAGGAAGATGGTTGATGCCAAAACCATGGGCTGAAAACCAGCTGCTGCTGGAAACCTCAAGAGATCTGCAGCAATGATAATGGCTGCCAGCTGCAGAGTCATCCAGATAGTGTCCAAAAACAGCCAGAATGCTTGCTGTCCTAAGGATTTTAGGGTTCTGCAAAATAGAAGTATCCATTACTCATTTCGGCCTCATCACCTTGCGACCAGACCCGATCTTCCATTTACCATATTTGATTAGAAGCATTGTTGCATAAGTATAGGCAATTTTGATAACTTTAAGATAGTTATATTTTACTGCTACACCAAAAAAGCCACATAACCATGCCAGGTATAAAGATCAGGATTGATTCAGACTCTTTACTTTTCATAATAATCCTAAATATGTTGAAAGCAGTTTCAGATCTAGATGCACTCCAGTTCATGTATCCAAACCTGTTAAGCATTATGATGGCTCCCAGTGGATAGCCCATGGCATTAGTCATGGCAAGTCAGAAGTTATGCTGTTGCACAGGTTGGGGAGTCAAAGTATGGGAGAATTTGGATGGACTAGAGTGTGGTACCCAAGAGGAGGTGGCATTGAACAGGTTGAGGTTTAAGGTTTTCAGAAGGTTATGGCAGGATAAACTAGGTTGGAGTGAAAGTTTCAGAGTGTGAGGAAGAGATGACTGAAGGCTGCGGGGAGCCTGGTGGGGCGGGGGGGGGGGGGGGTGCAGAAAGATGAGTGTTCAAAGTTTGAACAATCCAGTGGTGGGGTTCACTGATGAAGGGAAAATGAGGCCGAAGAGTCTTAAAAAGGACAATGATTTTGAAGTCAATGCACTGAAGGCTAAGCATCCAATGAAGCAGAGCAGGTAGGCAAGAGCTCTGTATTAGCATCAGCACAGTAGTAACTGTTTTAGATTTCAAGTCAGGACTTGGGCAGATCATCCAGACCGACAGTCTAGTTCCAAAGGAGCACTGCATGGTCAGAGGTACTATCTTTCAAACAAAATATTAAACTGAGGATCCCATCAGCTACTTGGGTGGATGCAAAAGATGCCATGACTTCAACATGAAAAAGAGCAGCAGAGTTCTTCCAATGTCAACGTCAAAGGTCACTGCAGAAAATAAAAGCTCATGGGGTAACATATTAGCATGGATAGAAGATTGGTTAGCTAACAGGAAGCAGAGAGTTGGCATAAATGGGTCTTTTTCTGGTTGACAGGATATGACGAGTGGTGTGCCACAAGGATCAGTGTTGGGGCCTCAACTTATTACAATTTATGTAAATAACACTTGGATGAAGGGACCGAAGAAATGGTTGCAAAATTTTCTGACAACACAAAGATAGGTAAGAAAGTAAATTGTGAGGAGGACGTAAGAAGGCTACAAAGTGACATAGATAGGTTAAGTAAATGGGCAAAGATCTGGCAAATGCAGTATAATGTGGGCAAATGTGAAATTGTTCATTTTGGCAGGAAGAATTAAAAAAATTATCTAAATGGTGAGAGATTGCAGAGCTCCAATATTCAGAGGAATCTGGGTGTCCTAGTGCATGGATCACAAAACGTTAGCATGCAGGTACAGCAGATAATTAGGAAAGCTGGCTAATAGAGTGCTATCATTTATTGTGAGGCGAATTGATTACAAGAGTAGGGAAGTTATGCTTCAGTTGTACAGGGCATTGGTGAGACCACATTTGGAGTATTGTGTACAGTGCTGGTCTCCTTATTTAAAGAAAAATGTAAATGCATTAGAAGCAGTTCAGAGGTTTACTAGGCTAACAGGAATGGACGGGTTATTTTATGAGGAAAGGCTGGACAGGTTAGGCCTGTATCCACTGGAATTTAGAAGAGCAAGAGGCGACTTAATTGAAACCTTTAAGATCCTGAGGGGTCTTGACAGGATGGATGTGGAGAGGATGTTTCCTCTTGTGGGAGAATCTAGAACTGTTTAAAAACAAGGTGTCACTCATTTATGACAGAGATGAGGAGAATTTTTTTCTCTAAGGGTTGAGCATCTCACCAATGCCCTGCACAACTGAAGTATAACCTCTTCCTTAAAAAGGCAGTGAAAGCAGAGTCTTTGAATATTTTTTAAGGCAGAGCTAGATAGATTCTTGATTTAAAAAGGGGTGAAAGCTTATCGGGGATAGGCAGGAATGTAGGGTTAAGGTTACATTCAAATCAACCATGATCTTATTGAATGGTGGAACAGGCTCAAGGGGCCAAGTGGCCTACTCCTGCTCCTAATTGTTATGTTCATAATGTCCTGGTTCATGTGTCATCAAAAACAGATTAACTGATCAGTGTTGTTTGTGAGAACTAGCTGCGTCTAAATTAGCTGCACGTTGGCCTACAAAATAAGTGATTACACTTTAAAAGTACCTAATTAACTGCGAGGTGCTTTACAACATGCTCGGGATGTGAAACATGCAGGTCTTTCTACTGTAAATACTAAATACTTTTCATCCCAATCAAAATGATTGCAATTACCTTCTGGCACCAGTACTTCACTCTTTTTGAGCATTATTGTTTGAACATTGAGCATGGCTTTCAGAGAGATGGTAGAATGCACAACTGCTCCAAAAATATAAATTGCAGGCATAAAAGAAAAGTTGTACTGCTCAATGAAAAATAAACTGTGGATTAATAATGGATGCTATTCACCTCAAGTCCCTGTTAGTGAAGCAGCTACCATTCGGAGTTGCTGTGGTGTGGAAGGATTGCACACAGTATCTGTACATAACCAAACTGGCTGCAAGTGGCACTAATGCGGTTGTTATACTTCAAAAAGCCAGTTGGTGAAGGATAGACCTAGAACCAATCTTTACACACTTTTATAAGCATTTATTTACAGTTACAAATAACAAGCATAGACCTCCTAATCCAACAACCACAGTTTGTCTCTTTCTGTTTATAACTGTTTTAATTAAACCAAGTAACTGTTCCTATTTATACTCTTTCGAGTTATCAACAGTCACAGATTGCAACTCTTTGAGTACAATCACAGTTCTTGGTTTTCCGGGAGTGGGACATGAACCCACAACCCCGCCACCTGTGTATAATAACAATTAACAGTGGTCATTATGTGCAGTGGCACTGAACAGCAGGTATGCTGTGGCTCAGTTCATAGCACCCTCGCCTTTGAATCAGAAGGTTGTGGGTTTATGTCCCACTCCTGGAAAAACCAAGAACTGTGATTATACTTGAAAGAGTTGCAATCTGTGACTGTTGATAACTCGAAAGAGTTTAAAGTGGTGTAACCAGACTAGATGCAATTGCTCTAGTTGTGGCCTAACCAGAGAAGAGGTGTCAGCTGTGGCTCAGTTCATAGCACCCTCGCCTTTGAATCAGAAGGTTGTGGGTTCATGTCCCACTCCCGGAAACCAAGAACTGTGATTGTACTCGAAAGAGTTACAATCTGTGACTGTTGATAACTCGAAAGAGTTACAAAACAATCATCAGCTGTGGCTCAGTTCATAGCACCCTCGCCTTTGAATCAGAGGGTTGTGGGTTCATGTCCCACTCCCGGAAACCAAGAACTGTGATTGTACTCGAAAGAGTTGCAATCTGTGACTGTTGGTAACTCGAAAGAGCTTCCCGGAAACCAAGAACTGTGAATGTACTCGAAAGAGTTACAATCTGTGACTGTTGATAACTCGAAAGAGTTACAAAACAATCATCAGCTGTGGCTCAGTTCATAGCTCCCTCACCTTTGAGTCAGAAGGTTGTGGGTTCATGTCCCACTCCAGGACTTTGAACAAAAAAAAAGTCAAGAACTGTGAATGTACTCGAAAGAGTTACAAAACAATCATGGGGAAGGTCAGGCCATAGCTCTAGAAACGGAGCAACATGCAAAGCTGAGGGTGGGTGGGAGTTAGGGAGAAGCAAGTGAAGAGGCATGTTTGGAGGAACTTTAAAATATGGTGTAGGTATATGTGAATTGTTTCGCTTTTTGACATATTATGTTAATAAGGAGCCAACAGCAAAAACAGTTGTAAAATTGATTTTCCAGAAATATGCTTACAGGCAGTGGTGTTCAAAGGCTTTTTGATTGCCTCAAATTTTGGACCAGCTGAACCTGATACCATACAAACACATCAATCATTTGTCATTTGTTTACAGACATGTAACAATTGTAAGATCTTAATGACACATAGCTCAAGTGTATTTTTGCAAAATTATCCATTAAGTTTTTTTTAACAAACACATGAAACATTAGGTGGATCGTTGGTAAATGAGTTATGGAAAGTTGTGATGTAAGTGCATAAATATTCCAAATTCGCAATAAAAAACATCTTAACTACCATTCCTTCTCTCCATTTCTCATAACCAGGCTGATACTTGAGAACACAAAAATGCATGAGATCTTTCAAACATGCGGAGTGTTCATTTGCAAATGCACTGAGCCAGCTTTCCCCTCTCGCAGAAGTTATGTTTGTAAATAAATTCTACGAAGAAACTCTGCCTCGGGGGTAGGCACTAACCACTTTCAATTGTTAATGCCTAACTCACCTCTACCAATTTGTCAACTTTTTTAAATCAGCTGTTCATAACAATAAACTTTGCATTGGAGTTTCTAATGGTGTCCACTCAGCTAAACACTGGACCTAACTTCTCAATTAAGCCACACTCGATAATGTCAATAATTACAGTATTATTTGGGAAGGGGGGAGGGAATAATCCTTAATTAGCTGCAGTGTAAGACACCGAGGTTTCTGAAGGAAAGTTCACATCAAGAACTGTAGAGTTTCCTTATCTCTTGCAACTTACTTGTGTTTTCCAATGACTAAAAGAATGTCAACAATCATCCATGCTCGCTAATAATTCATCTCTTGTGGCTAAAAAGCATAAGTTGAAATCAATGCTAAAACGGCGTTAAGTTTACTTCGAACAGGTTTTACTACTTATGCAGAAAGTTACCCTTCTTGACAAGAATGGTTTCGTCCCACTTTGGCCATGTAAGTGACTGGCTGGCGAGGAAGTCGGCTGGAGGAACAACGCAGCGTTGTATCTTTGAAAACCACGGCTTGTGTGGAAGAGGGGCGTCACGTTTAAACTAATGAGAAGCCATGAAAGCGACAGGACTCCTTTAAATAAAAACACAAGCCCGCGATGGGGAGGGAGGGAGGGAGGGATGGGGTGAAACCGCAACCATGTCCTCAATATGCACATTCCGTGCGATATATTTCCATCATAAAACCGAGAGAGAAAGAAAATCGTAACCTTGGAAGTCTTAGCACTGAACTTTTTCCCTGAAGTTTGAGCATTAAAAAAAACTTAACAGAAAACTTACCACAAGTGAAAGCGGCGCTTATCGGAGAGAGAGAGAGAGAGAGACAGCGTCGTGGTACAGGGTGAAATAATTCTTCAGATTGGATTTAATTTTTGCAATTGCACAATTTTGAGGGGGGAAAAAACTAGTATTGTGTACGAGTTTTTTTTTGGGGGGGGGGGGGGGTTGGGTGGGGGTGGGGCGAAGAGGAGGAGGGATGCACAATAAATATTCAGCAATAAAAGCCGGGAGGGAGGGAGATCACTCCGCTCACTGGCTCGCTCGCGCTGTCCGGGTTCGCGCTCTCACTTCACTCCAATGTTTTTTTTGCTTCTTAACCAACACCAAACCTTCCACCCCGCCACCCCAAAAAAAAATAATCACCCCCCCCCCAACAAAACCTCAAACAAAAAGGCAATCACCTCACACGTGCCTGTGTATGACAGATTCCCTCACATGACAGAAGCTGGTACGTGTCAAGGCTGCACTTTTAATCAGGGGGGGGGGGGGGTGTGGAAAAAATAAATGTTATTATTAATGTTGCAGCGCACTACAAAGCCAAAGCGCGGCGGACTGTGATATTGTTATTCTTTTTCTTCTTCTTTGCGGTGCAGCGTCCAGGTGACGTCACATCCACCTGCTATGTAAACAAAAGACTTCAGAGCCTTTATTTTATGAACCACCAGCACCCACCCCTCCCGCCCCCCACTACCAGTCTCTCTCTCTCTCTCTCTCCCTCTTGGGCAGCCTCGAGTTTCCAGCCGCTGGGCAGAAGCAGCAAAGTCTGAGTCTGAGAGAGAGAGAGAGAGGAGAGGGTGGGGGGAAGAACGGGGCTCAGCTCATTGCACCCAGGACATGACCACAGGGACTCACGCCAACAGTGTTAGAGATGCTGAGAAGTCCTCGGGGGCTCCTATCCACACGGTTATTTCATTTAAATCGTGGGAAGCTACACTTTAATTTTTTTTTTAAATCCTTTCTATTCTTAAAATAAACATTTTTTTTTCAGCACGTTAAAAAAAAATCAGCATTGGGTACCCCCTCACTTGCCTCTTCTCTTTCTCCCCCCCCCCCTCCCCCCTCCCCAAATCTCCCTCCCCTCCAGGTTACAAAGATTATGTTCTGTAGTCCTTCTTGTCCCTAAACCTTAATTAATCAGGGGGCTTCCTTTTCCCATTTCCCATCAATGTAAAAGGGCCCCTGTGGTAAGACGAAAAAGTAACGGGTTTCCAAATCGCAGCACACAAGGACAGGCGAGAGAGGTAAAGGGGGGGGGAAATGCTTTGTATGTTTTTGTAACTGTTAGCCAATGAAGTCTGAAAGGGTTCGCAAGGTGAAAGTTCAGTGCAAGGACATGGTTTTACGGAGTATTTGGACTGGTTGGTATACGATGTTGGGTGCGCTGCACTGAAGAATGTTCCTCAGCACGAATGTACACGGGCAATTATTCCTAAACTGCATTCCCAGCTCCTGACTGCAAGGGGATGTTGGACTTGTCAGGCGGTTAACTCCAAGTTGAACTCCTCCTCCAGTGACGCGTGGCTGCCAGATTTTTTTAAATCACTTCGCTGAACGACAGGGGAAAAAAAAGTGGATACTTCATTTTTACATTCCATTGTTCACTGATTTACGCTGAAATTCATTAAGTCGCCTTTAGTTAAGCCATAACGCCTTTTAAAATCAACTTTATTAGCTGCCCTTGTCTATTGTTTGCCTGACAATTCAGCCTTTTCAGGAGGAGATGGCTTCTCAGTTAGGAGACTTACTCCTTTTGAAAAAATGATGCAGAGAATAATGTCGGTTTTTAAAAAAAAGCACATTTACGATTTTTTTTCCCCCTGATTGAATTCACGCTGATGCAGAAAATAAGTTTTAATCAATGGTTTAAAATGATTCACAGAACCATCGGAGCTAATTTCACTGATGTCGGTAGCGACGCATTACAGTGTTTTATTCCTACATGTTAATGTATAGTTTACAATAATATTCTCTGGTGAGTTATATCTGCATATTTCTTAAAGTTGAGCCAGCACTTCATTCTGTCGCCGTGCCCTGGTCAGATTTATTACCAGCATTTCCTTTTTAAACACACCATACCATTCACACATTTTAAATTAAAGATTGAGAAACGCCTGGCGTTAACTAAAATACACGTAAAATTCTAAAGACCAGGTGAAATGCTGTAACGCAGATGCGCAGGTGATTCTCATTTTGTAATGTTTTACTATCATTAAAAACCTGTCATTTTAAGTAAATTGGAGCTCAATCAGAAAGAAGCAGAGGACACAACTAAAGATAATAATCTGCAGTGTCTTACTTCACAGCTTGCAGAAGAAGGCGGCGAATCTTTGGGATTTCCTTATAGCCACACGAAAAGGGGCAATGCAACGCGCAATGCTATTTACCCACTCCTCTCCCCACCCCCGCACCTTCCCGGCAGCGTATTTCCCTAATGTTAAAAAAAAAAGCCCGTGGAAGATAAATGTAGATTCCGGACAAACCTGTGCGTTCTTTTAGAGACTTTTCAGTTAGTGTTAATGGTGTCGTGCACACGGGGTAAGCTGCGCTCAAGAACCTGACATTTTCATTGAGCAGATAGTATACTGACCACCTTAAATTAATCTGCAGGCGTTCTCCCACCTTGTTTCCATGCAAGTTAGCAATGCGACAATTATAACGCATTATTTGCTGTAACAATGGCATTTAACTGGCCTTTTCCCATCCTCCACAACCCATTGTGCTGGATGATTTAAAGACGATTGTATGAATAAAGTTGCGTTGCGAAATGCATTACCTCAATCCGGTGATAGCTGAAGGTTTAGCAGTGACTATTTCCCCCTCTCAAGTTGTGTTTCAAGTCGGTAACAGATTAAACTCAATGGGTTTGCTACTCCATCTAACGACCCAACTTTAGAAAACCCTCTGAGTACCGCAGTTAGGAGAAAAAAAAGTTATTATTCACTGATCTGATCTGATCTGATGTGCTGTGCCTGCGCTGGTGAGATTTCAGTTACGGTTTGACCGTTTTTCTATTTAACAACATCGCTAAACTTAGATGTGTTGTGGTCGAAGCCGCACCCGCTGTGCATTTTATTACACACTTGAAAATGAATGTGTGCGCTAAACCCCGGCGTCTGTCTTTCCAAGTGAAAAATACCTTCCAAACAGGAAAAAAAATACACCGTCCTGTAAATGAAACAGACTCTCACTGACATCCGATCGCATTCTCTACACATTGCGAACGAGAGGCAAACAAAAAAAACTGACCCATTTGTTCATCTTCAAACGCGGCTAGAAACGCTAGAAACGGTCACGAATGCGATGGCAGGTATCCCGGAGCAGTTGGCACGTTTCGGACGACACACACCTTTTCACTCAAAACAACTGTGTGCTTCATTTAAAAACTGAAACCTCCCGTTTTCATGGAATGAAGTTTAACTATGCCGACGGTGTTATTTAAGGGGCCAGGAAAAAAAATGTTTGAGAAGCAGAATTTGCAGACGGTGTCAGATTGTTGCAATGGTTTGAAGTGAAAGGTAAATTTTACGCCACTGTTTACACAATTGTTACAATCCAACATTTCAAAGCCGCCTTGCAAATTAAAAGCGCACCTTGGATGTGAGCAATAGATTGGATCAAAACATAGTCAACCAGTCATTAATAATTATAATACGCTGTGTTATCGCTACACTTTTGGTACTGTATTTTCTTCAATGGGAACATGAACCTGAACCTAAGATCTGTATTACTGTAAATTATGCAACTATTGCAGAATGTAACCAATATAACGGCGTATCTTTTACCATGCTTCTTACTCTTTTTGTGTGTCAAGTCGCAGTTCTCGTCACTTATTCTATCAAATTAGTTCGCTCACATTTAATACCAGGAATAATAATTTCACTGAATTGTGGAATCCTGCTGCCATCTGCTGGTTACAAATTAAATATCCGTAAGGCAGGAAGAACTGGAAAGGAACACCTGAAAGATAAAAGACGAAGCATTGTTATAACATTTTACACAGACGTTGTTATAAGCTTTTGACATTTTCTTATAATGAATAGCAAGTGTAGACGATGAGAAATTATTTCCTGCGCCACATTTCATGTATTCTTTGTTGAAAGACTATACATGTGTGAAGGCAGTTGAATTGTTTTGCGAATGTATTAATCGGAAGAAAAAAAAAAACAAAGATTTAATCTCTGGAAGTTTGAGTTTGGGGGATTTTTCAGTGTTTGGAAGGAAAATCCCAATCCAATGAAAAGAGGGACCGTATTCTCTTTTCTTTTAAATGTCTAGCTAACAGAGCGAGCAAATTAACACAGGCGCTGTTTCAACACATTCACAGTCTGCTTAAAATGGATATTTTATGAATTGAATGTACAAAGTGAATCGGGGTGAACAATGTCTTGCACGTTCAAACCGGTAGACCTTAACATTATCGAAAACATAACTTGTCACAATGTGTAATGTTTTTTCAAAAAAAAAAGTTTCTGAAGGGGTGCTTAAATATCCGAACAGTGAACAACTCGTCAGTGAACAGAAACTTATACAATTTCCCCCAGATATTTTCACGGCCGTGGCACCAGTTACTTGGAAAACTAACTTTTTTTTGGATACCGCAGCATGGAACTTACTTCACATAGAACATTTCAATTTACAAACATCTAACAACATTACACAACTCCTGTATCGCCTGGGTGCAGGAGCGTGTTGTTTAAAATAAGCTTTGTTAAAGAAACGTTTTGAGTTACTAGTCACCCCTCCCTGTTACAAAACCTAATTGCTGATCGACATCATGATTTTTAAAAAATATTGCAAATAAAACTATTTAAATTGTTGTAAAAAGTTCACAAATTTTATTTTTAAAATATATATTCAAAACATTACAATAATCAGGGAGGTGTAATGATATAGTGCGCATTTTTATGGATAAAGTGTATTTTCTTTTTATTCGCTGTTCTCATTTAGACGGCGAGTATAACGGTTTCTTCTGCTCGTTTAACAACGGCTAACAGGTGTAGACACTAAGTGGCAATGAAGAACAAGATATTATTTGTTTTTAAGAAATCCCAAAAGCTAAATAACTGGAGGTGGGGATATGCGGGATGCGTTGGTGTAAGTTTCCCCAAATTCAACCTTTCCCAGAACCAAAGTATCCTTGGAGCTAAGATGAACGTCTTTCTGGGACGTGTTTGTTTCGGGATGGTTTGTTCTCGGTGATATTCGGCAATCTCCAGTGCTTTCCCTCTTCTCCCGTATAATATACATTTAAACAAGCAGTCAAATGTTACAATAGTGTTTTTGTTTAATGATCACTAGCTGAAAGACTTCTAGAATCGACTGCGTAGTCGCCAGACGGCACAAACTGAACCATATGCGGAGGGTACTCGCCGGGAGTTAGTGTGCTTAATGTTAACTTTTGGGAGATAGGAGTTATTATCGGTGATAATTGTACAGCATTCCAATGACGCTCGGGGACTTTGCATTGGAGAATTAAGGTGGGATCCACAGTTATTAGTTGCGGCGATGTTAGCCTTTTACAGTATATAATCATCATGTTACTGTCGTCTACTCTGTAACTTCTTGCTTCCCGCAGCCTTTTTCCTGCTCGAACCACAAAGCTTGGCATCATCCAATCACTGCTTGCCGGCTTACCGAACCTGTTCCAGTTTCTCCGACCTTGGCGGGGGTCCTGCACCCTGGCATCGGCTCTTCACCTTGATTTCTTAATTAAAAAGGGTTTCTTTATTACACGAATGCATTTATTATCTATGCATGCGCGCCGTAAACAGGGCTGTGACATTAAGCAGCGCCACAATAGAAACCAGAGCTTATTCAAAACTGCCTATTTTTAAACCTGTTAATGCGATTTCGAAATGACTATTGTGATTTATTTCCCTAATAATTACTAAAACTCATTTTAATTAATAACTTGAAGCACTTGTAGCTCGAAGGGGAAGCGGAAAAGTCATGAATAATCAACACGTTGAATTCGGCTTTACAAAGGATCAGTGCCAATTAGGAAAGTGCCCTGGACATTTCTGAAGTACGAGAGGGGTAATGAAAATAAACATTCGTGATATTATCCCGTGTCCTCCCTTTTCTAATCGAAGGTTAGGTAGAGTACAATCCAGCCCAACACATTATCAATTTGTTAAGAAATGTGTGATGATTTAGGATTGTTAGATGTGTTTCTATGAAGTGAGAGGCTGTGTAATATTTGTCCCCCCCTCCCCCCACACACGCACATAACACACAACTGAAATTAATTCTAATCCTTCATTATACAAAGGATCCTTTTTTTTTTCCCAGTTGTTACTGAATGATAGATGATTGACACACGCTGGATTAACAATGTTCACTTTTTGCTAAGCAATGAAAACACAACCTGGGGAACATTTTTTTCGCTCAGCTCAGGCTATTACATGAACACAAGCCGTGTTTGGTGGAACTTCGGTGGACCAGACCCCTGAAGGTTGACAGCTTTTCAATCATATGTGGTCCTATTTGAACAGCTCTTGGCACCAACAATAAGTATGTCGAACAGGAATATGAGTTCTAAATCATGACATAACATGTCAGTCGGTGACCTGAATTTGAATTCCGCACATGTAAAAAACCACATTTCACTCGTAATTCTGAGACGCAGTAGAGTATTCGAATAATTGACTGATTGGAATGCGAGTCGTTAAGTTAAAACGGGTAAGCATAAAAAGTTAGCTATGGGTTGTATTGTTCAATATTTCAATATGATTAGTTGCGCAGCTTTAAAAACAAACACTTTGACTACAGGGTACGATTTGGGATATTTATAGTGCATGGGGCCAATTTGAGCAGGTTAAGCGGACAAGACTTCAACAAGTGGACTCCCTAGCTGGGAAACTAACTGCTGCTGACACGGCCGACACTACACACATCTCCCATTTCACATCAACCCTTGTGTCATAAAACGTCTCCTTGCGTCCTTTTATAGGACTTAACAGGTCCTTTGAATCTTGGCTGCAGCAAAACACTTGTATTTACTTAAAATGCCCATATCTAAAAGCAAGGGTTTTGTTCCCGAAATTTGGAATCATGGTTCAGGGACGGTTATCTACATCTCTGAGTCGGTGACTTATTCATTTCGAGCATTACTTTCACATGGGTTTAAGCGATCTCGATTTTTAATGGATGCTGAGATGAAAATCGATTATTTTCTACAAGTGTACAACCCAGTGTCTTGATATTAGACGGAATCCACTCTATAATGCGTGCAGCAATAACATTGATTTTCAATGTTACATTTGCGACATAGGACAACGAGAATGCACGAACATGTGGGTTCATGCTCCTCTACAATAAGCCAAGCGCAATCGTTTTTTGAGCAAGGGGTTTGAGAATGTTTGTAGGCTGTGATTAGAATAACAAAAATGATGTTATACTTCGATTTTTCTCAATTTTATCTATTAAAGTTATCATTTCTACAGCGATTATATTTAGTTATCCAAAAGGCTAACAGTATGTTCCACTTAAGTGTATCTATCTATAAAATATATACTCTGCCAAGAGAGCATGTTTGTGCTTCAACTGGACAGGGTATAGAATGATGAGATTGCATGATAGGTGGCAATTTGGTTCCTCCAATCCCCAGTGGCAAGCCATTGAAGCTCAGAACAGAAATACTTCTCCACAAGGATGGAAGAAAAACAATATGCATGCCCCCCCCACCCCACCCTCTGCTAAAAGCAAAATACTGCGGGTGCTGGAAATCTGAAACAAAAACAGAAAATGCTGGAAAAACTCAGCAGGTCTAACAGCATCTGTGGAGAGAAAAACAGAGTTAATGTTTCGAGTCTGTATGACTCTTCAGAGCTAAAGAAACTTAAAAATGTGATGAAATTTATACTCTTTAAGGGGGATGGAGCAGGTGGAGCTGGATAGAAGGCCAGCGATAGGTGGGGGCAAAGGAGAGATTGACAAAGATATCATGAACAAAAGGACAAAGGGAATGTTAATGGTAGTGGTACGGGCTAAAGGAGGTACTGATGGTGGCATTAGGGTCAGAAAGCAGAATGTGATAGATCCTCACCCCTTTTTATCCCTTTTCTCAATATTCTTTTTTATTTTTTTTTATTATTTTTATTTTTATTTATTTTAATTTTTATTCGTTATTTTACCTCCACCTTTTATCCAATTTTTGATCTTTTTTCCTACCACTGTCCCCTCCCCCCACCCCACCCCGCAAGGGCCATCTGTCACTTGTTCATGTTGTTCTTTCCAGAATGCTTACCCTTGTCCTGCTATTATCACATCCTGCTTTCTTTCCTTAATGCCACCATCAGCACCTCCTTTAGCCCTTACCACTACCATTAACACCCCCTTTGCCCTTTGGTTCTTGACATCTTTGTCAATCTCTCCTTTAACCCCACCTATTGCTGGCCTTTTATCCAGCTTCACCTGCTCTACCACCTTAAACAGTATAAATTTAATCACACTTTTATTTCTCTTTAGCTCTGAAGAAGAGTCATACGGACTCGAAACATTAACTCTGCTTTTCTCTCCATAGATACTGTTAGACCTGTTGAGATTTTCCAGCATTTTCTGTTTTTGTTCCCCCTCTTGCTGTTGCTCTCACATGTTTAGTCGATTGATGTAAGGTGACACAGATAAAGGGAGCACCTCATCTTTACTGGGTATAAGGAAGAACCAACATGAAGCATACTTAAGCATTTTCGGAATGCATATTAAAAAAAGAATTATTTCTAGGAAATCCTGTTTTTGAGTGTATGTTATTACAAGTTAACTTAAATATATTGTACAATCTCCTTGTAGAAAGCACCTTTCCATCTATTCAAGTACTAATGTGTGAATTGTCCATGCCAACAGACCAAGTTAAACTCCATTATTCACAAAGTACTGGATGTTAACCAGCATAAACATCATTCTGCTAAGTTTTTCAGGCTATCCTGCATTGAAAGGAAGACCTTTCAATGCAATAAAGTTTCAAAACTGAGATTGATCACTTTTTATTTGGCAGAGGTATTAAGGCCTACAGAAGCAAGGCTGCTGCTTCTTCCATCTTCCATGGCATCTACTTTGGGATATCCACAGAAAAAGGAAATGAAGAGATATCACAATGCCTCTGTAAGATTTTGAAAGTGCCTGATCATGTTTGTTGCTGGAATGTTTATCCATCCAAACTATCACATAGCAAATGACAGGTGGTGTAGATAAGCCAGCAGCTACTGTTATCCCTCCTTCATTGACAGGTTCAGCCACATGGATTTCCAAGATCTTCAGACCCCATTCCTCATGAGGAGTCAGAGATCTATTGATGAGGGATCACCAACAGTGGCTTGAAGTTGTCAGCAGCTCTGGGCCGCTTTGTCCAATCAGAAGGAGGGGAAGGCACAAAGCGAAGACTGGATAGAATCAGTCATTACAACAACGTGGTGCACAACAGGCGTAATTCAAGAAAGGACACTCTCTACCAAGGATGATAGAGTGGCTTCTTCATGCATTGGACATAGTGAAAAACAGTGAATTTATAGATAGCAATTTTGTCCAGAGTCAGAATCTTGGTGCTCCCTCAGCACTGTGGGAATACCTTCAGGCCATGAACTGCGGCTTTTCAAGAAGGAGGCTCACCAAAAATTCATTTTGAAAAATGGAAATAATGTTACTACTGAAAGAATTTTATCGTGACTATATATTGAAGAAAGATATTTAGATAGCATCTTTCACAACCTCAGGACACCCCAAAGCCAATTAATTACTTTTGAAGTGTAGTCACTGTTGTAAAGTAGGAAATGTGATAGTCAATTTACACCAGCATGATCCCCAAAACAGCAATGTGATAATAACCAGATCATCTGTTTTTAGTTAACCTCGTTCAAGGATAAATATTGGCCATGACACTGGAGATGTCTCGCCTGCTATTCTTTGAAATCATGACCTGGGATTTTTACACATCTGCCTGGGAGAGCAGACAGGGCCCTAGTTTAACACTACATAGGATATACAGCTCAGAAACTGGCCATTTGGCCCAACAAAGACCAACAGGTTTATGCTCCACACGAATCTCCTCCCATCTTTCCTCATCTAAACCTATGATTATAACTTTCTATTCCCTTCTCCCTCATCGCTTGTCTAGTTTCCCCCTAAAGGCATCTACACCATTCACTTTAACCATTCCCTGTGGTAGTGAGTTCCACATTCTCACCACTCTTTGGGCAAAGAAGATTTTTCTGAATTCCCTATTGGATTTCTTGGTGACCATCTTATATTGAGAGTTATGCTCTTCCCCACAAGAGAAAACCTTTTCCCTGTACCTACTCTATCAAAACCTTTCATTGTTTTAAAAATCTCTATTACATCACCCCTCAGCCTTCTTTTTTCAAGAGAAAAGACACCCAGCCTATCAACCCTTTCCCGATATGGGTGCTCATGCATTTCTGGTATAACCATCGTAGATCTTCTCTGTACCTTCTCCACTACCTCTATATCTTTTTTATAACATGGCTACCAGAACTGTATACAGCACTGTTAAGTGTGATCTAACCAAGGTTTGATACAGATTTAGCATAACTTCCCTACTTTTCAATTTTATCGAAAAATAAAGCCAAGTGTTTGGTTTGCTTTTTTTTATAGCCTTGCTAACTTGTGGTGGTGCTGTAGTGATTGGTGTATTTGTCTTCCGAGATTGCTTTGTTCCTCTACTCGGCTAAGAGTTGTAGCTTCTAGGTAGTAAGTAACCTCCCTATTCTACCAAAATGTACTACCTCACATTTGCCTGTGTTCAACTTCATTTGCTAACTGTTTTCCCATTCTGCAAGTTCATTAATGTCCTCCTGTAATTTGTTTCAGTCCTCCTGTATGGGTTCCCCTTTTCCCTCAGAGACCCGCCCCACACTCAAGTTCGTGACACCAGGTTGACAAGTGTACGGCTTGAACAGAATGACCGGCGAGACAAGATTCTTCTGATAATTCACAATTGCTTTATTGAATCACCCACAACCTCACAGTACAAAACCCAAAATTTAAAACAACCCGTTCCCAGTACCCAACACAAAATCTTGGGCTTAAACTTACAAAAACACAGGCAAAACACCATACCTTGTCCTGAAACCTTGAGAAAAAAACCCTCATACCAATATCACCAAGATATGGCTGAAACAAGTTACAAGGTACCAGAAAGAAAACACCAAGTTTTCACCCCAAACCTTCACAAAATCATCAGACAAATATCACTACAATTTGGCTGAATGTTACAATCCCCAACATGATTGGTTTGTCCAATGATGACTGTAGGCCTGAGTCAAGGTAACCAAACTCGACCCTGCTTTGGACTGCAGCCCAAAACTTTCAGGCCAGCATCACCATGATATGGCTGAAAACATTTACAATCCCCAACATGGCTGGTCTGTCTGGTGTTGACTGTAGACATGAGTCAAAGTGACCAGCTTCCAACTGCAGCCCAGATACTCAGATCTGTTCTTCTTTTATAATAATTTAACTCAGACATGTCAAAACATATTTCCTGTTGTTCTAATGTCCGTTTAGTTGATTCCACGCAAAGTCCAGGCAAATGTCATCAGCTCCTGCTGGTTGAAACAACACGAGGTTTCCATGGAAGATGTATCCAGATGAATATTATCAGTTCTCATTGTTTAAGCAATTTTCCTGCTGTTTGAGGTGGCACAGTAACAACACTTGGCTCCAAAGTTAATGAGGGCATGAATTACCCTATTCCAGTATTATTGCCTGTGGTGCAGATCTGAGTTGCATAATTCCTCGAGTGTATTGTATTGATGATATGTCCTTTGTGCCATTGTATTGGGTAATCAGACTTCTTGATTGCATTAGTTGATGGCAGGTAATGGCATTTCCCTCATACCATTGTTCCCTGATAGCAGTCAATGTCCAAACCCTTTTGATGATGAGTCACTGTTTTTTTACTAAATGTCCAAATTAACCCCTTGCTGCCCATCCCTGTACTGCTGACTGCAGCTTATCTTTTTGTAATTTATAATTCCAATCATGAGGTTAAAACATGTCCATGGGTTTGAAATTATATTCCATAAATTTCCCAGTTGGAGGGTATTTCGATCCTACACTCCACTGGATTGGCTTTCCCCCCAAATTTGGTGTCATCAGCAAATTTAGAAATTGTGTATTTGATTCCAAAGTCCAAATCATTAATGTAAATTGTGAGCAGCACTGCTTCTTGTGAAACACCACTTCTCACCTCCTGCCGCTCTGAATAACTACCATTTGACTCCCACTCTGCTTTCTGTCTTGAAGCCAATTAACAATCCATTCTGCCACTTCTTCCCTGACTCTACATTGCCTGACTTTGTTCATTAGTTTATAATGTGGCACCTTATTGAAGGCCTTTTGAAAATCCAGATAAATTAAATGACCAGCGTCTACTCTCTGTTACTTCCTCATTGAAAGGCAGCATCTTTAATGGAGCAGCTCTCTCTCAGTCCTGCACTGGAGCATCAGCATAGGTTTTAGTGCTGAAACCTCTGGAGTGGGACTTGAACACTCAACCTGTGTCTCAGAGTTGAGAGTGCTACCAACTGCACCAACTAAGGCACTATCGCCTTTCCAAGGGCAACTAGGAATGAACAATAAATTCTGACCTTACCATGATTCAATATTGTATTTTTGTAAAAAAAAAAGGAGAAACAACAGAGGAGATGTACTGTAATAAAATATAGTGAAGTTAATGAATGAAGGGGTGCAGACATATAAACAGACTCCCAAGAGAGGGCTATAGTGAACAGGTAGCTGTGTCGTCTACTTGAAGGAGATAGTTGGAAATGATTATAGGAGGAATTCAGCATGTTAAGATGGTTGCACTTGCTGCCGTAACACTTATCTTCACGTTCTTAGCATGTTTCTTACCCCTACTCCAATTAGTTGTCCTCCTAGTGGAGACTCAGGTGGATGGATGAGCTATGTCAGACTCCTTTATGTTTCTTGTTATTCTCTTGGCCCATTCTGCTATTCTTAGCACCCAGGGTGCCAGTTACCTCTAGTGCTGCCGCTTAGCAATACCAGCTTCTACATCCTGTGTATGCGATACCTTGCTTCAGCTCCTCTCCCATGCCGTTGTTACCTCGAGACTTGACTGTTTTCACACACTCCTGGCCAGCCTTCCACTTTCTATCCTCCATAAACTTGAGGTCATGTCCTAACTTGCACCAAATGCCAGTCAACCATCCCCCATGTATTTGTTGTTAAACAATGCCTGAATTTGAAAATTCTCATCCTTGTTTTCAAATCCCTCTACAGCTTGACCCCTCCTATCACTGCAATCTCACCCAGCCGCACAACCCTCCGCGTTATCCATGCTTCACTGGTTCTGACCTCTAGACGATCCCTAATTTTAATCACTCCACCATTAGTTGCTTAGGCCCTAAGCTCTGGAACCCTCGCTCTAAGCTCTCCACCTCACAACTTTTCTTTTCCTCCTTTTAAGACACTCCTTAAAACCTACCTCTTTGACCAAGCCTTTGGCCATCTGCCCTAACATCTTCCTATGTGACTCAGTGTCATATGCCTTGGAATGTTTTATTGTGTAATAGGCACTATATAAATACAAATAGTTCAGGTCTCTCTTTCTCTCTCTCCCTCTCTCCCCGATCTCTACTTTCTGTGCCCCTGTGCCAGATTTGGCGGCCTGGCTTCTTCACCTTGTCTATTCCACCTCACAGCACAGCTAAGATATTGGAGACTGGCTTTGAATAGTATGTAGGCTGGTTCATATTCTAATTACCTCACTCTGCAATTAGGGATGGGATCAGCAACAGAGCATTATTGTGAGTGGAAGCCTGCCTTGCCTTGCTGCACTTCTGGCAGAGCAATGTTGCTGTTCAAATTTTGGGCCCGTGCACTTTACAGAGATATCTGGGGGAGTTCCAACTCCTGTGCAGAAATCCAATGGGAGGCTGTGCGAAGTTTAATGGTCCGGTCTCATTAACATTCTCCTTCCAGCTTCTGACCCAAAACAGGCATCTAAAGGCAGCTCACTAGCTTCCTTCAGGCCTAAGAAGATCAGGTGGCCTGGATGCTTCCAAACCAACAATCGGAGAAGTCACGGCAAGGTTCAGGAGGCTTTTGCAGGTGGGACGGGTGGTGGGGATACGTTATCTTGGAGTGGCACTGGCCCAAAACTCCTTCATGGGGCATGGAGGCGCACACCTGCTCCTCCTTGCACAACCACAATTAATTTTAACCTTTTCTGATGGCTTCTAACCGGTGTCAGGTTCTACAGAGCAGGGCGTCCACTCAGCAGGCCGTAAAATAGCACCCAGTTCCCAGCTACGTAGCAGGACCCTGATTTCCATATACTCATGTGGTTCTTGGCCAAGTCAGCCAGGCATCTAACCACTTGAGAAAGCAGCAACAATAAAATAGCCATGGAGCAGGAGACTGCCAGTCTGTGCAGCACTTCATTTGAACAAAAGGAGCTAAAAGTTCCTCCATACCTATCTGAAATATATGTTGTAAAGTGCCATGTATAAAATACCTGCATAGAATCAAATCAGCAAAGGGTGAGAGAGGCAGAGATCAGTCTTTGGATTCTGGTGGTGTTTAAGTGATAAAATGTTACACCTTTGTGAGATTTAAAAAAAACATGATTTTATGATGAAGACACAAACCCTTCACTGCTGAAGGTACAGATGTAAGTGCAGGAGTGGACTGGCTCCCCCCAGAGGGCACCAGGATTATCAAGGGAAAAGCAGGGGGTGGGGGTGGCGGGGTGGAGGGGGTAGCAATAATACAGTGATAGTGACCCATTCATGGGGTAATCTTGAATCCTTCTGATTTTCTATATGGCCAGTTCACCCCTGTGTAAATATCTGTTGCATAAACAGGATATGTGTTAGTATACTGGTTTACAACAAACAGCACTCATAATAAAGTTAATCCAATTCAATCACACCAGTGATATGCATATGCTGTGTGATCCTGCATCACTGATTGGTAGAATAACTGATTTGGCATGGCATAACATCCCATGACAAATCCAGCATTCTGCATTTATCACACGCTTACAATTTGCTGCCTGAATATTGTATTTTTGCATAAGAAATGCCAGAGGCAGCAAAGTGCCAGTTTCTGATGGGATTTGAACAACAACAAATTACACATAATCTACTTGGTTTATTTTCTGCAAAAAAAAAAAATCCCAACATGGGGCCCTGTTAAAATATTGGAGGACACAATCCCATGCTGAGCAAGTGCATACTGTGTTTTTTGCTTAGCTTTTGTTGAGTCAATATTTTGTTTTCATGTATTTGCTTTGTTTCCCAGTTCGGACAAAGTCCCTTTTATATCTGGTTCTTCGTATGTGCTGCCTATTTTGCTTCTGTTTGCTGATAACATGGTGTCTCTAACACAAAGTAAACAAATTGTCTTATAATTAAAAATGTAGCAGAAGTTGTCTTAACAATAAATATTTTAGTATAATTCCTATTGAATGAATAGTCCTGAAAATATACCAGAAGTTAATTGTAAACAACAACCATCTGCATTTAATTAATTTCCTAATACTAAAAGACTGAAATCTTGTAATCTACAATCTCAACACTTTACACATATGATTTTAGCTCTTTGGCACCATCTTCTGGATTCATTAATAACTTGCAGGACATCTTGAGAAAAAACATCAGGAGAAAAACATTTCATAATTAAATGCAAGCACTAGCCTTCTTGGCTCCTGTAGAGAAGAGAAATAAAAGTTTTGGGGGAATTATTTTTTCACTTTTTGTTGCTACCTTCTGCTTGGAGTATACACAGTACTTACAACATTGTTTGCTCCAGAAATCAATACTCAAATTACCATTTGTGTGCAGTCAAACACCTTGTGGTGTTCATCATCTAATTGTATACTTTGAGTTATGCAGCCTGACTTAATCTGTTTTTTTTAAATTTTCAATATATTTTGGGATAACAGGAGCCTAGAAGCTCAATTCCACCTGAAAACAGGCATGCGGAGCACACAGTTCTTGAACTTGCTCACACGGGTGCAGTTACCATGTGCCACTGGTACTGGTACTGCATTTCAGTGGGTCAGATATGTAACCAGCATTACTGTGCTGCTCATTGACTGTGCACTGATTGAGGGGAGGGTGGAGGACTGGAAATGCCCCCTGCCTCCAAAGATGGCTGAAGAGATCAAGAGCAGGAGCTTCGGCTACAATGCAGAAAGTTTAATGACCTCACTAGCATTGTCAAGGTTTCACCTCCCCTGGTCCCTTGTCAGACAATCACTGCAAACACCTTTTACTCCATCCCCTTCTTCTCTGCTTACACACTGGACTGACTTTAATGTTCATGGTGGCAGCCTCATCCACCAGCTGGAGAGCTAATGGCAATGCCACCATGGCCATTTCTGGGGCCCCCAATGGATTATATGCTAATCGGGCAATTAACTGTCTGCTGTCGGGGCTCCTCAGCCTTTCAACGCAAAGATCCCACCTCCAAGAGCTGCCAGCCAATAAAAGAGCCGGCAACTCTTCAGTCCTGGAAGTGGTACTGGGAACAGTGGCCACTGTTGGGATACCAGGAAATGGTGGGTGCGCTAGTTCAGATTGCCAGCAAGTCTGAGAGCATAGAGGAATCTAGCTCCAATCTGTATTGGGCATCATGCAGAGCATGGAGACCATTCTGACCAGAGTGGCCAGCTCCATGAGTACGATAGTGGGGCCCACCATGATGCAGCCTCTGCAGACAACTTATATGCCAGCCCACATGGTTGCATTGGGAGCTCAGGTGGCTGCCACCCTGGCTGTGGGGAGGGCTGCAGTGATCACAGTGGCTTTCAGGGAGCATCATTCCTTCACTATATTCTTGTGCAGAACTGTAGGAAAGCCCAGGTACCACCCCAGGAGAGCAGAATAAATGGAAAAGGCACCTGCTGTTTGCTCTCAGCCCTTAATAGCTTTCCTCTTCTCCTGCCACATACACACTCCCCCAATGCCTTTGACAATGCCACACAGCCAGCTAAATTAGACTGGCCCAGCCTATAGTGAGATGCTGTCGACTGTACCCAAGTTCTCAAATTCCAGCCTTACTTGGGGTCGCCCATATGAAGGTTCAATGAAAGGCCAGTAGCCTTCCACCTGCTAATCTGTAGCCAACCTCATAGGAACAATATGATAGGTAAATGAGCACACAAGAGAGGGACTAAGGGGTTACAAAAGACAGGAACTAAGAGGTTTCACAAGGGTGGCTCTTAAATATTCCAGTCAACTGATTTTCAAATCTGAAATGGGTTGTTGTAAAATTTCTGTTTATTTGTTGTTCGTGTTCATGTTGGTATCAATTGAGGGCAAGACCTGCGTGGCTGGACAAAAAGAAGATAACCAGTGGTATTAGTGAGGATGGTGGTGATATGGCCTGTTGGTGTATTGAGGGTGAGATGGATGGTTTTGATGAAATGCTCTTCAATTAGGTGCTCTCTAAGAGCCCTAGCAGGTAGGGACACTGATGGTCGATGTTGCTTTTCCTTTTCCCTCATGTCTTCCAGGTGTTGGGAAGGGCTGGTCCCTCAGTGGATATGCAGCATTACATTATGAGTTTTGAAAAATGGTTAGGGCTGTACTGCAGAGCTCCTCCTGCATGGCCCAGGCATTTGAAGTGTTGTTCAATTACATTTCTGATGGTGATCTGATTCTCATTGTAGGACTGCTTTCTGTATCCAGGTTCCTGACAGGAGTCATGAGCAATGTCCAGAAGGGATATCTCTTGTTGCCAAGTAGTCAACCTTTGACTTGATTGCCTGTTGGAATAAAGACAGCATAGAAGACTAGTGCAGTATGAATAAATCATGTTGCTGCTAGGTAACCAGGCAATGGCTTGCATGATGTTATACCTGTGGTCACAAACACATTGCACATTAAGGGAATTGTATCACTTTCTGTTGATAAAGATGCTAGGCTGATGATGGGAAGCATGCAGGATAATGTGGGTGTACATCATTTCACCCCGGAGCCTGGGGAAGCTTGCAAAAACTGCCAAGATTAGTGCTCTTTTGTTTGACATTATCCTGACAATGAGAGTTGTGAAGTGCATTTTCCTGCCTAATACAGCAGTGCACAACAAACTGGGAGATGCTGCAGCCTGAAACAACCCTATGGCATAAGGTTAAGGGCCATGGTGACCTAGATAGGTGCAGGGCTGTCTGTACCCTGGCTGGAGATTCCATTGAGGCTGCTGCAGGTGACATAGCTCCATGGAAGTCTCCCTGGGGAAGCTCACACACTTCCCTAGAAGTTGAGGAAGAGAAGAGTTCTCTGAAAATGAGCTGCGGTTATGACCTGCTGTGCAGTGCTCTTCTCCTCCTTCTATTCCCAGCTGCACCAGCTCTCTCCTGTCTTCTTTGCTGTTCCTTTCACTCCTTGCCAGCCCAAAAGGTAGACCTATTAGACCACCCATGAGTGTAATAAACCATTTGGAGAGTAGGCATAAGCAGTCCAGTACTAACACAAATACTTTTTCCAGTTCACTAGCAGAATGAAGAAAATAGTTTAGAAAAAAGAAGGCCCAGAAGTTAATCAGCAGCCTATGATGACAAACAAGCATCTAATCTTTATGGAAGGGATGAGACCTTTAAATAGTGGGTCTGCAATATTCCTCCTACTTGTTAGTGCCATGACTTGCTGCATGGGCAAATTTAACACATGGCTACTCAGACACTGGGACAAACCAATGTCACAAGAGGGCCCTACAATGAGCATAGATTCCTTATTTAACTAGCATAATGAGCTTTCTGAATAGTTCTAAAGCCGACCCTGGAGGAGCCCAATCCAATACAGAGGGCATAAAACAGTGCCTGCGTGTTGCCCACCATTTTGTATCCTTAAATGCCCATTTTCCACCTTAAAATAGATGTTGTGCAATTAAGTTTCTAGGCCCATGAGAATTATGAAATGATAATTATTTTGTCTTTTTTACATGGTGGTAGTATCAAACATAACCAGGGCAATTATACCTTACCTGTGCTCCACTCTGTGACAACATCTACATATTCAAAACTCTGCTGGCCCATAGCCTGCCTGTTAATCCATTATCCTTACCTTTGTAACCTCCAATGGCTCCCTGTCACTCAACGCACAAGTTCAAAATTCAGTTTTTTTTCTTTTACAAGCCCTTCTCTGAACCTGGACAAACCTACCCTGTAGCTTCCTCCATCTTTGTCTCCCAGCTATTAACCTAACATCCTCCATGCCTGACATTCTTTGCATCTGCCTCTCCTTGGAGCCTCTCACTGAGTGGTAGAACTTTCAGCCATCTACACAGTCTCCTCTAAAACTCCCTCCCTAAACCTCTCCACCTCAACTTTCTTCCTGCCTTTAAAATTCTCGATTAAAACTTATGTTTTCATCTATGCATTTGGTCAACTCTCCTAATCCCTCAAGAAACATTCAACCCATGGTTACAGTTAAGGAGCACCTTGGATTATTTTATGACATTAGAGATGCTATACAAATGTAAATTACATAGAATATAGAGCACAGAAACAGGCCATTTGACTCAACTAGTCCATGCCAGAGTTTATGCCACACTCAAGCCTCCTCTCAACCTTCCTCACCTAACTCTAGCAGCATAACCCTCTATTCTCGTCTCCCTCAAATGCTGGTATAGCTTCCTCTTAAATGCATCCATACTATTCACCTCAACTACTCCTTAACATAGCAAGTTCCACATTAACACTACTGTCTAGGTAAAGAAGTTTCTTCCGAATTCCCCATTGGATTTCTTGGTGACTATCTTCTATTGATGGCAACTATATGTTTATATCTACAAACCACCATCTGCTAACTCAATAATTCTCTAACATCTAATGTTTTTCAATAACCTATTAAATTTGAAATGTCTATAGAATGATATTGATAACGCTCTGTGTCTACCCTATCAAAACATTTCATAATTACAAAGACCTCTATTAGGTCACCTCTCTGTCTCCTGTTTTAAAAGATGTTTTTGTTCTTGTTGTTATGACTCAGTTGCAGGAAACAACATAAAATCTCAGTACAAAACAGCCAAATTAGTACCAATTTGTGCTGAATGTGTTTAATTTTGGATTAGTAATATGTATCCATGGGAAACATGATCCAATATTTAATTTGTGACCAATAAGACCCTTCAAAGAAACCAGCCCATTACCTCTGCCTATCTGAATTTCAACTTAGACCACGGAGATAAAAAGACTTTTTAACACGCTGTGTCACCCAATATCCTTAATCATCAAAATGAATTCTAATGATGCCAATCTTTTCATGCTATGGTTGCTTGTGATTGTGAGACGTCATTTTATAATAATTTTTTTTAAAAATTTCCAAATTCAATAAATAACATCAGTACATTTTATTTGTTTATATGTCTACAAACCGCCATCTGCTAACTCAATAATTCTCTAACATCTTAATATTTTTCAATAAACTATTAAATTAGAAATGCCTATAGAATGACATTAATAACTATTTATTAATCCATAACTCGTCCTGTGTGTAACAAAAAGTGGTTAAATGTCAAACTGGCAACAATATTGGCATAGTGTCAAAATACCACCATGGACATTCATCCAATTTGAAAAATGATTTTATTTTGTTAAAGTCATGCTGGTTTTGTAAAAAGGTATGATGCAAGTTAATTACCTCGCTTAATAATTCTCAGTAATCACAGACTCATGAGCAAAATTAAAACCCAGGCGATTAAAGGGGCAATGGCAGCATAGATACTAAGGACGGCTAAGGAATGTAAAATAGTGAGTGATG
The DNA here is from genome assembly GCF_964194155.1 of Cetorhinus maximus. NCBI lineage: Eukaryota > Metazoa > Chordata > Chondrichthyes > Lamniformes > Cetorhinidae > Cetorhinus > Cetorhinus maximus. Next base: position 34,498,768 of record NC_135900.1, read on the forward strand.
GTGAAAAGCTGAAAGCAAAATACTGCGGATGCTGGAAATCTGAAACAAAAACAAAAGGTGTTGGAAAAGCTCAGCAGGTCTGGCAGCATCTGTGGAGAGAGAAACAGAGTTAACGTTTCGAGTCTAAATGCCTTTTCTTCAAAGCTAAAAGGATGGTGAAAAGTTGCTTTGTAGACTGGAGGGAGACATCCAGTGATGGTTTCTACGGGTCTGTATTCAAACCACTGCACCGTTTGATATATATCAATAACCTGGACTTCGGTACACAGGCATAATTTCAAATTTTGCGGATGACACTGGACTTGGAAATGTAATAAACAATGAAGAGCACAGTAACATAATTCAGGAGAAAGACAAGGGCAGCAGGCACATTGGAATGCTACCACCAACAAATTCCCTCCAAGCCATACTCTATCCTGACTTGGAACTGTTCCTTCACTGTTGCTGGATTAAAATCCTATTACTCCCTCCTAACAGCACTGTGTGTGTACCTACAACAGCACTATGTGTACTTGCACCACATGGACTACAGTGATTCAAGAAGGTGGCTACCGCCACTTTCTCAAGGGCAGTTAGGGATGGGCAATGATGCTCACATCCCAATAACGAATAAAAAATGGATATAGGCTGATAAATTGGACAGCCTCAAGACAGATGAAACTTAATGCAGAGAAGAGTGAAGTGATACATTTTGGTAGGAAGAATGAAGGAGGCAATATGAATTAAATGGTACAATTTTAAAGCGGGTGCACGAACAGCAAAACCTGGGGATGTATGAACACAAATCTTTAAAGAAGCAGGGCAAGTTGAAAAGACTATTTAAGCAAATAGGGATCCTTGGTTCTATTAATAGAGAAATGGAGTTGAGAGCAAAAAAGTTATGCCATCCCTTTCTAAACACTGGTTAGACTTCAGCTGGAGTATTCTGAGCAACACACTTTAACAAGGATGTCAAAGTATTTGAGAGGGTGCAGAAGTGATTTGTTAGAATTGTACCAGGGATGAGGATTTCAGTTATGTGAAGAGACTGGAGAAGCTGGACTTAATCTCCTTAGAACAGAGAAGATTACGGTGAGATATGATAGAGGTGTTTAAAATCATAACATGGTTTTAATAGAATAAATAAGGAGAAACTGTTTCCAGAAGCAGAAGGGTGATTAACTGATGGTCATGGATTTAATGTGATTGGCAAAAGAACCAGATGTGACATAAGGAAATAATTTTTTACATAGCAAGTTGTGTTCTGGAATGCACTGCCTGAAAGGGGTTGAAGCAGATTCAATAACAGCATTCAAATGAGAGTTGGATAAATACTTGAAAGGAAATAAAGTACAGGGTTGTGGGAAAAGAGCAGGGGAGTGAGACTAATTGAATGCCTCAACCAAAGAGCCGGCACAAGTACAGTGGGCCAAATGGCCTCCTGTTGTGCTGTATCATTCTCTGATTTTATGAATTTGCCATGGTGGTAACTATGAGAATTTCCCTACACTTGATAAATAGCTTTTGAACATATTCTAGACTTGGTCCAACTGTGGGAATTGAGAGAACAATTTAATCAGCCACATTTTATGAATGCATCCTGGTCATTTCAGTAGGTGGAACGTGGTTAATCAGGTTTTCATCAAAGTTGACATACTCTATTATTTACTTTTGCTCTGTGTTACTTTACTTTTCTATGCACATTTACTTATCAAGTCAGTCATGTGACATATGACATATTGACTTATTTAGAATAAGCATATCATAACAAATGGTTCCTAGATTAATTTCATATATGTCTTGATGTTTTATCATCCTAAAAAATTCTTTGCTTTATGATAAAAACTTTAAATGTGAAAAAATGCACTCAATGAATCTTATGATCTTAAATATAGATTGTTCATTTAATTGCTTTTGTATTCTGTGCATTGAATTTTTGTCACACATAAACTTCCTTACATGAATTTTGAAATCAACACTAATTTTCTTTAACTCATTCGTTACCTTTTCGTTTCTTCATTTTGTTAGGGGGCGCTCTCAGACCATTAATACATTTGAGTGATGATTCTCAGCTCATGCTAGAAGGTAATTATACAAAGTGATTTTGTTTTCTATGATTTCTGCATTGCTCCTTCACCTTTCTGTGATCTTAGTGATTCTCACCTTGTTGCAAATAAAGCTTTCATAACTAAATTATCATCAGGCTCCAGCAGAAATGGTAGAGCTTAACAGGATTAAACAAACAGTTCAATGTGCTCTTGTGACAGATAGACACTTTCACAGTGCCAGCACCATGTCAGCATTCTTGCAAACTACTACTTTTAATTATTTAGCTATTGCCCTGAGTTGTGACAGCATCCCTATGTTTCACCATCTCTTAATATCTTCCTTCAGAGAAGACCAATAATTGTTTCTGAGCTAACATACCTAATGAAATCTACACTTTGGACCGACCAAATGTATCAATTTAAGCAATTTAAAACATGACTACATGAAGGGAACTCTCAACATGTTACACCTCTTTTCTCTATCTCAACACTGAGCTGTAGAAAGGAAGGACCAATATTTTGCCTGACTGTAAAGTCTTAAGAAGCCCTTTGCAAATGATATAGTGAAATGTATTTAAATAAAGATAAATGTCAACTGAAAAAATATCAAAGATAAGCTGGTGCATTATAATGTCATCTCAATTCCTGTTTTAATGTTTCTGTTGCTAGATGACTAGAATGCAGAGCTATCCCAAAGCAGGGTAATTTTAGATACTGGCATTTATACCAGGAGGATTGCTTTTAATTGCTATGGTGTCAACCATCACTCAGCGATAGCATTCTCATTTCTGAGCTAGAAGGTTGTGAGTTCAAGCCTCACACAAATGCTTTGAGCAAGTAACCTAGACTGACACTCCAATGCAATATTGAGGGAGTGCTGCATGGTCGGAAGTGCTACCTTTTGGATGAGAAGTTAAGCAGCTGAGGGGCATGTAGGCAAAAAAAAAATGCTTTGAAACAAATTCAGGGCAATGATTAACAAGGGTGCCCAACACATTTTGCAATAAAATGCCCTGGACTGAGAAAGCTACTTTTGTGCAATTTATTTTTAAAATAAACTTCAACAAGCTGAGAGACAAAACAAATGCCATCAAGGAAAACAAAAGAGGTTAATGCCAGCCAGAGACACTCGTGTTTTAGTTATGAAGACTAGGCCTTGAGTTGAGATAATGCATTCCAGCAAAATATAAATATCTTTTCCTGTAAAATTTTTGAAATGAGGCTTCACATAATGGAAAATGACTGGAGAAAGCAAAAGAAAGATGGACAACTTTCTGGGCAAATTCAAATCACGGTTTAAACAAACACCGCAGAGGATAATTGGATATTGTGCTTTTAAAAGGAGCTTCATAGGACAGTGTGGCTTGTCAATAACTAACATCATCCCTTGAAAAGGGGTATAAAGGATTGAACACACTGAAGACCTGTACTGCAGTAGAATTGGAAGAAGACCCACTAATTGTCTGAAAGAGAACTCCGAGGGGGAGAGAGAGAAAGCCCGACTGATCAACAGGAGAAGAATCTACAACCACAGGAACCGGCCACTTCTAGCGTTGTATGACCATAGTTAATAGTATATTTGAGCTAGATATTGGAGAAAGTGTTTACTTGCTGCAAGTAAAATAACATACTGTATTTGAGCATTCTGATGCCAGATATCAGTGAAGAGTTGAATTGTTGAGAGTAAAGAAGCAAAGCAGCTGCTTTTGTAAAAAACAATTCTCTTCTTTTCTCAACTGTGCCCATGTTAAATCAGTAATTCTGGGCACGAATAAACTAATCTCATTAAGCATAACAACATTTTGATTGAGTCACTTTGTTCTTTTGTCATTTGTGGATGGAAGAACTATAAGTATGGTGTTTTATAAAATATTGGGCCTTAACTTCCATGGAGTGGCAACCACATTCAGATTGCCATTCCATTTCTAATAGTTGTTTGATAGTACAGAACTTGAGTATTACTGAAAAATGAGACACCAAAGCTTTTCGTCCTGCACACATCAGGACACTTGTCAAGAATACCAATACAAGAGGAAAACAACAATTTATACTGTATAACAAGGGGGTGCTGATCGGTTGGCAAGTGGACTCCGATTGGTAGAGGCGTTGCTATGGAGAAGGCACCAATTGATGGTGACTGACAGTTAACTGCCAAGCATTGTTTGATATTTTAAACCAGGCAGCTTGACCCTGATTGGCCAAGGCACTGCCCTGAGGAATGAGTCAGCGAATGGCTGTCACTTATTTTGTTCAGCCGAGACAGGTGTAATAGGTGTACATGTTGTTGATATCCCGAATTTGGCCTTGTTTGTACCTCTGTCTCAGGCATACAAATAGTTGTTAGGTAGTACAGAACTTGCGTATTGTTGGAAAAAAAGAGACATGTTGAAGCTTTTTGTCTTGCACTCATCAGGACACTTCACAAGAATACCAAAACAAGGAGAAAACAATTAATGCTTTCTTTTAATTCATTAATGGGATGTGGATGTCGCTAGGTAGGCCAGAATTTATTGAGCATCTCTAATTGCCCTTGAGATGGTGGTAGTGAGCTGCCTTCTTGAACTGCTGCAGTCCATGTAGTGTAGGTACACCCACAGTGCTGTTAGAGAGGGAGTTTCAGGATTTTGGCCTAGCGACAGTGAAGGGATTGTGTTATATTTCCAAGTCAGGATGGTGAGTGGCTTGGAGGGGAACTTCCAGGTAGTGGTGTTCCCATGTATCTGCTGCTCTTGTCCTTGCAGATGGTAGCGGTCGTGGGTTTGGAAGGTGCTGCCTAAGGAACCTTAGTGAGTTTCAGCAGTGAATCTTATAGGTGATACACACTGCTGCCTCAGTTCGTCAGTGGTGGAGGGAGTGAATATTTATGGAAGGGGTGCCAATCAAGTGCGCTGCTTTGTCTTGGATGGTGTCAAGCTTCTTGCGTGTTGTTGGAGCTGCACTCATCCAGGCAAATGGAGAGTATTCCATCACACTCCTGACTTGTACCTTGTAGATGGTGGACACGCTTTGGGAAATCAGAGGGTGAGTTACTTGCTATAGGATTCCTAACCTGTTCTTGTAGCCATAGTATTTATATGGCTAGTCCAGTTCAGTCTCTGGTCAATGGTAACCCCCAGGATGTTGCTAGTGGGAAATTCAGTGATAGTAATGCCATTGAATGTTAAGGGGTGATGGTTAGATTTTGTCTTATTGGAGATGGTCATTGCCTGGAACTTGTGTAGCGCAAATGTAACGTGCCACTTGTCAGCCCAAGCTTGGATATTGTCCAGGTCATGCTGCATTTAAACATGGACTACTTCAGTATTTGAGGAATCGCAAATAGTGCTGAACATTATGTAATCATCAGCGAACATCCCCACTTCTGACCTTATGATGGAAGGAAGGTCATTGATGAAGCAGCTGAAGGTGGTTGGGCCTAAGACACTACCCTGAGGAACTCCTGCGATGATGTCCTGGAACTGAGATAATTGACCTCCATCAACCAGAACCATCTTCCTTTGTGCTGGATATGACTCCAATCAGCAGAGATTTTCCCCCCTGATTCCCATTGACTCCAGTTTTGCTAGGGCTCCTTGATGCCACACTCTGTCAAACGCTGCCTTGATGTGAAGGGCAGTCACTCTCACCTCATCTCTGGAGTTCAGCTCTTTTGTCAGTATTTGAACTAAGGCTGTTACGAGGTCAGAAGCTGAGTGGCCCTGGCGGAACCCAAACTGAGCATCAGTGAGCGAGTTATTGTTAAGCAAGTGCCCTTTGTTAGAAATGCTGATGACCCCTTCCATCACTTTACTGATGAGCGAGAGTAGTCTGATGGGGCGGTAATATGTCGGGTTGGATTTATCCTTTTTTTTGTGTATAGGACATACCTGGGCAATTTTCCACATTGCTGGATAGATGCCAGTGTTGTAGCTGTACTGAAACAGCTTGGCTAGGGGTGTGGCGAGTTCTGGAACAGTCTTCAGCACTGTTGCTGGAATATTGTCAGGGGCCATAGCTTTTGCAGTATCCAGTGCCTTCAACTATTTCTTGATATCACGCGGAGTGAATCGAATTGGCTGAAGATTGTGATGCTGGGGAGGCCGAGATGGATCATCCGCTCAGCACTTCTTGCTGAAGATTGTTGCAATAAGGCTTCAACCTTATCTTTTGCACTAATATGCTGCGCTCCCCCATCATTGAGGATGGGGACAAAAACAAAAATAGCTGGAAAAACTCAGCAGGTCTGACAGCATCTGCGGAGAAGAACACAGTTAACATTTCGAGTCTGTATGACTCTTCATCAGAACTAAGAAATATAGAAATGAGGTGAAATATAAGCTGGTTGAGGGGGGTGGGACAGGTAGAGCTGGATAGAGGGCCAGTGATAGGTGGAGGCGAAGAAGAGATTGCCAAAGATGTCATAGACAAAAGGACAAAGGGGTGTTGACGGTGGTGATATTAGCTAAGGAATGTGCTAATGATGACATTAAGGGTAGAAAGTAGGACGAGCAAGTGACAGATAGCCCTAGTGGGGGTGGTATGGGGGGACGGGATTGAAATAGGCTAAAAGGTAGAGATAAAACAATGGATGGAAATACATATAAAAATAATGGAAATAATTGGGGAAAAAAAAAATATTTTTTAAAATGATAAATTATTGGAAAAAGGGGAATCGGAAAGGGGATGGGGATGGAGGAGAGAGTTCGTGATCTGAAGTTGTTGAACTCAATGTTAAGTCCAGAAGGCTGTAAAGTGCCTAGTCGGAAGATGAGGTGCTGTTCCTCCAGTTTGCGTTGAGCTTCACTGGAACAATGCAGCAGGCCAAGAATGGACATGTGGGCATGGGAAGGTGCCGTGGGACGGGGTTGAGGTGTAGGGGGTGATTGAGGAGTGGACCAGGGTGTCCCGGAAGGAACGATCCCTGCGAATGCCGCCGGGGGTGAAGGGAAGATGTGTTTGGTGGTGGCATCATGCTGGAGTTGGCGGAAATGGCGGAGGATGATCCATTGAATGCAGAGGATGGGGATATTTGTGGAGCCTCCTCTCGCAGTGAGTTGTTTAATTGTCCACCATCATTCACAACTGGATGTGGCAGGACTGCAGAGCTTAGATCTGATCCATTGGTTCTGAAATCGCTTAGTTCTGTCTATCACTTGCTGCTTCTGCTGTTTGGCATGCAAGTAGCCCTGTGTTGTAGCTTCACCAGGTTGGCACCTCATTTTTAGGTATGCCTGGTGCTGCTGCTGGCATGCTCTCCCTGCTCTCTTCATAGAACCAGGGTTGATCTCCTGGCTTAGTGGACTCTGCATCACTTGCCAACTAATCAGCACTCTCTTTTCAGTTTGTATAAATTGTTGTTTTCCCCCTGGGTTGGTACTCTTGCACAGTGTCCTGATGTGTCCAAGACGAAACACTTCGGCATGTCTCTTTTTTCAGCAATCTCCGCTCCTAATTACTCACTATGAAATGCATGTGCGCCTTTCTCGCCTGACCCCCCAACCCTGACCAAGTGAGAATGGTGCAGTGCAGTGGGTTCATGAGGTTTTGTGCCGAGAACAGCTGATTCAAAGGTAAGGAAACCATGCCCTTTTTTTTTTAACGGCACCAGCTACAGTAAAGCAGGTAAGTTTAAAGTACCAGCCATTTGAGAAGCCAGGGAAAAGATAAGTATATAAGGTAAGTGGGTAGGATTGGAATTGAAGGGATGGAGGGTAGCGGGTGAGGGTTGGGGGTGGAAGAGTGAGGGTGAGTTGGGGGGGTGTATGAGGTAGGGGAGTTGGGTGGTCAGTCGGGTGGTAGTCAGTGGAGGGGCTGGGTGGTCACTGGGGAGTGGTCAATGGGGTATGTGGTCAGTGGAGGGGCTGGGTGGTCACTGGGGAGTGGTCAATGGGGTATGTGGTCAGTGGAGGGGCTGGGTGGTCACTGGGAAGTGGTCAATGGGGTATGCGGTCAGTGGAGGGGCTGGGTGGTCAGTGGGGGGTGGTCAGTGGGGTATGTGGTCGGTGGAGGGGGTCAGGTGGTCACTGCTGCTAGGTAATCAGTGGGGAGGTAATCAGTGGGGGGGTGGTCAGTAGGGGAGGGTCAGGTGGTCACTGGGGAGCGGTCAGTGGAGGGGGTCGGGCGGTCATGGGGGGTGGGTCAGTGGTTAGATGGACAGTGGGGGGGTGATCAGGTAGAAGGGGGGTGGTCAGTTGGTCGGGGGTTGGGGGGGGTGTTCCCCGGGGGTGGGGTTGGTCCCCAGCACCAGAGGTACCCACGAGGTTCGACGCACCGGAGCTCAGAAGTTATGGGTCAGTAAAAGAATTTTTTTTAAATTACATTTCTTTTCCTTCATATTTTGCAGCTTCCAGTTTTAGTAACAATTTGAAAATTGGATGCTGAGGTGGCATTGTATTATATCACTGTGGTATCTCCCTAATTTGTTAACTGGCTTTCATAAAATTGTTGCAAATTTTAAGTTGAAAACAATTTCAATGTAATGGAACAAGGGTGCAGTATGTACTTGCAACAAAATAATTGGATTTGAGTTTATACCCAGAATTCTTCAAACATTGAGTTAATGGACACTGTCAGGAGGTAACAAGCAGAGGTGTGATTCTTCCCCGCATAAGAGAGAGAAAATTTCAAGGAGAATGATCTATGGTTGCCCACACACAAATCCCAGTTGCCTTTTCTAGAACATTAACAATGATCTGGAACTGCTCGGTTGTTTATTGTCTCTCTCAGTCAGTGTACGGTGGTAAATGGACAAGATATTAAAGAGGGAAAAGTAAGAAAATGTATAGAAAAATTTTATAATTAAAAACTGCAGTAACAAAGTATGTTTTTCTGTCAGAATTATGTTAAAAAAACCACTAACCTTTCAATATCAGTCTCAAGTGAATCTTTGCAAATAAATGGACAACTGCAAAGTAACTTTAGCAATTTAGTGTAATCATTGAATGGTGCAAGTAACTTACAAACTGATCCATAAATCATTTCTGATATAAATAAGCAATTTGCATAAATATACATTAAACTAATTAATACAATTAATATACATGAAATATTTTGCTAAATAGAAGAATTGTTTATTCTCTTCCAGATGTGTGCTTAGAAAAAGTTATTTTTGTCTTAAAAGTTCTCAAAAAACAATAATGCCTAACATTTCCCTTAAAGGATTATTTTCTGGAGGTCACATCACCAAGTTCTGTACTAAAATGAATAGTTAATTTTGGCCAAAGAATCCTTGTAAACAAATGACTGCAGGGTTGCTGGAATTAAACATACTGACAAATGTGGGGGCCAGTAATCCTCCAAGGACTAATTGTTTGACTTGTCCAGATGTCCAATATTTGTGCATTCTGCAGTAACTATGTATCCATGCCATTTCCAGACATGCTGATGAAATATTGCCTCGGCGTTGCCGAATCAAAATAATTAATTGTATCTGTGGATGATGTGTAGTATGGGACTGTTCTAGCGACAAAACCTGACTGAAAAAGGCACAATGAACACAAAAATGAAGTACCATAAAGGTTACTAAGTGTTTTCTATGAGCCCCCTCCCCCCCTTTTTAGCCCAGTGATTCTGTCTGAAGCCACCATGAGGAAAATCATTCTAATTAGCTGGGTGGATGCTCCAGTAATTCACCTTCCCACCCTTACATCAACCCACATCTATGAAGCAGTCATTCACTGATAAATTATGCTATACAGTGTTTTTCCAAACCTGTCCACAATTTTTATAAAAGGAAAAATTATCTTCAATATAGGTGGGATCTGTACTGTTGGGCTGATCTATACCTGAACCGTGCTGGGGCTGGTGTCCTCACGAGCCACCTATCTAAGGAAGTAGGGAGGGTTTTAAACTGAATAGTAGGGGAAAGGGATCAAAGGAAGATGCGGTAAATCAAAGAGTAAAGGCAAGAGAGAAAGTTACTAACTTTGGGAAATGATAAACAGACTGTGACAGGAAGGGACAGAGAGTACAAATCTAAGAATAAATCAGCAGATAAGGCTAGACGCTACAAAATAATGAAAGGACAAAACTAAAGGCTCTGTATCTAAATGTGTGTAGCATTCGAAACAAAACAGATGAACTGATAGTGCAAATAGAAATAAATAAGTACGATTTGATAGCCATTAGGGAGATATTGCTACAGGATAACATAGATTGGGAGCTGAATATTGAAGGTTATGTGACATTTAGGAAGGACAGGAAGTTAGGAAAAGGTGGAGAGGTGGCTCTGTTAATTAATGATGGTATTAGCACATTAGAGAAGGATGACCCAAGTTCAGGAAACCAGAATGTTGAAGCGATTTGGGTTGAGATGAGGAATGATAAAGATAAGAAGTCACTTGTGGGAGTGGGGTACAGGCCCCCTAATTCTAACTACACAGTAGGACAGAGTATAAAGAAAAGATAATGGGAGACCGCCAGAAAGGTACAGTAATATTTATCGGGGATTTTAATCTACATATAGCCTGGAAAAATCAGATGGGAAAAGGTAGCATAGATGAGGAGTTCATAGAATGTTTTCGGGATAGTTTCTTAGAACAGAACATACTAGAGCCACCCAGAAAGCAGGCAATACTAGATATGGTATTGAGCAACAAAATAGGATTAATTGATAACCTCATGGTGAAGGCACCTCTAGGTAGCAGCGATCATAATATGGTTGAATTTTACATTCATTTTGAGGGAGAAATAAATGCATCCAAGACTAGTATTTTAAACTTAAGTAAGGGCAATTATGAGGGCACTAAAGCAGAGCTAGCTAAAGTGAACTGGAAAATGAGGTTAAGGGATATGTCGATAGAAGTTCAGTGGCAGACATTTAAAGGGATATTTCAGAATACGCAGAATATATACATTCCAATGAGAAAGAACAATTCCAAGGGGAGGGCCCACAATATGTGATTAACTAAAAAAGTTAAAGACAATATCAAACTTAAAGAAAAAGCATATAATTAACCAAAAATAGGTGGTAGGTCAGAAGATTAGAAAGAAGATATACAACAGCAAAGAATGACAAAAAGGTAAATATGGAGGGAAGAATTAGAGTATGAGAGAAAGCTAGCTAGTAATATAAAGACGTATAGAGTTTCTATAGATATTTAAGTAAGGAAAAGTTTTAAAAAGTGAGTGTTGGTCCTATAGAGAGTTGGTCTGGAGAATTGCTAATGGAAAGTAGGGAGGTGGCAGATGAATTAAACAGGCATTTTGCTTTGGTCTTCACTATAGAGGACACAAGTAACATCCTGGAAATAGCTGTAAATCAGGAAATGGGAGGGAGGGAGGAACTCGGGGAAAATTACAATTGCCAGGGAAGTGGTATTGAGCAAATTGTTGGGGCAGCGGGCTGACAAATCCTCAAGTCTGGATGGACTTCACCCTAAGATCTTGAAAGAAGTGGCCAGTGAGATAGTTGATACACTGGCTTTAATTTTCCAAAATTCCCTAGATTTGGGGAAGGTTCCATTAGATTGGAAAATAGCAAATATAACTCCTTTATTCAAAAAGGGAGGGAAACCGTAAGCAGGAAACTATAGGACAGTTAGTCTAATATCTGTCATAGGGAAAATGTTAGAAGCTATTATTAAAGATGTTATAGCAGGGCATTTAGAAAAAATCAAGGCAATCAGGCAGAGTCAACATGGTTTTGTAAAAGGGAAATCATTTTTAACCAATTTATTGGAGTTCTTTGAAGTAGTCACATGTGCTGTGGGTAGAGGGGAACTGGTGGATGTACTGTACTTAGATTTCCAGAAGGCATTTGATAAAGTGCCATATAAAAGGTTATTGCAGAAAATAAAAGTTCATGGTGTCGAGGACAACACATTGGCATGGATAAGAGATTGGCTAAACAACAGGAAGCAGGCAGTTGGCATAAATGGGTCTTTTTCTGGTTGTCAGGATGTGATAAGTGGTGTGCTACAGGGATCAGTGCCGGGGCCTCAACTTTTTACAATTTATATTAATGACTTGGATGAAGGGACTGAAGGAATGGTTGCTAAATTTGATGACGACACAAAGATAGGTAGGAAAGTAAGTTATGAAGAGGATGTGAGGAGGCTACACAATGACATAGATAGGTTAAGTGAGGGGGCAAAGATCTGGCAAATGGAGTATAATGTGGGCAAATGTGAAATCATTCATTTTGGCAGGAAGAATAAAAAAGAAGCTCATTATCTAAATGGTTAGAGAGTGCAGAGCTCTGAGATTCAGAGGGATCTGGCTGTCCTAGTGCATGAATCACAAAAGGTTAGTATGCAGGTATAGCAGGAAATTAGGCAAGCTAATAGAATGTTATCATTTATTGTGAGGGGAATGGATTACAAAAGTAAGGAGGTTATGCTTCAGTTGTACAAGGCATTGGTGAGACCACATCTTGAGTATTGTGTACTGTTTTGGTCTCCTTATTTAAAGAAAGATGTAAATGTGTTAGAAGCAGTTCAGAGAAGGTTTACTAGACTAGTACCAAGAATGGGCAGGTTGTCTTATGAGGAAAGGCAGGACGGGTTAGGCTTGTATCCACTGGAGTTTAGAAGAGTAAGAGGCAACTTAATTGAAACCTTTAAGATCTTGAGGGGTCTTGACAGGGTGGATGTGAAAAGGATGTTTCCTCTTGTGGGAGAATCTAGAACTAGGGGTCACTGTTTAAAAATAAGGGGTCGCTCATTTAAGGTAGAGATGAGGAGAAATTTTTTCTCTGTGGGTTGTGAGTCTTTGGAACTCTCTTCCTCAAAAGGCAGTGGCAGTGGAGCATTTGGATATTTTTAAGGCAGAGCTAGATAGATTCTTGATTAACAAAGGGGTGAAAGGTTATCGAGAGTAGGCAGGAATGTGAGGTTAAGGTTACATTCAGATCAGCCATGATCTTATTGAATGGCGGAGGAGGCTCGAGGGCTTGAGTGGCCTACTGCTGCTCCTAATTTGTTTGTATAATTGATTCAATCTCTTCTTGGTGATGAAAATATTGTCTTTGCGATCAATGCTATGTAAAAGGATGATGGCTTCTGACAGAAAGCTTCTGCAGTCCTTCCATGTTTTTCTTGAATGATTATGAAGTTTTGAGATTTATCTGTTGACTGTTTATAGATTCTATAACCAGATTTGGATTCCTTCTCTTACTTTCCTATGTTCCAAATGCCAATAATTCCATAAGCTACTGCATTGTGGTCTTCATCTATTGCTACAGTCTTTGTTGGAAATGTGTAACAGGTTCACTTGTTTCTACTCTTTATGGTGTTGATCAGTAAGATTTTGGAATAAGTTATTTTCCTTCAATTCAGGAGAGTCACAGCAAGCCAGCTGCAAAAAGTGGAATTGTAATTTACTAAAATTGCTTAATCCATAATTGCTTTCTACAGAGTTGTGTAAATATTACTGAGCAATTGGAAATGTTTGCCTTTATGGACAAACTATGTATCACAAGCCTGAGCAAAATGTTAAAAGACATTTATAGAACGCTAAGTGCTAAGACAAGTGACTGATGCAATCTTTCTTTGAAATTATTGAAAGTAACACTCGTGTTTTCAATTTAATTTCTGAGATTAATGTAGAAATAATTGAGGTTAGATAACATTGAGGCTGAGATAAGATACACACAGATTAGGAAAGGAAATTCAAACCTTGGTTACAGTCCCATTCTTAAGCTAACATTCAATAGCTAGGTTTTCATTGCACAAAAAGACAAAGATATTTGTAAGATAGTCATTTTCAGTTCCTCATTCATTTATAAATTATGCCAAAGTAAAAAAGAAGAAAAGTTATTCTGGTACTATATGATACTTGGGCCTACTGACTTTGTCCAAGTTGTTTATTAATAGATTTCATATTCTAATGTAATTAATTAATTCTATCAATCTGTTGTTTTGCATGTTTTCCATGTTCTCTTTTTTCAAAACCATGCCTTTCACAGCCTTTCACCACTTCCACGATAGGTCTTTGTTAAAACCAAGCTTCCACAATGTATCTTTAGAATTTTCCTTTGCAATAGAGCAACTTTCAATTTTCCATGTTTTAAACTTTTCTTGGGAAGAATACTTACTGGAGTGAGAACAATTAAATTATGACACCTATTTATTGAATGTTTGTACCTGTTCCAGTTTGAACCAATTCCAGAGGCAAATGCTAAAAGTACCAATTAAATAGTTCTTCTGCTGCATTTTATTTGGATGACTAAACTTCTCAACTTTGTAAAATAGGAAACAGTGCTTTAGTATTTAACTACAAATAAAACTAAAATTTCAGCTGCTATGGCTATTTTAACCAATAATACATTAAGTTGACAATGTAGAGTCAAGAAATCTTGGGTGTCACTGAATTTGGCTGAATTTTGTGATGGAGAAATGAAACATTTCTGTGTAATGGTAGACTTATTGCAAAGATTACATTATTGGCGGTTGGAACTTACATAAGAGCAGGAGAGCATCAGAAATAGGAGCAGGAGCAGGCCATACAGCCCATCAAGCCTTTTCTGCCATTCAATGAGATCATGAATGTTCTGATTGTGATCATAACTCGATTTTCCTGCCTGGCTGCCCCCCCTCCCATCTCCCTAATAAAAAAAAATCTGTCTAATTCAACCTTGAATATATTCAATGACCCAGCCTCCACTGCTCTCTGGGGTAGAGAATTCATAAACTTGATGACCCTCTGAGAGAACAAATTCCTCCTCATCTCCATCTTAAATCGAAGACCTCTTATTTTGATACATGCACCCCCTAGGTCTACATTTCCCCCACCAGGGCAAACATCCTCTCAGCATCTACCCTGTCAAGCTCCCTCACAATCTCATGTCATTTGGTCATTTTTTTCAGCAAATCTCATATATTTCAATAAGATCACCTCTCATTCTTCTAAACTCCAATAGGAATATCGGCCCAACCTGCTCAACCTTTCCTTATAAGACAACCTTTTCATCCCAGGAATCAACCTAGTGAACCTTCTCTGAACTGCCACCAATGCAAATATATCCCTCCTTAAATAAGTAGACATAAAGTGAATGCAGTGCTCTAGGTATGGTCTCACCAACACGGTGTGCAGTTATAACAAGATCTCCCTACTTTTGTACTTCATCCCCCTTACAATAAAGGCCAATATTCCATTTGCCTTCCTAATTACTTGCTGTATATGCATGCTAACCTTTTGTGATTCATGTACAAGGATAACCAGATCCCTCTATACCGTAGCATTCTGTAGCCTTTCATTTAAATAACATTCTGCTTTTCTATTTTTTCCACCAAAGTGGACAACCTTGCATGTCCCCACATTATATTCCATCTGCCAAATTTTTGACCACTCATTGAACTTATCAATATCATTTTTCAGACTCTTTGTGATCTCCTTTCAACTTGCTTTCCTGCCTATATTTGTATCATCAGAAAATGTGGATACAATTCAATTGGTCCCTTTATCCGAGACACTAATATAGGTCATACGTAGTTGAGCCCCAGCACTGCTCCCTATGGCATCCCACTAGTTACAGTTTGCCAACCTAAAATTTACCCATTTATCCCGACCCTGTTTCCTGTTGGTTATCCAATCCTCTGTCCATGTTAATACATTAATCCCGACACCATGAGCTCTGAGTTTACGCAGTAACTTTTTTTTGCAGCTTTTATAATGCTTTTTGAAATTCCAAATACCTTATACCTACTGGTTCCCCTTTATCCATCCTGCATGTTGCATCCTCAAGGAATGCTAATAAAATTTTCAAACACGATTTCCCTTTCACAAAACCATGTTGGCTTTGCTTGATTGCATTATGATTTTCTAAATGTCCTGCCACTACTTCCCTAATAATGGAATACAGCATTCTCCCAATGAGAGATTTTCGGCTAATTGGAGCTGGCCTATAGTTTCATGCTTTCTGTCTCCCTCCTTTCTTGAATATGGACATTATATTTGCAGTTTTCCAAACCACTGGGACTTTTCCAGAATCTAGGAAATTTTGGAAGATTATTTTCAATGCATCCATTATCTCTGCAGCCATGTCTTTTAAGACCCTAGGATGCAGGCCATCAGGTCCAGGGGATTTGTCAGACATTAGCCTTATTACTTTTCCTAGTACTTCTTCTCAAGTGACAGTGATTGTTTTAAGTTCCTCCCTCCCTTTTGCTCCTTGATTTTCTACTATTCTTGGAATGCATTTTTTGTCCTCTACTGTGAAGACAGAAAATATTTGTTCAATGCCTGTGACACTTCCTTGTTTCTCATTGTTAATTCACCAGCCTCTCTATGGGACTAGCATTTACTTTTGCTATTCTAAAGCAAATGGAGGACTCAGATGAGGACTTTGATGCTGCAGCCTACAAAAGGAGGCTGATGAGTGTGTACAACAAGATGGTTGGCCCATTGGAAAGCCTGCCAAAAAACCTGTAATCAATGTCCTGGATCATGGAGTGTTCAGTGTCAACTTAGCACAGAGCTTTATGCAGAACTTGGAGCTCATATCTTCCAGCATGCAAGTGGTGGCCAACTCCCTTCACACACTTGTGGATTCAACTATGGTGCAGCTTCCATTGCAAAAGCTGACACCCAATGTCTGAGTGCTGCAGTGGAAGCTCAGACTGCCATCATCATGGCTAGGGATTACAGTTTGCATAGTATTGATGCAAGTCTGAAACCTCTTCACATCGATGGTAAACTTGCAGAGTAAATGAACCTCAAAACTTTTCTCTCACATTACTTATAACATATTTTAAACACTTCATTTCCTTAATACAAAGTGGAAACAGTACCAGAACTTATGTCCCTACAATTAGGATTCATGCATACCCAGTTCCGACTCTGTTTCCCTCTCCACAGATGCTGCCTGACCTGCTGAGCATTTTTACTTATTTGTGTTCTAATTCACGTCATTCTTCATATTCAACAAAATAATTTAAAATGATGTTTTATCTGATTTTTCCTTGGGATGTGTGCATCGCTGGCTAGGCCAGCATTTATTGCCCACCCCTATGGCAGGTATCCTTCCCTAAAGGATATCAGTGAAACAGATGAGTTTTTATGGCAATTGGCAATACTTTCATGGTTATTTTAATTTTTAATTCCAGATTCTTTTTTATTGAAGTCAACCATTATCTGCCATGAATGGGTTTCAGACCCAGGTCCCAAGAGCAATATCCCAAAATCGCTAATTCAGTGACAATATCACTACGTCACTGCCTGCCCCCATTGAGAATTGCTTACTTCCCCATTAAATTAGCAAAACAATTATTATGCCCTGATTTCCTGACTCGCTTTCCTTAATTGCAACGTGTTACTTCTCCACCGTTAAAACTCCTGTAAAGTGAGGTTTGGTCCAGCTCTTTGCACTGTGTGGAGCCAAAACACAACATTAATATTAGGAGGAGCAAAGCTCGGTGAAGGCAGACGAGCATAGTTTACAAGTCAGTGGAGCTATTAATAGGCCTGAGTTCTTTTACAATGTCAACTGTAACCAAAGCCGTTGTGTTAAAGTGTGTTTGCCTGAAATATCTACAGCCACTAGTTGAGAGGTCTTGCTTCGGTAAACTTTAGACACACGAATGGAGTCGGCGGAAAAAGTCCAAAACCAACATTTCGCGGTCAGTTTGTTAGGTCTGCCAGCTGAAGATGATGTATTTGCAGAGGATGAAGACACGAATGAAATTCGGATAAAACCAAAATCTTCCCCACTTCCACGAAGACGGAGTTCTTCTTCAGACGAGGGGTCAGAGCCTCCCCTAACTCTTAATCGAAAAGTTTCCTTTGCTGATGCATTTGGCTTGGAACTTGTGTCTGTCAGAGAATATGACAAATGGGACATACCCACTGGTACTCTGGGCGGTGAACCGCAGGGTGAGCGACCACCCCTTGCAGAATGTCTTTTATTGCCACTTTTTGAGTTACCACCCTCCCCTGAGGATCTGATGCGGAAACTTTATTCCCAGAAAGTGGAACTAGAATCAACGGAGTTTCCTCCGGATACAACATGTATGAAAGGAGTAATTCGTGTATTGAACATATCGTATGAAAAGCGGGTGTACGTCCGGATGACATTAAACCATTGGGACAGTTACTTTGACATATTGGCTGGTTATGTGGCTGATTCTTGTGACGGTGAAACTGACCGGTTCACATTTAAAATTTCACTAGTCCCCCCTTACCTCAAAAACGGGGCCAAAGTCGAATTTGCTATTCGATATGAAACTCCAGGTGCTGTTTACTGGGCAAACAACGATCACAAAAATTATTTGATTTTATGTCACAAGAAAGACGAACCGAACATAAACGAGAAATCTCCAGAAGAACTCGATGATCGAAACTTAAAAAGCTGCCTAAAGGCTTCATATAGGTGAGAAGACTTTAGCAGGTTGAGTAGGCACTGGCAAATTTAGAATGTTTGATCTCCTGTACAACTTTTCAGGATCACCAAGGGTTATTCACACATTATTTCCGCCCCAAATTTGTAGATCATCTTTATCCTAAAGAACGTCTAAAATTCTCGGTATAATCAGCATCTCCGATTGATCAAAATAACTTTTTTGCCGTGAACATTGTTTTCTGCTGACTGGAGGTTGGGGGAGGGGCTCAGAGAGTTAATTTGAAAATACCACGCAGATAAAACAAAGTGAATTATTTGTTCAATATGCAACAATATAGACTGCATATATTCTACTTCCTGTATAGACAGGAATGTCTTACTACAGTATCACTCATGATGGCAAACGTCCACGGTTTGTCCACGGGCATTCTTGTCTTTATTATTCCTTTACCCCTTTTCACACCACCTCTATAATGTAAGCGACACAGTTGGGTAGATACACCACATGGTGTGTCACTGATCAGAGCAGAGGTCCTAGTTTGACCTTTGGTCTGTGCTGTGTAATTTAACTCAACGTTGATGGCAGTGACAATGTTAAAATTGAATTGAATTGACTAGATCACTGATGACTGTCATCAATCCTGCTGGGTGTGAGTCGGAATAGGGCGCAGAAAATTTGTGCTTTGCTATTGTATCCAAACCCAGGCATAGACCGGGATTTTCCAAGTCCGTCAGCATTGGGCATGTTCAGTGGCATGAGCGGACAATATGGTGCAATTGCTTTCATAACCGTGTGAAACCAGCTCGTGATCGTCTGCTCAGCCTGCCAATGGCGGGCTGCGTTTCCCAACATCAGATGTCGGGAACCTCATTGTAATGCATCAGCATTAGGCCAACCTGCTGGAATCATCTACTGCACCCCCCCACCTCCCCTCCCCTCCCCCCCACTAGATTGCCTATCACTCTGCCCACTGACTTGTTTCGCAACAGCACATAAAAAAGGCGTGCACTTGGCGGGCTGCACTTTTGGGGAGCTTGGAGGTGAGTACATAGTAACATTGTACAGTGCTCGTCAGGGTCGCCTGTTGGGCTTCACGTTTCTGGGGTGATGTGGATCGGTGGTGGGGGTGGTGGTGGGGGGGAGGTTGCCAGGGCAGCCCTGCTGTTGAGGTGACTTGTGAAGGTCGGGGCAAGAGCTGCCTTGCGGATGGGGTGACTTAAAGGGGTGGGGCATCAAGGGTAGCCCTACTGTTGATTATAGCGCACAAGCATACGTGGTGGGGGTAGGGTGGGCGGGCGAAGCGGCCATGCATTAGGGAAACCTTGTATAAAGTGACCATTCCTCTGCAGCTGAGGCAGTTCAAGTGCAGACACTTTGATATGATTGGAGTCGGACTTCTAGCTTACCTGACCTCTCAAGCAATGCAGAGGCATCAAAGTGCCCCAAAGTTTTTCACCCCCCCGCCACAGACTACAAAGTCATGAGTGATTTTAGTGGACTGCAGGACAGTTGGATGACTGCACATGTTGTACAAACTCCACACTAAATTTGGCCATGGAGCAGTCACTGCTGAAGACGCTCACAGCCCCTTGCAATGTCAGCATCCCAGTTTGGACCAGTCTCCCCCCATGGTTCAAGCTAACAGTGCAGCCTTGCAGCGCAGGTTAGGCAAATGCCTGCACCTGAGCTGAGAGCACAGCACTGTGCACAATGGAGAAAGCTGCCGCCAATCGGTCGGATGGAGTGGGGCGGAGGTGGGTGGGATTTCGGGCAACTATGCAGCACACTGAACTCTGGCCATCCAAGTGGTGGCCAGCACGTTCCGGGAAGCGTTAAAGGGTCTTCACACTTAATCAGGACAAGCACACCCATGCTAACCACGTGTCTCTTTCATCCTGCCCAAGGAGTGCATCAGGATCATGGAGCCTGGTGAGCTAGCTGTCTGCCTGATGGCTTACAGAGAATGAAGACGGAGGAGAGAGCGACTGAGGCACTTGGCTGCGCAGAGGCAGGAGCAGCAACCTCAGAAAGAAGGAGCTGCTGGGGCTCCCGCAGACGCTGCTGAAGAGCCACAGTGAGCCGTTGCTGGTTGGCGCCTAGCTAGACCCAGGTTTATAGATGCCGCCTTTCATTCCTGCAGATGACCGACAACCAGTGTCGCCAGAGACTGCGCATGTCTAGGGAACTGGTCGGTTACATCTGCCAGCTGCTGCAGGATTTGGCGCCACGAGGACATGGAGGGCATCCATTGCCTGTGGCATGAAAGTGACCGTGGTACTCAATTTCTACGTCAGTGGCTCCTTTCAGGGCTCCACTGGTGACCTCTATGGGATCTCACAAGCCTCCACCCACAAATTCATCCATGAGGTCATGGATGCTGTCTTTGCAAGGGCACACAACTTTGTGCATTTCGCCTGGGACCAGGACAGCCAGGATGCAAAACCGATTGGATTTGCCCAGATCTCGGGTTTCCCACAGGTGCGGGGTGCGATTGACTACAATCACGTGGTGCTCAGATCTCCATCGCAATGCACAGTGAATTACATCAACTGCAAGGTGTTCCACTTGCTGAATGTGCAGCTGGTGTGCGACCACCAGAAACACATCCTGCAAGTGTGCACACAGTTTCTAGGAATGTGCACGATTCCTACATCATCAGTCGGTCACACATCCCTGATATTTTGCAGGGTCCAGAGAAGTTGCAGTGATGGCCCATCAGGGGCCAGGGCTACCTGCAGAGGCTGTGGTTGGTGACACCTATGCAGCGGTCTCAGGCTGCAGCAGAGCGATAGTATAACGAGGCTCATGCTGTAGCTCGCAACTTGGTGGAGCAAACCATCGGGATGCTGAAAATATGGTTCTGGTACCCGGACTGGTCTGGTGGAACCCTGCAATATAGTCCACAGAGGGTGTCATGCATCGTTGTCATCTGCTGCGCCCTTTACAACCTGGCGCTGCAAAGGGGAGAGGATCTGGCTAAGGAGGAGATGGAGGAGCTGGAGGTCTCTTCCGATGAGGGTGAGGAGGTCCTTGAAGGCGATGATGACGGGGATATGGCCCTCACACTGGCCTGACAAGGCAGGCGCACTCAGGAGGCCCTCAGAGCTCTTAGATTTGTGGAGGATGATGACGACATGCAGTGAGGTGACCCCATAGGTCATTGCATCCGTGAATGTTCACTCTAGTCTATCTTATGACAGCACGAATACCCTCTGTGAGAATGCTCCTGATATGGAGATGCAGTGGAGGCCCTAATAGTCGCTCAATTAAAGGAGGATGATGACGAAACGCAGTGAGGACACTCAATAGATCTTAACATAGCCTCTGAGAATGTCTGACTCCTGTCCGGCCGAGGGCAGCTTGCTTGCGCTCTGTGATCAAGGTCATATCATGAAGACGCAGCCATGAAACTTTAGAAGCATCTAATTCTTTGTCCGCCATCAGCACCTGAGCCCTTCAGGAGCTGGAGCACAGCATCACTGGTCACAGATGCTGAAGGGATGGGGGCCAGCTCCTCCTTAAAGGTGCTGAGAGCACACAGAGAGAATGAGTGAACTCTGTGGCACCTGCCCACTACATTCTGGCAGCAATGACAAGCACCATTCGGTGCAGGCATCAGAAATGTGTTCAGAGAGTGTGAGGCTGGACCATCACTTTGGTCTGAAGGTTGCACAGAGCACAGGGAAGAGGCCCTGGACTGAGACACCTGCCTTTATCTTGTGCAGAAAGGTTTCACTTCTGAGTGACAAGAGCACTTTTCATCAGAACAAGGAGCCATAAGTAGGGAGACATTCTTAGGAGTTTATTGACAATAGTGAACAGTGTGTATAAGTGATTAACACCCATGCCCACGTGGTACAACTCATTCTTCTGAACTTTCTCAATCCTGTCGCTACATCTTTGTGCTCCCTGGACATCCACAGCAGAGGTGGAGACAGCCTGCTGACTGCAATGCCGTGTCTGTAATGACCTTGGTGGCTGTCCTCTGGAGGTTTGAGACTTGGAGGGCCCTGGACTGCTTTCGGGGTCTTGCTGTGTGGCAGTGACACCCTCCTCAGCCTGTGGAGCTGGAGCTGCTGAGGTCACAGGAAGATGGGATTCAGATGGCCTGGACACTCTGGGAGTCACCTGGATGGATGGCCCCGGGGTGTGCACCAACTGATCCTCCTCCCTATGGGTGCCCAAGGACCCCAGGATGACTCCTTGAGAAGGGATAGCTGGAGTGAGATCGAGCTGACCGGCACCCCTCTCGCATACACACTGTTGGAGTCCAACTATGGCATCAGCGATGGTCCTGCACTGCTGCGCGGGCTCAACTCCAATGTCTTGGACCAAGGTCTCCATGGTGGCCACCATCCTACCAGTGTTGACCTTGGTGCGTTGGTATGCTGGCGCTATCACCTCAGAGTGAAGTCAGACGGAGTCCTCCATCGTGCCTTGCAAACTGAGGAGTGCAGCGGTTATCCCTTCCTGATGTTCCCGAGCTTGTCTTTGCAGCTCCAGCAACTGTGACATGACTGAGTCCAGAGGCTTGTCATCTGACGCAGACCCTGCAAATTTCTGGCCTCCAGCAGTCCTCCAAGTGCTGGACACCAGGGGAGCCCCTCCTACCATCTGCTGTCGATCAGACAGTGCGATGTGCTCACCAGATTGTGATCCCAATGCTATTCTAAAGCTAGGTCCCACCAAGGTGTGTCTCTCTGCGGTGGTGGAAGGTGTGGGTGAGCACTGTGACGGGACCTCAAGGAGGTTGCCTCCAGATTCCTCTTCAGAGGCTTCTTTGGGGCTTGACTGGAGGCCCTGGGTCATGGACTCAGTTGGCTGTTTCCCAGCTGTGTGGAAGCAAGGAGAGATAATTAGTGCATGGCACTGGCCTGTGAAAGAGGACACATCACTCACGGCATGGTTGCCTGATGGATGTTGCACTGCGGGATCCTCACTTGGTACAGCAGCACCGACCTCACCGTCAGCACAGAAATGGGCCAGGTTGTTGCCGGCCAACTGGATGGCTCTGGTTTCAAAGTCCGTGAGGACCTTGATTTCAGGCATCACTTCACCAGTCTGCGACCTCTCCCTGTTGTTGTTGTGTGCCAGCTTGTCCTGCACAAATAGAGATGGAGAGAGTGTAAACAGGATGCCTGCCAGGCCAGATGATAAGGATGCCTGGTATGTGTGGGTGGTGAGTGGTCCCATGGACGCTATGAGGACAATGACGGCGAGTGTGAGAGTGAATGGTGATGTCCCTTGAACCGGCAGTGAGCGAGGGCCCTGTGGATGTGTGATAGGGTTTATGGGTGTGTGAGTTGAGAGCATGAGAAGAGTGACTTACCCTGGCAGAATGGAGGTCATTCATCCTCTTGTGGCACTGGATGGCTGGCCTCTTTTGAAGGGAGCTGGCGGCGATCACCGCTGCCACCGCCTCCCAACCCAGGTTGGTCACGCCACTGCCCATCAAGCGGCTGGAGTTGGGGAGAAGACATCCCGGCGGCACTCCACGGCACCCAAAAGGTGTTCCAGTGATGCGCCGCTGAACCTGGGGGCTGCAGTCTTTTTGCCTTTCGTGGACATCTTCCCTGCAGCAGTTGAGGGCTGGAAGCACTGAGATGTGTGCACGTGGCTGGACTTTAAATATGGCACCCAGCGTGATGAAGCGGGGAGGTGATGGCGGGCGGGCGAATGAGAGCCCCCCGCCATGGAAACAGCGCTTCCCAGGAATGCAAAAATGATGTGGTGGATCTGGGGCGATACGGTGTGAAAACCCCTTCTCTGCCCATTCATGCAATTAGTGCAAATCTGGGACGATTCTGCCTATAGCCTATGTTCAACCAACATCACCAAAAACAGGTTCACTGGGTGAATGATCACATTTGCTGGTTTGTGGGATCTTACTGTGCACAGATCAGATTCTGTTCCTTGCCTCCGACATTGACTACCCTTCAAAAGTAATTAATAGATAGTCAAGTGATTTGGGCAATTCTGGTAATGTGAAACGTTCCTCCCTAACAAGCACTGTGGGTGTTCCTTCAACACATGGACCGTAGCCATTGAAGAAGGCGGCTCACTACCACCTTCTAAAGGACAATTAGTGATGGCCAACAAATGCTGGTGTAGCCAGCTATGTCCGCATCCCATGAACGAATAAAAAACTATAAATACAAGTTCAGAATGGAAATTATAGAGAAGAAAATTGTAAGGAACATTGGGTGAATAATAATTGGCTCATTGTGTGTTCGAGGCAGGAATTCAATTTTTGGGGTTTTCTGGCAGTCATAACTTCATTCTCAGCTGTAGAGCTGCTTGACTGAATTGTTGCTTAGTAATTTACTACCAGCCATCTATCCTCTCCTCTGCATTGGATGGAGAATAGTTGCCTGCTATGGTAATAATTCATGCTGACAAAAAAAAAAATTGTTAATAAGAAAATATAAAAACCACAATACAAATTGTACCTTTCTTTACGGTTGGTATTTTAGTATTTGTATCAGTTCTTCTATCATCATTTCCTCAATGATCTCTCCCACCACTACCCCCAGCCCCCTCCCCCGTCCACTATAACAAACCTAACCAGGCCTATCTGTAAATAGTCTCGTCAGGTGCTTATCCAATTCCCTTTTAAAATTCACAATTCAATCTGCCTCCGCCACATTCTCAGACAGTGCATTCCAGATGCCAGCCTCTCACTTTTCCTCATGTTGCCATTGCTTCTTTTGCCAATCACCTTAAATCGGTGTCCTCTGGTTCTTGACCTTTTCACCAATGGGAACAATTTCTCTCTATCCAGTTGATCTATACTCCTCATGATCTTGAGCATCTCTGTCCAATCTCCTCCCAACCTCTCTTCTCTAAGGAAAACAGTCCATCTTCTCCAAACTATCCACATAACTGGAGTCCCTCATCCATGGAACCTTTCTTGTGAATCTTTTCTGTGCCCTCTCTGATATCGTCACATTCATCTGAACGCGCTACGCCCAGAATTGGACATAATCCAGTTGAGGCCCAAAGCAGAGTTTTTTTTAAAGGTGCATCATCATATTCCTTGCTTTCGTACTCTGTGCCTCGATTTATAAAATCCAAGATCCTGTATTCCTTTTTAACTGCTTTATTAACCTTTCCTGCCAACTTCAATGATTTGTGAACATATACCCCCAGGTGTTCTGGGTGGAATTTTCCATTCCTGGACTAAGTCCTGTGGTGGGGGCAGGAACGGTGGCGGGGGGGGCCTTTCTCGCCACAGAGGCCGGTGGGAATTCATGCTGTATCGCGTGCTGTCAGCCTCATTAATTATGCAGTTGAGGGTTTCCTGATGTTTTGTGTGGTGGGGCGGGCTGGATGGCAGGTGCCCCGCTGTCATATCCAGGTACCATATTTAAAAGGTGCCCAGACCCACCATTCAAGATAGAAGATCCACCTACTGGAAGATCCTGAAGCGAGAAGGCCCGCATCATAGGCGCTGTACCCA
Organism: Cetorhinus maximus; assembly: GCF_964194155.1. Classification (NCBI taxonomy): domain Eukaryota; kingdom Metazoa; phylum Chordata; class Chondrichthyes; order Lamniformes; family Cetorhinidae; genus Cetorhinus; species Cetorhinus maximus. The sequence continues at coordinate 34,524,510 of NC_135900.1, forward strand.
CCCATTGCTGTTCCAGGGTCTGGTCACTGGAGACCTCCATCTTTCCTTCTGATCACCATGAGCTACCCCAGGCCTCCTTGCGGGTAAGTCCAACATTTTCACACCACGTTGCTCCGGACGTGTTCTGGACCGGTGTGAAAACCCGCTGGCGGCACGGACGATTGGGCAAGGGGGAGACAATTCCGGTCGGGCCTTCATCTGCACCCCATTAATGGGAAGCAAAACTGTTTCACGCTGACCTCTGGCAGGAATGGTGACCTGCCATGATGGGCTGGAGCGCATGTCTCTGTCTTCATTTGACGCTGGCGTGAAACTGACTTTTCGGCTCCCGCCGAATTGAACTCCCCCCGCCCCACCTGCCATTAAACCCCACCACAAGGGGTCTGGAAAATGCTGCTCTCTGTTTCTGAGCCCCCTTTAGAATTTTACCCTTTGGTTTATATCCCTACCTAAAAGATCTGCCATCGATTCAGTGTTTACAAAAGCTCGTAAGCAATCAGTACTGATCTGACATCAAATAGTGTAATTTGGAGAGTATTGATCGCAGATCCGTGAAGCACTCGTACCTTTGATCGCAGCTCATTGTTGCACTCAGCTTGCTTTGTGGAAATAATGACTAGTGTTCGGAAGTGCTCATTTGGCATTTTAGGCATTAAGTACGATTATTAGGCATCAAAAAGTGACCCAGGAGGGTTTCAGTGCAGCTGGGAAAAATAAACAAATCTTACCGCATATTTTCAAATTTTTTCCCCAAGAACTTCCCTCACCCATTCCATTTCAGCTGAAATGTCACCCTTTCCTTCTGATCATTCACCGGTGCCTCGGCTGTGCCGAATCCACGAGGGTCACCAACTCTGGGGAGAAACAAGGGATGCTTCCTGGGGGTAGGGGAGGGAACAAAGTAAATGTGGTACAATTGAGAAGTAACAGTGCAGTGGGATTAAATTTAAAAGTATATAATGAAATAAGAAAACTAACACACCAAGGCTCCTAGACAGCACCTTCCAAACCCGCCACCTCTATCGCCTAGAAGGGCAAGGGCAGCAGACGCATGGAATCACCACCACCTGCAAGTTTCTCTCCGAGACACACACCATCCTAACTCGCCGTTCATTCAATGTCGGTGAGTCAAAATCCTGGAACTCCCTTCCAGACAGCTCCCATCTACTTGGCTGCTGACCTTGCAGCTCGCCATCAGCCATGATGAGGAACTCAACAAGCTGCCGGGAGAAGTCACCACAGCCCAGGGCGGGGTCCTCCCCAATATCCAGGCCGTGCTACTGCCCAAGAAAATTGGGCATCCCAGCAAGGTTCATGCCTGAAGGGGAAAGATCAGGAAAAGGTAAAAACACAATGTGAATAAAATTTTTATATAAACAAAAATGTACTGATGCATGGCTAAAAACCACAATTTTGCAGTACATCCCTCCACTCTTCAGTTCTTCCCGGATCCCACTTCCTCTGCCGTAAATCAGCAACACCCAGCTCTCATGGCCCAGAGCCTCCCCTCCCCCTCAAGCCTGCCAGCAATATACCTACATGGGACTGTGTGTTAGCCCGTACCCCAGTCTTGGAGCCTACCCCTGACACCCCCTCAAGCCTTGGGCCTCACACCCCACCCTCAAGCCTCAGCCCTCTTCCTCCTCCTCCTCAAGCCCTTTCCCCTACCAGCCTCTCCCCACTCCCCTCCAGTCTTGCTCACCCCTGTCCTCCCACCCCCCTCCTCCATTCCCCCCGCTCTGTCCATGTCTCTCTCTCTCCTTCTGTCCCTGTCTCTCTGTCTTCCTGTGTCCCTGTGTGTCCCTCTCTCCGTGTGTCCCTGTCTCCCTCTCTCTCCCTGTGTGTCTCTCTCTCCCTGTGTGTCTCTCTTTCCCTCTCCCTGTGCATGTCTCTCTCTGCCTGTGACCCTGTCTCTCTCTCTCTCTCCCTGTGTCCTGGTAGGGGGTGGAGGCGAGAATGCGGGTGGGGGTGTAGGAGGTGGGGAAGGGGATAGAGGGGGTGGAGGTGGAGGAGGTAGAGAGGGTGGGGCATAGGAGGTGTTGGGGTGCTGGCTAGGGTGTGGATGGGGGTGTAGGGGGTTTGGCACAGGAGGGGGTAGACGATGGGGAGGTGGGTTTAGGGCTTGGGGGCGGGGGGGCAGCATTAATCTTGAGACTAGTCAATATTTGGTACCTGAAAAAGGCTTTATAAAATTCCAGTTGATTCTAAACACATTAAGTACTTCAAACGTCTTTTAACTAAATCCAGATCTGTCCCTATGTGTGCAAAATGGATAAAAAGCTTTTAGCCCTTTTCTGCCTGTTAACAAATTGTAACCATTTATTCAATTCTATACCATAAGGTCCTATTATAGAATAATTCTACCTAATATCTATATTCTGCCTAATTAGATCTCTATATTCCGTGATACTGGAAATTGGGAGGCAGATGTGTTCACTACCAGGCAGCCCATACTAATTGCTGGTACATGCACTTAACCACACTGCAGGGACAAATTTCCAAGTATGAGCTGCAGGGACTTAATTAATTTCCAACAACAATTTATATTTGCGATGCTTAAACAAGTGAATTTTCTTGCTGCAAGCACACTCAAAGTTAGCTGATCACAGATTCGGCATCATTCCATGTCAGTTCAACACCAATGATGTCAGCTGAATGGTTGCTGTTCGCAATTGATGTGGTTTCAGGTCAGTGCCTTCACTTGATCACTTTCAGGTGTCAAATGATGACTTAAAAATCACTTCCAAATGTAGAGTATCACACCTGAGTGTAAGTAAACACTGTTGCGTGCAGAATTCTGTCAAAGTTCTCAGGTAGAGATTCATTCTTCCTACCAAATGTATCACTTCACATTTCTCTGCGTTAAATTTAATCTGCCACATGCCTACTCATTCCATCATTCCTCCTGAAGTCAATCATTACCTTCCTCACAGTTCACAATACTTCAAAGTTTTGTTTAATCTGAAAATTTTGAATTTATGCCCTGGGCACTAAAGTCTAAATCACTAATATATATCAGGAAAACCAGTGGTAGCTGTTCAAGTACAGAGCCATGAGAGACCCCACTGTATACCTTCCTCCACCTCTGGAACAAACTTCAGAAGTATGTGATGGGTAAAGAATCATTACAGTCCTTTAAAAGGGAACTTGGTGTATTTGAGAGAAGAGAACATTTCCAGCTATAGAGGGAAAGTTGTGGGTTAGTTGAGGAGTTACAGGCTACCATTGTCTCTTGGAGATTGCTTGATTGCCTTAGGCAGTAACAAAGTTATTGTTGAAAGACGTGGTGGGGTGGTGGAGGGGGCAGTAAAGAATATTCAAACAGGGATTAGGACTACTGTTTGTATGGAGGGTAAACACCTATACAGATTGGTCAGGCTGAATGTCAGTTTCCATGTTGTAATTTCTAGATAATTCTATGATTCAGACAGAATTCCACAGAATTCTAAGATAAAAGCAAAATACTACAGATGCTGGAAATCTGAAACAAAAACAAAACTTGCTGGAAAAATTCAGCAGGTCTGACAGCATCTGTGGAGAGGAACACAGAGTTAACTCTGTCTTCCTCTCCACAGATGCTGTCAGACCTGCTGAGTTTTTCCAGCAAGTTTTGTTTTTGTTCCACAGAAGTTTTCCTCAGCTGGCCATCAGCTTCTTTTCTTTAATTATCAGGTGCTAGCATGATTGGGGGAGCATTATTTGAGACAGTAAATTGAAATGCATGCAAATGAAACATGTGTAATGCTTTATCTGCGACCTCTAAAGATCCATATCATGCAAAAATGCAATAACCGATGAAGATAAATGCTTAGACATGCCTGCAGTTCAGTATTAAGATAAAAGCGCTCTTTAAATGAAAGTAAAGGATGTTTTCAATGTTTAAAGAGGCAATAAAAGGCATCCGGACTAATTGTCGGTGCAAAATACAATATATATTAAGAGTAAAATGAAAAAGATCAATAAAGTGATAAAGCATTTTCTGTATTACAACTGATATCATTTCAACCCATTTATCAGGAACAGTCCAACTCTTCGTAATTTGAAACAACTTGCTTGAAATCTTTCGACGCCTGCATTTCATCTTCACATTTTGATTGCTGTGTAAATTTTCCTGTGCACAGTTAAAATGAGAAAATTGTACATCAGTATTAAAGTCACACCAGTAGGGTAATAAACAGCCGAGATTAGTTAGTATTGTTAGTAATCAAAAGTTAGTAATGACTCAGTTCAATGTTGATAAGTGGATTTCTTTCAGAAAATAAGATTTTAGGATACAGTTTGTAAGGAATAACATGACAAAACATATTTAAGGGTAGCAAGCTTGTGAGGAACAGGTGGATTTGGAGCTCTTTCCGAATGCTCTCCACCAATGGGGTTTTCCTTGTGTCATGTTTGGGTCTATTGTAGACTAATTGAGAGAGATGGTTACTTTGATTAGTCAATAACTCCATATCATATTGTATCATGCGACTACCAGGATGGTAGAAGGTGGGCTAGATTCACCTTTGTCTTTCTTCGTTTAACAATTGCTATGTTCTAATCATCCTGTGAAATTTGCATCATGGTTAACTGTAGAAATAAATGCCCATCTATAATATATTCAAGGTTTTGCATATAGAGCACATTTTCTGCAGGTGTAACGCTTTCTTATTATCAAATGTTTCTCATCACATTTTTCTTTTATAATTTATTATTATTTTTAGCTTTCTTCTACATTTATATGACTGACTCATTCTTCCCGTCAAATATATTATATTGGAAGTTTATACTAACCAGTTTATTCTAACCAATTTATCATTTATTCACACTTCCTTCGGTTGATTGCTTGATATACAAACGAATTGCTCCTCAAATAAATTTCTTCCAGTTATTTGGGTGATGGACAAATTTCTTCACTGGGATTGACTAATACGTTATAAAGCAGAAGGCTAGCCAAGCAATTTAATTAAATTGTTTAAAAAGTTTCCAAGTCCTTTACACTGTCATTATTTTCTTAATTACTAACATTTATAATGTCCAAAAACAGAGCCTAGCTTTAATGGAGTCATCATGGCCTCAAAACGTTAACACTGGCAATGTAACAAACTCCAATTTTAAGGGCCCGACCACCAGGTGTTTCAGGCGATAGGTCCTATTTAACATAGAAATTGGGGTTCTATGGTGTAAAAAAGTCCCAGGAACTTGTCAGAGCTTTCGTTTCCTGATGTTCATTTGGAGGAACTTTTGTTTCATCAGTGACTTGATATCAGGTCAGATGTGAAAACATGATGAAAGCAGTGGCAGAATTTTACGTCTAGTGGGCGGGTGCGTGCCCGACCCGATCAGGCGTAAAGTACCACGAGAAGGCGTCGGACGAGCATCCCAACATCATCCTGCACAATCTTCAGGTCGGCAGGTGCACACGAGTGTTGGAGCCGTGCCTGCCATCAATCAAGAGGCCACTTAAGGCCATCAAAAACCCAATTGAACCCAATTTTATGTCGCCTGTGCGTTTTCGCACTCATTGTATAGGCAAAACAGGCACCCCACGCTTTGTAAAACCTCATCCAACGGCAGGATAAAAGGGTCAGCAGCATTGCCACTCTGAGTAGTGAGGAACGTAGGGGATAATTTACTGCTGGTTGCTTATATGAGCCTGACAGCTTCATCTCTGCTCTGAGCTTTATTCTTAGCATTTCTAGGCTTTATTTCAGGACTCATTGGTGTCTCCAAGGCTCCCGGAGTATTTTGACCATGTGGACCCTTCCAGGTATCAGACAGCCTTCTGTTACCCTGGTAACGAGGACTGTAGTCTCCACTAGTGGCACTTCCTCTGAGGAGGAAGAGAGGGATTGAAGGGAGAGGAGGCCAGGAATCCCAGTACAGCTTCCAGGGGAGTGACCTGTGGGAGGAGAGGCACAGGCACAAGGGGAGCAGGGCCAGCAGGTCATCCAAGGCAGAAAGGGCCACAGATGGCACCATTATCCTGCTGCCAGGGGTTACAGGCAGCTACCTCAATACGTCTGAGGTGCAATGCCGAAGGCTCCTCTGCCTCTCCAGGGAGCACGTGACCTCAATTTGTCAGATGATTGGGCCTGAGATCACCTCCAACTGTGTGGGTGGAAAACCAGTGGTCAGGGGCCGATCGTGGGCAGGGGCCCGTTTCCCGACCGGTCAAGGGCCCGCCGATCGCTTGCGTCCACCAAAGGTAAAATTCAGGCCCAGATAATGGAGAGATAGAATTGGGTATAGTATTACTTTTAGTACGTTAAGTAGGTGCAAGTAACAATATTGGCAATGTGGGTTAAAATGAAAGTTGTGTCCATGAATTGCAATTAAAATTAAAAATTTCTAGTTAAAAAGTCGGATACCATCTGAATTATATTTGCAAACATTATTAATTGAAATAAGTATTTTCTTTCATTACTTAATAAACAAAAATCTTGTTTGTTGCATTAACAGAATACTTGGCAAGGAACATAGAGTGTAGTCACTTTTATTTATGTGGAGAATATATGTTTGTTTTAAAGACTCGGAACACCATGGTTAAATGGCATCCATTAATCATGGAAAGATTTAAAATAAGCAGTATGCTGGCTCCCTAATTTTTGTTGTCTTGTAGTTTGCATCAACTTATAATTGAGATGAAGGAACCTTTTTGCGAATGCTGGTTAATATTTTGTCATGTGTTTAGGGTTGAGATGGGGTTCTTCAGGGTTTATCCATTTTCCATAAGTTAAGCTACTTAAGACTGTAGTTTGTCAAAACCATTATTATTTATTTACAGCTTTATGTACATCTTAGGAACTCTGCATGAGGGTGAACTTCTCCTCCTTCCAGATCTTTGTTACTTAGTCATGTGTCATTATATCATAGTTACATCAGCATCAGGTGCTTTGATGTTAACCCTTTACTATACATCTCCAGGTCTTTATCCCAAATATATACATCCTCTGACATCTACCCCTACCCCTAAAGTCTCAGACTGCACAGGATTAGGCCCTAAGACACCTTAACCAATCTCCCTAATCTTGTCCTGATCTCTTTCTGAGGTCGAGAATAGACTGCACTCTCCATTAGATACGAGTGTCCTTCCCCTGGGTGGTTGTAGAGCTTTATCTTGTTTCTTGCTCCTTATGTCCTTCTAGATCCGAATTGGCTTTCTTTCCAAGGATCTTAAGGCGCTGTGGTTTCTCTTTATATTTCCCTGGTCCATCTCAATCCTGTAAGACCTCAGTTGTGGAGCTCTTCATTATTATGCCTTCTTTCTGTTGGTGCCATATCCTTACTCTCTGGGATGATAAGTCTCGTGCTCTGTGCGTGAAGTTGTAGTTACTAGCCTCTTTGTGTCTCTCTTCCTCCTTGCGCAACTCTCTCATGGTCATTCAAGATGAGATTTGATTCTAGTTTTCGTTGCAGAGCTGCAAGTTGTGTTTTCAGTCCTCTTCCCATTAACATTAATTCTGATGTTGAGAACCCATTTTGTAGCAGTGAGGTTTGGTAACTAAGAAGGGCTACATTGAGATCTTTCTTTTTCATGAAGTCCATGTTGGTTCCAACACCTCTCTTAGCTTCTCCATTTTCTTGAGGATACTGAGGTGAGATAGTCATGTGAATGAATCCATATTCCTTTGCAAAATTGTAGAATAATTCATTAGCAAACTGGACCAGTGCCTAAGACTACAATTTCCATTGATCAAATGGATGCCATGTGTTGCATAGATTCTCTTCAGTGAGTGAATGACTGATTCTGCCATGATGCTGTGCAATCTGTTTACTTCAATCCATCTGGAATGGTAATCAATGACAATAGTAAACACCTTGCCTTTAAAATCAGGCACTTCATAGCCTTGATGGAAAAGTGGAGAGTGACAATGGTTCTGTTTGCTCTTGCTGTTCATTGCATCGTAAAGCAATTCAAAACTAGTTCTTCAATAGAACGAGTGATGTTTGGCCACCAGACTGATTGCTGGGCTCTTGCTCGACGTTTTGCTATCCCTAAGTGACCTTGATTAATTTTTTGGAGAATGCCAAGCTGAAGTGTTCTCGAAATGACTATTCTGTCATTAAAAACTAGGAGATCATCAATGATTATTCGGTGATTTCTCTGTTCAAAGTTCTGCCATAGTACTGGGTTGCTAACAATCCTTCCAGACAGTATTGCTTTACCTGGACACATTTGTCATCCTGCTGCCGTGCTTGTTTTATCTCCTACAGCTTCTTTGCAGTAACCAGTGTTTAATAATGAGTGATGTATATGTTTCCACCTTCTCATTGAAATTCAAATCCTCTATTTTGATTCCTTCCACTGGTATTCTTGATAGCGCATCTGTTGTCATCCTGTACTTCCCTTGAACATACTCAGTTACTGAATCATACCTCATTATTCTCAGTCTGAAGCATTGAATTCTAGGTGGCATCTTTGCAATCTCCTTCATGTTCAGAAGAGTGACTTATGGCTTATGGTTGGTTTCAATTTTAAACTGGAATTCCATCACATAGCCTGAGAACTTCTTGCATGCCCATGTTGCTGTCAGGCCTTCCTTCTCAATTGTTGCATATCTTTTTTTCTGTGTCTGTGAGTGATCTTGAGATGTAATAACCTGGTTTACCTTCACCATCTGTTTGTACTTGGAATAAAACTGCACCCAGACCTGTAGATAATGTGTTGGCTGCTACTAAGCTTGGCAGTTCTGGATCATTGTGCACTAAAAATTTTAGGAGAAAATGAGATGATTTTTGATCTTCCCAAAAGCATTTTGCTGGTCCACATTCTAGCACCACTGTTGACTTTGTATCAACAGCTATCTCAACGGCTCATTGGTTTCTGTCAAATTTGATAAGAACTTACCTACTTGGTTGACCATTCCTATGAATCTCTGTAGCTCTTTAATGTTCCTTGGTATGGAAACTATCTTATTACCTTTGTCTTTTGTGGTTTGGCCATTATTCCTGAGGCTTGCATGATGTGCCCTAAAAACTTAATCATAAGTTTTGCATATTCACATTTCTTGTTCAATGTCAACCATGCATCTGGAGAACTTTCAGGACTACTCTCAATCTGCAACCATGCTGTTCCCTCATGGAGCTGTGTATGAGTATGTCATCCATATGGTATATTACTCCATCCATGCCTTCTAGGGTCTGAGACATTGTTTTCGGGAATATTTCTGGAGGAGACACAATTCCAAATGGTAATCCATTAGAGCAAGCATGACCTAATATGATCAGCAGTCTGGATTCTTTGTCTAGGGCCAACTTCCAAAACCACTGTTTGCATCTAATTTGATGAATAGAGTACTTTTAGCTAGTTTGGCAAGACTTTTGTCCACTGATGCCATCGGGTGACCTCGCATTCCATTGATTTGTTTAGTTAAGTCAAGTCCACCAGATTCTAATTGAGCCATTTGGCTTTGGGACCATGACCATTCCAGAACACCACTTTGTCAGTATGGTTACCGGAAAGGCAGCCTGTTGCAGCATATGCTCAATTTCACCTTTGACCTTGTCCTAGAGTGGGTGAAGGACCTTCCTCGGTGCAAAGAGGCAAATTGGTTTAGCAGCAGCTTTTAGGGTAACATGGTATTCAGACTTCAGTTTTACCAAGCCTGTAAATAATCTTGGAAATTCATTCCTGAAAGTGCTTCCGTACTGCTTGTCAGCAACTTCATCAACTTTATAAATCCTCCTCAAGTGTAAGCATGCCTTCCTGCTTAATAACAATGATTCTTGGTTCTGCATGATGTAAATGATTTTTCTATCCTTATATTTTACTTTTGCCAGATGTTGTCCTTTCAGTGTGGTCCCACCTGGACCTTGTAACTGGATGGATGATGGCTGAAGTGTAATGCACGTAGGCCACTTTATTTTGTCAGGTAAGACTGAAACACCTGCTCCTGTGTCTAACTTAAACTCTGAGGTGTCCATCCACTTCAAGTTTAATGCTCTAGTATTTATTTTCTGTTGCATGTACTTCTCCTAGGAAAGTTATTTCCTTTCCCTGTGAACAAACAATCTTTTGCCTTGAGTTCTATTTGTATTGCCTTAGGACTAGATCTTCCCTCATTTGCAAATTTTGAGGATATCTAGGACCCACTATTATGCAATCACGAATCAATTCACCCCTCAATATTCTGTAGTAGTGATTTTCTACCAGCCTGTATAGATCATTGATGAATGGATCCATGCTATCACCTGGTCTTTGTTTCAGGTTGTTAAGTTTTTCCATTCTATAATTCGATTTTTGCAAATGCTGTTCTATGAATCAAATGCCCTAGAGGACATCATTGTAAGAGCTTGAAGCCTCATCAACTCCCTGTCTCGCTATTATGTCATTGGCAAAAGCTCTAACTGCATTGAGTAAAGCACTGACCTGATCCTTTTGTTCCTTTTTGTGCAAACCAGAAGTGGTTCTATACTGGAAAGTCTCTTTCTCCAGTTGTCCCAGTGTTGAGCTTGTTGCAAGCCTTCAGTGCTTTAGATCGATAGATGGAATCTACACTCTCACTCCTAGAACCTATGTACCAAGCTTTGGACTTTCTGATGCTTCACTGCTGTTGCTTGTTGATTCTGGTCTTTGCTCGCTGCTGTCTGGACTCTGGGTCTGTGTCTCAGCTTGCATCTGCACCCACAATGCTCTGACTTTTTCTGAGTCTTCAATCCACTCTTTTCATCATTCTTTTAAGGATCTGTAGGCTTCTCAGGTCTATAATCTTTCCTTGTAGTTTTTCTGGGTCTTTTACTTGTTGCCAGCTGCCACCATGTTTCATCATGTGTTCAGGGTCTAGATGGGGTTCTTTGGGGTTTGTCTATTTTCCCTAAGTAAGCTACTTAAGACTGTAGTTTGTTAAAACCATTATTTATTTTATTTACATCTCTATGTACATTTAGGAACTCTGCACGAGGTTGGACTTCTCCCTCCAGATCTCTATTACTTAATCACGTGTCATTACATCATAGTTATATCAGCATCAGGTGCTTCTGATGTTAACCCTTTATAGTTAAGAATATATTACACTTTTACATCCAATGTTAGCATTGAGAATTTCTAGTTTAGGGGAAACACAGTCTAGACACAAATTAAAATTTCAAGTCCACTGCTCCAATAATCCAATTTAACTCCAACTTCTGAAGGACACCTGTGTGATAGTTATTTTTCTTGTAGAGTCATAGAAACTTACAGCAGAGGAGGTGGCCGTTTGGCCCGTCATCCTTGTGCTGGCACTTTGAAAGAGCAGTTATGTTTCATCATGCATCTCCTCTTTTTGTCTGTAACCCTGTCAATTTCTCACTCTCAAATGTCTGTCCAACTCCCTTTTAAAATTATTTCTGGAACCAACTTCCATCACCTTTTCAGGTAGAGAATTTCAGATCCTGACAACTCATTGAAAAAAAAAATCTAATTTCTTCACTAAATCTATTTTAACTGATTTTGAATCTATGACCTTTAGTTATTTACCCATTCACCAGAAGGAATATTTATTCCCTATTTATTTTAATCACAACCTCTCATCATCTTGGAAACCTCTGTTAGATTACCTCTTAATATTCCTTATTCCAAGGAGAACAATCCTATTGCACTTCCAACCTCTCCACATAACTGAAATCCTTCACCACATCTTGTTGGACAGAAAATAGAAAGTAGGAATACAAGGGTCATTTTAGGGTTAACAAGCTGTAGCTAGCAGGATGTCACAAGGGCCTCAGCTATTTACAATTTATGTCCATGGCTTGAATGAGGGGGCCAAGTGTAATGTATCCAAGTTTGCTGACTATAAAAAGTTATAGAAAGTTTGCTGAGAGGAGGATGCAAAGGGATATAGACAGGTTAAATGAGCAGACAAAAACATGGCAGATGGAATATCATTTGGGGAGTGTGTAGTTAATCCATTTCGGAAAGAAAAATAGCAAAGCAGAATTTTAGGTTGGCCTTTGTTGGAGTATAGGAGTAAAGAAGTCTTACTATGATTATATAGAGCCATGGCGAGCCACACCTGGAGTACTGTATTCAATTTTGGTCTCTTTACCTGAGGAAGGATATACTTGTCTTAGAGGGATGCACAAATGTTCACCAGATTAGGATGAGGAGATTGTCATATAAAGAGAGATTGAGTAGATTAGATCTAGAATTTAGAGTGAGAGATGATCTCAATGAAACTTATAAAATTTTTAAGGGACATAACAGAATAAATGCTAAGAGGATGTTTTCCTTGGTTTGGGAGTCAAGAACTAGAGATCACAGTCTCAGAATAAGGAGCAACCGTTTAGGGCTGACATGAGGAGAAATTTCTTCATTTAAAGGGTTGTGAATTTTTGGAATTCTCCACCCCAGCGAGTTTTGAACACTCAGTTGTTGAATATATTCATGACAGAGAATGATAGATTTTTGATACTAAGGGAATTAAGAGATATTGGGATGATGCAAGAAGGTAGCATTGAAGATCAGCCATGATCTATTCAATGGTGGAGCAGACTTGAAGGGCCAAATATTTCCATATTTTCTTTTGTTCTTATCCCTGGTAACATCCTGGGAAATCTCCTCTGTACCTTTTCTCGTGCCTTTACACCTTTCCTGAAGTGGGATGCTCAGAATTGTCCACAATACTTCAGCTAAGGTCTAACTAGTGATTTATAAAGTTCTAGGATGATCCCATTGCTTTTATATTAGGTTTATAAATAGACAAATACAAATACCCATATGGTTTTTAGAACAACTTGCTCTAGCATCTTTAAGGATTGTGTATATGGTTCACAAGGTCGCTTCGTTCATCTTCACTTATCAAAAACATGCCATTTATAGTATGCTGCTTTTTCATTTTAGTCCTCCCAAAGTGCATCAGCTCACACTTCTCCACATTGAACTCCATCTGCCATACTTCCCATTTCACCAGCCTGTCTATGTCATCTTGAAGCCTATAAACTATCCTCATTATGATCTACTACTTTGTTAAGTTTTGTATCATCTGCAAACTTTAAAATGCTGCGCCGCACATCCAAGGCTAGGTTGTCTACAAAATTGGCTGAGATTAATGGACCCAAAACTGACCCTTAGGGAAGACCACTGCAAACTTCCTCTGAAAAATATCAATCTACTACTACCCATTGCTTCCAACCACAGACAATTATGTATTAATACCATGATTTGCCCCTTAATCCCATATGCTTCCATCTTCTTAATAAGTTACTTTGTCAAATGCCTTCCAAATATCCATATATACATCAATTGCATTGCCTTCACCAACCTTCTCTGTCACCTCAAAGAATGTAATCAAGTTAGATAAACACAGGGATTAACTTTACAGCCCCCTGCTGGTGTACTTGAAGGCCAGGGGAGGGGGCACTTAAAATAAAGCTGGTAAATAAAGCCGGTGGCCAGCCCAATGTCTTCCGGCCCACCCCTGACCTGTCTCCCTTATTACTGTGGGCAGGTAAGGCACCAGGCAGTCAGCCTGTCCATAGGCCTATTGAGGTGGAGCATTAATTGTCACTTTAGGGCTTCATTCTGCCCTGGCACAATCTTTTGGTCTGTTGAGGAAGGCGGAAGCAAGGCAGGCAACCAGGCAGCTTTGACAGTGCAGGCTGCTGTTAGGTAGAAGTGGGGGTGCCTCTTTTGGAGGGGTCCCTCATGCCTCTTGGGGGAAACCCCTTCCTTTCGTTCACCTTGTGGGCCTCTCTAACCTATCTCTCCACTCTCGCTGGGGTCTTCCAGCCGTGGCTGCCCCAAATCCCCAGATTTACCTCAAGTCTGGAAGACATTTTCACTTCTTTGTGGGGGTCTGGTTGCAGTACCAGCAGTGGCCACTACAGTTTTCTGGAACCGCTGGGGCTACAGAGCTACCAGCCAATCAGATTGGTTGGCAGCTCTCCAGAGCGGGACTTACTATCGCTGAGGGGCAAAAGTCCCACTCTGCACGAATTAAGCTCCCCCTACACTCTATCCCAGCGTAATATCACTGCAGGGCAGCCAGATTTCACGTTGGTGAAGCGCCCACTGACTTTTAGGTCGGTGTGGGTTGATAATCCATTCTCCTCCCGCCCCCGGAAAATCCACCCCACAATTTACCTTTAATAAATCCATGTTGGATACCCTTGATTAGCTCATGCCTTTCCAAATGGAAGTTCATTCTGTCCCTGATCATGGTTTCCCATAACTTCCACACACTGATGCCTGATTGACTGGCCTGTAGTTTCCTGGTTTATACCTCTTCTTTCTTAAATAGCAGTATTATATTAGCAACCCTCCAGTCCTCCGGCACTACTCTTGTATCCAATGAGGATTGAAAGATTGTGACCAATTCCTGTGCTATTTTTACCTTTGCTTCTTTCAGCAGTTTAGGATTAGGATGTATTCCATCTGGATCAGGTGAATTACTAACTTTCAGTAATCATTTTCTTTTCAGTTTGTCCACTATTATTATCCCAACCATAATTTCCCTCCCCTCCTTCAGTGTAACCTTCATATCATTTGCTTTCTTTGTGAAGACAGGTGCAAAGTACTCATTTAATACCTTTGCCTTGTCTTCTGTCTCTACATGAAATTTCCCTTTGTGTCCTTCAAGGCCCAACATTTTTCCCTGGCAAATCACCTACACTTTATATATGTTTATCAAAATGTTTTGGGGTTCAATTTAATGTTGCCTGCTAATTGCTTCTCAAACCTCTCTTGTCTCCTGTATGAACTTTTAAAATTCCCTCCTGTACTTTGCATAATCTTCTTGGTTATTAACTGAATCTTGTTCCTGACATTTGTCATAAACCTCCTTTTCCTATTAAGGCAAATTAGCTTTAGATGCTCTAGCTTTTCCCTGCAAAGGAAGATGCCTTGTGCCTGAATTATCTATTTCCTGAATGCTTTCCACTGTTGCGTTACTGCTTTACCCTGAAATTGCCTTTTCCAATCCAAGCCCTTCTTAAATCGTTGGAAGTAGCTCTTCCCCAATTGAACACTTTTACATTAGACATTTTCTGGCCTGTCCATAATTATTTAAAATCAGATTCTGTTCTGGTCACTGTTAGCTGGATGATCTCTTACTGCAACACACGCCACTTTCCCAGCTTGATTTCCCAGGACCAGTTCCAAAACTGCTTCTTTCCTTTTTTGGACTGGAGACAAACTGATCAAGAATGTTCTCCTGTGACATATCAGAAATTCCCCTCCTCCCCTCCCCTTAGGATTATGCTTTTCCCAGTCTATATTAACATTACTGCTCTATTTTTGTTACATGCTTTTGAAATTTGCCAACAAATTTTCTCATTTATTTCCTCACTTTGTTGGGAAATTTTTATAGAGCTCCAAACAGTAAGTTCTCCTACTGTTCCTCTCAAGTCAAGTAGGTTTAGTCCTAGGAACCATTTAGTAAATCCTTTTTATTTGGAACTGCAACATCATCCTTAATCAACACTATCCCCTACCCCTCTTTTTCCTTTTCTATCATTCCTGAATGCTTTGTAATAAGCAGGAATATTGAGGATCCATTCCTGTCCTTCATCTCAGCCATTATTCCACATCACATCCCTGCCCACTGACACATCCAGTATGACATACAAACAGCAAGAAGTACTGCTTATTGCATGATGAAAGTCACACTGTTGCCAAGCATTATTTTCAGTTTCAGCCTCTTTAACACTAATCCTTAGCCTGGGGAGCAGAGGGTGGTGCAAGTGGATCTTCTGACCAGGCCTTGCACATGCATTTTTACCCTGACTTTTTCTGATCTGACGATTTCATACTTCAACCCAACAACTTCCCTGTCGCAGTCTTATTTTCCATTATCACACTGTCAGCCACTGTTCCTTTCAGTCTTAACCTTCTCAAGTATCTCAACATCCAGGACTCCAGAAATCTCTTATGCCACACACTTTGCCCATACCTCTTTGCTCTTTTGTTTCTACATTATTCCGCCAACTTGGTACATATCAGTTGCTTTTTTTATGCTATAATATTGTTTCTCATGAAGTGGTTGGCTCCACCACAATTAAATACATTATCTTCTCTGATTTTTATGCAGCTTATGGCTTCTCTTCCCAGTCCTGTATCATTACCAAGGATCTATTCTCGGCCTCCCCCTATTTCTCGTCTAAATGCTGTTCCTCAGTGATATCATCCTAAAACACCACATCAGTTTCCATACATATGCTGGCAATACCCAGATCTACCTTACCACCACCTCTTTTGACCCCTCCACTGTTTGAGGTCTTCTATCCAGTACTGGATAAGCAGAAATTTCCTCCAACTAAATATCGGACATATTGAAGCCACTGTCTTCAGTCCCCTGCCAGAAATTCTGTTTCCTAACTCCATCCCCCTTCCTGGCAACAGCCTGAGGCTGAGCCAGACTGTTCGCAACCTTAGTGCCATAGTTGAGCACAGGTTGAGTTTCGAATTCATACCATCACTCTATCTCTCGATTCTTTTCCAGCGCCTATAGGTACATAAGGCAGGTGAAGCAAATACTATGTTTCCATAGCTAGTTTTTCTTGGAATAGGACACTAGCTTGTCACCAGAGGCTATAGCTTGAGGGGCACTACTCCACATTAAGCATGGCTGACCAGGAGATTCTCCTGCTTTTACTGCCTGCCATAGGCATATTTGCAAGTTGGCCACATTATGAATGCATCTCCCATGGCCATCAAGTCCTGGAGTGGGACTCAAACCCGGAGCTTTTGGCTCAGAGGCAGGGCTGCTACCCAATTCACCACAAGACCACCTACGCCATCCCTAGGACAACCTATTTCCACCACACTAACATTGCCTGACTCCACTCCCTCCTCAGTTTATCTGCTGCTGAAACTCTCATCCATGCCTTTGTTACATCTTGGCTTGACAATTCTAGTGCACTCCTGGCTGACCTCCTTTGTTCCAATCTTCATAAACTTGAAGTTATCTAAGCTCTGCTGCCCATGTACAAACTTACACCAACTCCCGGTCACCCATCAACCCTGTGCTCACAGGTCAACATCGGCACCCAGTTAATGTCTCTATTTTAAAATTCTCATTCTTGTTTTCATATCTCTCAATGACCTTGTCCATCCCTATCTCTGTAACCTTCCCCAGCTTTATAAACTTCCCAGACACCTGCATTCCTCCGATCCTGCCCTCCTAAACATTCACTATTTTAACGGCTCTACCATGCCTTCAGCTGTCAAGGCCCTAAACTCTAGAATTCCCTCCCTAAACCTTTTCACCCCTCTACTGCTTTTTCCTCCTTTAAGACACTTGTTAAAACTTACCTCTTAGATCCTTCTTCTGTGGCGCAGCGTCAAATTTTGTTTGATAATACACCTGTGAAGCGCTTTCAAATCTTTTACTTGTTAAAAGTGCTGTATAAATGCAAATTGTTATATTTTCTACCTTCATGTGTGTCAACCTGTAAAAAGCAGAAAAGCTGACAAACTTTCAAAGAAAGCTGACAACTCAAAAGACATTGTTCGCTCCCCTTGCTACCAACCTCCCCAGTGTCTCAATGACTCCAATCTTGAAACCTCAGTTCCTTCCCCCTCTCCATCATCACTCTTTCCACCTAACGTTACTATGATCATAAGAGCTGAAGGGTCTATCTCGGTGCAATGTGTAAAAATTTCTTATATTGTATTTTAAGTATCATAGTACATGGGCTACGACCAGAGTGGCCCCTCCACACAGTAAACATGGCACTCTAACCCTATATTGTGTCACTTGCACCCAGAAGCTCTCACTTCTATTCTGTGACAGACATACTCAGGTGCCCCACCCTTGTGTCATTTCAGTGCCAGCCCATATTTTGTCAATCCCACATGGCACACTGATGCCACATGCTGCCTTAATAGTCTCCAACAGGCACCATTTCCTTGCAGCTGAATTAAATTAGTGGCTGAGGACAGTCAAAGGAACATCCCCAGCACATTTGCATGGAGTCAGAAGAGCTTTATATAATGTGACAACCAGAGTAAATAGGGAAGTTTAAATCCTGCATTGATTTTTGTCTGCAAACATTGGCAAAGTAGAAAGGGCTCAACATGTTTCAATCAAATGATCTGAATGCATTCAATAATGTACTCAATGTAATGTCCTTGTTATTCTTTGCTTTCCTGGCACTTTGCTTGCTGCTGAGAGTATTCTAGCATGACATGGATATATGGACTGCTGGAGGAATAAAAGAGCAGATTTTTTGAGCAAATATTGACATGCAAACAGTGCCTTCAAAATGCTGATGAAGCAAAATTTGAATCATTGGCACATCAGCTTCTTTTATGTCAACCATTCCCTAATCAAGGAGGTTGGCAAGTGACCTTTAGTTAGGACTTTACAGATGCCACTCAGTAAAAAATCCCAACATTTCTGAGATCAAGAACGTATAACCCCATGAAGCCCCATACTTGGCTCATGTCCACACATGCACACAACACACACACATCTTTGTACTGCTGTCTCTTGTGGTGTTCCTGACCCTCCAAGGTCTGGCTTATCTAAGCTAGCACCTAAACCTGGCTGAACCACTTGTTACAATTATGAAGTTTGTAAGATTGGTATATTTTTGGACCATAGCTTTAAATTTAGGGTAAATGAAGGGGGTCATGTGACCTGTTCTGCAGTCCAGGGTGATTTGATTGGTCAGAGATCAAATGAAGGTTTGGATTGTTTTACTGAGAAGAAGGTACAAGGTATTTATGCTTAGAGACCATGGCAGCTGTCAGAGTTTACCATGAATAGACCGAATCTCCCAAAGCCCTAAAGAAAAATATTTATGGTACTGGGTTGTAAAAACTGGTGCTGCAGACTGCCCATTTACTTCTAAGATGAAAGGGATTTGGGATCAAAGATAGCTAGTTAACATTTCTACCTAGGTACAAGGCTAATTTGGTTAATGTTGTCAGGGAGAAGAGGGCAGTGCAAGCCATGTTTGAGATCAGGTTACAGGCTTCCCTACAAATCAATGAGTATCACAAATAGACAGCAGAGGTTCTGCATGGTCAACAGAGAAAAATTGCTGCTTGATTTTGTGAGCTACCACAACCGGATACAGGAGGGGAACAGTCTCTATTTGTTCTGGCATGGCAAGGGTGAAGAAGAAGCATCATAGCAAGTTAACTGCTGGTGGTGGGTTTAAGAAACTCTGAAAACTGAAGAAAGTGTCTGGAGATGGTCACTCAAAGTTACTACTCAGTAAAACGGGGATATGGGAATTGGAAGCTGGGAGCAACTGTGCAATGTTTGCAAAAAGATATGTAGTAATGTGACCTTCCCTGTGTAATCCTCCTTCCTCTCTCTGTCCTCCACGGGCCCTTGTTGGTCCGCCATGACTCACTCTCTCTCAGTTGTTATGACCCAGCTGAGATTACCCCTGGACAAGCCTGACCCAGGGTGGAACCCAGCTTGATAGATCCTAACTTTTATTTGTTTGTTTCGATACATGGAGAATAGCTACTGAACAGAGTCACCGGAGTCAGCTAATGAACTTTTAACACAAGAATAAAACATTAATTAAACAAAAAAAACTATATTACAATACTTCTTCACCCACAACTATACCTTTACAGATATATGCAGATTTGTAAGGATAACACAAATTACAAAAGCTATCTTATATTTTAATGTCCATAGTAAGTACATAGTCCATGTACCAATCGGCACCCTGTGGTCAGACACACCACACTCTAAAACCAAGTGACAGATACTACCTTAACCAGATGCTATGGATCTCTCATCAATTCCCCCCAGGCCCTTGTGCCACCATGAGCCAACCGGTCTCACTGGAAACCCTCATGTGAAAGACTGAGTACAATCTCCACTCTAAGAACTTGCTTTGGAATGTCCTCCCAAACCGACACATTCTCTCAGACACCTTCCGCAAGGGTTCACCTCCAGAGTTTCGAACTCTCCTTCTGATGTTCCTCTTCTCTGGGTCATCACATGCATTCAAGCTGCCTTCCATGCACATTCTCTCACCAACTCAGCTAACAATAGTACCACTGTTCCACATGCCCATAGCAAAGAGTTACAGATCTTCAACTGTCTCTTTGGACCTTCTTGCCTCTTGCAAGCTGTTCTAGTTTTAAATCTGCTTTCTGCAACTTGTGTGTCTTTAAACCTGAAGCATGGAGCCTATCTCTCTGCCCCTCACTCTTAACTTTACTTAACAGGACCTTTTCCAGGTTCTTGTCCTTCCTTTGACTAGAAGGTCTTCTTGGGACTTTCCCCTGTTTCCCCTGGATTTTTGGGGTTTCTCCTTAGCTTGGGACTGGCTATCTGTCCCCTTTCTAGGCTGCTACTCTGGCAGCTATCTTCAAAACCAGCTGAACTCCAAAGGCTTCCAAAATAAACTACTGTTTCTTGCTTTGGTGTGTGTGTGTGTCTGTCTGTCTTTGGTGGGGGGAGGGAGACCTGCCTCTCTGGGCCCCTTTTGCTAGGCAACAGTTCGATTCTCCTACCCTTGTTTGTTTATCTTAGCTTAAGTCGTAAAGCTCTCAATAGGAATGCAAACACCTTTTTTAAAATGAAACTATAACTCCATTTGACCTTTCTTAACATAAGATACAGAAATACAAATCAAAATCAAAGTTAAACTTTAAAGCTAAAACGCATTCCTAACTCCTACAAGTACCAATACAACTTACTTAAACCATCTTTATTTCCTAACACAGTCAACCATGCCTGGATCCCGCCCTCCCTCCCACAGTCAGCCATGCCCCGATCCCCTTGCGCTGCCACCACACAATCTCAATGCATCTCCTTTCCTATGGTCCAACAAAGCCCCCATGAAAGGAAAGCAGCTCCTACTCAGTCCAAATGCACCTGGAAGAGTACCTCACCTGCTGCATGCCACCTTTAACCAGTCATGAATCTGAAGGTACTTGTTTCTCATTTGCTCCAGAGTTAATAGTAAATGTACCGTTTAATCAGTTGAAATGGTATTTTAATGAATATGCATGACATGCAAATACATTTTAAAAATGTTCCCACCGCTTGCTGTCAGGCAGCTTGATCCGCCTTCAATCCACTGCAAACTAAATTCCCTACTTTCATCCTGCCGCCAGGAAGCTGATGTTTCGCCTCCCGCACAATTAAGTGCACCCGGCCGCTTTGATTCCTGCTGCCAGTAACAGCACAAGATTCTGGCCACAGAATATTAAGGCAAACCCTGTTAAAACCAAGAGCAATTATGTCCCATTAAGCTGCAGCCATGTCTTGTTCATAGTTGCCCTTTTGCTGGTAAATCTGAAAGTAGTTGGGAGAGAGGTTTTCATACTAAGCCCAAGGGCAAACAAACCCTTAACGTGAACCTGTTTCTTACAAAAACTTTCTTAAGGATAATCACCCCTGCTGTTTGTTAAAACAGGTTCAAAGTGATTTTTCCCACTTACTAATATCTTAAATGTGAGCATTAGCAGCCTGTTGTCATAAAATCATAATTCTTCATTAAATAAAATTTCTCATCACTTCTAGTTATCCTACTTCATTTTTGTTCCAAATTTAAAAATTAACTTTAACTTTAATTCAATTCACGTTGATACTCTAATTGCCCTTATGATATTTTAGCATGTTAGTACTAGGAGTTGAAAGATCAATTAAACTGCATGCCTTAAACCTATAAATTAACTCAAGATTAAAGTATCAGGCAATATTGCATGATACCAGGAAATGTAAGGAAGTGGGAGAATATGTTATTCAGATTGAATCATCCTTGTGTGGAGCATTGCTACCAATGTCATTGCTATAAAACCTTTGAAAATAAATGACACTGGACAGTTTCAAGTTAATGGACTACAAATACAGGTGTGCCTTGGGGAAACTAATCTGATATGCAAAGGGCCTAATGTCTGTTTGCCATGTCACATTATTTTTTTTGGTGGTCTTCACCAATATGACGACATTGCTGGCTCCTAATGAGCCTGCACTTGCTGTGCACCATAATGGAGGCTTAGGGGACAGTTTAGCAATGGTCATTATGCAGCCATATTTCTACTACTACATTCCTTATCAAGGAATGCTCGAAGATACATTTTATTTATATAGTCTATTCTACTTTGAGCAACATATAGACCCCACATTCGAGATGGGGGTTAAATGATTCTTCTTTTTGGGATAGTAGCGCAATTTTTTTGATGTTACTTCTTTTCTCTGGTAAAAAGTACATGACCAAAATTGAAATGAGGAAAGCTATTGTATGCTGTATATAATGTGAGGGAACTTTAACGACCAGAATGAAAGGAAACACTCCCAAAGGAAATGTGGGAGAAAAGAATACAGGGTAAAGGAATGGACATTTACATTACACTCTCCCTGGATGCTACGAAAAAACAGGAGTTTGAGAGTAAATAACCCAACTTCTGTGTTGTAGCCAATGTCTTTTAGGAGCAAAAGAAAGTAGCTCTTCATTTTCTAGCAGTATAGGCGTAGCAAGCAGAGTAAAAGCAGCAATGTTTGCTCCCTGGAAACTGCTGGTCTAAAAATGCACCAGAACTTTACTGCCAAGGAATTGCCAGTTGGCTTTAAAGCCCACCTGGAGCCTTTCCACCACCTTTCACCGAAGCCAATTAGGTGTAGCTAACTCTGCTTTTCATTGTTTATATATATACGCATAGAGACATTATTCAGTACAGTATATTGGGCATTACTGTAGTTTCTAACTTACGAAAGAATCACTCCTAATATTTGCTACTGCATCCCAAGTAATGTTTACTCATCACCGCAGTTGAACTACATTTAAGTGGTCAAATGATAATAAAAACCTAGCTTATTCTCAGAAAAGGTGTTTATCACCTGTACCGACTGTAAGCTCAGCAAAACAGGTTATCTATCGCCATGAAAATTGACATGGTCACGGAACCTTGACACAATGGGTTGGACTTTGCCACGTCTTCGGGAGCAAATGGGTGTCCCAAGCCCACAGTTGCTGGTGACGAGACAGGCTCAGCAATCTTCCTGGAGGCAGCCTCCTGTTTGGCCCCCTCTGCATTCGCTGTCCTATTAAGGACAGTGGGGCAGGCTCTCAGTTCTGCCAGCCCAATCAGAGAGCTGCCATCTTAAAAGCCTTGGCAGCCCTACCAGGGAAGGTGGGTACATTTACAAATGTAAAAATATTTGAACTTATTTGTTGGCTTTCTGAATTTAAATAACCTGACTTTTATTGAAATAAAAGTTAAAGGGCCATAAATGTTGCCTAGGAATTCATAGTGTAATGTGGCAACCTAAAAATTAAGCCCTGTGTTAGTCTGACTATATGGCAAATACAAGGAAATAAGAACCAGTAATCTCGAGTGAATTCAAAACTGAATTTTATAGAAAAGCAAATACTGCAGATGCTAGAAATCTGAAATAGAAACAGAAATGAGCAAAATTTAGGCTGGCAAGTCGATAGGGGTGAAGACAAAACCCCTACGCTGGATTGGGTTCAGCTTCAATAGCGGCCTTTCGTGCCTGCAGAACCATCATTGGGGTATGGAGACTCCAGCTCAGATGGCCCACCTGCTGCCACAGGTTGACCATCTCCACTGAGCTGGCAGCCTTTGAATACAGGGGGATGCTGGTGGGGGCGTGGGGGGTGGGGTGGTGGCTGTGGGGTGTGGGTGAGGGGAAGTCACTCTGCCAACAGCAAACTGCCAGCAAGGCCCCAAAATAACCTTTAAAATTGGGGCTTTAAAAAAGCGTAATTACAGCTCATCTGATTTCCAGCCCTCCCCTGGGAAAGTTCTCCGATGGCCAGACAATGTCAGGGAGTCAACCCAACGCAGCTTCCCCCCATTTTCCTGATTTTCCTGCCTTCAAGCCTGGAAAATTCAGCCTAATGTTGCAGGTACTTGCAATCTACTTTAATAGTTAGAAAGGAGGATGTGGGCTGCTTACCACCCTTCGGATTCTAGATGGACAAGCTTCTGCTTTGCACTTTGATTTTATGTCAAGTAAAATGACAACTACGTTAGTGCAGGTTTTCATTTTAAGTTCCTGGTGTAAGGTGTAACTGATGCCAGTCTATGGCTATGCTCCTTGTTAGTTGATTAAAAAAATATTTGGAAGTTGAAGCCTCATCATTCCATTTCTGAATGTAAAAATATTGTTTGAACTTGTTTGGTGATTTTCTGGATTTAAACAAGTCAATTTATATTGAAATAAAGGAAACCAGCCATAAGCGTTGCCCAGGAAATAAAATAATTAGGATGATTTACGTAAATGAGGTCCTAAAACCATCAGTTTATAATAATTCATAGTATAATGTGGTGAGCTAAAAATGAAGCCCTGTGTTAGTTTGACTATAAATAAATAACATTTAAATAAGAACCAATATTCATTGGTGAATTCAACACTGAATTTTATACAGGAGTAAATACTACAGATGCTGGAAATCTGAAATAAACACAGAATATGCTGGAAAAACTCAGGTCAGGCAGCATTTGTGGAGATAGAAAAACAGTTAACTTTTCAGGTTGATGGCATGAAATATTAGTCAATTTCATAAATGATTCCCTCTCTTCAAGTGTTGCCTCTCTTACCTTTAAACCTTCTATCATAGAAACATAGAAACTAGGAGCAGGAGTAGGCCATTCGGCCCTTTGAGCCTGCTCCACCATTCATTATGATCATGGCTGATCATCCAACTCAATAGCCTGCTCCCACTTTCTCCCCATACCCTTTGATCTCTTTCGCCCCAAGAACTATATCTAACTCCTTCTTTAAAACATACAATGTTTTGGTCTCAACTACTTTCTGTGGTAACGAATTCCACAGGCTCACCACTCTCTGGGTGAAGAAATTACTCCTCATCTCAGTCCTAAATGGCCTACCCCATATCCTCAGACTGTGATCCCTGGTTCTGGAATCCCCCACCATCGGGAACATCCTTCCTGCATCTACCCTGTCTAGTCCTGTTAGAAATTTATAGGTTTCTATGAGATCCCTCCTCATTCTTCTGAACTCCAGCGAATATAATCCTAATCGACTCAATCTCTCCTCATATGTCAGTCCCGCCATCCCAGGAATCAGTCGGGTAAACCTTCGCTGCACTCCCTCTATAGCAAGAACATCCTTCCTCAGATAAGGAGACCAAAACTGCATACAATATTCCAGGTGTGGTCTCACCAAGGCCCTGTACAATTGCAGCAAAACATCCCTGTTTCTGTACTTGAATCCTCTGGCTATGAAGGCCAACATACCATTTGCCTTCTTTACCGCCTGCTGCACCTGCATGCTTATCTTCAGCAACTGGTGTACAAGGACAACCAGGTCTCGTTGCACATTCCCCTCTCTCAATTTATAGCCATTCAGATAATAATCTGCCTTCCTGTTTTTGCTACCAAAATGGATAACCTCACATTTATCCACATTATACTGCATCTGCCATGCATTTGCCCACTCACTCAGCTTGTCCAAATCACACTGAAACATCTCTACATATTCTTCCTCACAGCTCACCCTCCCACCCAGCTATGTGTCATCAGCAAATTTGGAGATATTACATTTAGTTCCCTCATCTAAATCATTAATATATATTGTGAATAACTGGGGTCCCAGCACCGATCCCTGCGGTACCCCACTAGTCACTGCCTGCCATTCGGAAAAAGACCGTTTATTCCTACTCTTTGTTATCTGTCTGCCAACCAGTTTTCTATCCATCTCAATACACTACCCCCAATCCCATGCGCTTTAATTTTACACACCAATGTCTTATGCGGGACTTTGGCGAAAGCCTTCTGAAAGTCCAAATAAACCACATCCACTGGCTCCCCCTCATCAACTCTACTAGTTACATCCTCGAAAAATTCCAGTAGATTTGTCAAGCATGATTTCCCTTTCATAAATCCATGTTGACTCTGTCACTGTTTTCCACGTGCTCAGCTATTAAATCTTTTATATCATCATCGCCCTCAAAAAAACTCGACCCCAATCTTTACAAATTATCATCCCATCTCCAAAGTCGCCTCCCAAATCCATTCCTATTTTTCCTGGGACTCCATGTTTTAATCCCTCCAGTCAGGTTTCCATCCTTGCCAAAGTACTAAAACAGCTCTTATCAAAGTCATAAATGACCTCCACTGTGACTGTGACAAAGGTAAACTTTCCCTTCTCATTCTTCCCAACCTGTCTATAGCCTTTGACACGGTTGACCATGCCATCCTCCTCCAATGTCTCTGCACTGTCATCCAGCTAGGTGGGACTACTCTTACTTAGTTCCATTCTCATCTATTTAATCAGAGCCAGAGAATCACTTGCTATGGCTTCTCCTCCTGCTTCTGCATGGTTACCTCTGGTGTCTCCCAAGGATCAATCCTTGGTCCCCTCCTATTTCTCATCTACATGCTGCACCTCAGCGGCATTATCTAAAGGCATAGCATTCGTTTTCACACGTACGCTGACAACACTCAGCTCTACCTCACCACTACCTCTCACAACTCCTACACTGCTGCTAAATATGTTGCTAAAGGCTGCTTATCTGACATGCAGCACTGGATGACAGAAATTTCCTCCTATTAAATGTTGGGAAGACTGGAGCCATTGTTTTTGGTCTCTGTTCCAAACTCCGTTACCCAGCTAATGACACTGTCTCAGATCATCTGCTGCTAAAATCCTCATTCATGTCTTTGTTACTTTGTTATTCTAATGCCTCTCAAAACTCCCCAACTGTTGCTAAATATGCACTCCTGGCTGGTCTCATATTCTATCCTCCGTAAACTTGAAGTCATCCAAAACCCTGCTGCCCATGCCTTAACTCACAGCAAATCCTGTTCCCCTATATCCCTGTGCTCGTTGATCTACATCGGTTCCTAGTCGAGCATTATCTTGACTTTAAAATTCTCATCCTTGTTTTCAAATCCCCCCACGGCCTATCTCTGTAATCGCCTCCAACCCCACATTCTTATTTATAATTTCCACAATATTAGTGGCCATGCCTTCAGTTGCCTAGGCCTCAATCTCTGGAATTCCGTCTCTACTCTTCTCTGCCCCTCTACCTCAGTTTCCTCCTTTAAGATACTCCTTAAAACCTACCTCTTTAACAAATCTTTTGTCATTTACTTAATATCTCCTGATGTGGCTTGGTGTTATATTTTGTTCTATGGTGCTCCCGTGGAGCCCCTTGGGGTGTTTCATTACGTTAAAGCCGCTATACAAATATATATTGTTGTTTTTGTTTTAGATGTTAGTTGCTGAAAGATCATGTTATTTTGGAAGCTTCAATGAGGATCAAAGAGTTAAATATTGATGGCATTGCAGATAGATATCAAACTTCATAACCTCAGTTCTCCAATGTAGATATAAAAATTATTAGGCAGGTTTCACAAGCACCTTCCTTAAAAGAAAAGGGCTTGTTTGTAAAGTATCTTAAAACTCATCCGTCAATTCTTTTGCAGGAATAGCTCAGATAAGGCTTGAGTTTCAAAAACTAAAAAAATCTATTTTGAGACTCCACACAAGAGCCCACTTGGAGTTCTATAGTGACTATTCTTAAGTATGGGCTGCTGGTACTTGATGTGCCTGTCAAACCATATGGGTATGAGATTAATTTCATGCAGAGTGGCAGATGTTTTACATAAGACTTCTGGGAAATGGGGGAGGGTAAAGGATACTAGGGGGAATGTTAACAGTAGAGAGATGACAGAAATGAGATAATTATTTTGCTTCGGTATTTACCAGGGAGGCACAGAGCAGGTGGACATGGCATTGGCTGATGAGTAATGAGATAAGTGCATTTTAAAAAAAGATGTATTAAATAAAACCATTCAAACTCAGGATAAAACCCCTGGTCTGGATGGATTACATCCATGCATTTTGAAATAAATCTAGGGAAGAGATAGTGGAGGAATTACCTGGAAAAAAAGGTGTATTGCCAGAGGACTGGTGGATAGCTAACGTCGGCAACAGCTGTCCCTCAATTAATTAGAGGATGAAGTCTACTCAGGGTCATGAGTTTCTGCCGTGGGTCTTCATGCGACTCAATAGGCTGATTCTGGACCCATAGCTCCTTGGGCACATGGAACAAGATGACCCACATGGTCATGGGATCCAGAGTGCAGGATTTATTTCCTTTTCTTTCCTTTTCCGCCACTGTGGCACATCATTAAGGTGTTTGGACTCAAAGCGTGATGCAACTTGGTGGACAAGTTTTCATCATTTTGAACGATTGGTTGTCAACCATGCGTTGACCTGACCAAAGCATTTAACTCAGTAAATTGCACGGCTCTGTAGATTGTGCTCCAAAGACTTGGATGTCCAAGAAACTTCATTACAATCCTGCAACTGCTTCATGGATGATATGACTGCAACTGTCTTGAGTTACTCAGTCACATGCTTTAGTCAGGTTGATGAATGCAACAAAGAGCTTCTGGTGTTGTTGAATGATTGGTAGCAAGCTCCTCTCAGTCAATAATGTCAATGCTACCGTGCTTTAAGGAGAACTTCAGAGTGTCTTTGAAGCATTTTCTTTTTCCTCCCCTGGAATGCTGGTCTTTTGAGAGTTGAGTAAACAGGACCTGGTGGGGGAATGCTTTGCAGCTAGACACAGTGCCCAGTCCATTATTGTTGATTTTGCAGTTTTGCCTGAATGCTTGTGGAACTGGCTTCAAGAGCGGCACTCGCGATTGTCGACAGACCTCCCATTGAACCCAGAGGATGTGGAGGAGGCATTGCTGATGGAATTTCACTAGCATTCTTATGTGTTGCTGATATGGGGAGTGGTGGCATAGTGGTATTGGTCACTGGACTGATAATCCAGGATAATCCTCTGGAGATCTGGGTTCGAATCCCACCATGGCATTTTAATTCAATAAAATCTGGAATTAAAAGTCTAATGATGACCATGAAACCATCATTGATTGTTCTGAAAACCCATCTGGTTCACTAATGTCCTTTAGGGAAGGAAATCTGCCGTCCTTACCTGGTCTGACCTACATGTGACTCCAGACCCACAACAACGTGGCTGACTCTTAAATGCTCTCAGCAAGGGTAATTAGGGATGGGCAATAAGTGCTGGCCAAGCCAGAAATGTCCACACCCCATGAATGAATATAAAAAAAACAGCCCAGGTCTCACTGCAGTCCAGGAGTGTGGTGACGACAACTGCTTTTGTTGACTTACAGAGGTCTGTGTTATCAAAGATTCACTGCTGTAATTTGTAGAAGGCGGCGCAGGTGCAGCTGATCTGGTGTTGGATCTCCTTGTCAATGGTGACCTTTGACAGGGGTGGCTGTCAAGGTATGGGAAATCTTCATCATATTCCAGAGTCTCTCCTTCAACATATATGGGAGGTGGAATATTTAGTTGACCAGGTGGGATTTGATATATGTTTTGTTTTTGCAACATTCAAGGACAGGCTGAGTCTCATATATGCAGAATTGAAGAGACTGAGGCAGTTGCTTGCAAATCTGGTGCAAAGTGAGCAATGATACTGCAATCATCAGTAAACTGTAGATGAATGTTTATGATGGTCAGTTTAGTTTTGACATGAAAGATGACGGAGTTTAAAGTGTTTTCCATCTAGGCAGTATTTAATACTCACACCAGATGGCATTGATCTCTGATGGGGCGAATAGTCACTGACAAGTAGATGGTAAATAGCATCGGGGCTATCACACAGCCTTGACACAGATCTGGATTTTGAAGGTGACTGTTTCAGATCTCACGCTCAAGACAGTTGCAGTCATTTCATCTTAAAGTGCTTAGTTGCAGGATTGGGATGAAGCTTCTTGGACATCCAAATCGCTGGAGCACAATCCTCAGATCTTCACGATTTACTGAGTCAGATGCATTGACCAAGTTGATGAATGCAACAAAGAGTTCTTGCCGGTGTTCTTGACATTTTTCATGGATTTGTCTGGCAACAAAAACCACATCAGTTTCCTCTCAACCGTCGAAAGCTACACTGTGTCTCTGGGAGGATTTCCTCAGCCACAGGAAGTAGGTGATTCAGAAGAATTTATGTCAGGATTTTCCCTGCTACGGATAAGAGGGAGCTACCTCAATACTTTGCATAGCATGATTTATCTCCCTTCTCTTGAAGATAGATACAATTGTTGCATTCCTGAAGTTTGGAGTGGGGGTTGGTGATAGGACAGGGAGATCTTTTTCCTTCTAAATCCGTCAGATGAGTGAATAGAGTCTTGATGTGAGCAAAAGCCCACCAGCTTTGAAGACCTTAGCTGGAATACCTTTGGGGCCGTAGACTTTATTGTTTTCCAACCATTTGACTGCTTGTTGGAGTTCTCCCATCAATGGTAGTTCACCCATGAATTCTACAACAGGGCACTGGGCGATAGCCTGGAGAGTATCAACTACCACTGTGGATTCATGGTTGAGGAATTGTTGCAAATGTTCTTTCCAGTGTTGACAGATTGCGTGGTCATCCTTAAGAAGGGTATCACCATCCTGTGAGCAAAGGGGATTTTGTGCATTTGACCTTGGTCCATAGATGCCCCTTGTGGCTTCAAAAAAGCTTTGCATGTCATGATAGTCAGCATAATGTTGGACCTCTCAAGCTTTCTTTTCTCACCTCATGTCCTTTATCTTCCTGATTTACCTTTGGGTGTCAGCCTTGAGCTGTTGGAATGCTGCCTTATTGACTTGCAACCTTGAGTTGTCCTGTCAGGCAATGAAGGCTGCTTGTTTTTGTTCCAGGAGATCATACATTTCAGCATTGTTTTCATTGAACCAGTTGTGGTGATAATGATACTCAAACCCAATGGTCTGGGCAAGAGTTTAGTACAGTTGACTTTATTTGATCCCACTGTTCTGAAAGCACAATATCTATAGAACAGAAGGGGGATGGAACATGTCAGGGAATTAGAGAACAATTGGCTTAACATCAGTGGTAGGAAGAATAGCAGAATCCCTACTAAAGGGGAGAATAGAAGAACATGTAAAAATGGAAAGGTCCAACATTATGCTGACTATCATGACATGTAAAGCTTTTTCGAAGCCACGAGGGGCATCTATGGACCAAGGTAAAATGCACAAAATCCCCTTTGCTTAAAGGATGGTGTTACCCTTCTTAAGGATGACCATGCAATCTGTCAACACTGGAAAGAACATTTGCAACAATTCCTCATGCATGGATTTCAAATGAATGCATGGATTTCAAAAGGGAAAATCTTGCTTTACCAACCTTGCTGGCTTTTATGAGGTGGTGCCAGGGAGAGTAAACATGGTAATGCAGTTGATGAAATTTATCTGGATTTTCAAAAGGCCTTGGATAAGGTGCCCATAACAGACTAATGAATAAGATTAGAGAGTGCAGAATTAGGGACAAGTGACAGAATGAATCACTAGCTGGCTTCAAGACAGAATGCAGAGAGTGGGAGTGAAGGGTAGTTATTCAAGTGGCGGAGGGGTGTTAGTGGTATTTGTTATGATCCCAGCTGATGTTACTACTGGACAAGTCAGATCCCAGGATGGAACCTGGCTTGATAGACCCTAACTTTTATTTTTTGTTTAGAAACATGGAGGGTGGCTATTGAACAGAGTCACAGGAGTCAGCGGAGGAACTTTTAACTAAAGAATGAAACATTTATTAAACCAGAAAAGATGAACTATATTACAATGCTCCTTCACCCACAACTATACCTTTACAGATATATACAGATTTGCAAGGATAACACAAGTTACAAAACCTATCTTATATTCTAATGTTCACAGTAAGTAATCAGTCCATATAAACCAATAAGCAACCTGTGGTCAGGCACACGACATTCTGAAATCAAATGACAGATGCCACCCAAAATAGATGTTATGGATCTTTCATCAACTCCCCCGATGCCCTTTTGACACTGTGAGTCAATCGGTCTCACTGAACTCAATCTTTCAGATGAGGGTTTCCAATCTCCACTCTTGAAGAACTCACTTTGGAATCTTCTCCCAAATGATGCTCTCTCTTGGATGCCTTCCTCAAGGGTCCACCTCCAGGATTTTGTACTCTCCTTCTGGTGCTCCTCTCAGCTGGATCGCCACGTGCATTCAAGCTTTGCCTTCCACACACTCTCTTAAATGCTCAGCCATGCCAACAGAACACCACTGCTTCACATGCTCATAGTAAAGAGTTACAGACCTTCAGCTTGGATCTTCTGGCTTCTGGCTTCTACTTGGATCTTCTGGCTTCTTGCAAGCCTATTTTGCTTTAAGTCTGCATCCTTCAGCTTTTTCCCTTTAATCTTGGAGCCTTCCTTTCTGCTCCCTACTTTCATTTCCACTGAACAGGACCTTTTCCAGATTCCTGTTCTTCCTTTGGCTAGGAGGTTTTCTTGGCACCCTTCTTTTTTGTCTTACTCCTTGGCTTTGGAACCTTTCAGTTCTTTTGGGAAATTTGCTCTCTCTGCAGTTCCCTCTGCTGTGTCCAGCTTCTCCTGGCTCCTGCTTGCATCTGAACTTAACTACTTTTCTGTTTTTCTCTGTCTCTTTGGGTCCCTCGGACCTCTGTTGCTAGGTAATAGGTGCTTTGTGTTTGTTTTAACTTCCCTTCATGAGTCATAAAACCTCATTAGAATGAAGGCATCTTTTAAAGTGAAACTAAAACCCCACTTAACACACAAATTAGACTTAAACTTATTCCCAACACCCACAAATACAACTTAGTTTAACTATCTATTTTTTTTTTCTATTTGTTCATTGCTGGGCAAGCATTTATTGCCCTTGTTTAGAGGGCATTTAAGAGTCAATCACATTGCTGTGGATCTGGAGTCAAATGTAGGCCAGATCAGGTAAGGATGGCAGATTTCCTTCCCTAAAGGACATTAGTGAACCAGATGGGTTTTTAACAACAATCGACAATGGTTTCATTGTCATCATCAGACTTTTAATTCCAGATTTTTTTTAATTGAACTCAAATTCCATCATCTGCCTTGGCAGGATTCGAACCCAAGTCCTTAGAACATTACCCTGGGTCTCTGGATTATTTGTCTAGCGACAATACCACTATGCCATTGCCTCCCTGATATTCCCTTAACATATTCCACAAGGATTAGTGTTGGGAACATAGCAATTCGCAAATTAAATTAACGATTTGGACTTTGGAATCAAAAATATGATTTCTAAATTTTCTGATGGCATCAAATTATGGGGGGGAGGGTGCAGGTGGTTAATCAATACTGAAGAGGATTGCAACAAATTACAGGAGGACTTCAATAATCTCACAGAATGGGCAAACAACTAACAAAGGTGTGAGTCTAGGTGGGGTAGAGGAAAAAGGGTCTCTACAACAATACAACAATTGTTAAAATCGCACTACAGGTTAGCAGGCCATTAAGCGAAAAAAAAAGTCAGACACTAAGGTTTATTCCTAGAGGGATGGAATTGAGAAGTAAGGAAGGTATGCTAAACCTGTATCAAACCTTGTGACGTTCTAGCTGCCATATTATAAAGAAAGGTTTAGAGGCATCAGAGAGGTTGCAGGGGGGGTTTACAAGGATGACAGGAGAATCATGAGGATTTGATATCATTTCCAGAAAGGATGAATAGATCGAGGGGTGTCCAAATAGAGATCTTTAAAACTATGAAACGTTTTGATAGAGTGGACACAAAAAGAATGTTTTCTCTTGTGGGGAAAGGCTTTACTAGAGGCCATCAATATAAGATAGTCACCAAGAAATTCAATAGGAAATTCAGAAGAAATTTATTTGCTGAAAGGGTGACAAGAATGTGGAACTTGCTACCACAGGGAGTGGTTGAAGCAAATAGTATAGTTACATTTAGGGGGAAGCTAGATAAGCACAAGGGAGAAGGAAATTGAAGGTTACATTGATAGATTTAGATGAGAAAAGGGAGGACGCTCAAATGAAACAAACACTGGCATGGATTGTTTGGCTCGAATGGCCTATTTCTGTGCCATATATTCTGTATAATCCTACGTATGATAGACGGAAGAATTGAGAGACTTCATTACGCTGTTTTTAACTCGGAGTGAGATTTGGGTAGGTGGAGCAAATTGAGCACTGAATCTTCTTCCCGACGACCTTGGTGTGTGAGGCCTGGGTGATTGTAACTCCTGGGGCTCCAGTCAACTGCCACCAGTCAACTGCCTGCTCACAGGAAGTGATAGCTGACTGGCAGTGGGCATGGGAGTAGGTGTGGCAGTAGGCCACTGCCATTACCAAGGGGAAGTTGGCAAGAGGGTAGATTGTGATAAGGAGTTTACGGAGGGTCTTATGGGAGACAAGGGGTGGGGGGGAGGTCCAGGATAGACAAGGTTTCAATTTTCCTTGTGGGACCCAGAGAAGAACTCCTGACCCAACAAGTAAAAAGAAATTAACCTTAAGTGGCCTCTTTTGCTCTTAGATCCTCTTCCCACTGTCTTCGCTTAGTGGGAAAGACATAATGCCTTCCCTGTTCAGGCCACAATTAAAATTGCAGTCATGGACAGCTGGCATTAATGGATCCTGATCCACTGGTTTTAGGTGGGTGTCTTGTCATCTGCTCAGAAGGACAGGTTAAAATTGAATACAGAGGAATCTATGTGGGACATTGGTGCCTAAATCAACTTATGATTTTATTGCTCATTCGTTTAGTTTCCATTGGCAAGTAGGATTAAAATTAGCCCTGTGTTCCATACCATTACTGTAGCAATATTTTATGTCTCTTTTTCTTTTGCTCTATGGCTATTTAGTTATTTTCGAGAATTATCAGAAACCTGATGCCATTGCTCTTGATGTCTTAGAAGATATGCTACTTTATAACAATAATGGTATTCATGCCGCGTGAACTATAACATGCCAAATTCTATTTTTATTAAAATTATATTCTGGGATTTTTATTATTATTTCACAGATTAAAGTTTGAATCCATACCTCTATCTAATTCATTGAAGTCAACATTGAAGTCAATGGAAAAGAAAATGGGACAGTGTGCAAAATATGTTGTCGATTCACTATCACCCATTTTGCACTACTGCCCAAGATAAATTCATATCCCAATTAAGCATGGTATTGAGGATACCCTCATGGAATGCTTTAATACATGACCATGCTTCAACTAATCATTCCAGTCTTTGTACAGATGGCAACATACAGGGCAGGACTCTTGGCCTGGAATTGAGAACCTGTTGGAGAGAACTATTAAGTCACACCTTTGCATCATGTCAGAAATAGCCACCCTACACAGTTTTCAAAGGAATGGCCAATTAATGGGTGTGCTCGCCAGCCAATTAAGAATGACAAGCAGGCTCCTAAAGCTGGAGAGCCAACTGGTGGCTCTCTACCACAGAGCGGCAGCCTTCCAATGCAGGTAAAGGAGAGAGAGAGGATACCTCAAGAAGGAGGCGTCCGCACAGCAACTTAAAAGTTTTCAAAAATAAAATTGTCCACAGCTGCCAGACCAATATCATGGAGGGGGAGCCCCACCATAGGGTAGAAGCAGCCATAGCTATCGCAATCCTTCCATGTTGGCACTGGGGAGGGTGGTTCTTAAATGTCTCTGGAAAGATGGCTCCCTGGTCTGCCACCAGGCAGCCGCCTTCCTTCACTGATTGTATTTCAGCCACTACAGGGGTCCCGCCAGTTGACGCTGGAGAGGGTCCTTAATAAGCCCCTTAATTCCCTTTATAGGCTAACTGCCACTGCCGGGGCCTGCTTGCAATGACCTGGGGATGGGACCATTTTTGAATTCTGCAAAAGGTTGCAGAGAACAAAGCAGTACTCTTTGATTCTGATGAAGAGTCATACGGACTCGAAACTTTAACTCTGTCTTCCTCTCCACAGATGCTGTCAGGCCTGCTGAGTTTTTCCAGCAATTTTTGTTTTTGTTTCAGATTTCCAGCATTTGCATTATTTTGCTTTTATATTAAAGCAGTACTCTTGATTGAAGCTTTAAAGTTATTAGGGGGAACGGATGGGTAGCTGAAACTATTTCTGCTGATTGAGGAAGACTAGGACGAGGGGGGGTGGGAAATCTACAATTTAGAGCTAGAACTTTCAGGAATGAAACTCTGGAATTCCCTTCTACAAATGGGAATTGATGCATGAATATGCATCAATATTTTAAAACAGATTGATAGATTTTTGTCAAACAAAGGTAAAATAATGGATATGGAGAAATTGTGGATATATGGGGCAGGGTTTTGGGTTGGGACTCCCTCTGTGGGGTCATATGGGGGTCACAACCCTCCAGTGTGTGGGGAACAATTACCCGGCAAATTTTCCATGAATCGGTCAATTAGTGGGGCACACTTGCTGTTCAACTAAGGACTCTCGAAATTGTACGACCAATAAAAGGCCCTGTGGCTCAGAATCTCCAGTCTGCAGTTCAGCTAAGAGAAAGAGATGGCACCTCCATCAGTGGTGTCCTCTCAGCAATTTTTAAACCTTCTTCATTTAAAAATGGCTACAGCTGCCAGGCCACCATTTTGGAGGGGGAAATCGCTCTACAGGGTGGCCTGTGGCCACAGCAATGGCCAGGTAGGTAAGAAGGGTCTCAAAGCCTGACAGGAGTGTTGCACTCCCACACAACCCAGTCTGCCAAAAATTCCAGTCAGCCTTTGTTAGTTGGCCTTCATTAGCCATTTAATTACCTTAACCAGTTGCTTGCGGGTGGGTGGCCCTTCTGCTCCCAGTCCTACCTTCAGGAAAATGGCCTGGGTGCAGGAAGATGTTGGCAAACCAGCACGCCAGCCGGAAGCATGAATTTTCGTGCCCACCCACCATTGTACCTACCCCCGTATGGGGGCAAAACCTCTGCCCAGTTAGGTCGCGATCAGCCGTGATCCTGTTAAATGGTGGAACAGGCTTGAGGTGCTAAATCATCTCCCCCTGTTTCTATGCTCTTAGCGAATGGATCAGTGTCTGTTGATTTATGTTTAACAAAAACCTTATGTCTCTCAGAAATATGTCATAGTATTTCAATACAATGGGCAGAAATTAATGCTCCCCACAGGAGTTGAGTTCAGAGATGGGGTGCTATGTGATCAAGTTAGAGGGTGCAGGCTGGAGATCTGCCAGGCTGGAGACCTTCCCAACTACCCCCACTCCGATCAAGTTCCAGGTGAGAAGGGTGGATGATGGCCTTCCCACCCAGAGGCCCAATGAGACCCTTAAGTAGGCAGGCGGGAACTCACCATGTAGGATAACCACTTGGCAAACCCTATTGGGTTTGCCTATGGCCTACTAGTAGGCTCCCTCAGTCTTAGGCACTCAGTGCCCCATCGAGGGACCTGACATCAGGTTGGAGGGATGTGGCGGGAAAGCACCCCCTGGCCTTTGCTGTCGAATAAGTGCTAGATTAGGACTAAATTCCAATAGGCATCCTGAATATGGGAACAGTAGAATTGCCACTGGTTTTCCAAACAATGGACAAGCCCTCCACTGCGGCCTTAAATTCCAGCCAATTAATTACTTTGAAATGCATTGCCTGTTGTTATTTTTTCTTCATTCATTCACGGGATGTGGGCTTTGCTGGCTGGGCCAGCATTTATTGCCCATCCCTAGTTGCCCTTGAGAAGGTGGTGGTGAGCTGCCTTCTTGAACCACTGCAGTCCATGTGGTGTAGGTATATCCATAGTTTTAAAAAGGGAGCTCCAGGATTTTGACCCAGCGACAGTGAAGGAACAGTGATATATTTCCAAGTCAGGATGGTGAATGACTTTGGTGGGGGGGTGGGGAATCTTCCAGGTGGATCTCAACTATCTGCTGTCCTGTCCTTCTATGTAAATTTTCTGTGAATGAAAAACAGTAATAGATTCCATCTGTCTGGTACTGGGGAAATCAAAACAAGGATCTAGCTGAAGAACAGCTAAGATCTTGTTCTTCAGATGATCTTCCTATCCTCAGTCCACAATATAGACTGCATAGGTTTATATCCATTATTACTCTTTTTGTTTTAAATACATCAACAGTAATATAAGGGAAAAAATATAAATCTGTTTATATTATTTGGAACTGCACATGAACCTTCACTGCTAAAGAGAAGCAGCCTTTCTAAGATCCAGGCTGACACTATGTCTTCTCCATGATTTGGCTAATTGAAAGCCCATTATATTTTGACAAGCTGACTTTTAGGAAGCTTTCAAGTTAATATTGTCCCACCTGACAATTGGCAACAGAATGTTGAAGAGACAGTTGAGACTTGCTGGATATATTTCATGTTAATATCATCAGCATCGATTGCAGTACTCTGCTTGGTATTCATGAGAGGTGGAAATCAATTTCAAGTACTAGAGGGAGTTTGTCATATTGAACCTGGAGCCAATTAGACCTCTACGACTCGACATATGGTTTAAACTGCATTGAGACTTACAAGTAAGGTATGTATTTAGACTCACAATCACCACACCCTCAATGTGAAAGTCCTCCTTCCTCCTGTCCTCCTTCTTCCTTAACCGAGGTTTTCCATCCACGGTCGTTGACAAGGCCCTCAACCGTGTCCGGCCCATATCCCGCGCATCCTCCCTCACGCCTTCTCCTCCTTCCCAGAAACATGATAGGGTCCCCCTTGTCCTCACTTATCACTCCACCAGCCTCCGCATTCAAAGGATCATCCTCCGCCATTTCCGCCAACTCCAGCATGATGCCACCACCAAACACATCTTCCCTTCACCCCCCCTGACGGCATTCCGTAGGGATCGTTCCCTCCGGGACACCCTGGTCCACTCCTCCATCACCCCCTACTCCTCAACCCCCACTTATGGCACCTCCCCATGCCCACGCAGAAGATGCAACACCTGCCCCTTCACTTCCTCTCTCCTCACCGTCCAAGGGCCCAAACACTCCTTTCAAGTGAAGCAGCATTTCACTTGCATTTCCCCTAACTTAGTCTACTGCATTCGTTGCTCCCAATGCGGTCTCCTCTACATTGGAGAGACCAAACGCAAACTGGGCGACCGTTTTGCGGAACACCTGCGGTCTGTCCGCAAGAAAGACCCAAACCTCCCTGTCGCTTGCCATTTTAACACTCCACCCTGTTCTCTTGCCCACATGTCTGTCCTTGGCTTGCTGCATTGTTCCAGTGAAGCCCAACGCAAACTGGAGGAACAGCACCTCATCTTCCGACTAGGCACTTTACAGCCTTCTGGGCTGAATATTGAATTCAACAACTTTAGATCTTAAACTCCCCCTCCCCCCATCCCCACCTCGTTTCTTCCCCCCCCCCCTTTTTTTTTCAATAATTTATATAGATTCTTCTTTCCCCACCTATTTCCATTATTTTTAAATCTAAACTAAAACCTTGTTAGTCTTTCCACCCCACCCCCACTAGAGCTGTACTTTGAATATCCTGTCTTCCATTCTTAATTAGCACTTTTCTCAGACAAATGTCACCACCTTCGACACCTCTTTGACCCTTTTGTCTGTGACATCTTTTGATTATCTGCTCATCTCCACAATCACCACACCCTCAATGTGTCTCTCTCCCCCCCGCACCCCCCCCCCCCCCCCCCCCACCCACCTTAAACCAATTTATATTTCTCCCTTCTTCTAACTATGCTTCAGTTCTGCCGAAGGGCCATGAAGGCTCGAAACGTTAACTGATTTCTTCTCCGCCGATGCTGCCAGACCTGCTGAGTTTTTCCAGGTAATTCTGTTTTTGTTTTGGATTTCCAGCATCCGCAGTAGCTTTTAGCTTTTTGTTTATATATATATATATATATGTGTATTTAGACTTGTTGTAAATAGTGTCTTGGGTTTAAAAGTATTCTTAGACATGGTGATGGGGTTTTCCTCTTTGCAGGACAAAGTAGAAGCATGATCAGAATTCTGTCTGCCCCTTTCACCCTGTCATAAACCTAACCCATTTTCCTGGATGAGAGGTCATTTTGCTTGCAAGGCAGGTCCTTGGCAGAAGCCCTGCCACCAAGAAGGAGCTTGCCATTGTAAGGCATGGAAACTGGGAGGGGGTGCAGGAGTTGGTGGCAGGGTGGAGTAGTGCTGCAATATCAAAACTGATGACAAGGGGAAGCAGAAGAGCTTTAAAAATAAAGAAACATAGTCGCTTTATAGGCCTCATCCTTCATTGACAGAGTTTGGGGCCTTACCACCAGTAAAGCCAGTCTATAGCCACTTTCTACCAAGTAGTTCTGGGAGCAATGGTAATAGTGGCAGGAAAATGGAACAGGAAGCTGGAGTCTGTCCTGCTGACAAGGAAGGGGCAGCCAGCAGTGGTCCTAGATGAATGGAGCATGGGTGTCTTACCTGGTATCATGAGAATTGCAGAGAGAAATCCAGACTTCACTATGTATTTTGGAAACTCTCGTTAAAGTAACATTCCAAGACTGAAGTCTGCTCTGGCTAAATTTTATTTAAGAAACTTTGTGATATTGTTCTTACAAGTTATATCATATGTTTTTTTAAAGCAAAGAGATCCTGGAAACATCCTTTGATGATGGCGATACGATGCTGCCAAGTACTGAAGGTATAAATTGCTCCATTTTATACTGCATCTATCTTTGACATCATATTGCTAAAAGAACTGCTCATGGTAAGTTACTGATATTGTTCTGAATTTACCCAGACACAGTCCAACAGGCAAATAGAGAGACAATTTTGGAAACAAATCCATTTTTGCTATGGAATACTGAAAACCTGTTTGACGAAAATACAGGACAAAAAGGAGAAAAAAGTAAACAACCACCAGACACACAGGTACGGAATACTCATTCATTGTAAATTGTGCTTTATATTTACATTGTGACCCAATTTTACCTTTTTCTCCTGATCCCAAACACTATGGCCTGAACTTTGCACTCGTCAGGTGCGTTCAATCGTTGGGCCTGGGTGCGGATGGGAAATAGTCCCCGACTGCGATTTTACGCTGGATGGCTGGTAATTGGCCAGTCAGGGTGAAACACACCCTGAGAAAGGCTCAGCACTGCTGGTGGGGGCGGGAAGAAGGAGGGCGCCAACGTCACCGTGGGTGCTGGTGAGCGCTTCCACTGAGCTGCTTCAGGGAGCTGCAAACCTCCAAATAATAAAAGAAAGCACAAAAATGCTGCAAAAAATGTCCATGCAGCACAATCAAGCATCTGAATGCATCCTCCGCCATTTCCGCCAACTCCAGCATGATGCCACCACCAAACACATCTTCCCTTCACCCCCCCTGGCGGCATTCCGTAGGGATTGTTCCCTCCAGGACACCCTGGTCCACTCCTCCCATCACCCCCTACTCCTCAACCCCCACCTATGGCACCTCCCCATGCCCACGCAGAAGATGCAACACCTGCCCCTTCACTTCCTCTCTCCTCGCCGTCCAAGGGCCCAAACACTCCTTTCAAGTGAAGCAGCGTTTCACTTGCATTTCCCCTAACTTAGTCTACTGCATTCGTTGCTCCCAATGCGGTCTCCTCTGCATTGGAGAGACCAAACGCAAACTGGGCGACCGCTTTGCAGAACACCTGCGGTCTGTCCACAAGAAAGACCCAAACCTCCCTGTCGCTTGCCATTTTAACACTCCACCCTGCTCTCTTGCCCACATGTCTGCCCTTGGCTTGCTGCATTGTTCCAGTGAAGCCCAACGCAAACTGGAGGAGCAGCACCTCGTCTTCCGACTGGGCACTTTGCAGCCTTCCGGACTGAATATTGAATTCAACAACTTTAGATCTTAAACTCCCTCCCCCATCCCCACCCCCTTCCCGTTTCTTCCCCCTCCCTTTTGTTTTTTCCAATAATTTATATAGATTTTTCTTTTCCCACCTATTTCCATTATTTTTAAATCTATAACTGTAATACCCTGTCGTCAGTCTTTCCGTCTTTCCACCCCACCCCCACTAGAGCTGTACCTTGAGTGTCCGGCCATCCATTCTTAATTAGCACATTTTCTTAGATAATATCACCACCTTCAACACCTCTTTGTTCCTTTTGTCTGTGACATCTTTTGATTATCTGCTCCTATCACTGCTTGCTTGTCCCTACAACCACCCCGCCCCCAACTCCCCCCTCCCCCCACCCCCAACCTTAAACCAGCTTATATTTCACCCCTCTCCTAACTTTACTCAGTTCTGCCGAAGGGTCATGAGGACTCGAAACGTCAACTCTTTTCTTCTCCGCCGATGCTGCCAGACCTGCTGAGTTTTTCCAGGTAATTCTGTTTTTGATCTGAATGCATATCTCATTTAAAAAGTCTCCAGATATTTCTTTTTATCTTACATCCTAACAGAGATTTCATGCCACCCGTTGGTGAGGTTTCATCAAAAATGTAAAGCCTGCCTGGCCGATTGGCCCATCCGCCAACGGGCCATGACAAACGCTTACAAGAGGGCCATTAATGAGCTTACTTGCCCGTTTAATTGTTGGCGGGTGCTCTTCTGACTTTTGCGCGCGCCCGAGCGAAATATAACACGTGTGCACGATGACATCAGGACACTCGCCCGACGACATCCCACGTGATTTTACGCCCTTTCGGGTTGGGCACGCGTCCATCCGCGGGACATATAATTCTAGCCTATATGTTGTCTTCAACTGGGGTAGTTGGCAAAGGACTAATAACTTCCTCAACTACTTTTACAATCAGGTGCAGATTTTCACAGAGTTAGGGCGACTCCGGAACCATTTAAAAATGGT
Source organism: Cetorhinus maximus (assembly GCF_964194155.1). Lineage (NCBI taxonomy): Eukaryota > Metazoa > Chordata > Chondrichthyes > Lamniformes > Cetorhinidae > Cetorhinus > Cetorhinus maximus. The sequence continues at coordinate 34,566,916 of NC_135900.1, forward strand.
GGACGGTATCCGAATTCGGGACTCTCAGCCCCATTCCTAGTGCCAGCTATTTTCACCAGTGCAGGAAAAGGGTGTGGATAATGAGCTTGCACCTTGCACCTCCGATCTGGCTGGCTGGGGGTAGACATCTCAGAGCCCACCACAATTTTCGTGGAGTCAGGCCAACTCCTCCCTGACTTGTGGTTCACAGCCCCTTAGGAGTCGTGAACCATTGTCTGGATTCGGGAACCTTTTGAAAGGTCTTACCCATGCACCATATACCCTTTTTAAAAGGTCTTACTCAAGCTCCGTATTCCCTTTCCATACCCTCTATGCCACCTCCATGCCCCCATGTCCATTCAACCAGTGTGCACTATATACAGAACCAATGAACCATATAACAATGGCAAGTATTGAAATGCTGAGGGAAAAAAAAACACACACATTCAGAAATCTTCTTAAAAATTGCTGTTCCTACAACACTATAAAAAGGTGTCAATCAGACCGGGCTATTGGAGTGTCAGTAACCAAAGTTTTAAACGCTTCACACCTCAAATAAACATTCAGACATTGAAAAGAGATCACAGGAAAAAATAAATTATAACCACATAAAGAAGTCAATCAAGCAAAGTAAACACTCTACTCTGTTGTCAAAACAGAACCCTACTGAGCTAATGCATTTGTGAATCTTCAGGTTTAGCCAAGCATTCATAATGAGCAAGATGCCTGCCGTCTGTTTCTAGTAGAGCAGTTATCAGATGGCCTTATTATGAATGTTTGGGTGAGCTCCAAGACTCACAAAATGCATTAGCTCAGCAAGAGGTTGTATTTTGACAGCTGAGTGAAGTGTTTAATTTGCTTGATTGCTTTCTCCGTGATCTCTTGTCAATGTCTGACTGGTTATTTGGACAATATTAAGAAGTGTTAAAGCTTTTTGTTACTCTTACTATAATTGCCCTATCAGATTGACACTTTTATAGGGTATAAACCTGTAGTTTTTTTTCGAAGAGGATTTTTGAATGGGTATTTTTGTCTCAGCATTTTAACACTTTCCATTGTTATTATACGGCTCATTGATTCTGTATGTTGTGCATATTGGATGAATGGGCCTGCAAGGGCCATGGATGGCATAAAGGGGGCATAAAGGTCATAGAAGGAGAATGGAGGCTATGAAGGTGCCATGGGGGGCATGGTGAGTGGTGGGGGGATGGTCGAAGGGGTGTGAGGGGTGAGGGCCAGAAGGCCTAACTGCTTTTAATACAAATGGGACAAAGTGCCAGATAACCAAGACGCAATATCTAACCAACTTATTGGCAGTTGCCCACCCCCCATGGTCGCCCATGATCTAATTCTTGACTTTTTCCTGTCCCCTTCTCCCAAAGCAAAGACTGGTCACAATGGGGCCTTTTAAACCAAGGGTTGCAAAGTCAGAAAATCCAGCCCTCAGTTTCTCTTTAACAAAGTGGCGTGTTTCTTCCTCACACTTAGTAGGCAATCCATTACTTTGAAACCTACCTATCAAATAATCAAACACTTGCGTAAGTGGTAAATCCTAGCTCTTGAAGCCTTTAATTAATGAATTATCAACCAAATATCTTAACTAATGTGGTTATGAGTTGGAGTGTCAGGTTAGCATTTCAGTTTTGAATTGAAAATATGTATATGAAGGGCGGATGTACCTTGGTTTAAATGCATCCCAGTTAGATGAAGCAAAATCATCAGTCTCTGTCAACTGTACTGATTTTGCTCTATTGTAACCCAATTCCTAACAAGTATGAGTCTATTGCAGAGAACTGTCAGACATAAAGCACACACTCAAGACCAATTTTCTGAATGCGTACTCCTACTGGGAGCATACATTTGGAAAATCGGTCTTTTTTGATTCAAAAAGAATTGGTTAATGTGAAAAGTAGAAGTGTCAGGCCAGCACAGTAAGCATGTGCCTCTCAAGCTGTTTTAAGGTTTAATGATGATACAGAATAAAGAGAATTTTGCCATGTAGAGGGAATGCTTGGTGCTGACACTATGTGGAGCAAATTAAAATTCTCCATTATTTAGCATCAAGATCACTCTCTTTTGTTAATGCAGCAATTCACCAAAATAATTTTCTTAAAAGTGTAGGCTGTTTTTTTTTTAAAAATAAGATTTTTGCATTTAATGACTTTCATCATTTATAGTGCCACTTCTTCAGTTCTCTGTGTGATGGCAGGTCTGACCACAGTGCTACAACCTCCACCATGGGTAGGGTAATGAGGCAGGTCCCGAATTCCCTCACATCTGGAATGGGGATTGAACCTTGTGCTGTTGGCACCAATCTGATCCACACTGGCCATCCAGCCAACTACCCCGCCCCAAAGGAGTTCAAGTTGCTGTGGCAACATGCATTTTTACATGCATGTTGCAGTCCAGAACTTTAAATGGTGATGGTAGAGGCTCCAATTTTCTTACCATCACATGGTTGATTAGGAACCTCTCCCGCTCTCACCACCTGCCGTTGGCATGTGTTGGAAGGATTGCAAGTTGATGCATTATGAACACACCTTCCACACCTTGGCCATCAAGTCCTGGAGTGGGACTTGAACCAGAGTTGCCGGCTCAGAAGAAGTGATGCCACCCACTGTGCCATAAGATCTCCTATTGTGACATTACACTCTTACAAATTTGTGGAGACCACAAATAAATCATTTCAATACATCAGAGTTCTTTAGAAATATTTCACTGGTAAAATGGCCATTGACGTAAGCTGAATATTATAAGTGGTTTATAATGATAAATACCGTAACAAAAAGGCTAAGCTATGGAGGTTTCTGCATGTAGAAAATTGTTTGCGTAAGGTTTCTGATGATATGACAATAACATGGTTCTGTTAACTTAATACCTCTTTTGAAGTACTGGTAACCAAATAAATAAATGAACAACCCCTTTAAAAGGGGCATTTTTATGTTATTACAGATAAAACCAAAAACATTAAAGGAAACTTACCAAATTAAAATGACTTTGCTGGGATTGATAATGCACCCCAGCTCCTGCAGTATCCACTGGCCGTGGAAGGCCTCAGCGTTCCATTAACTTAATTATAGCACAGTGAATATGGAGTCAGAATTCCTGTCAATTTGTCATTATATAATATAATCAAACTTTCAACATTTGGTGATCTCACTCACCTAATTCATAGTCCAGCAGCATCTTAGTAACAAAATATTCTTTAAATGAGTGATTAAAACTTTTGTTTTTAAAGCCATATAACCCTCTGTTTCTTGATATGCAATGTTATTTAACATTCATCTGCTCAAACTGCTAAGTGTTTATAGATTTTTCTTTCACTCAAGCATATTACTTATCCAAAAATGTTGTCATCCTTAAATTTAGACAGCTTGTTACAAGAATCTCATCAAAATTTTAACAACCAGGGTGTAAGGCCTGATCACTGGGGGGCTTCACTAGTTACTGCTTACCAATTAGAACAATTATCATTGATAACTTCCCTCTGTTTCCTATTATCTGGCCAATTAAATCCTGGATTGCCTGAATTAAAACAAGCCTTATAATAACAGGCAATGACCCATTTGGGGCCCAGTGGGTATTAACAGCATGTGACAAAATGCAATAAATTGCTGTGACTAATTACATTATGGCTAAAATAAATAAAGATATAATAGAAATGGATGGAAAGTATTTTATAATGAAACACAAAATACCTCATTTTATTTTTTGATGCAAGCTATGTGAAATGAAACTTAATATTTTTAAATAGGGAATGAATTCTGCTAATAGTGTTTTGGACTGGAAGTATATGCATTTAATTTATTTGAAACTTCTTGATTTGTAATGTGGCAAATTGGGAGTAGGGAGTATGAAATTAGAAGCCAAACCATCCACAATTTAACATGTGAAAATGGGCAATTGTATTGTAGGTGGGGACATCAGACATTTCTGGATTCCTTACCAACAAAAAACTAAAAGCGATTTGATGTAAACTCATTCTAGTGATGCATTCTCTGATTGCAGAACTGGGCAACACACATTTATCTTCTTTTTCCCCTCACTGTCCACCACTGGATTGGCAATCTTAAGCTTTTTCCTACACTTTTAACACATCGTATATGACTAGATGACACCTTCCATAAAAAGTTTGTGTCCTATGAACCAAAACCTGTGACCTTATGCACACAATTTATGGATTAGAGATTTAGCAATTAGCATCTAATGGTAGTATATTGTTTCCTGAATAATATGTGGAATGTCCATTCCTTTCAAAATAACCACTGTCATGCTATTGACAATATGTGTAGGTTAAAACTACTTTTTCCACATTTATTTATAAATTAAATAACATATAGAAGCTAATGGGGAGTTGGTTAGTTCAACTGGCTAAATGTAGTTTAGAATAACGGCAACAGCATGGCCAGAATGTTTCCGTCAGCGAGCTGGGGGCAAGGCCCGCTTGCCAACACGAAAATGACGCGGGATGACGTCGGGAGGAACCCCCGACGTCATCCCGCCCCATTTAAATATTCAGGAAGGCGGGCAGACAGCGAAATCAGCTGTCCGCCCGCCGACCAGTCAATGGCCAATTGAGGCCATTGACAGGATCATTAACCCAATTAAAGGCCCTGCCCGTCCAATCTTAAGGCTGGCGGGCAGGCCAGGAGCTCCAGCGGGCTTCTGATAAAAGATGAAACCTCATCCACTGGCGGAATGAGGTTTCATCTCAGTTTTTAAAAAGTATAATAAGGTTTCACTCATATTTATTAACATGTCCCATCTCGTGTGACAGTGTCACAGGGGGGGGGACATGTTAATAATTTTTTTTTATGTTCTATTTTTCAAGTTTTTCAAACTGTCAGCGCTCTCCCTGAGACAGCACTTAGTCTCAGGGAGCTGTGTGTACTTTCGCACGCATGCATGAAAGAGCGCACTTTGACAGTTGGGGAATCCCTCCCCCCCGGCATAGGAAGCGCATGGCGCTTCCTGTCAGGTGGCCTGCTGGGCAGGCCTTAATTGGCCCACCCACTCAAAATGGCAGCGGGCTCCGTTTCGGCAGCGGAGTTCTGCTGCCCGCCCGTCGCTGAGCCGGTGGGGCCCGCCCGCCCGCCCACCAAGGACAAAATTCTGCCCCATGTGTTTAATTCCCATTCCAGCTGAGGTAGACATGGGGCCTGCCTCCTCCCCTGCCTTTGAGGGTGGAAAGCAATGGTAAAGCACCACTGACAGAAACTGCCAAGAAAATAGCTCAGGATGAGGCATCAGCAAACAATGAGCCATGGACCTACCTTCAGGCAGAGCACAAATGAATAGAGCTTAAGGGTTGGAGGGATGCCCAACGGCAAAAAAAATGTGAAGGGAGATTCACGGGTTTAATTTTTTTTTAGAAATTGTGGGACCTAAATTTGTTAGCACCCAAATCAGGCACAATTCCAATGGCATGTAGTAATAGTGTACTGGAATTGAGAAGACCAAACCAAATTCATCCTCTGGCTTCATGATAATAATTTGGGTGAGCTATGGCTCCAATGAGGCACCCCAATACAGCTCATTTGTCAGGGCCTTACCAATTCCGTCTGCAATAAGACCCAAGAATAAGGCTGGGTGCAGGGAAGGCAATTGGAGGGGTTGAGTACAGGCCAGCATGAGCCCACAGTTTTGTGGAGACAACGCCACAAATACAGTATGCCAGGATGTATTGATGCAGAGTCCCTTTAAACTTTATTGATTAGGCTTAAAAGAACAAGAAATACTGATCTGACCTTCTGCATTGCTGCCTAAAAAAGGCCATGACTAACTGAGTAGCAGCCCGTGTCGGTAAGATTCAGGCCTCTGTCCTACTAAAATGATTATTGTTGAGCCCATTTTAGGCCCATAAAATTGACTCAATAATGTTAAATTTAGACCCCAGTATATCTTACAAGATCTCATCAGCAGCAAGACTTTTGGATGAAATGGCCAGGTTTGTCTCTTAACCTTTAAATGACAAATGTTGCATATTATTGACCCAAATTCCAGATGGCCTACTGAGTTTGGAGGTTTTTGTCAGAACTAAAGCCTAAACTGTGATTTAGCCAGGCTATATTTTTTTCAAGTAAGCAAACAAAAATTTTAATCAATCTTACACTTTGTGAGATGAGGTATTAAAGTCTGGATATTTGCCATGTCCTCCATATATCATTCCCCCGAGATTATGTTTTGCCCCATAATGCCTTCCTCAATTATTCTGTTTTAAGAAGGAACAGAATTGTCTACTTCACTGTCAATTCATATTCAAATTGTCTGTTCCAGCTTATTAGCAATTTCTATAAACAGTCTGAATTTCCTCAAAATCAAAGCTCTGACCTTGTCTACCACATTGTCTGCCATAATCAATTGTTTATATACAAAACACATAATTGTACTTGCTTGATATAAGATGATAAGCATTGTTTGTATGAGGTATGCTGTTCAATGGATCATAGAATACAATCAAATTTCTATTACATGGTAATTTAGCATCTTCACTACTTAGTGTCTGTGAAGGTTTGGTTCCAAATAAAAATGAGTACAGTATGGTGATTAAAGGTTTTCACTCTTATGAGCCTGTCAAATAAATGGTACATCTTGGGCAAAATGGCCTTTTAAATCCTCTTTTCATATTGAAATTATAAATAATATATTAGAAATGCAAATTTCTGTCTGTTTTAAATGTGACTTTCAGCTAATACTAAATAATGCAATAAGTTTATGCTTTGTTTTCTACACGTTTTTAAATATTTGCTGCAAAACAATAGGTTAACTTAGATTAACTGAAATCACTTTTTTTCTGTCTTGTGGCTCTTATGAACATTCAAAATTTAAAGTCTTTTAATGTTTATTAATCATCCATTTATGTACCAAGAAAGCACACTTTAACCTTTGCACAGTGGCAGAATTCTCACCTCTGAGTCAGAATGTAGTTGGTCCAAGGACCATTCCAGGACTTGAACACTTAATCACAGCTGGCACTCCAGTACAGCACTATGGGAGTGCTTTACTGTCAGATTTGCCTTCTATGGGATGAGACATTAAACAGAAGTCTCATCTGCCCTCTTTGATGGATGTAAAAGATCCCCACGGCACTATGTGAAGAAGAGCAGATGAGTTTTCCCATTTTCGATCCCTCATCTGATCTCACTAAAACAGGTCTCATTTCATTTCTGTTTACAGGACCCTGCAGTACATAAATTAACTGCCACATTTCCCTGCATTATGAAAGTGACTACATTTCAAAAGGACTTCATTGTGGGTGTCCTGCGATCGTGAAGGGTGCAATATTAATGCAAGTTTTCTCTTTCTTGTAGAATTTAGAACTGGGCAAGTCTACATGAAAAACCACTTCATTTAACAATTATGATAAACGTTCAGTAATTGTAACACATATTGAATTCTATACATTATCCTGTTTGACAAGTCACAGAATCAAATTTTTCAATGTGTAACAAGGAAAATGGTTTGGATAATTTAGTTCAATTAAATTGAGACGCAAATGATTGATCAATGAACTCAATTATATACCATTGTGTCTAATTAGTTGTCTAATAATCTATTCAATCTTTCCACTGTTGAAATATATTCTTGGAGGTCACTTTTAACCCTCCCCACCAAGCAGAACCAGGTCAGGTATGAAGGTAAAAATAATCAGTTTACTTAACCTTGCTAGGCCATTTTGGCTTTTATCCTGCTGGGTTCTGTAGGTGGAAGAGGTGCCACATGAATCTGTGCAAACAAAGATGCCATTACATCAGTGATACTTGATTGCATTTTAATTTGGGTATGGATGAGGTAGTCACTATGGCTTTCCCACCAGAAGAAACAGGTTGGCAACTGGGCTGCATAAAGAAGAGGCTCTCCCAATGTAAACCTTTATTTTGTGGAGCCAGAAAAAACAGGGGTGTTTCTGTGGGACAAAGCCTCCCCTGCCCCAGACACCGTTGGCACACCACCTCCTCTTCCGTGAGATCATGCCAAACATCCTCCCGCAACTTAGTTGACTATTGGCGAGGCTCCCCTTTGTTCTAATCACCTGAACTTCTCTCTTACCTGTCGGCCAGCTGTTGCCTTCTGCCCATGTCAACAGGCAGCATATGGGTGCCATGTAGATGAAGCTGGGGCCAGTAGGTGCATTTTACATTTACTCCACTCCCACCCGCCTGAAATCTGCTCAGGATTAAATTCAACCTCTTGGTTTTGAATCACATTGACTACACTCTATGGAGCAAACTAATATTTCAAACCTTACTCTACCTCTTTCATTATGTGTAATACAAAGGAATTTGTGAAAGAATTTATGTTATTTTGATTTTTCCTGGTGCACTTTGCCAAAGTGTTTCCTTTAGGTCCAATGGCCAAAGTTGATTTTTTCACTGAGGCACAGTTTGTCATATATCAGTTAGATATCATTGTCAGAGACCTTTCTCTTACTGTATTTCTAACTCTTCCCAGATGAAGAAGTTATGGTGTTTAAAGAATTTTGGTTGGGTTCTGATTAATAGCTTATGTCTGACATGCATCACAGGGTCATTTATTTTATGCTATCAGTGATATGGGTATTGAAGATATTTTATTTGTGACTGCAGATTTAAATCTCTCAAAACTATTATTTTTCGGGGGCTGGGAACAGACGTTGGGCAGAATTTTACACCAGCGGGATTTTATGGTTCTGCTGCAGTCAGTGGACTTTTGAACGGCTAGCTGTATTTTATGGACCTGCCCACCACGACAGGCTGTGAAATTCTGCCCTTAAACTTCCATTGTAAGCTGAACCAGCAATTGATTTAAGTGGTCATTTATTTCATGAGATTTTTATTTTCATGGCTGTGCTTGTGGGTATTCACAAGTGTTAAATATTATTAAATGTGTGAAAATGATTTTGATGAAGGCATAACTGTGTGTAGGTAAATTTATTACTGATTAATTTATTTTCACAGATAAATCCTCCATTGCGCATTTCATTGACCACCTCAAGAGATCAGGAAACTAATTTAACACTTATGGAAGGATCGCATTCTCAAGTTAAAGAAGAAAATGAGAAGAATGCCACTGCTGTCAGTGAATCACCAATTAGTCAACAGAATGATATAGAAGTTGAACATAACAAGTTTGCAAGTGTAAATAACTACACAGAGAAAGAGGTAAAGCAAAAGAAAGAATCTATGTGGGTTGAATTAGACAGTATCAAAAACACTTCCAATCTGTCAACTCAGAGCCATGAGGGAAGTATAAATACAACAATACAAACAGATAGTGCTGATGTTGTAACAAGCAATGACAACATAATGGCCCAATCTTCTAATTTGTTTTGTGATGAAGCACATTTACTACATGAAAGCTGTCTTCCTGTCTCTCAGGGAAGGGGTGAAACTGTTACATCACCTGTAATTGATACGTCAGCTAAACCTGAACTAGAAATGACTAGTTTCTCAGACAGCATCTTTGCCAATGATATGCAAGATAACTTGCAAGTCATTCAGGGCTCTACAGATAAATGTGATAATCTCCCAAATAGTACACAAAATCCTACAGAATTTCTACAAGAGACCACCAATGCTGAAAGTGGAAGCAGTGAATATGGTTATTTAACTGGCGATACATTAACAAGCAATGAATCAGAGTCCATCCCTGTTCCTGCAGTATGCACCACCGCTGATCTGGAATTTCAGGCAGATATAAGCAGTTCTTCAGTCCACAGGTCAATCTCATCAAAGGAAGAAAACGTTTTCAGTACAGAAATAAGTGACACACAGGGACCTCTGCAATATTACAGTAAAGCTGAGAATTTGGAAGATCCAAAGCAGGAAAATGATTTTTCTGTGAAACCTAATTTAACAAACAAGGCAGCAGAAAGTATGCGAGAACAAAACGCAATTAAACAAGCTCCCAAGGTTGGTTCAAAAGAGAGATTTAGTGATCCTTCAGAAGTTATGAGCCATTCAAAAATTGGAAAAGAAGTGCCCATCACATTTCAAGTTGCTGCGAAAGAAGAAAATTCGTGTGATATGTATTCAAATAACAGAAGAGTTGCAACAGACACCGCAGATGTCACAGAATTGATGCAATATATGAAAACGCACAGTGCTTCAGATAATGGAAAGTATCAAAATACAAGGAAAGAGTTTGGAACTTATCTCCAAACCACATCTAATAAACAGCCGGAAGTTACAAATGTGCCAAATATTGAGACTACAGTGATGACTACAGAAATCCCTGTGCTGCAGGGATCTTTAGAAGTTAAACACCAAGACCCTTGTGAAATGAATAATGTTCTGACACAAATTCCAGAGATTGATTCAGCAAACAAGGATATTGCTAATGAACAAAAAGAAAATTACGCAGGAGCCAGACAAATTGCAGAGCAGTGCATTAGTGCCCCATCATGTATGTTAGCTGATACAGTAGTAAAGGAAGCCATAGAAGCGGCTTTGTTTGAAATTACCAGAGATGAAGGAAGAACTACCACATCTGGATCACAAAAAGGGAAAGCCATGCAACATTTGCCAAGTGAAGAACATTTTTCAAAGTCCATTCAGGAGGACACCACAGCTTTCTATTTAACATCAAAACACGATCAACTTTCAAAAATCCACCTTACTCATGAACAAAATGCAAAAGGTGTTTTACAGCTTGGTGATTATGTACCTGAAACTAATATAGTGTGTGTGCAAATTGGAAAGGATGTACCTGGTACTCCTCAGAAAAACACAGAAGAAGAAGGAGCTTCTACGATAAGTCTGCATACAAGGACATCTGTACCAACTTCAGAGGATATAAAATATCCAGATGCACCTTGTAGTTATGGACAATCTTTAGAAGTTGCACAAAAATTGACTGATCTTCAATCGGTTGTAGACAATCAAAGTGAAACCAGAATTACAGCAGAAGATGGGGAAAATGTTGCTGGTTCAATGAAGGTGTTTCCTGATTGGAAAGAAGCAGAAGGGGGAATCTCTTGTAAAATCACTGATAGAATCACTGGGAGAATTCCTGAAAATATTTTTGAATCTGTGGAACTTAAAATAACAGACAATTGTGAAGTTAAACAAGCACATACAGAGATTGCAAAACAGTGGGCCATCAACCTTATTGGGCTCCCAGAAGAAAATGTGCATTACAACAAGAATGAAAAAGATATAGACTTTACACAGAGTTATAATGTTTCAGAAGTGGACTTTAAGCAAAATTACAGTGTGCCAGATGTTAAAGAGTCCATGGAGGTGGGAAAAGCAGAATTTAAGGGAGAAGAAGCATCGAGCATTAAAAACATTTTGTCACACTATGGTGGAACAGATGAATCCGGATCGATGGGATTTACCCAGTTACATGAAGTTACTGGTATATCTCAAACAATAAAGGAAGCTGTGTCTGCTGCTGAGCAGATAGCAGAAGAAGAAGCAGACCATGAAACCAGCGTAGAGAATGAGGCAGTTGATAAGCAAGAATGTGGGACAGACATTGAAGTTATTATAGATGGTGAAAGAGAAAGGGCTGATATATTTTCTGAATCAAGAATTTTCCATAGTTTTGAAAAGGCAGAAATATGTCATGACACTCAACAAATGCAAATAACTGAAAGCACAAATCAAAGTGCAGTAAGGCCCAAAAATATTACAAAAATAGGCTCAACACCTTACACTTCAATGGATACAGGAGAGAAGAAATGTAGAATTACCACTCTACCACAGAAGTTTGAGTCACGCCATCATAAACACTTAGGTCCAGTCATATTGATTAGTACACCCATTGAAGTGGATGAGGAAAAGGAAACGAACAGTAATGTCTCTAGTAATATCCATCCATGTTCAGAAGGGTTAGAATCTGAGGAATGTAATGAAAAAATACTTGAGAATGAGCAGGCAATTGAAGCTTATGATAGTAATGTTAAGAGTGAGGAATTATGGTTACAGGGTGAGCAATTTGCAGATGCAATTACTTTGAAAAACACAGTATGGAAAGTTTGTTATTTTGTTTTATTCATTGTGTTTCTCGTTACTGTTTATCATTATGACTTTATAGGGTGTTTCGCACTTTACATGTTTTCATTGTATTGGTTGTATTGTGAAGGAGAAACAAGTAGTGATTCTGTCAAAAAGGACTGATACAGGGTGTTAGTATTTTCTTGACTGATGTAAGGAAAGGCAATGGTTACATTTTATGAAGAGCTGAAATTGTTTTTTTAATTGTTAACCATTTGAGTACTGAAATAGCCATTGTTTTTCGAAATGCATACATCATTTGTTTCACACATCAACAAAATGATTACCTACATTTCTACGAATATTACAAGGTAGGACTAATAACATTTTCACGTGTAATATTTTATAATTCATAACATTCTTGGAATAACCCAAAATAACTATAGCCTTGTTTTATTCTTGATAATGATGCAAAACAATATTGCAGCCCTCAAAAGGTTAAACAGTGAACAGTAACAACAATGCTAGCAAAATGCCTTACTCATAAATAAGTTTTAAAAAAACAGTGCCGAGGAGAGAAAACTTAACAGAAAATTGAATTTATAGCCTATTGTCTTTGTTTAAAGTAATGTGATTGACATCTACTTTTTAAAGAAACTTGGCTTAAAAATTTCTTAGTGAAATTTATATGACCATTTTTTCGCTCACTAGAAGTGCAGTTTAGAAAATAATTTCAGACCAAATTTTTTTTTGTGCTGTCCTAAATTTGTGTAATTAGCTAGCCCAACATTTACTGAATAATTTTGCCTGTTTTATAGTCAGTGAATAGAAATCTGGTTTGGTTTTCTAAATGGCAAAGCACTAAAATTGTTACAAATGATTTAAAAACACATCTTTTATTTCCTATTCCTGATATCTACACGTGGTGTCTCCCAGTTAACATTCAGAACTGCCTTTGTTCCCGGTGCTACTGAAATGGCTTTCCGTTGTTTGTGGAGACATGAAGTAGATGGTATGCTGGGAGAGGAGGTGAAGCAGATCAGAATTATATATATTTTTTCAGAATACCTATGTGGATAGATAAGTTTATACTGAAGTACACCTTCAAGAATGTCCCCTTTAAGTGAAACCGTTTGAGACAGTATGATCTCACTTGCTGAGATCTGTTTCTCATTTGTTTGGCCTCCTCACAGAATTAGAAATTTTCTTCATCCAGGAGAAGTTAATCATCAACTGTCTCTGTCTCTTTAAGACAGTTGAGCTATTGACTGCTGTTCTGTTATTTTCTTTACTTTGCCATATACAAGGTGTTCTTTGGAGGTACTCCTTTTAGTTTTTCTTTCCTGTTAGCAGATTGTCTCGGCCTTGTCTGCATCCTCTGGAGAAGGTTTGTCTTGTGCAATGTAACATTTTTCTTCACTGTATCTTATGTAATAAGATGTTAATAAATGTAGTTTGTTTTCCGCACCTTCAGCAACTGTTTCTTCAGGCATTATTGCCTTGCTCTGTAAAATTCCATTTCTCATCATCTCCACCATGTCAACTCTCTCCCTGCATTCAAAAATGCCTTTAATATTTTCCTCATTTTTACTCCTACTATTTAAATATTTGTGAATGATGTGGAGTATGGTGTCAAGTATTATGACCTTTGCTAATGAGATAGGGGGAGATAGTGGCATAGTGATAATGCCACTTGACTAGTAACCCACAGCAATTGGTGGAATTTAAATTCAATTCAGAAAATCTGGAACTGAGTAATGGTGACATGACTGCTTGTTGTAAAAACCCATCCGGTTCATTAATGCGGCCTGGCCCACATGGTCAGACCCACAGCAATGTGGCTGAGTCTTAACTGCCTTCTGAAATGGCCTAGCAAGCCACTCAGTTCAAGGGCAATTAATGCTGACCTTGTCAGCGACGTCCACATCCCATGGAAGAATAAATTTAAAAAAACATTGTCGTGTGGGCAGATAAAGCAGGAAATGAGTATAAAGTTCAGCACTTTCCTCTTATTTAGTTGCATCCATTGGAAAGGTGATAAATTGATTATGCTTTTTGGAGAAGACATCTGTGACCTACCTTATGCAGCGATGCACGTCAAATTGACAGATATTGCTAATGTCATCAGTTTCTGCCTGGAATGTTCTGAAGGCATAGAAATTCAGCACCACAGTGACCTATATAAACAATATGCCTGTCCTGGTGCTGTAACAAATGGCATAGCTCTGTCCCAGCCTCTTTGCTGAAGGAGAGCTGCCAGCCACACTGATACTCACTAAAATTGAGGTAGGAAATTTGGTTACAGAGGATTTGCATGGTATTAGGCCACCTGCATGCTCCTATCCTTCTTCCAGCTGTACACCTCAGCTCTCTTCATTGCTGTTTTGCCCCAATGAACAATCAAATTGGTGTGGTAATAATGAGCTGCTTTTATTTCCAGACCCTCCAGAATATTACATCGAAGAATAACAAAGTAATACCAACAGAAAACATTGGAGTGCAATTGCTACAATGTGATCAGGGGCAATTGGCAAATGGTATACATATCCCTGCTCCCCTCAGAGTTACGTGATGAAAATAATTGCCTCCAAGAATGAACTTGGTTAATAACTACAAACATTAAGTAAAGATAATCAGCAACTATAGTAACATGATGAAATAAACTATAATGTTCTCCCAGTAGTACACAGGGATGATGAATTATGCCAAAACTAGAACCATAGTGAAAACCATCACACTCATAACTATCCATATCCAGATGATTTAGAGCTTTCTTTGGCTTTTGAGGATACCTTTAACTAGGACTGACAATGGGTAAGCTGGGAGTAATAACAGGAGGAGTAATATATAGCTTTAATATATCTGACACCATGGCTGGGATTTTAAAGGGCTGCAGTGCCCCATCCATGAGCTGAGAAGTTGGGGGCAACCCCACCTCTGCCGGTTATGGGAGCCCTGACACGATTTTACATGTAGTAGGAAATTAACTGCCTGCAGTCGGGGCTCCTGTCCCTTTTAAGGGATGAGGTCCTTCCCTCAAGAACTGTCAGCCAATTGGATGGCCCGAAGTTCTTCAGTTCCAGCAGTGCCACAGGGAGCTCAAACAGGCAACAGCACCAGCAATGGAGGAAGCCCCGGAAGCCAGGTGAGTGGGTCCAGGCTTGCTGGGGCCATTCAGGCAGGCCCTGGTAAGTGAGAGGGCAATGTCACTCATGAGGTCAGGGTTTGGTGCTACGGGGTGGCTGATGAAGAGGGTCCCTCCTCCCAGCTCGCAAGGACTGGCAGTCTCCCCACAATGCAAAGCAGCAGTGAGAAGAAACCCTTAAGTGGCCCTTAATTGGCTACTTAAGGCCATCAATTGGCCTACGGGCACAAGGTCCTTCTGTTACCTTCTCTGCTGATAATAAATGCCAGTGATATCAGGAAGGTGATGAGCATGCCACTCTCCCACACCATTCAATCCGATTTTTCACCCCCACTCACCTCCTAACACACTCCCTTGGAACTCATAAAATCCTGGCCCATTTTTCAAATTCCATTAGTATATGTTGTAATTTTGCCAGAGGGGAAAAGAGCTTGACACAAATGTCACTATTTTGAGTACAATAAATCCCCAATTTCATGAGCATTTCCCTTAAAGTGAAACATTGCGCATGTTTGTTTTTCTCACACGGTGAGGTTTATGAAACTTTGCTTTAATCAATACAGATTACCAATATTCCAAAGCATATAATAATTTTAGGGTTATTTAAATGTAATGAAAAAAATAGCAGCAATCTTCCCCAGCAATTTCACAATGGATCAATGTAATTTTGATAGGTTCACATTAAATTAGCAAGGATCATAACATCTTAGTTCATGTAAATAAAGCAATATGTAAAATCTGTTTGAAGAAAGTCAAAACAAAATTTTAATGCCATGTGAATAGCATTTCACCATTGTACAATCTTCCTATTTGATAACGTTGTTGGGTTGAAATATTGTATACAAAGGGCAAACAAAGGCATTGTTAGCTCTTGCTAATTCATGAAGCTAGTGCCTAATGTGGATTTTCATATCTGTCTTCTGAAGGGCACTCTGTAGGAGTAATATCAATACACTTTGGGGTTGCAGATTGATATATGATTGCCAAGGCATTATTCAATATAGCTCTTATAAGTACAGGCGGCTGAAACATTATTAAATGGCTCCAAGGGGGCATTGGTTAAGATGCTTTGTTGTTTCATTCTTTAGGACTAATTAGGTGTCAATGGATTATGGTTTTAACCAGTTACATAGAGAAAATTACATGCTGTTTAAAAATATATATCTTATGTTCCTTACCCCTACCTTATGTTTTGCCATGAACATGGACAAGTTCACGTAAAGGATTATGGATCAATTTATATCCAAAACACAGGGAAGAATTATCATTTGGACCAAACAAGCAGTGGCAGCACAATACTATTTTGGCAATTTAACATTAATGTTTCATATTTTGTTGTATGATCTCTTTCTATTTCTTTGGAACAGTGAAGCATTTAACACTTGCTAAAAACTGATGCTAACTAATCTAAAAGGAGAATCTCAAGCCCAAGAACAGAGGCAGTAGTGGAAGCATTGCAAGAAAATGCTGCACCCATCCTGATATAATATATAGACCCAGAAGATCAATTGTTGGCCCAAACTGAAAGAGAATTTAGAGGATATTCTTGCACAGAAAAGGAGCTGTACTTGATTTATACAAGGATTTATTTGCAGCAATATTGAGAAGGTGAGTTTGTCATTGATACTCTGTTATGTTAGTTTTTTGAAAGTGATCACAGTGCACAACTTTTATGCCACTGGCTTGTTACAGGCACTCACTGGGGATTCTGCAAGCATCAGCTAGTCTGTCATGTGTAACACCATTAGTCAAGTCATAGTTACATTGATCAGTCAGGCTGATCATCAGTTTTTCTTCTGCTTGACCTCAGAGGAGCAAAAGCAGCTCAAAAAGCAATTACATCCATTTTAGATTTTTACAGGATCCTCAGAGCAATAGATTAAAATGTAACTTGTTTAAATTCTAGGATATGTAAGGGACCTACTTAATGTGTAGACAACTGGTTTTCAGTGCTGAATGCCACATTGCATGTGCATTAGATTCTGGATTCTGTCACACCTCTAGTTTAGTATTAGAATCAAGATTGTTTCAGATGCCTTAGAGGAGAAGAATTATTAGTGGGCAATAACGAAAGTCTTGTGGTGCAATGGGTAGTGTCTCTGCCTCTGAACCAGAAGCTTCAGGTTCAATTCCCATTCCTGGAATTGATGGCCAAGGAAGGTGCGTTCATAACACAACCAAACAGGGATCAACATCAATCCTTCCAATACATGCCAATGGCAGGTGTTAAGAGCGGGAGAGAATCCTGGTCAGCCATATGAAAGAAAGAAATTGGAGCCTCTACCATCACTATTCATAGCTACAACATGCACGTAAAAGTGTATGTTGTCACAGCAACTCAGTCTCCTTGGGAGGCCAGTCGGCTGGATAGCTGGTGTGGATCAGATCAGTGGCAAAGCATAGGGTTCGATCCCTCTTCCGGATGGAATGGAGTAGGGACCTGTCTCCTTGCCGAACCCAAGGTGGCGATCGTGGCGCTGTGGGTTGGACCTTCCTTGAAGAAGAAGTGGGTAATAATCGATTTGGCCTGAAATGCTGCTTTATAAGTTCTAACCACCCAGCTGAAAATTTCTGAAAAGAACAATCACAGTTTGTATACCAATCTAGTGGCAGCAACACTCACAATTCAGTAGGCATCATGAATATGTTAGCCTAGAAGCTAATTGACATCATGCATGTTTTCCAGGAGTAAAATGGGTACCTAAGCATCTAATTTAGTGGCTGGCAGATATGCAGACATTCCATGAGGAAGTGCATTGTTGTTGGCAAAGGCAGAAGAAGAGACACCTAGGACTGCGACTGAAACAGATTACTCCCCCAAAAATGGTCTGCCTGGTGATGCAGTGGCCCAAATTTGAAATTGACTTTTCCGATGAGCTGCTTGGGGCAGCCAACAAGTGTCTGCAGCTCACTGCTCTCATAGAAATGAGGTCCAATATTGGGTATGTCTTGGGCCTACCCATTTTAGGGCAGAAATTGGCAAGTAAGCAGTTTGAGTGCATATGGATCACTGGAGCTGCCATCAGTCAAATGACTGTGAAAAACACTTTGATCTGAGTTGCCAGTAATCTCATCATTTTGATTGAAGGGTTCATTTACTCCATTGGCTTCCATCTTGATTGAAATGGAAATCATGCAGAGGGGTTTCCTTGGCTCCTTGTTGCTGCATTTTCTAAGATGCACCTTGCTATTCAAATATATCAGTCACTTCCCTGATGAGGAATTTTGTATCAATATCATGTTGGTGCTGTCTTGAATCCTGAATAAATCAACTTGCCTTAGCTTCAAACCACCCTAGTCTCTCTTTAACTGGAAAAGGAAGTGGATTCTCTGCCTGTGTCCTTACTTGCACCACATCCCTGTTATCATTGACCTACAGTGGTAGGTCATGGTTAGGCAGTGCTTAAATTTTAAAATGCTCACCCTTATTTTCAAGTTTATTCATAACCTCGTCCCTCCTTAGCTCTGTAATCTCCTCCAGCACCCCAGCTCTCCAAGATATCTGCACTCCTCTAATTATGGTCTCTTGAAGCATCCCTGATTTTAATTGGTCCAGGTGGCCATGCCTTCAACTGCCAATGCACCAAGCTCTGGAATGCCCTCACTAAACCTCTCCGTCTCTCTAACTCACTTTCAACCTTTTAAGATATCCCTTAAAACCTTTCTCTTTGACCAAGCTTTAGGTCATCTGTCCTAATATCTAATATCTTATGCTGTTTGGTGTCAAATTTGGGGGGTTTGATTACTTTAAAGGTGCTACATGAATACAAGTTTTGCAGTTGTAGTTGTTATCTCTGTATCTAACAATCAAACACCAGACGACAGAATTTGCCCAGAAGACAATACTTCTTATTGCACTATCCAACATTCTCATTGTTGCATCCTATTAGTTTGGGCTAATGAAAATTTCTGCTATATGCTTTACCTGCAAACTTTGGAGCATGACTTATTTTTGTTCCAAGAGGTGGGTGTAGAATAAAACATATAGATTGTCTGACCAAAGATGCAACTTTGGTTTTGCCTTCTTACTCCTGAATCCAGGTTGGTGATTCTGGTAACACTGCATGTGCAAGGAGCCAACGGACTCTTCCTGCATCGGATGTTGTCAATAGCGATTAGTTATCCTTTTTTAAGGTGGCATGTTTGTTTGACACCTGATTGGGGAACAGGGTGGTGGGGAATTGGGGCCATTTCATAGGAGGGAAGAAGGGGAGTTTGGGGTAGCAGAGGTCAAGACCTTCCTTGTTTTTCATTTACCTTAGAGGGTCTTCTCTTCTCTCCTGCCAGGTTTTACTGAGCAGGGTGCCTGTGGCTCTTATAGACATCATAGAAGTGCATTAGTCACCTAAAAAAGGTCCAGCAAAGCAGACGAAAATCGAACAAGAATGAGGTGGTAAGTCTTTCCACAACTATTTTAACTATCAATTGATGACTTACATAACCTGTCACTTCAATCTAACTACATAATTGATTTAGTCACAGGAATGAATAAAAATCCCAAATGCAGGGTTTAACACATAACTCACCCCCAATATCTGATCACATTGCTGCAAAATGTAGTTCTATAATCAATTCAAAACTCTTAACCTGGGGGAGAATTGAGCTAGTTCGAAGCTGTTACTAATTTTTAAGTACTGTGGTAGTACTTAATTATTTTCATTTTTAAAAGATAATTTATTTCATTTCGGCAATTGTGTATGTACTTTGGATTCAAGCCATTTCATTTGTGAATAGCCTCACCCTTGGTACATACAGTTATTGGAGAGGGGCTACATCAGGTCAGGAGAGGGCACTAAGACTGGGGAGCAAGGTTGATCTTAAGGTATAGGAGTGTGAAGTACAAAACTGGAGCCCAGAAGGCATTGAAGGAGCAGTTTCAGGCATTTTTCATCATAAATCGTCATTTTTGCATATTTTATTTCAGAAATTGCTGTGGAGTAGCTCACTGTTCTAGCATTCTAAGCATGAGAAGATTATGGGCAGAAGAGTGTCAATTGTTCTACTGGAAAACTCAGGACAGGGCTCAGTTGGAAGGTGGGGTACGGAGGGGGGGAATGAGATGGTGGCACAGATCAGGTATAAACTCCCGCAGTGGGTGTAGAGCTGGAACATTTGCAGTGACCAATTTAAAGGATGGTGCCGAGTTTGGCAGCATTGTGGCAGGGGGATGAGAATCATTTGGTCTGTCATCACTGTGGAGGGGGATCCTTCGATTTGGCTAAACCAGAGGGGAAATGTGTGTTTAAATCTGATGGTACTTTGGGGAGTGGTGGGGAGGGGTCAGGCCTAGCAACATTGGTTTGTCAGATCTGGTACCTCATTGGCTACAACATAAATGGTTTCCTACCCAAGGAGCAGGTGGGGGTGGATTGTGTATGGGCAAATCCGGGGCCTGAATTTTACGTTTGGCAGGCCCGTGCCACTGGGGGCCCGGGAGTTGTTGGGAAATGAGCCCCGACTGCGATCGACCCCTGACTGCAATTCCACGCTGGCTAATTGGCCAGCCAGCGTGAAATCACGGTCGGAGGCCAATTGTAAGGTTGGCCATGGAAACTCGGAGTTGGAATTGCGCCCGCTGAGCGAAATATCGCACGAGTGCTCAATGATGTTGGCATGCTTGCCTGACACCATCTCGCGCGGTTTTATGCCCAATCGGGTTGGGCTTGCACCCACCCGCGGGACATAAAATTCTGCCCATATTGTTTCTCTTCATTCTTTCTACCAAAGTCTATCATATCACACTTTTCTGCATTATTCTTCCATCTCTCATGAATATGCCCATTTCATTTGCCTGTCTATGTCCTCCTGATGTCTGTTACTATCTGTCTCATTGTTTACTACATTTTTGAGTTTTGTCTCACTTGCATAGGTTGAAATAATACTTTGTATATTCAAGTCTAGATCATTAATATGTATCAAAAAGAACAGAGGCCTTAATACACTGCTCCAACTGCTAACCTCCTCAGCTACCTCCAACTAAATCTTCTTGATGAGAGGTAAAGTTTCTTCCTCCCATTGTGACAAAAGTATATCCCTCCTGCTCCTGACTGTACCCAGCAGTAATTCCAGGGAAGCATTATTAAATCTGGGTGCCACCCTTGCTCTTTGTGCATCTATCCTAAACACCTCCTGGCTCCTCCCAATTCCATTTTTACCTTGGCCCTTTAAAAGAGTTGAGATGTGTCATGCAGGTGCACATCAGGTATGCTGCGTAGCTTGGAGAAGCAAAACCTGCAAATCCCAATTTATTGCCCCCGTGAAACTGAAATCAGCAAATCTGACATTCTAACTTGACATCTGGGGCTGAATTTTAGATCCCGCGGGCGGACACATGCCCGACCTGATCGGGCGTAAAATCGCGCGAGAAGACATCTGGTGAACGTCCCGACATCATCGCGCACTCGCGTGATATTTCGCTTGGCAGGCACACGCAAAAGTTGGAAGCACGCCCGCCAACAATTAAGAGGGCAATTAAGCCCCTTAACGGCGCAATTGTCTCAGATTTTTCATGGCCCATCCAACCTTTCGGTTTGTGGATGGGCGAATTGGCCAGGCGGCCTTTACATTTTTCATCAAACCTCATCCAAGGGCAGGATGAAATTTCTGTTATGAAATTAGATAAAAATAAATATCTGTGGACAGCATTTTTATCAGCTATATTTCAGGTGATTGATTATGATGTATGGACACTTTTTTGCAGCTTTTTAAACATTTATTTGAGCATTTTCAGGTCTTTTACATTCATTCACGGGATGTGGGCTTCACTGGCTGGGCCAGCATTTATTGCCCATCCCTAAATGCCCTTGAGAAGGTGGTGATGAGCCGCCTTCTTGAACCGCTGCAGTCCATGTGGTGTAGGTACACCCACAGTGCTGTTAGGAAGGGTGTTCCAGGATTATGACCCAGCGACAGTGAAGAAACGGCGATATATTTCCAAGTCAGGGTGGTGAGTGGTTTGGAGGGGAACCTCCAGGTGGTGGCGTTCCCATCTATCTGTTACCCTTGTCCTTCTAGATGGTAGTGGTCATGGGTTTGGAAGGTGCTGTCGAAGGAGCCTTGGTGAATTTCTGCAGTGCATCTTGTAGATGGTACACACTGCTGCTACTGTGCATCAGCAGTGGAGGGAGTGAATGTTTGTGGATAGGGTGCCAAACAAGCGGGCAAGGTCTGCAGCACCCTGAGACACATGCCCTCTTCTGCCCCACCCCCGGCAGTGCTGAGTTTTTCAGCGCGCGTTTCATGCTGGCTGGCTGTTAATTGGCCAGCCAGCACGAAATCACGGTTGGGGGCTGATCGCGGTCGGCAGTCCGTTTCCTGGCCGCTCCCTGGCCTGCCAATCAAAAGTGCCCACCAAAAGTAAATTTCAGGCCTATGAAGTAAAAAGTACAATTTTAACGGGGTGGAGGTACTGAGAGTGTATGTACACAAAGCTTTGAGGGTGACAAGCCAAGTTGAGAGGCCAGTTAAAAAAAAATATAGGATCCTTGGCTTTATTAGTAAAGGGTTAGAGTACAAAAATGAGGAAGTTATACTAAACATTTATGAAACAGAAGTTATACTTCATCTGAATATTGGGCAGAATCATCCAGATTTGCACTAAATTCAGCGGCGGGCGAGTAAAACAACATTTTATCTGCTGGCTGCAATGGCGGCTTTCCATGCCATATCATCCCAAACCCACAGCATGACTGCTGCAAAGAAGACATGGCCCTGAAAGGCAAAAAAGACTGCAGGCCCCAGGTCCAATGACGTCTTCTCGAGTGCCTTTTGGACACAGTGAAGGCTCGCTGTGATGTCCTCTAACCCCGCTCTGGCCACAGGATAGGCAGCCACCTCACTAATCCAGCTTGGGAGGCAGTAGTCAGAGCTCACTTCAAGAAGTCTTCAAAACTTTTGAAATCTGGGCACTGGGTGCCAACAGATCCCGAATTAGCCCATATGTCTTATTCCCACATGTGGACAGAAGGATCACGCGCCTTTTCTCCTCCCCCGTAATGTTGTTCGCCTGGAAGAAGAACGCGAGGCGTTCAACATAGTGAGACCAGTCATCTGAGGTTGGGTTGAAAGGCTCCAATCTCCCAAATTGCGGCATGCTCTGAGGGGAATACTTCGACGATCAAGAAAGAAATTTTCTTTTACTTACAACTACTGTGCAAGCTATGGCCCAAATTTGGTTCTTCTGATTTCCTTTGTTCTTCCTCGCTTTTAACCCCGTTTTTTTCTGAGGCTTTTCGTGCTTTTACCCTCGTTACTAATTTGTTGGATCTAGTGCCCTTTGGTTTGTTGGGGTGAAAGGATCTCGGTTGCACACTTAATTCGGGGTGACCGAGTTGGTACAGAGACAGAGAACATCAGAAGATCGTTATTATCTGCTACGCCTCCATGACAGAAGCATTATCACAGAGGGTATGTGCGTTGCCATAAACCAGACTGGAGTCAAACATTCATAGATGCAACGTGAGGATCTATGGTGTCTTCTCGCTGCATGTCGTCATCTCCCTCCACAAATCTAGCATTTATGAGGGCCTCCTGAGCGTGCCTACCTCATTTGGCCAGTGCGAGGGCCTCATCCCCATCATCGTCACCTTCGAGGACCTCCTCACCCTCAACCCTGTCATCGTCCTCTTCATTGGAGGAGACCTCCAGCTTCTCCTCAGCCAGCTCCTCTCCCCGTTGCAGCGCCAGGTTGTAAAGGATGCAGTGGACGATGACGATGCATGACACCCTCTGTGGACTACATTGCAGGGCTCCACCATACCGGTCCAGGCACCAGAACCTCATTTTCAGCATCCCGATGGTCTGCTCTGCCATCGTGAGCCTCGTTATACCTTTGCTCTGCTGCAATCTCAGGCCGCTGCGCGGGTGCCATCAGCCACATCCTCTGTGGGTAGCCCTTGACCCCAAGGAACCATCTCTGCAGCTTCGGTGGACCCTAGAAGACTTCACGGATCTGTGACCAACTGAGAATTTAGGATACTCCTTGGGAACCATGCGCAGACCTGCAGGATGCATTTGTGGTGGTCGCACACCAGCTGCATATTCAGCAAGTGGAAGCCCTTACGGTTGACGTAGTTGACTGCTTGTTGTGACGGAGATCTGAGTGCCATGTGCGTGCAGTCGATGACTCCCTGCACCTGTGGGAAACCCAAGATCTGGGCAAATCCAATTGCTCTTGCATCCTGGTTCTCCTAGCCCCAGGCGAAATGCACAAAGTTGTGTGCCCTCGCAAAGATGGCATCTGTGACTTCATGGATGCATTTGTGGATGGAGGCTTGTGATATCCTGCAGAGGTCACCTGTGGAGCCCTGAAAGGAGGCACCGGCATAGAAACTGAGCGCCGCAGTCACTTTCACAGCCACTGGCAGAGGATACCCCCCATATCCCTATGGCACCAAATCCTGCAGTAGCTGGCAGATGTGACTTACCAGTTCCCTAGACATGCGCAGTCTTTGGCGACACTGGTTCTCGGTCATCTGCAGCAGTGAATGGCGGCATCTATAGACTCTAGGTCTAGCTAGGTGCCAACCAGTGAGGCTCGCTGTTGCTCTTCGGTGGCATGTGCAGGAGCCCCTTCATCCAGAGGATGCTGCTCCTCCCTCTGCGCAGCCAGGCACCTCAGCCATATTCTTCTCAGTCGTCTTCGCCCTCTGTAAGCCACAAGGCATACAGCTAGGTCACCAGGCTCCATGATCCTGCAGGATGAAGGAGAGGGTTAGCATGGGTGTACTAAGAACCTCTCTTGGTTAAGCCTGAAGGCCCCTTAACGCAACCCGGAAAATGCTGGCCACCACTTGGATGGCAAGAGATTAGTGCGCTGCATGAGTCCCCACTCACCTCCACCCCACTCCACCTGACCGATTGGCGGTAGCTTTGCCCATTGGACTGCATGCTGTGCTCTCAGCTCAGGTGCAGGCATTCTCCTAACCCACACTGCAAGGCTGTGCTGTTAGCTTGAATCATGGGGGAGACTGCTCCAAACCAGGATGATGACTTCGCAAGGGGCTGTGAGTGCCTCTGCCAGTGACTGCTGTACAGCCAGATTTAGCAAGGAGATTGTATGACGTGCAGTCGTCCAACTGATATGCAGTCCACTAAAGTGCTCATTACTTTGCAGTCTGTGCTCGGGGGGTGAAAAGCTCTGGAGCACTTGGTGGCACTTTGATGCCTCTGCTTTGCTTGAGTTTGCAGATAAGCTGGAGGCCTGACTCCAATCGTATAAAAGGTTTCCCTAATGCGTGGCTGCTTCACTCACCCAACCCACACCCCAACCCCACACGTGCTTGTGCTCTACCTTCAATCACAGGGCAGCCTTTGCCCTCCCCCAAAATGCGCCTCAGCCTTGGAGTTCAATAGGTGACCTGGGCAAGCGCTCCGCAATGTTACTGTGTACTCACCTCCGAGTTCCCCTCAATGTACAACCTGCCAACTTTATGACTTTTAAATGCTGTTGTGTAACACGTCAGTGTGATTGTGGGCAGATGATCCAAGGAGGGGATGAGCGGGCTCATCGTATAATGATATGCAGATGTATTACAATGAGGTTCCCGATCTCTGATGGTGGGAAACACAGCCTGCTATTTGCAGGCGGAGTGGTCAATTGCAAACTGGCTTCATGAAGTCGTGAAACTGACTTTTGGCCTTCTCACTATATTGTCCGCTCAAGCCACCAAGCATGCCTGACACCAGTGGGCACGGACAATTCCGCCCATTGTGTTCACTCCTGGACTCTATGCCTTTGGAAGAATGTCAAAGGCTTGGAGAGAGTGCAGAAGAAATTATTAGAATGGGTGGTAGGAATTAAGGACTTCAGTTATGTTGCAAGACTTGAGAAGTTGGGGTTGTTCTCCTTGGAGCAAAGAAAGTAGAGAGAAGAGAAGATTTGATACAGGCATTCAAAATCATGAATGATTTCATGAATGAGGATTGGCAACCAGAAAACACAGGTTTAAGGGGATTGGCAAAAGAACCAGAGACGACATGAGCAAATGCTTTTTAACACAATGAGTTGTGATCTAGAATACACTACCTAAAAAGGTGATGGATGGAGATTCAACAGTAACGTTCAAAAGAGAATTGACAAAATACTTAAAGGGAAATAAAACTGAGGGCTATGGGAAATAACAAGGGAGTGTGATGAATTGGATAGATCAAGCAAAGAACTGACAGTACAATGGACTGAATGGCCTCATTCTCTGCTGTTGTATCATTCTGTGATTCCATGATTTAGTGATTTTGCCCTGGTATTGGGTGCAGTGCAGGAAGCAATCTAATGACTCAAGCTAGATCAGTAAACGTAAGAGTTTTTGCTGATCCATCCCCACTGCGCCCACCTTTACTGCCTTGCCAAATGTACACCATCACATCATTTCTCTCAACTAATTCATATTTCAGCAGCACTGGGAGCCAGGCTGCCATCCTTAATTGGATGGCACTCCTGGCGGCAGCTCTCAATTGGTCACCGCTGCCAATATTCACCACAGGTTCTCGATATCCATCATAGTGGGGTTGCCTCCTACTTTTGGCCCCAGCCTCGGGACTTCTTCCCTCCTCACAAAATTCAGCCCTAGATCTCAAAACATTGAGGGTGATTGTGACTTTCACAACCACTGGTAATGCTTGGTTGCCAGGCCAAGCACGTAACAAGTCTTCTTCAAGGAGGCTGCAGTTGTCTGCCACCAATGCAACTTGGAATACCATTGCTTTTCCAGGAAACCAAGGAAGCTGAACTTCCACACTGCTTTGTGGATAGTGCCTCCTGGGATCTTGACTTCGCCCCATGGGAAATTCTCTCCCTGTGCACCTGCTGATTCCACTAACCCAAACAGGAAAAAAGTAAAAACTGGGAAATAAGAACACTGCTCTGAACTGGTCTTGTGTACCTTAAAATGGAACATTAGTAAAACCTGGGAAATAAGAGTATTGGTCCGAACTGTTTGTTTTTTTTCCTTCTGGGACAGTATGCAGTTGCTTCTCTAGCTGGATGGTGATTGTCTTTCTCTTCTGTTGTACTGTCAAAAGCATCCAAAGTGCTTCCCAACCTGATCGAAAACTTTCAAAGTTCTGCAAAATCTGTCTGGTGACAAGAGCTCTCTGCTAAGCATTTGCCAGAGAAAACTGATAAAGCAGCTGTAAGTATTGAACGTCTTAAGTTGGAGCTGTCTAACGTTGATGGACCCACATGAAATGCATTTGCAATTTGCCTCCTTTTCACTGGTCAGTTTCCCAACCCGAGGAAATTCATGTTGGAGGCATTAAATCAGAATGAAAGTTAAATAGTCATGAAAAAGCCCTCATTTGCATTCAGTTGTCAGCTTAAATGATCGGCAACACCTCTACACGAATGGTTGGGTCGACTCCAGCAAAGAGTGTCAGTGTGTTGGAGCATGGATACGGTCGCAACTATTTTTCCTCTGAATTTAACTTCACACTCGACTTCAACCCTGCCATTCATTACTGTTAAAATCCACCCCCCCGCCTTTTCTCCCACAGCATCACAGGCTTTCCTCTGTTTGTATCATGACAACGCTGTTTGTACGAAGATCCCAGGGTGTTGCTAATTTTTGTCAGAGGAATGTAAAATTTAAAAGGTGACTTTCAGCAATAAAACTGATGACAGATCAACCAATTGCAGTTCCAAATTTGGCAAAATTAGGAAGTAAGCATTTTAAATTCAATTTTTATTCGTTTTGCATTGGCCTACAGGCCAGCTTACGTGGCACAGTTCCACATGCAGTAAAACCCCTGCCACCCCTGCAACTTGAATCAGGAACTCACCAATAATATCCTGCCACATCATGCAAACAGCTCTGACACCAACAGTTTGGGACAAGATGGGTAGGCGTTTAACCCTCTTCCAGATTTTTACCCAGAGGCCTCCCGTGGAATCTTGGCTACACTTTATTTGTTTGTTTTTTAGTCTTTTGTTCTTTGTCTGTCTTTTTCTTTCTCTGCTTGGCACATTTCGCACCCCATCTATATTCCAAAAATATATTCAGTATATACTTCAACCAAATACTTAGCCTTTCACTTGGTTGAAGCTTCATAAATTTGTTCTCAAACTCTTCCTCAATGAATATTGAATGGAATAAAATATGTTAGCAACTGAAGAAAGGTATTTTGTCTATTGGGTGAACTAAATGTTATTGGTGTGTTCTGGGAAATCATGCACACTGCACATGTTCAGGCTACGTGAATCTGCCTTCAGCTCACATAGTCACGATTCCAGGAAAATTTAACAGGGCAGATTTTTCTCTTTCATGTCTACATGTAAATAGTTGCCTGGCCATGCGTGGATGTAATAGTAAGCCTGCTCTGTTATGGGTGTACCATCCTCCCCACTTGATTTTTCTCTACATGCTTCACCCAGGTGGTTATTTGCAACCAAGTACAAAAGGGTGAAATCTGCTCCATCAAATCCTAGAGGCCAAGATTTAACCCTTCAAGGAAAAACTTTAATAAACATATTATAATTAGTGCATATATTTAATCATGTTATTAGTATAATTAATTTCCTGATGCTTTATTTTTTTTAAAACCTTATTTGCATAGTAGAAATATCAATTACTTTGATAAATTGATGGCTAAATTTTTTTTTCAAAGTTTTCTCCTGAGTGGTCAAGAAGGATGTTTGATTTTTAACAATTTCATTCTTTCACGAGATGTGGGCGTCGCCGGCGAGACCAGCATTTGTTGCCCATCCCTAAGTACCATTGAGAAGGTGCTGCTGAGCCGCCTTCTTGAATTGCTGCAGTCCCTGTGGTGTAGGTACACCCACAGTGCTGTTAGGGAGGGAGTTCCAGGATTTTGACCCAGCGACAGTGAAGGAATGGTGATATATTTCAATTTCAGGATGGTGAGTGCCTTGGAGCGGGACGTCCAGGTGGTGGTGGTGTTCCCATCTATCTGCTGCCCTTTTCCTTCAAGTCTGTAGAGGTCGGGGGTTTGAAAGATGCTGTCGAAGGAGACTTGGTGAGTTGCTCCAGTCAATCTTGTATATGGTACATATTGCTGCCACTGTGTATCAATTGTGGAAGCAGTGAACGTTTAAGTTGATTGATGGGCTGTCAATCAAGCAAGCTGCTTTTTCCTGGATGGTGTCGAGCTTCTTGAGTAATGTTGGAGCTGCACTCATACAGGCAAGTGGAGAGCATTCCATCACACTCCTGACATGCCTTGTAGATGGTGGACACACTTTGGGGAGACAGAAGATGAGTTACTCACCTCAGAATTCCAAGTCTCTGACCTGCTCTTGTAGTCACAATATTTTTATGGCTAGTCCAGTTATATTTCTGGTCAATGGTGACCCGCAGGATTCAAGGAGGGATGGTTAGATTCTCTCTTGTTGGAGATGGTCATTGCCTGGCATTTGTGTGGCGCGAATGTTACTTGCCACTTATAATCCTAAACCTGAATGTTGTCCAGGTCTCGCTGCATGTTGACACAGACTGCTTCAGTATCTGAGGGGTTGCGAATGATACTGAACATTATCCAATCATCAGCAGACATAGGAATTTTCCACATGTTTGGGTAGATGCCAGTATTATAGCAGTACTGGAACAGCTTGAATAGAGGCGGGGCTAGTACTGGAGCACAAGTCTTCAGCACTATTGTTGGGATCCGGTCAGAGTCCTTAGCCATTGCAGTATCCAACACCTTCAGCCATTTTTTGATATCAGTGGAGTGAATCAAATTGGCTGAAAATTGGCATCTGTGATGCTGGGGACCTCTGGAGAGGCCGAGATGAATCATCCACTTGGGACTTCTGAGTGAAGATGGTTGAATATGCTTCAGCCTTGTCTTTTGGACTGATCATTGAGGATGGAGATATTTGTGGAGCCTCCTCCTCTTATTGGGTGTTTAATTATCCACCACCATTCACAATCGGATGTGACAGGATTGCAGATCTTTGATCTCATCTGTTGGTTGTGGAATTGCTTAGCTTTGTCTGTTGCATGTTGTCTCTGTTGTTTGGCAAGTAGTCATGTGTTGTAGCTTCACCAGGTTGACAGCTCAGTTTTAGGTAAGCCTGGTACTGCTCCTGGCATACCCTCCTGCACTCTCCATTGAACTAGGGTTGATTGCTTGGCCTGATGGTAATTGTAGAATGGGGATATGCTGGGCTATGAGGTTACAGATTGTGGTTGAATACAATCTGCTGCTGCTGATGGCCCACAGCACCACATAAGGATACCCAGTTTTGAGTCTGAATCTATCCCATTTAGAATGATAGTAGTGCCACAAAATACAATGGAGGGTATGCTTAGTGTGAAGACGGGACTTCATATTCCACAAGGACTGTGTGGAATTCACTCCTATCTATATTGTAATGGACAGATGTATCCGTGACAGATAGAGTGGTGAGGACAAGGTTTAGTAGGCTTTTCCCTCTTGGTTCCATCGACACCTTCCGCAGGTCTGGCCTGACAGCTATGTCCTTCAGGACCCGGCCAACTCGGCCAGGAGTGGTGCAATCGAGCCACTCTTGTTGATGAAGGTTCTAATTTGTTTTTATGTTCTTGGGATGTGACAAGGTAGAATATATTACCCATCCCTAGATAGTATGAGGGCATGAAGTTTCAATCATGTGATGCGGGGATACACTCACAGAAAGGCCAGACTAATTAGGGTGGCAGGCAATGTTCCCCTTTAGAATGCCACATGTGTGCGGCCGTGCAAAAAAATTTAAAGGGGCCCTGCACTTAAAGAAATTGCCCCTCAGTGACAGCTGACAGCTGATAGCTTCATGGTCTTTTTTTCAAATGTCAGCCAGTTCTTTACCACCATCTATTGAATTCAGTTTCATTGCTTACCATGCTGGAAATTTAACTCATGACCTCTCTGAATTACTACTTCAGCACCATATGCGCAATGTTACAACACCCAGGCACACAGGACATGCATGCTAGACACAAAACAATTAGTATTTTAAAAAGACATAAGCCTTGTTAAAAACTTATTTGGAGCCAACAACCATAATCTATATATAATTTTAGATAACTACAGAGATTCATTTAGGCTATCATTAGATTTTGCCTTTTAGGACCTGCCAAAATGTAGCCTTTTCTTTCATTGCATGAATTCTAAACAGTTTGGTGATAGTTTCATAGAAAAATATATAAATAAAAGATAAAGTAGGTTATTTAAATGAATATGGGGAAATTCAAATGATACATACAGGGATTCAAATTTAATCCCAAAGTGTCTCATTATCTTGTTGCAAATGCAGCAATTTTTTAAAAAAGATGAACCTCTCCTAAGAAGGAGTCAACTACGTGACTTTTACTGACACTATATTTCTTTTGCTTACATAAATTGAGCTTTAAAAACAAATTAAATTAAAATTTAAAGTGAGTTTATCACAAGATTACTTGAAGGGTAATAATATAGTTTTTTTCCTGAAACTGGCTGAAGGAGTGCTGCACTGTCGACGATGCTGTCTTTTGGATGAGACATCTCTCTCGGGGTGTATAAGAATCCATGGCATTATTTGAAGAAGAACAGATGAGGTTTTAGATTATTTCAGTGCTATTTGTGAGAGTTTGCTATGTGCCTGTTAGCTGTTGTGTTTTCTGCATTAGAACAGTCATAAACTAATTAATTAGCTGTGACGCACTTTTGGACACCCTGAAGTTGTGAAAGGTGCAATAAAAATGCAAGTCTTTCTTTCTTTGAATAGAGCTCAATGTTCTTGGATTCATCTGTGAAATGTAGCTAACAGAGCTAGAGCCCCATATATCTCGAAACTCTTAGCATATGTCAGAAACAGGAAGCAACTCAACTTTACCTAAATTGGAGCTAGGTTCCCAAGATGATTAGACACTGTTGAATAGCAATTAGAAATGTGTTTGATAAATGATTGGTTACAAAATGTAGACATATCTTGGCCTCAGACAGCCATATACAGATCTTCTTGATCATTTTTAATGAGTGCAGTGCAGATTCAAAAGAATGTTACCAAGGCTCTAAGGGTTAGATTATGAGGAGAAATTACCTACATAAACTAGGTTTGTATTCCCTGGAATATAGATTAAGGTTTGATTTGATTTAAGTTTTAGAATTTTGAAAGGAACTGATAGGATAGACAGAGAAAAACCTATTCTACTGGTAGGGGAGTCTAGGGCAGGGAGATAAAACCTTAAGGTCAGTCAGACCATTTAGGAGAGAAATTAGGAAAAGCGTCTTCATGCAAAGAACTGTAGGGGTAGAATTTTACGCCTTCAGGCTTGGAATTGTGCAAAATGACGTTGGGCGAGTGGGCCAATGTCATCCTGCATGCGTGCAATCTTCAGGTGGGCGGGCACACCCAGGTGTTGGAGCTGTACCTGCCATCAATTAAAAGGCCACTTAAGGCCACTAAAAAGGCAATTGATCCCGATTTCACATTGCCCGTGCGATTTCGCGCTCTTCGAATGGGCAAAACGGGCAGGCGGGCAGCCCACGTCTTGCAAAACCTCATCCAAGGGTGGGATAAAAAGGGTCTGCAGCATTGCCATTGTGAGCAATGAGGAGGTTAGGAGATATTTCGCTGCTGGTTGCTTATGTGAACTTGACAGCTTCATCTCAGTTCTGAGCTTCATTCTTGTCATTCCCAGGCTTCATTTCAGGACTTATTGGTGTCTCCAAGGTCACCGGAGAATTTTGCCCTTGTGGATCCTTCCAGGTATCAGACAGCTCTAACGCTGGTAATGGGGATTGTGGTCTCTGCTGGTGGC
Source organism: Cetorhinus maximus (assembly GCF_964194155.1). Taxonomy (NCBI): domain Eukaryota; kingdom Metazoa; phylum Chordata; class Chondrichthyes; order Lamniformes; family Cetorhinidae; genus Cetorhinus; species Cetorhinus maximus. Next base: position 34,599,669 of record NC_135900.1, read on the forward strand.
ACCTCCCCTGAGGAGGAACAGAGGGGCAGAAGGGAGAGGAGGCCAGGTGTCCCTATTCAGCTTCCAGGGGAGCGACCTGTGGGAGGAGTGGTACAGGCACAAGGGGCACAGGGCTAGCATGTAGTTCAAGGTGGAAGGTGCTGCAGAAGATGCCACTATCCTGCTGCCAGGATTTACAGGCAGCGATGCAGCTACTTTACTATGTCTTAGGTGCAATGCAGAAGGAGGCTCCACCTCTCCAGGGAGACCATGACCTTCATTTGTCATATGATTGGGCCTGAGATCACCCCCAACTGTGTGGGCGGAAACCCTATGCCAGTGTCTCTAAAGGTCACAGTGGCCCTCAACTTCTATGCCTCTGGCTTTTTCCAGGGGTCAGTGGGGGATCTTTGTGGAGTGTTTCAATCAGCTGTCCACAGTTGCATCAAGCTGGTGACGGAAGCTCTGTTCAGGTGGGTAATCACATTTATTCATTTCCGTACGGACGAGGCCAGCCAGGCTGAGCGAGCCAATGGGTTTGCAGCGATTGCTGGGTTCCCCCGGATCCAGGGTGCAATCGACTGCACACACGTGACCATCAAGGCACCAGCGGGTCAGCCGGGTGTCTTCATCAACAGGAAGAGATCCCACTCGATGAATATCCAGATAGTTTGTGACCACAAGATGCAGATTCTGCAAGTCTGTGCAAGATACCCTGGCAGCTCCCATGACACTTATTTCTTCAGACACTCCCAGATGCCAAGGCTATTTAGTGCTCCAGCTCGGCTGGATGGATCACTACTGGGTGACAAAGGCTACCCGTTGAAAACATGGCTTATGATGCCCCTCCGCCACCCAACAACGGAGGCAGAGCAGCGTTATAATAGGAGTCATGCCTCCACAAGGGCAGTGATAGAGAGGACCATTGATATTCTGAAGATGCACTTCCGATGCCTGGACCATTCAGGGGGAGCACTACAATACCCCCCAGGGCGGGTGTCACTGATAGTGGTTGCATGCTGTGCTCTCCACAATCTGGCACTGGCAAGGGGGGACCCACTGGAGGAAGAGGATGTTGAGGCAGCTCCACAGGCCACAGAGGATGAATCGAATGGTGAGTCAGAATAGGAGCTCGGTGAGGGGAATGCTGAGGGTGTGGAGGCAGACCCCTGTACCCTTGCTGCCACCATCCCGGATGTTTGAAATAACCCTTTCATTTGAACCCAAAGTCCACTCAGTGCCTGTGTAATAAAGTTTAGAGCCACTCACGTCCAGCATTACATACTGGCGAAAACTGCACCAAAAGAAAGTGAAGCATTTTCAGGCCATTAAGACAAAAGCAAAATTTATATAATTTTGACACTCAAAACAAATGAACATTACCATTTCTGGTGTTAATGTCCACACCAGTAAACATATAAACAAACATGGCAGCAGAGAAGGTCACCCATGAACAGTCTCATTTGTGCTCATGACGCTTTAAGCTTACATTTGCAAGTGATGTGTCTTGGTGCTGTCACCTCCCCCCACCCTCGCTGGCAGCAGCATTGGAGACAGCCTGCTGACTCTGCTACCTTGGCAGCCATCCTCTGGCCTGTGCAACCTGTGCTGGCCCTGCCTGGGAGGGAGCAGCCAGTGCCACGGCTGGCATCTCCCCAGTCATCTCAGCCTCATCAGACACCACGGTCACTGGCAGAGGGGTGGAGGAGCTACTGCCGTCATCCAGAGTGCCCTGAGAGGAGCCCGCAGAGAGGACAGGCAGCTCGTGCGCCAACGTGAGATCACTCTGGATCTCCTGCTCGCCATTGATGAATGGGCACCTAGCTGGGATAAAGGGTGCCTCATCCATCTCCTACACTGGCACTGACCACCTGAGGTCATTGCCTGTGTGAGGGTTTGCAGGTCCGAGAGCAATCCCAGGAACCCTGATTCTGTATCTGGAGCTGCCTGTCCATGAGAGTCACCACTCTCTCAATGGAGGAGGCAGTGCACTGGGCGATGCAGGTTAACGGAGTGCTAATGCTCCACATGGACTCTTCCACAACAGAGACCATGGCATGCATACCATCATGGATCTCTGCCAGATCCTCCTGCACATCTTGCTGGACATCCAGCATCTGCCACCTATGGATGACTCCAGAAGCCCATCATCAGCCTTTGACTGAGCATCGTCCTGAGCTCCACAGGGGGATGGCCAGCCCTTAACACTTCTCCACACTGATCCATGCCAGTTCGGTACTCACCCTTGCTGAGTGCAGCAGGTTGTTGAATCTTTTGTGGCACTGCACCCACGTGTGCCTCATGACGTCGTGGCTGCTGACCTCGGCTGCCACCTCCTCCCAAGCTTTTTTGGCCTGATGCGCTGGCCTTCTCCTGCCATCCCTTGGAACGAGGGTGTCCCGCCTGACACCCACCCCCTCCACGAGGAGCGCAAGGCATTCCTCCAAAAACCGGGCAGCCAAGTGGCCACCGGACCTGCCTGACATCTCCAGCTGCTGTTGAGGCCATTGCCCCAGTCTCCAGACCACAGAAAGATTCTCCCCTGGCAGCCTTCAGGGAACTGCCTCTGCTGATTTTAAACTGCCTGCCGGGTCACCATTGGACCAGGTGCTCAACAGGCACCTGCCCGGCCCTTCCTGACCATTAGGAAGACGCGTTTCACACTGGGCAGGCATTAATTGGCCAGCCAGCATGAAATCACGGTCGTGGGCCAATCGCGGTCAGGGGCCTGTTTCCCAACCTCTCCCAGGCCCGCTGGTCGAGCACGCCCACCAAGGGAAAAATTCAGGACTGGAAGTGTGGAGCTATCTCCCACAAAAATCTGGCTTGATAACTAATTTTAAATCTGTGATCAATAGATTTTTGCTAGCTAAGGGTATTAAAGGGTATGGAGCCAAGGCAGGTGGATGAGCATAAGATACAGATCAACCATAATCTCATTGAATGGTGGAGCAGGCTAGAGGGGCTTAATGGCCTACTCTTGTTCCTGTGTTCCATTTTGAATGCTTTACCCTTATTGATATTGACTTTCATTTTAGGAAACAGACATAATTCAGTGGCAATGTGAAATTGCTATTTCGCTGTTAATGTTCTTGTGCATGATTATGAAGTTACTTAAATGTTGGAATAGGAGGTGCCAGTTGAAAAATGCCCTTTAAAAAATTAGTATGAGGTGGGATTGTAACATGCACAACACTGCATGAAGAATGCATGTTTGCCAAGTGAGTTTCTAATCACAGCTCGAGCTGCTCTGGCATCCTTACACAGTAAAGGATGATTGGAGGACGTTATCTTGGGTTACATTGCAGGGGGACAGGACTTTCAGCTAACCCATTAAACCCACTGTGCTGATTTTCTTGGCTTGGGGTATCCGGAATGCAGGATGGGCTGCCAGAGAGATTCCCACCACCAAGAGAGAGCTTGCCACTATCAGAGGTAGAATTGTGGTGGTACGGTAGTGAAACTATATTGAACCACAGGAGGTGGAGAAACACTCAAGGAGGCTGAAGAGTCCTAATGAAAATTTTAAATAAAGCTTTTGTAGAACTCAACTGAAACCTGCCGAGGGAATTGTTCCCAGAAGGAAAAAAAACAGTTCAGAGACCAGTACTCTTATTTCCCAGTTTTTACTGTTTTTTTCCTTCTGGGTTTGGAGAGAGTGAAGGTCCTTACTAGGCCTTTACCTCCATCCTAGGAGTTCAGAACCTTATCACCACTACCCCAAGGAATCTTGGTTTTGAGGAGTGGTGCTAACAATGGATAAGAAAGAAATGCAGATTAAGCTTCCTTACCAGTGAGGAAGAGATGGTCACAGCAGTCGTAGCAGGGGTGCAGGTTGCGAAAATAAGGTCAGAGTAAAAGGCAGTGCTAGACCTCACGGGCTAGGTTTCCCCCTTATTTGTATTGGAGTCGTGCCCGATTTCAGATGGAGTGTGGAGGAAAATTCAGTCCCTTATATGTCCTCCTGCATAGCTATTCACAGGGCAGCATTGACAAGGACATCTAAGTAGGTTAACAAGGAAATAGTGCTTGGTACAGGAAGGCACAAAGCGAAAGAGAAGTGAAAAATAATTTAGGAAACAATAATAGAGTGCCATGGTGCTGGTAATTGGTTGGGAGATAAGAAACAGGGAGTAGGAATAAAGGGTTTGTTCTCTGATTGGTGGGATGTGACAAGTGGTGTTCCCGAGGGATCTGTACTTGGACCTCAGCTATTCACCATATATATATTAATGTGAGAAGGAAATGGCAATGCTCTTGATATCGTGCAGATTAACATATTTCTACCTTACATATAGGTTAATCAATTCATCCATTCACTGTCATGTTTTAAAATCAGAATCTTGATGTCTCTGATTCTCTCCCTCTTTCGTATGCACATTGGAAATGCTTGCCAAATTGCATTCATAATGTAATCATACATTCATCTCTTTCACATGCAAAATTTGATTATTTTAAAATCATTTATTGCATAATTAGCAGGAGCTATCACATACTTCTGTAATAGGCAATCATTTTATAAAATTTCAAATGAATTAACAAAATCTGGTTATCACATGGATTCTTTTTTGAAATGCAATTGAATGTCAAGGGGTGATGGTTAGATTCTCTCTTCTTGAGGATGGTCATTGCCTAGTATTTGTGTGGTGTGAATGTTACATGCCACTTGTCAGCCCAAGCCTGGATATTGACCAGGTCTTGTTGCATTTGGACATGGACTGCTTCAGTATCTGAGGAGTCGTGAATGGTGCTGAGCATTGTGCAATCATCAGCAAACATCCCCACTTCTGGCCTTATGATGGAAGGAAGGTAATTGATAAAGTAGCTGAAGATGGTTGGACCGAGGACACTACCCTGAGGAACTCATGCAGTGATGTCCTGGTAATGAGATGATTGACCTCCAAAAACCACAACCACCTTCCTTTTTGCTAGGTATGACTCCAACCAGCAAAGAGTTTTCTCCTGATTCCCGTTGGCTCCAATTTTGCTAGGGCTCCTTGATGCCACACTCAGTCAAATGCTGCCTTGATGTCAAGGGCAATAACGCTCACCTCACCTTTGGGGTTCCGCTTTTTTGTCCATGTTTGAACCAAGGTTGTAATGTGGTCAGAAGCTGAGTGACCCTGGCAGAACCCGTGCTGAGTGTCAGTGAGCAGGTTATTTATAAGTAAGTGCAGCTTGATAGCAATGTTGATGACCCCTTCCATCACCTTACAGGTGATCAAGAGTAGACTGATGGGGCGATAATTGGCTAGGTTGGATTTGGCCTTTTTTCTGTGGATGGGACATTCCTGAGCAATGTTTCACATTGCTGGGTAGATACCAGTGTTGTAACTGTACTGAAACAACTTGGCTAGGTGCACGGCAAGTTCTGTAGCACAAATCTTCAGTATTATTGCTGGAATACTGTCAGGACTCTTAGCCTTTGCAGTATCCAGTGCCTTCAGCTAGTTCTTGATATCATGTGGAGTGAATCAAATTGGCTGAAGACTGGCACCTGTGATGCTGGGGACCTCCAGAGGAGGCCAAGATGGATCATCCATTTGGCACTTCTGGCTGGAATTGTTGCTAATGCCTCAGTCTATTCTTTGCACTGATATGCTGGGCTCCCTCATCATTGAGGATGGGGATATTTGTGGAGCCTGCTCCTCCAGTGAGTTGATTAATTGTCCACCACCATTCACAAAAGGATGTGGCAGGACTGCAGAGCTTAGATCTGATCCGTTAATTGTAGGATCATTTAGCTCTGTCTATTGCATGCTGCTTTTGCTGTTTGGCACGCAAGTAGTCCTGAGTTGCAGCTTCAGGTATACACCTCATTTTTAGGTACGCCTGGTGCTACTCCTGGCATGCCCTCCTGCGCTCTTCATCGAACCAGGATTAATCCCCTGGCTTGGTGGTTATGCTAAAGTGCGGGATATGCCAGGCCATGAGGTTACAGATTGTGGCTGTGCACAGTTCTGCTGCTGTTGATGACCCACAGCACTTCATGGATGCCCAGTCATGAGTTGCTAGATCTGTTTGAAATCTATCCCACTTAGCACAGTGGTAGTACCACACAACATGATGGAGGGTATCCTCAGTATGAAGGCGGGACTTCGTCTCCACAACTACTGTACAGTAGTCACCCCTACCAATACTGTCATGGACAGATGCATCTGCGGCAGGCAGATTGGTGAGGATGAGGTCAAGTATGTTTTTCCCTCTTGTTGGTTCCCTCACTTATAACATGGATTATGATGATGATTATCAGATGGATGGTAATTTTACAGAAAGATTGGAAAAAGGCTCGACACCATCCAAGTCAAAGTAGCCCGCTTGATTATTATTCCATCATAAACATTCACTCCCTCCACTGACACACCTTGGCAGCAGTGTGTACCATAAACAAGATGGACTGCAGCAATTTACCAAGCTCCCTTTGCCAGCACCTTCCAAACCCATGACCTCAAGCATTTGGAAGGTCAAGAGCAACAGAAGCATGGGAACACTACCAGCTGCAAGTTCCCTATCAAGTGACACAGCATTCTGAATTGGAACTATATCGCTGTTCATTCACTGTCACTGGATCAAAATTCTTGATCTCCTTCTCTAACAGCACTGTGGGTGTTCCTACATCACATTAATCACAGCAGTTGAAGAAGGTGTCTCACCACCACTTTCTCAAGGGCAATTAGGGATGGTCAACAAATGTTAGCCCAGCCAGCAGCACTCTCATCCCAAGATGTGAAAGATGTCTGAAATTCTCTGTGAGTTCAATGCTCAGAATAACTCATGTCAATCTCTTTCTGTGACGTCACCAATGCTCCAAAGGCTATGCACTATGTACTTCAATAACATGTTGTTAAAAATATTTCTGACAGAATTCAAATAACTTCCCAGCAAAGTGCTTCCTTCCCATATGTTGAATGTTTGGATATTTGCCAGTTGAGAAAAAACATTTTCCTAACTATATATGGTCGTGTCGCCACGCTAGAATGTTTTGGCTGAGTTTTAACTAATAAAAAAAAAGCCAAAAATCTAATTATATAAACAGAACAGAACTGTAGCATCATACAGAGTGCTAGGGTGTAGCTTGTAGTTCGTTATTTTCCACATAGTGAGTTTCTTATATTAGCTGTGATGCCAACAGCAGTCCTGGTTGGAGACAAAGTACTACTCCACAGAAAGAGAGGGAAATTTTATTCTGTGCATCTTTTAGTGGACAGTTACAAATCAGCATTGGTGGACAATAGCATCCGGGGAAAAGGGACATAATCAATTTCTTTTAAACTGAAGTGGGTTATGTTTCAAAAGTGAATGGCCACAAAATCTTTCAAAAATGAAAACTTACTTCTTAGGCAAGGCCTCCAGTGATTACTCTATAGTTGGCTAGTTAGGCCTCTCAATGTCAGCAGCTCTGGCAGCATCTGTGGAGAGAGAAACAGAATTAACGTTTCGAGTCCGAATGACTTCTTCAGAGCTAAAGAGAAGAAATGCGATGGATTTTATGCTGTTTAGGAGGGGGTGGAACAATTTTCCATGAATTTTCCATCCATTTCTCATTGAAAGTGGCAATCAAGGACAGCAAGTGTAGGACCACAATTTGTATATTTAACATCCTCTCAACAAGCTCCTTCAGCAGCACCTTCCAAACCCATGACCACTACCATCTAGGACAAGGGCAGCAGTAGATAGATGGGAACACCATCACCTGGAAGTTTCCCTCCAAGTCACTCACCATCCTGACTTGGAAATATATCGCTGTTCCTTCACTATCGCTGGGTCAAAATCCTGGAACTCCCTCCCTAACAGCACTGTGGGTGTACCTACACCACATGGACTGCAGCGGTTCCAGAAGACAACTCACCACCACCTTCTCAGGGACAACTGGGGGGTGGGGGGGGAGTGGGGGGGTGGCCTTAAAGTGATCCTGGAGGATTGATCCCCTTATCTGCTGCCAAGAGGCTCCTCCAGACATCTGCTGTGCTCCCGATACCACAGGGGGCCTGGAATTTTCCAGTCGGCCTCTGAGCAATAGCCCAATAACCTTAAGATGAAAGCAAAATACTGTGGATGCTGGAAATCTGAAATAAAAACAGAACATGCTGGAAAAGCTCAGCAGCTCTGGCAGCATCTGTGGAGAGAGAAACAGAATTAACATTTCGAGTCCGAATGACTCTTCTTCAGAGCTAAAGAGAAGAAATGCGATGGATTTTATGCTGTTTAGGAGGGGGTGGAGCAAGTGAAGCAAGACAGAAGGTTAGGGATAGCTGAGAGCTCAGGAGAGATTGACAAAGATGTCATGGACACAGGACAAAGGGAGTGTGGTGGTAAAGGTGGTGGTAAAGACTAAAGAAGGTGCTGACAGTGTCAGAATGTATTAATGGCAGAACAAGGGTGAGCGATGTGTGAAACCACATCATTTTCCGATTAGGCACTTTACAGCCTTCTGGACTTAACATTGAGTTCAACAACTTCAGACCTATTCTCCATCTCTACTCCTTTTTCGATCCCATTTTAAAAAATTTTAATTTTAATTTTTCTTATTTATTATCATTTTTATTATTTATTTATTTTTATTTATTTATTCATTCACTTTTTTATCCTTTTTTCCCCTGCACTCCCCCCCACCATAGCAGGGCCATCTGTCACTTATTTCTATGTTGTGCTTTCACCATGACCTTAATTGGTCCCTTAATTGACTTAATAAGCTATATGAAACTTGCAAGTGGGCTCACGCTTTTTCTGCTATTAACACATTCTGCCATTATCAGCACCTTCTTTAGTCCTTAGCACTACCATTAACACTCCCTTTGTCCTGTGTCCATGACATCTTTGTCAATCTCTTCTTAACTCCCACCTATCCCTGACCTTCTATCTTGCTTCACCTCTACCCATTCTTAAATCCATCACATTTCTACTTCTCTTTAGCTGTGAAGAAAAGTCGTAAGGAGTCGAAACGTTAACTCTCTTTCTCTCTGCACAGATGCTGCCAGGCCTGCTGACTTTTTCTAGCATTTAAAAAATCAATTTTAATGGCCCCATGGCCTTAATTGGTCCCTTAATTGACTTAATAAGCTATATGAAACTTGCAAGTGGGCAGCTATCCCTTGCCCAATCTTATCTCCAGGAAACTGACCAGGAGTCAGAACCATGGCAAGGACCCAGCATGCCAGCTATCGTTGAAAAATTCCACGAAGGGCCGAAGGGCCTGTTTCTGTGCTGCATAACTCCATGACTCTATGGGCTGAATTTTCCCCCTGTCGGGGGGGTTGTACGGGGGTGGGCGGGAGCGAGCACAAACCCAATTGGCGCCCCCGATCAGGTCCGTGCTGCCATTTTATGTCAGCAGGCTAATTAAGGCCTGTCCAGCATGACGCTCACCTGGAAGCTCTGAACGCTCCCTGTGCGGGCAGGGGTGGGGGGGGGGATTCCCTGAGTCCAGGCCTGTGCTCTTTCACACCTCAGGGAGATTTGTTTAACTTTTAAACATCTGAATAAAGTAATTAAAAATTTTGAAATGTCCCCTCATGTGGCAGTGTCACATGAGCTGGGACATGTCAATTAATTTTTTAAATAATTTTTATTGAATTTATAAACACTTCATGAAACCTCATCCCGCCCGTGGATGAGGTTCCATGAAAAATGCAAAGGCCGCCTGGGCTCTTCGTCTGCCCGTCAACCTTAAGGTTGGACAGGCAACTCATTTTATTATATCAATTAGTTTGTAACAGGCCTTAATGAGCCTTTGAAAGTTTGGCGGGCGTGCAGCCGACACAGCTGCGTGCCTGCCAATTTGAAAATCTAAATGCAGAGCGGTGACGTTGGGACGCCCGCCTGACGTCACCATGCGTCATTTTACGTGTTGGCGAGCGGGCCCCACCCCCGCTCCCCAACCGGAAAATTCTTTCCTATGACACCCCTCTCTGCCTCCATTCCCATATCAGCACCAAAATCCTAGTGATTGTTAGCAGTTGAAATTCGCCCTCAATATGTCTTTTGTAAGTCCCCTGATGCACACTTCTCCAATCCTTTTGAAGGTGGAGTGAGAAAGGTTTGGTGCGAGGGGGCCTGATTTAAGTTGTGAAACTACCCTATCTCACAGACAGCAAGTGAGTCTGGAGAGTAACTTTCAAAGTAAATTTTACACACTTGAATCTCAATTTCTCTCCTTGAAAATTGAAATGAACGATAAACCATCTGGCCTGTTCCTTTTGCGGGCTAATTTATTTGTTTTTGAAATTACTTTTTGTTTCTAGGCTACTTCTAAATGTACAAGTCCTGTATTTGAGTGTCTATCTCCCATCACTGGTATACACCTTGTAGTCTCTTGTTTAAAACCCAACTGACTCACAAACATGGGTTTTTAACTTGATGTTAATTCTGACCCCAAGTTGTAGTACCCACAGAAATAGAATTGGCCTCACACAATGAGATGATGGGCTGTATTTTCCAGCGGGTGTTGTGAATCCAATGCCTCATATGAGGGTCTCAAGTCTGTCTTTTGTTGACAGCATGCCCGCCAATGCAACCTTCCAGGAAGTAGTTACCTAACTGGCCGCCTCACTATTACTTCACTGTTAAGAATGGATCAAACGCGAGTCCTGACACCACAATGTGACATGTACAATGCCCCAACAGCGACAACAAGGCCACAGGCTCAAACAGAGAACCTGCCATGATGTCAAGCCAGCAGCCCTACTAGGAGAGGCAGACATCTCAATGTGGAGGTGCCCTCAGTTGCCAGCGTAGAGTTTATGAAATAAAGAGGTCCGTGCTGGTAGGGCAACAGGGTGGAGGGGAAACCCCTTCACAGGATTTATGATGGATGGCGGCACAGCCTTTCCTGCACATGACCTCTTCATTGGGGCATGGAGCCTCCTGGCCCCTTAATCTACTGCTGACTGGGAAGCCTCCTTAATTGAACCGGTGGCTTCTGCCATGGTAGAGGAGCCACTCCATTGTCAGTAAAATACCAGTGCCAGTGCAAAATAGCTCCTAAGTGGGTCCTTAATTGAACTAATTGGTTCCACTCTGCTGTGTAGCAGGCAGTTGAGCTGATTCCCAGCTCACTTCAGGAATGCCCACCCTCCCCCTCATCGGAGATGGGAATGTGTGAAGGAGAAATCCTGATGTGGCTCCCCCTATTTTCCCACTCCGCCCACCTCCAACCCTGTCTCCACGAGGCCGGAAAATCCAGCCTGACATATCAAATTGCCTAAAGATCCAACTCATCCTGACTAATGGGCCAGAGATCAGGCAAAAGGCCTTCATTTTGTCAGTTTGAAGTAGATTATTCTGTAACTTTCCACATATTGGCTCATCTGACAGGAAAACACATCTTTAATGGCTGTAATCTGTCATTTTTTTAAACAAAACCTTTGTAACTTCTGTGTTTTAAAATATAAGACCTGAACGTTACTCGATCTTAATTTCCTTCCATGAAGAAAAATAATGTTTAAAAATCCTAAAACCCAACAGTCCCTATTGCATTTAAAACAACTGAGATGCAACAAAAACAGTAATAATTCAAGATTAAACTCAAAATAGCCAGATATGGGTAATTTCAGGTTACAATTCTTACCATTCATCCTCAGTGTTGAAAAAGGATCGCTAACCTCGTCAGAAGAGGCGTGGTAGGGTAGTGACTAGCTTTGTTTCTCAACATGGATAAAGTGATTGCTGTAGGTGCCTCAGTATATTCTGTCCCTCTGTTTTGCATGGTTCCTCAAAGTTTCCTGTCTTTATTCCTAATCTAATGACAGCCATTTAGCAGCCTTGACTCTTCCCTCTGAGTCAGAAGCAACATTCCAAGGCTTGAGCACCTCATCTAAAATGATGTTTCGCTGCAGTGTTGAGGGACTGCTGCATTGTCAGAGATGTATTGTCTTTCAGATGAGATATTAAACTCTTAGAGGAAAAATATACTTGCATGGCATTGCTTCAGATTATGTTGATTCCTTGCAGCAGCCAGAACCGTGAGTCACTTATGTGGCCTGTGTGGGTTTCTTCAATGATATCAAAGGGATACAAGTCATGCAGGTGAATTGATGTAAATCTGCAGTCGACATTATATGAATTCATTTTTCTACCAATGTCTCCGTCATCTCCCTGTTCAGTTGAGTGTAAAAGATTCCATGGCACTTTTTTGGAGAAGTTCGGGGAGTTCTTCTAATGTCATGGCCACTCAACACATTGCTGTTTGTGGCATCTTGCTGTGCACAGGTAAACAGCATGTTTTCTCGCAAAACAGCAGTAACTGTACTTCAAAGATAATTTATTGACTATGAAGTGTTTTAGGACTCCTGAGGGTATGAATGGTACTATATAAATGCAAGAAATCACTTGCTTACAAACCAACAATTTTAATATAAATTAGAATAAAACCAACATTCCATTTAAATTGACAATTCTTTTATTTAAGAACAAGGCATCAGAACAGTATTGCATGATTGTAAGAAATCGGTGGGGAGTAGTTTTACATTTTGTGTGGATGCAGTATTTTAATCGTATATCAATCATTTCTTTGCAGCCGAGAAACCTTCTGGCTATTGTGAAATCTTTTTTAAATTTAAATTTACTGTATTTTTACTGCAAGCTGGGTTAGATTTTGTTATATTTGTTTTACACTCATCAAATACAATAGAGATAAGTAATTCTGTTGAGAAAGGCGATGAAAAACAACTGAGCCCTTATTTGGATTTATGCCATTTTAAAAGCAAATTTATTCAATCCCATCTGTAATGTCAAGCTCTCGAAATGGTAGAACTCTAAAATAACAACACCCTCAGATCTGGAGCAAAATCTCTATGGAATAGACCTTTTCCCTTAATGAAGCACTCAGTAACATAACACAGTGTTGTTCCTTTTTCTCTGTTGCTACCATTTTCTACAGCCTTTCTGTTACCATAGAGATGAATAAATGGCTTTCTATCTAGCCCAGGCCAAATCCCAACTATTAACACTGCTCCTCCCTGCTCCAGTTAAATAGGGACATCCTTACTTGATTTAAATTCTTGATTGGATTTTACCACTGACAAGAAAAAATGTGAGCCAAACCTTAACAAAGCTGAGACTTAAGTCAGTTCTTCAAACTAGCCAGTGCTTGTTCAGATTTTATGGACAATTACAGTGATTATTTTTTCCAAAATGCAAAGTCTTATATAAAATGCACAGAAATTGCCAACACTGCAGGTTAATCCCATGACAAAATCCAGCTGTCGGTTAAGGAGAATGAACGTACATTTATATAACACCTTTCATCCTCACAATAACGAAGTTCATTTTTGAAATGTAGTCACTGTCATCATGAAGGGAAACAAAGTGCTGCTAGGTCAGTAAAGGTTCACTGCAGGTTTGGCCTCTGACCAGGTAGTGAATTAATGCCATATTGGGGCCTAACGCCATAACCCCAGGACTCAAATTTGCAACATTGATTTGCTTAGCTTCTTTACTTTCTTGCAGTGAGATTATTTCATAGATGCATTCCAAATAATTTGTCACATTGGTGCGAACCTGCATCAAGATCAGCATATGCAGGATTAATATATAAAGATGTGGAAAGTGAAAGTTGACAGGCTAGTTGACTTGAAGTTGATTTGTCTGCTGTTAAGGTGATAATAAATCTAAGTTGGCATCTTCATGGAAAAGCTGTGAGTTGATTTACATGTTTATTTGAGAGCGAGATTCTCTTTTAAAGTTAGATTTTCCCATTTTTTGAGCTTCCCTGTAACTTTTATTATCCCTGGAGAGTAACTAGGAGATCTTTTCTCAGACTTTTGCCAATACTATTCTGAAGCTGGCCAAAAGGATGTGCATAGTAGTAGAACAAGTGTTTCCTCTTTCATTTTTCCTTGTGTTTTGCAAAGAAATCCATCACGTTCACTCTGCCTTTCTATGGTGACTTTGTTGAGATCAGTAATTCATTGTCCTAATTGTTTCATGCTCAAATGGACTTCCTAGTATTTCATGATGCAGAATGCCAAAGCTCCAAAGCATTGCACTATCAGAAAACATACGTATACTTAAAACTAACATCAATAGAAATAATTAGCTAGAATACACAGAAAAATTGAGCTCTGGAATAATCTCAGACTGGACCTCCCAGTGCCAGTCTAATGGGTTTTAAGAATTTTACAAAGGACCTCCTCATGGCACGTAAGCTATTAATGAAAATACCATCTGTGCCAAAATACATGACGATTGAAAGATTTATCTCTGAATTTTAATGCCAAGGAATTCATTAAGGCTCTAAAATTTTGGAGATTACATTGACAGCAGTGCCATAAACAAAGCTCCTTTCAGAGTCATGGAATAGAATCATAGAATTATTACACCACAGAAGGAGGCCATTTGGCCCATCACGCCCATGCTGGCTCTCCTAAGGGGCAAATCATGTACTGGCACTCCACTGACCTCTGAGAGTGATAAAGAACTGCAAGATGTGGGCCAGGATTTTGTCCCCATCGGGTGGGCTCGGCGGGGGCGGACAGGAGCAGTCGGGAAGCCGACCACCACCCGCGATTAGGGCCACACCGCAATTTCATGCTGGCAGGCCAATTAAGGCCCGCCCAGTATGAAACGTGCGCTGCGGCGCTCAGCGTTGCCTGTGTAGGGGGGGAGGAAAGAGAGCACGAAATTCCATGCATGCGCGCAAGTGCGCGCAGGAAAAGCTCCCTGAGGCACAGAGCTGCCTGAGGGAGATGAAGATTTTAAGAAATAAAAATAAAGAATTGTAAATTGTTAAAAAAAAACATGCCCCTGCATGTGACTTTGTTACATGAGCAGGGACATGTTATTAGTGAAATGTTTACATTTTTATTTAATTTTTAATAGCTGTTGAAAACCGTACCCCACCCATGTATGAGGTTTCCTAAAAAATCCAAAGGCTGCTTGGCCTTTTTGCCTGCCTGCCAACCGTAAAGTTGGATGGGCAGCGAAAAGTTTCTTTCAATTATGACTTTAATGGCCTTAATAGGCCTCTTAATTGTTGGCGGGCGCACTGCTGACTCCCGCGGTGCGCCTGCGGACCGAAATGTTGCACAAGTGCGCGATGATGTCGGGAGGCTTGCCCAACGTCATGACGTGTCATTTTATGCTAGTTTGGGTTGGGTATGCGCCCGCCCAATGAGTGTAATATTCTGGCCATGGGGATCGAGCTCACACTTTCAGAATTGGTTTCATGCCCCTACCTTATCATATGGGAGGTTAAAAATCTTCATAGTGCCGTCAGAAGCAGGATAGCTTTTCAAAAGGGAAGAGGGAAAAAAAGTCAATTGGTGAGTATCCACTGATGCCTTTGTGTTCTTCGTGCTTTTTTGTTCAAGGATATCACAGAGACAGATAAACTGCCTACTTCCTGGTCTGTGAAATGTATTATGTGTGTGTGTGTGTGTGTATCTACATGTGTGTGGAGGGGGGCTGAAGGGCAAGGAATGCATTCATTTAAAAACTGTTATGAAATTTTATAAGATTGCTATGTTTTAAACTATCTCTTTAATTCAAGGTAAAATGGAGGAATGAAGAGGGTCATGAGATCTGCTTCACATTCTGCCTGACAAGTCTGTGTGGTTTGGTTCACATGGAGACTATGACCCAGGCTGAGATATATTGGGAAGAAGGTGCAAAATGTTCAGACCTGAAAACAAAGGCAAGAGCCACTGGGCTAACTGTGGACAGACTTTGTCTCCAAGTTTTTGGAAAGAAGACAGCATTACAACATGGCCCATGTTGTAAAACAACAGAAACAAAAGGCTGCAGCTGGTGTAGTCAGTAGAGAGAAGGCTGCGAGTTCTCTGCAAGCTACCAGGCAGAATTTTAGAAGAAAGACATCCTTGGGTCGAAGAGATACCTCCTGTGGCAATCTAAAGACCCTGGAAGATTTGCTCTGGCAAGGCTAGGTGGAGAAATCACTGGAGTGGATCTTACTGCTGGTAGTCGGCTTGCAAATTCTCCGAAAACTAAGGGAAGTACCTATTGATTGTCACTTGGTGTTACAACTTAATGAAACAGGAAAACATGAACCCAGTGGAATCTGGGAGTGGCTTTGGACTGTTTCCTATAAAGATTGTAATCCTATGGAGAGCATGTTGTAATGTATATGAATGATGTGTGGGGTTATGGGTCATGTTAAAGCATAAATAGAGGCTATCTTTAATTTAGAGTATTAGTCGCTTACTGGGTATGGTCAATATTGCTTTTAGTTGGTTGTTACAGTAAAAATCTTAAAACTTAAATCTTGTTGTGCAATTCCTTTAAGTTCACCACTGGGAATTCAAATCTCTTGTTTGAAGTTGTTGGTCTCCAAGGGGTTCGTAACAAAAGAAACAGAATTAATTTTTCATCAAAAAATTTAAGTGAATGTTTTGATCTACAGTTCAATGCAGTTCTCAAATGCTACTTTTAATGACATTCAATATTTGCAGTTAAACGGAGCTCTGACATAATTATATTACTTATCCATCATGTATATTTTGAATGTAACAATTACCTAAAAAGTTTTGTTTAAAGTTTGACCACCATAAAAATAAATCACTGTTAAACATGTATTTTTTGCAATCACAATCTTTTCACTTTTTAGTTTTCAGAATGGATGACCTTCCACTCCAGAATTTGTGTTCTATGTCACACATGGTAATCCCCAGAAGTGGACACACATGACCATCAAATCCACAAGAAGCTCCTTCTCCCTCGAAAAAGAGAAAATCATGTTACTTGAGAAGAACAGGTGAAGCTGAGTTTTTCTAATGTTATCATACAATAAATCATGGTGACAAATTCAGCTGCTTTGAATTGCTTTCACCATTGGCTGTGAGCCTACTTTCAGTCTACTCTGAATCAGCAAATTGTGATTGAAGGTGTCAATGACAGTGCTATCAAGGGGCACTTACTCAGCGCTCGGATTGGGTTTCACTAGGGCCACCTCACTCCTGATCTCATTATAGCCTTGGTTCCAACATGAAAAGAAGAGCAGAATTCCAGGGGTGAGATTGTCCGTCAGCCATAGAGTTGGGATTGGAGGTGGGTGAGCCCGCAATCTCATGCTGCCAGCCAGGGTACTGGATTGCTAGCACCATTTTGACACCAAGTCATTTTCAGAGAAGCCACGTCAGGTTGGGAATGGCTACCTGTCCACAAGCAGCAACAGATAGCCAATTGTAAGCAATTAAGGGGCCTGAGGTCCTTTCCCATGTTGTCTGGGGTTTCTGGGAGCATCCAGGCTTTGCACATCGTGCTGAAACACAACTAGTGCATCAAGGTGGTGGAAAATGGGAGGGTGCTACAATTAATCCCACAAGGAACGCATCTACCCGCAAATTTCATGGCCGCTGGACCACATGTGGCCACTGGCCATCCCTCGGAGAGTTTGCTCCTACACAATCATGGCCAGGCAATCATGACATTTTAAGTTTTAAAAATCTGATCTTTTCTTCAGAGGGCATCTCCATGTTAAGCCTAGCTATCTCTCCCTTACGAATTGGTGCTGGAGGGCCTCCAATTGGCCTGCCCACCATTCAATTGAAAGGCAAGCATGCTCCCTGACCATTAACTGGCTGACAGTTTAAAAATGGAGATAGGTATGTCAGGAACTGCCATGCAGTTTGGGGACCCAGAACCCGTCAGGTATCTGACCCTGGAATAGAAACCCCACCCCAGAAGTGAGGTGAGAGTGACAACTCTCGATATTAAAACAAAATTTGACCGAGTGTAGCATCAAGGAGCCTAGAAAATTGAAGTCAATGGGATTGAAGGGGAAAACACTCCACTGTCTAGAGTCATACCTAGGACTAAGGAACATGATTGTGGTTGCTGCAGGCCAATAATCCCAACCTCTGGAACCCCACAGCAGGATTTCCTCAGGGCAGTGTCCTAGATCCAACCATTTTTAGCAGCATCATGAGGTCAGAAGTAGGGACATTTGCTGGTGATTGCATAGTGTTCAGCTCCATTTGAGGTTCCTCCAATAATGAAACAAATCGTGCCCACATGCAGCGATATCTGGACAACATGGAGGTTTAGTTTGATAAATGGCAAGTAAAATTCCCACCCCACAAGTGCCAGGTAATGACCATCTCCCGCAAGACAAAGTCTAACTGCCTCCCCTTGACATTCAATAGGATTACCATTCCTGAATCCCTCACCATCAAAACTTGGGGTTTACCATTAACCAGAAAGCTAACTGCACCAGCTACATAAGCACTGTGGCTACAAGAGCAGGTCAGATGTTGGGTAATTGTGGCTATTTTTGGCAGGGAAGGACTTTACATTAAAATAAGTCTCCACATTCAAAAACAATATTCCATTTTAAGAATTGGTAAATGCTGTTTAAGACAAGAGTAAAGGGGCACCAGATATGAAATCTATTTTGCATGCTTTGTGAAGCTTGAGCATTCAATGAAGTAATATCCAGTCACAAGACATGTAATATCAGCAGGAGTAGCTGTGACCTTCTCAGTTGCTTGATAGAAGGCAACTTCCATCTGTGATTTTCTATCAAGTGCCAAGTAAGTTCCAGTTAGGTCAAGCATAATTCACAGTGGTGATAAGCAGAATAGTAGGAGGAGCTGGTGGCAGCAGCCGCATAGTGGTAATGACAGTGGGCTAGTAATCCAGAGACCCAGGCTAATTTTCTGGGGATATGGGTTCAAATCCCACCATATTAGGTGGAGGAATTTAAATTCAATTAATAAATTGAAAACTAGTTTCAGTAATGGTAATCATTAATTATCATAAAAACCCATTGTTGATTGTCATAAAAACCCACCTGGCTCACTAATGTCCTTTAGGAAAGGAAATCTGCCATCCTTACCTGGTCTGGCCTACATGTTACTCCAGACTCACAGTAATGTGGTTGACTTTTAACTGCCCTCTGAAACACCCGAATCAGCCATACAGTTGTATCAAACCGCTACAGAAAATTTGATGAGGAATGCAACTGGACGGACCACAAGGCATCAACCTAGGCACCGGAAACGACAATGGCACACCCAGCCCTATTAACCATGCAAAGACAGCCTTAATAACATCAGGAGGCTTGTGCCAAAATTTGGAGAGTTGTCTCAGGACTAGTCAAGCAACAGCCTGACATAATCATACTCACAGAATCATACCATACAGACAATGTCCCATCACCATCCCTGGGTATGTCCTGTCCCACTGGCAGGACAGACACACCAGAAATGTCAGTGCCACAGTGGTATACAGGGAGTTGTCCTGGGAGCCGTCAACATTGACTCCAGACCCTGTGAAGTCTCATGACATCAGGTCAAACATGGGCAAGGAAATCTCCTGCTGATTACCACCTACTGCATGACCGCTCCCCCAACACCTCCCCTAGTTCTCAGCTGATGAATCAGTAGTCCTCTGCATTGACCACCACTTGGAGGAGGCACTGAGGGTGGAAAAATGTACTCTGGGTGGAGGGGCTTCAATATCCATCAGAAAGAGTGCCTCAGTAGCACCACTACTGACTAAGCTGGCTCTGTCCTAAAGGACATGGTTGTTAGACTGGGTTTGTGGCAGCAAAGAGGGAAGACCTACTTGACCTCGTCCTCACCAATCTACTTGCTGCAGATGCATCTGTCCATGGCATTAACAGTAGGAGCGGCCACTGAACAGTCCTTGTGGGGGCAAAGTTCCGTCTTCACATTGAGGATGCCCTCCATCATGTTCTGTGGCACCACCACTGTGAAAAATGGGATAGATTTCGAGTGGATCTAGCAACTCACAACTGGGCAACCAGAAGGCGTAACCAGGGGGTTACAATTGACCAGAAACTGAACTGGACTAGCCATATAAATACTATGGCTACAAGAGCAGGCCAGAGTCTAGGAACCCTGCGGCAAGTAACTCACCTCCTGCCTCCCTAAAGCCTGTCCACCATCTAAGGCTCAAGCGGGGAGTCTGATGGAATATTCTCCACTTGGCTTGATGAGTGCCGCTCCAACAATACTCAAAAAGCTTGACAGGACAAAGTAGCTCACTTGATTGGCACCCCATACATCACCTTAAACATTCACTCCCTCCACCACCAACGTACAGTGGCAGCAGTGTGTACCATCTACAAGATGCACTGCAGCAACTCACCAAGGCTTCCTTCCAAATGGCACCTCCCAAACCCTTGACCTCCGCCATCTGGAAGGACAAGAGCAGTAGGTGCAAGGGTATGCCAATACCTGAAAGCTCCTCTCCAGTCCACACACCATCCTCACTTGGAACTATATTGTTGTCCCTTCACTGTTGCTTGGTTACAATCCTGGAACTCCATTCCTAACAGCACTGTGGGTGTCCCTGCACCACATGGACTGCTACGGTTCAAAAAGGCAGCACACCACCACCTTCTCAAGGGAAATTAAGGATGGGCAATAAATGCTGACCTAGCCAGTGATGCCCACACCCCATGAAAGAATAAAAAAACCCTTAAATTAAACGTGCTTTATAAAGGAGTTTTAGAGTTGAAGGGCACTGAGATGTTTTCTATTGCTTTTCATTGACGCAATGCTATTTGTACTGCATTTATATAGAACAACTCAAACATACTCACACATAAGTAGATTGTATTTAATAAAATATATATATTCAGGCTCAAATTAATTCTGTACACTGTTCCATTTATTTGCATGTACACTGCTTGATAATATATTAGCTAGTTGCTAATAAACCCAATAGCGAATTCAGGAGCAACTTTTTATCCAGAAAGTGGTTAGAATATGGAACGCATAACCATAAGAAGCAGTTGAAGCAAATGCCATAGATACATTTAAGACAAAGTTAAACAAACACATGAGGGAGAAAGAAACTGAAGATTATGCTTTAGGGTTAGCTGAAGGATAGGAGAAGATGTGTGGGGCATAAACACTGGCATAGACCAGTTGAACTGATTAGCCTGTTCCTGTGCTTTACATTTCATGGAAATAACGCTCTTTTATTCGGAAGCTATTTTTATGATTTGGAGGACTTCTGCAGGAAAATTAGGCAAAATATAGCTTCGTTTCTGCGAATGCAAAGTGATTACACTGTTAGATTATACTAAAAACATGACTGATTAATAGATGTTCCTTAGTTCCATCTACTTGAGTAACTGGATATTAAAGTTGATTTTAACCCTCAACAGATTTCAGACAGATATTGAGGGTGCAGTGTGACATCTCTTGCCTCCTTCTGTCTCACAATCTTGTCTGCCTTTCTGCCAGTCGATCCCATTACTGATCACCCCTCACTGGGAAACGACTTCTGTGATAGTGACTGAGGGCAGAGGTGATGACACTGAGCTGGAGGCCTTCCTGTAGTGTCAGCAGGTGACATCACAAAGCTGCCAAGGTGGGGCGCCATTTGAAGCACAAAATTTTCACAGGTAGCCAACAGCAGTGCAAGATAGTGCCACATTTGATCTTCCTGAAGAAACTGCTTAACCCACCCCACCCGACAACGTTTTACTAGCATGCTGAATTCATCTTCACTGGGCCAATCTTGCAATTCCCTTCTGAACACTATCATGGGAGCATCAAGAGCACAAGGATTGCCATAACAGTTAGCATGCTTTGCCAGCGTCACTCACATCCCAAGACCAATTCAAAAAATGAGTGTGTTGCTATTATATATTGCTTTGTTTATAATTAGATCAATTCGTTTGTGGTTCTGTTTTACTATAGAGGATTACAAGGTTTTCATCAGCGTTTTGAGGATTGTATCCCAGAGCTCCCACTGATCCATCCTGCCAGGCAGCACAGATCAATAACAGAAACTGGCACATTGCTGATCTGTGAAACTTGGTGGAATGTCGCATTGTGTCTTTACCCTCTGTTCTTCAGGGAGGAGTATTGTCTATTTTTAAGAATATTGATTTACGTATACCAAAAAAAAGTTTAAAAATCTACTGTCAAGACTAAATTAAGACTAAATCAATGTGTTACATTAATTGCGATTCTTAACTAAATGACGCAAAAATATACGCCTGTAATTTTCTTGGTGCTGTTTGCACTCTGCCACTGTTGTAGCTTCACTGGACATGAGAACTGCGTGACCCTAATCCATTGCGCTGTTGGAGACTCTTGCAGATGCTTATGATGCAGCCACTTGCTGCAGCTGTGAAAATCCTTCACACATTGCTGAGGAGAGATCAGGGCATGGACTTCTGCACATTCATCAACAACTCTTCTAAGGTGTTCAACACTAGTCAAGAGCATACCATGAAAACCTTTTGATCATTGATCAACTATGTTCAGGCCCAATAGGGTAACAATGCATTTAGTGTACAGTTAAGGAATGTCTCAGGCTCTAAGGCAGCTATTTATTTTCCTTCTACTGCCACCTCCATTTGCTTCTCCTCACTTATGACCTCCACTTCACCTAGTTTCTGCTCTTTAAAGTCACCATCTAATTCCCCCAGAGCTTGGTGGTGTAGAATCATAGAATAGTACAGTACATGGTTTGCATGACATTTGGCAATTTTAAGCAAGAAGGAAGCATTTTATAGTGCATTACTGATGAAGAATGGAGATTCCCAGGATAGACTGAGATCTGCAGTTTATCATATTGTAAATGAACTAATATTCTGTAAAAAATAATAATATGGAATAAATTTCATCATTGCTACACTAGTAAGAACATGAGAACATATGAAATAGGAGCTGGAGTGGGTCATTTGGCACTTCGAACCTGCTCTACTGTTCAATAAGATCGTGACTTATCTTTTACCTCACCTCCACCTTCCTGCCCTATCCCTATATCCCTTAATACCTTAGGTTTCCTCCTTTAAAGAATTGCTTAGAATTATAAAACATTCTGGCTCCCATAAACAATTTGTCACTTCACGTGGGTGTGTTAGTAAAAGTTGCTTTTAACAAATAGAAGCTAAAGAACTGAATCTAGGAACATGCAAAAAATAACAGAGATTTAACTGATTAGCCAATTAAAGTCCTGATACACCTATTACTTCCAAGGGATTATAGACATGCAATCTCAGAACTATATTTTGTGCAATGCCTAAAATAAATAGATTAAGTGACTGGTTCCTCTCTTTGTGTGTGACATGTCTCACAGGAGTGAGTTATTTCATAGCGTACATTGCAGTCTTTTTTTACACTGAGCTATTTTAAACTGGCGTTCTATGTTCCACTTAATCAGGAGTTTTCTGTCTTCAGACCTCTGTATACCTTAAATCAGCTCCATCAGCAAAGATTTTTTGAAGTGTCATCTCTGAGTGTCATTAATTAAGTAAAGGTTCACAAGGAGGTTAAGATACCGACTGGATTGTAAAAAATAGAACAAACAGTGGAAATTTTGTACAGAAGGCTGATTAACCTTCCTTAAATGTAACTCAGTTCCTACAATGCTTATCGTAGATATTTTTTAAATGGTGGACTATTTAGGTGGCACCAGCCAAGGGCTGGAAATTTGATTGCACCTGGAACCGGTCATTGCAGAGACTTGTGCTGCCTGCTCAGTATTATGATTCAGGCATACAGCAAGCACTATTCATTGGCTGCATGCCTGTTTGGAAGAGTGGGATATCTGGCTCTGCTGACGCCACAAAGGCAGCAAACACCTCCTAACGAAGATATGTATAGTGGCTGCACATAGCAGGGAACAATAATGAAGAAATAAATGGCTGTGTCGTCACCGGTTGTCCTTCAATTTGAGGATGATGACTATCCAGGGTCATGAGTTTCTAGCCCCACTCCCCTCTCCCCTTTTGTGGGTGAGGAGGGTACCATGAAGAGACTGCTCAGTCACAGATGCTGCTGCCCAAAGGCACCTCTGTCCCAACACAGGTGTCCAATGACCTTTGCACATATGCAGCCTGTGTGCAGATTCTTGACTAAGTTCTCCCAGGTTTACACCCTATCGCCAATCCGCCATCATGACTTGGCAGATGGACCATGGTAGAAGTGTGAATGTGACTTTGTTTAACATGGGGGCCATGGAGCACCATTATTGCCCACACGATCTTGATGGGTTGGTGGTCATATTTCAGTGACACGTCAAACCATGAGGACATGGACCACTTTGCAGCTGCAGCCTTCTTTCGCTTTTGGAGCTGGTGAGACAAGCAGTTTCCTCTTGCCTGTTCTCTGTTAAGGACTTTTTGGACCGCACTTAGTGAGGCACCTCCTCCTGAACTTGCCACCATGGGTGGCCCAACCAGGGGCAAGGACTTACTCAATGCAGCAATCAATGGATCATTGGAATGCACAAGCCTCTCCACACATCAAGATAATGATCCATTGGGAAGAAATTACTGCAAGACCTGCAGATTGGGACCCTGGAATCTCTGATGCCACTTTGGAGTCACTGGTCCAGGCTACCAACATGAGAAGGAAATTCTGTGTACCACACTCCCATCCCCGCCCTATTGGCCAGACATTCCTCCAGGCAACACCTCTGCCTCCAGTGAGTCTAACAGTGCCTTGAGTCAGTTGTGAGGTCTGAGAGAACTGGAGAGAAGCCTGGGGCTGAGAACATTGGGACAGGTCCTGCAGGTTATGAGTCTTGGAAGAAGTCTGCGAGCACTCAGATGGAGCTTGGGAAGATGCTGTTGGATAGGAACCTTGGAAAAGGGCATTCAGGTGGTTCTATGTCTGGAATTGCTCTGTAAAGGTTGATACTAAGATACAATAGCTATGTCCTAGGGTGCAGGTCTGGACTAGGGAACCCCATTGCGGGAGTTCCCACTTCCCTGGATCATAAGGGACCCAGGTTAAGATTGGAAGCCAGTACATCTAGTGATGAAGCGCATCAATCACCAGAAGGGCATAAATGAGTCCCATTGTGGGTGTTTGGGTTGTGGGGGGGCTAGGGGGTGATGTTGGAATAGTGCCCAGGGAGGGAAGCCGTACATAATTTTTTTTAAAAATGACTCTTTGCAGGTTGAGACTTTGTTCCCAGCCTGGACACATAGGCTTTCAGTTTGAGCCAGGATTAGTAAGGTATATGCCTGATCTGGCTAGTTGAACCTCAGCCAACCATATATTTGGTCTCATTGAAGGCTAAGGGCATGGAAATTCCTGGTATAGGAAGTCTCCCCCTTGTTAGTCCCACTCCTTCCTGCAATAATGTCTTAATAATGGGCAGAGGTAGGCAGAGTCTCTACTCCCCTCACACTCATCCAAAAAGTTAAACGAAACATCATGGTCTGGCACATCTGGGTCTTGCCCTTATTTTCTACCCTTCCAACTGCCTTCTGCCAACATTAATTTTTGAGGCCATTGTTCTTTATTAGCTAATACATGTCACTATATAATAAATTTCCTATGTACTTTCCAGATTATATGCTTAAAAACATGCATCTGTGGACAGCTGATGCAAATTGAAGTCATGTAGTGAGAGCAATTATGAGCAAAGCTAATTTTAGCTAGTGATGACATGTTAGACATGCAGAGCTTTATCAGCATACTGTGAACTTGACTAAAACCCAGCTGGTGAGTCAGTAACTTACTGAAGTTTTTTTCTGTACAGCTCAGAACTCTGTAAGAAGAAAGCAGATGATGCAGATCAAAGGTTTCTATTTACTAAATCAAATTAATAACATAAGCACTAAATTCTCAGTTATATTTGACAGGAAAGGATAGCATTTGTACATAGTTGCCAAAGAGATTGCAAACTTAAATTAGCTGAGTAAGAGGTTGCATTACTGCAGAAATATTGAAGCACATTTAAAATATTCCCTGATGATACTGGATATTTTATTTTCGAAACTGAATAGAAGGAGAGTTGGCACTAAATTTATGCTTTGTGAGTTGCATTGTGTTTTAGATTACTCCATTTTGGGCCTTATCACAATAAAATGATTATATTCTGACATCTAGGCCCAGATATTAATGAAGGTGGCTTTTGATCCAGCAGGGCAGGGGAAGTTGAAATGTCTGGGTGAAAATCTTGATTAGCACATTAAATCGCTTCCTGCACACATCTAAGGCTGGGTCCCAATGTTCTTACTGCTCACCTCCTTAGCTACTGTCAACCATGGCTTCTCGCTGGGAACTGCAGGCTCCTTCCTCCCCATTGTCAGTGACAAATCCCTTCTGCTCCTGACTGCACCCAGCAGTACTTCCAGCGAGGTGAGGTGACTTCTTAATTGGAGGTCAGCGCATTGGAATTTGCGATCACAACTGAATTAAAGAATATGAAGAATAAATTTTGATTTCCACGTACTATGTGTCCATTACTGCACGGTGTGCGCAGCCCCAGGACATGACCTCCAATCTATTTAAAAGGACAATATACAACTGGAATTTGAGGGGAGCCAGGAGGTGTTTATGACAGATGGACAAGGGTAGCTCCCAGACTCAATGATGCCTTTTGAAATACAAAGGTCTGTCACACTGTGATACACCATGACAGTTCTTAGGGAATTTGGTGCACACATGCATGAACTATTTCTTGTGTTTGTATAGCAGCTGCACATGGATGACATAATAATATCTCTTGCTATTGATAAGATCTACTGATTGCTGTGATGTGCAGTCTTGTGCCTTTGGGAATTCAGCCTGAGAAGTGACTGCAAGTGCCCAGTCCTTCTACCTATTGCAGGGGATGTTGACATAACTCCTAGCCATGGCGCACAGCCCACCCATCACCTGCCTTATGCATGTACATAGCAGACTGCGAGATTCTGGCAACACATTAAATGGAACCAGAGGTAAAACAAATTGAGAGCAGAGGTAACAAAGGAGGGCCAGCTGCTCAAAGAGGGGAGAAGGCTTCTCAGCAGGAGGTCATATCCACACAAGGACTTCAGAGAGCAATTCTCCTACCTCAACCTAATTGAGGAACATTGTGTACACAACATCTCCACTTCATTAGGGAGGTGCTCACTAAACTTACCATCTTTTGCAGACAAACATGCAGCATCAAAGCAGGACAAGGACAGCATTGCCATTGGCTATAAAAATTACCATGGCAACGAACTTCTTCACACTGGGCTCCTTCCAGACTGGAGCAGGGGGCATCTCCAACATCTCATAATGTGCTGTCCATTGTTGTATAAGAGAAGTTACTGACACTCTGTACATAAAGAGAAGGGAATACTTTTTATTCTCTCTTTCCAGGGAGAAACAGGGAGAGTGAGCATGTGGCTTCACTGAGACAGCAGGCTCCCCCATAGTGTGGGGCCTCATTGTGCACATGTTGCTTGTGAGCACTGGATCTAAATTCAGAGATGTACCACAATCCCAAAGGGCTCCCCTCTCGGGTATCCTGGCAATGGCCATGTTGCCTTTATTTTGCGGCTGTCACTATCACAACAGCATTTGAGTGACCACGAAAAAGCAGAGGATGGCTACTGGGAGACAAGGTCTTTCTGCTGACCACCTGCTTCATGATTCTGGTGTCCAACTCACATACACATGGCCATCTTGCGTGGGAGAGCCACACTGCCGCACAAAATATAATTGAGCAGACCACTGGGATTCTCAACAGATGCTTCCACCTCGTGGACCACTCTGGAGGAGCCCTGCAATACTCATCAGAGCGGGTGTCAAGATTTGCTGTTGCCTGCTGTAACCTACACAGTCTTGCCAACATGAGGGTACAGCTCTTGACACCAGAAATGCAACGAAGAGAGGAAGAGAAAGAAGGAAGGAAGCAGCCAACATATTCCTTTTCTGGGCATCCAATTGCAGTACCGGTGAATGTAACCTCAAACTCCCATTCATCAACAGTCCCACACCTCACCATCCTCTACTGACTTGACGGAGCAAGCAGGTTTCAAGAAGAAATAGATAGACGTTATTACAGAGAGCTTTTCAGGTGCTACATGCTCGATCAGGATTCTTGTTGGAAAGCCCCACCCCACTGGATTGCCCGCACTTATGGTTTATTGATCGGAGCCTCCCAGAACATCACATGACCCCTGATAGGCAGCAGGAGAGGCTATACCTTTAGTTACTACATTCCTCTGTTATGGACCAGCACAGCATCTTCTTGGTCACAACCCTGATGCAAATGGCAACACAAAATAAACATTCCAAAGCAACTTTATCAAGTTTTGCTGCTCTCTGACCTCTTGATAGCTGTGGACTCTTCCTCTTGCCAAATCTCCTGTTTCCCCACCTCATCGGCTTTGATCTCCCAAACCTCGCTGTAAGCGATGGCTTTGGAGGTGAGTAGTGAGAGGCAGGAAGAGCAGCAGGAAGTTACCTGTGAGCTGCAGAGGTGGCGAGAGGGAGGGTCAGGGAGCAGCAGAGGCTGCTCCAAAATGGCACCGATTGAGTCATGCAGCCCTATGCCAGACCCAGTGTGAAATGACTTTAAAACAAAACTTCCAATGTTGAACAGGAATATGGGCTGCATTGAATGACTGATGTTAAAGTTAAAACTTAAAACACAGCAAGTTAAACAGGGACTTACCGTACATGATCTACAGCTTGTGGATGTCCGCAGTGTTGTTGCTTGCTCTGTACCGGATTTGCAAGTCACTCTCGATCTCTTCAATTCTGCACACAAAGAAGCTCAGCCTGTCCTTGAATATTGCCAAAACAAAACTTGTCCAGTATATCAACCCACACCTGCTCAGCCAAATATTCCACCTCCCATATATGTTGAAGGAGAGACTCTGGAATATATTGAGCACTTGCCACACCTTGCCAGCCACATCACTCAAGAGACCACCATTGATGAGGAGATCCAACACCGGATCAGCTGGAGCAGCTCAGCCTTCTACAAGCTGTTGCAACAAATGTTTGACAACAAAGACCTCTGCAAAGTCCTAATGTACAGGGCAGTTGCTGTCACCACCCTCCTGTACTGGAGTGAGATCTGGATTATGTATCAGCGACACATAAGAGCGCTAGAGAAATTCCATCATCAATTCCTCTGCTGCATCCTCCAGGTTTAATGGGAGGACTGTTGAGCATATGCTAGTCTCCTTGAAGCCAACTCCACAAGTATTCAGGCAAAACTCCTGCAAAAGCAACTTCGATGGACTTGGACACTGTGTCTGGATGGCATAAAAGTGCCTCCCCCACCAGATCCTGTTTCCTCAATTCTCAAATGGCCAATGTTCCAGGGGAGGACAAGAAAACATTTCAAGGACACAATGAAGCTGTCCTTGGAGAGTGGCAGCATTGACATTAATGACTGGAAGGAGCTTGCCCCCCCCCCCCCAACCACCCCCCACCATCTTAATGAAGAAGCAGAGCGGCAGCAGAGAAAGGAAGAAAAGGAAGCAAATCCTGCACTTTGGATCCCACTACCTCGTGGGACGTCCTGCCCCATGCACCCAAAGATCTGTGGGTCAAGAATTGGCCCATTCAGTTACATGAAGACCAATGGCAGGAACTCGCTACCTTGAGAGGACCTCACTCTCAAATCAAGGGACAACTGATGACAACAATTCCCCCACACAGTGACTCTTTGGTATGTCAATTATCCTTAGTTGGTAACACTGTTGTTTCTGAGACAAAGGTTGTACCCACAGTAGAATTGGAACTGAGGTCTGGATCTGGTCCCTTAAAAATCATCCTGATAATTTTCAGGTTAAAAAAGAATTGCACTCTTATAACCACTTTTGATGTATTCAGGATGTCCCAAGCTCTTTAAAGCCAATGAATTACTTTTCAAAGTGCAGTCACTGTTGGTATGTAAGCAAATAGAATAGCAAAATTTGGACACAGCAAGACCCCAACAGCAATAATAAAAGGATTTGTTAACCTGAGTTAGTGGTGTTGATTGGTACATAAATGTTGGTCATGACAGGAGGACATCTCCCTGTTTTTCTTTATATAGTGCCGTACGATTGTTGTTGTCTATCTTAACAAGAAGATAAGGACACAGTTTAACCTGATTTGAAAGATGGCACCTCTGACAGTCCAGCACTTCCACAGTACAGAGGTTGCTCATTACTGAGACGAAAGTGACAGAGGTTATCATATTTTGACTCAGAAAACACAAAAATACTGCCACCTCACGCACTTAATGCAGTTATATATTGCCTCCAAAGTGACATTTTCTAACACTAACCAGCCTGCCGAGGCACTGTGACACGCCAAGCCCTACTGAGGCATTGGGCAGAATTTTCCCTCCATTGCGGCGGAAGTTCAGGAGTGGGCGTGTGGAGGCGCGCCTCCGGTCGGCGCCCCCGATTCGGGGCGTGCTGCCATTTTACGTGGGCGGGCCAATTAGGGCCCACCCAGCGTGACATCCGCCAAGAAGCACTAAGCGCTCCCTGTGCAGGTGGCGGGGGGGGGGGGGGGAATTCCCCGAGCCGAGAGTGCGCTTTTTTGCACATGCACATGAAAGAGCGCACCCATCTCCCTGAGGCTAAGTGTCACATGAGTTGGGACATGTCTATCACTTTCAGTTAAACTTCTATTAAATTTTTAAAAACCTACATAAAACCTCATCCCGCCTGTGGATGAGGTTTCATGCTTTCTCTGAAGCCCGCCAGGGCTCCCGGCCTGCCAGCCAACCTTAAGGTTGGACGGGCAGGTCCACTAATGATGTTAATAAGTTTTTCAACGGCCTCAATAGGCCATTGACAGGTCGGTGGGCGCACAGCTGATTCGGCTGAGCCCCCGCCGACCTGAAAATTGAAATGGGGCGGGGTGCCGTTGGGAGTTCTGACCGACGTCATCCTGTGTCATTTTATGCGTCGGCGAGCGGGCCCCGCTCCGCGCTCGCCAACCGGGAAATCCTGCCCATCGTTCCTGCACAACACCTCCATTGAGACAGTTATAACTCCATCAATACTGAGGAATTGTTCCCCACACCAATTGAGACAGTGTCCCCTGACCCCCACCTCACCATCCATTGTCCCTCAGCTGAAACAATGTTCCCAAATCCATCACTGAGCTGGAGTTTCCTCCCACAGCACTGACTGAAGCTATTCCTCTGAAACTTTGAGGCAGCTTACCCTTCCCACTCAGGCACTACTCCCCACTGGCAGTGTTACACTCTCCCATTTTCCTCTTTTCTCATTCTCCCTTCTACACCTTGGTCCAGTGAATCCCTGTTCTCTGTTCTTACTTGACTTGAGACTGACCAATGTCAGGGAAATTCAGCTACTTGTATAGTTGTATCCATTTTTATGGCTTTTACAAATATATGCACTTTTTGAATGTTCATGTTATTGGAAAGCATATTTTGAATAGCTCAAGCTGAATAATTGAAGAAGCAATGAGCTTCATTGCGCTGTTAGGGTCACTGCCAACTCCCAGCCAGTTCCCCACCTCTTTTATTGAACATTTGCTGTTTAATTTTCTTTCCCATATTTTAACAAAGCTGGTTTTTCACGCTGGTTGAAATCAATTCCTAAAAGAATATTGATGTGTACCTTGTCCCTTGGAGGATTTCAAAGACTGAATGCATGGACCTTGAAATATTTGATGCTATTCTTTAAATATGCAGTGCCCTATTGATGACTTCTCCCGCCACAACCCACCTCAATCGCTACAGGAGACTCTGAATTCTCAAAATTTATATTATGAGAGCCTGGCTTTAATACTAAAATAACCACAGCTTGCACTTTAATAAGAAACTTCTAGATGTTTCATTATACTGACAATTCTCCTTCTTCCTTCTCCAGCAGTTAAGTCAGCAAGATGAGTGTCATCCTTGCCCTCATTACAGTGTTGCATTTACCACTGCAGAATTCCTTCAGAAGAATATCATGTAGCATCCTGAAACCTGTGCACACGTTTCAGCAGGAATCTGTTGTAGCACGAAAATGATCAAGGATCTTTCACAAAACCTGTCCAGGGGAAAGAATTTCTAAACTCCAGTGATCATCACCTGCATTGGTGTATCCACATGGGAGAGAGGCCATATAAAAGTACTGAATGTGTACAAAGTTTCACACAGGCAAGGAACCTTCAGAGGCACCAGCAGATCCATACAGGGTTGCGACATGCACTAAATGTGAGAAGAGTTTCACAGTATCATGAAGCCTCCATTTGCACCAGCAGATCCACACAGGGGAGAGGCCTTATACATGTACTGAATGTGGATAGAAAAAGCTTCACAGTGACAGGGCACCTCCGGAGTCTCCAGCAGATCCAAGCTGGAGGCAGGAAGTATAAATGTATTGAATGTGAGAAGAGTTTCACAGTGTCAGGAAGCCTCCAATGCCCACCACAAATCGAGACAGGAAAGCGGCTGTATAAATGTGCTAAATGCAGAGAGAGTTTTGCTTATATCTATCAGCTCTGCCAAGCGACCGACACCCTAGGCTGGATGTCGCCCCCTCCGGACCCCTACCCACCCAGAACTCCTTTCCCCTTCCGCCCAGAACTCCTTCCCCCCTCCGGACCCTTCCCCCACCGGAGCACCTTCCCCCACGGAAGCCCATCGCCTTTCTTAGTCCTCCTAAGCACACCCCCCTCCCACTCCACCGTGCCAGATTCCCCACAGCTTAGCCTCTCCCACCTTCCTGACACCCTCAGACACCTTTACTTTTTCTGCCACCCTTGCCCAACTCCTTCCTCCAGCCTTACCTCTCACTCCAGTCTCACTTCTTCCTCCAGCCTTACGCCTCCCTCCTTCTTGACTCCTTCCTCAACCCTTACTCCTTCCACCCCCGACTCCATCCCCTCTCCATCCTCCAACCCCGGAATCCCTCCCCTCTCCGCATGCTTTCCTCCCCTAAACTCCTTCCCTTTGCCGCACTCCTTCCCACCTCCAAACTACTCCCCTTACACCTTCCACCCCCTGTATACCTACCTCACCAGTTGCCATCTTCTCCCCCCATTAGCCCCTCCAGCCCCCCGTACACCCTCACACCACAACCTCACCTCCCTGACACCTTCATTCCCCCCCTACAACCTCACCCCCCAACACTTTCATTCTCCCCTCCCAACCTCACCCCCCTGACACCTTCATTCTCCCCTCCAAACCTCACCCCCCTGGACACCTTCATTCCCCCCTCCAAACCTCACCCCCCTGACACCTTCATTCTCCCCTCCAAACTTCACCCCCCCGGACACCTTCATTTCCCCACCCAAACTCATCCACCCAACACTTTCATTCCCCAGCCTCCCAACCTCACACCCCTGACACACTCATTCCCCCTCCAAACCTCACTGCCTGACACCTTCATTCCCCCCTCCCAAACACAACCCCCCCTGACATCTCTTCCTCTCTCAGTTGATCCTAAACCTTCCTCCCCCACCCCCTCGACCTTTATCCATTGTGAGCATCAACAGTGACTTGCTAACTTCCGTGAGCTGCTTCGCAGCAGAACCTTGCCCATGAGAATCCACTCAGCATCCCTTAGACATTCCTCCAGGATCCTGTTGCTGTCAGGCTCCAGCGTCTTCTGATCTTTGGATGTCTGTGATGTGAGTAAGGCCCTGGTGATAAGTCCAGCCTTTTGCACGTCACAGTTGTCAGATGTGTTCCGCACCGGCGTATTTTCCCACCGACCTGGGCGGACAATCCCCCGGGGTTGGTGGGGGGTTGAGTCCGATGGGCTGGCCTTATAATGATATGCTGATGTATTACAATGAGGTTCCCGACGTCCAATGGCAAGGAACGTAGCCCGCCACTCAAGGGCTGAGCACACGAACTGTCTACGTCCTTTTGAAGTTCTACACGACCCTCCTCACAGTTCACAATGCTTCCAATTCTCATATCATCTGATAATTTTGAAATTGTGCCCTGTACACCAGAGTCTAGGTCATTAATATATATCAGGGAGAACTAGGGACCTAACACCGACCCCTGGGGAATTACACTAAAAACCGTCCTCCAGTCCAAAAAACATCCATTAACCACTACTCTCAGTTTCCTGTCACTCACCAATTTTTTATCCATGATGCAACTAACCCTTTTATTCCACGAGCTATAACTTTTCTCACAAAACTGTTGTGCGACACTGCATCAGATGCCTTTTGGAAGTCCATTTACGTCACATCAACAACATTACCCTCTTTGTTAACTCTTCAGAAAAACTCCAGCAGATTAGTTAAACATGATTTTCCCTTCTGAAATATATGTTGGCTTTCCTTATTAACCTGGATTCGCCCAAGTGACTATTAATTTTGTCCCAAGTTATTGTTTATAGAAGCTTCCCCACCACCGAAGTTAAACTGACTGGGCTGTACCTGGTAGGCTTATCTTTACACCTTCTTTGAACAAACCTGTAACATTTGCAATTCTGCAGCCCTCTGGCATGACTCCTGAGTCTAAAAATTTTAAAATTAAAGTTAGACTGCTCAGGCATGATATCAGGATGCACATCACCACATAAAGGGTAGTGGAAATCAGGATCACTCTTGCCCTAAAAGCCGTTTTTTGGCTAGGCTAATAGAAAACTTTGAAAATTAGAGTGATAGATTTATGTTAGTTAGGTTATTATAGGATATGAAAGCATGGCGAGTAGATTGAGTTAAGATATGGATCAGCCATGATCTAATTGAACAGCAGGACAAGCTCAAGGAGCTGAATGGACTAATCCTGTTCCTATGTTCCAGGCCAGAATTTTACGCAGTAA
The DNA here is from genome assembly GCF_964194155.1 of Cetorhinus maximus. Taxonomy (NCBI): domain Eukaryota; kingdom Metazoa; phylum Chordata; class Chondrichthyes; order Lamniformes; family Cetorhinidae; genus Cetorhinus; species Cetorhinus maximus. The sequence goes on from NC_135900.1 coordinate 34,634,056, forward strand.
TAGTGAGCGGGGCCCGACCTGAAAGAGTGTAAAATCTTGCAAGAAGATGTCAGGCGCACATCCCAATGTCATAGCGCAATCGTGCTTACGGACGGTGGGGAGGGACTCAGAAGTGCGCCTGCTGGCAATTAATCAGCTACTTAAGGCAAGTAAAAGCACAATTGAAGGCAATTTTACGTTACCCATGCAATTGTCACATGGGCAACACGGGCAGGTGGCCATTTATTAACAAAAGAATAGATTTCAAGCACATACATAGGTCTACAAATTACCATTATAATAACTCCTAAAACCCCTAATTAATACGTCCCTGATAAGGCAACAGTAAAAGCAAATAGATTTAAGCAGACCCAGACAAAGCAACATGATACCCTGGACAGTGAGTTTTAAAGTGAATTTTCTCAGCTTTAGTTCCTGTTGACAGTAACTCGATGCACAGAGGCTGGAGTCTTTTCCCACTTGGGGCAGGATTTTTCGTCCCGTGGGTGCGCACCTGACCCAAATGGGAGTAAAATAGTACACGATGACATTGGGTGATCGTCCCGATGTCATTGCGCACTAGCGCAATATTTCACTTGTGCGGGTGCTGGAGCGGCGCCCGTCATTAATTAACAGGCCACTTAAGGCCGTTAACAGTCCAACTGACTGTGATTTTACCTTGCCTGTGCAATTGTCTGTTCATTGCATGGGCAAAACAGGCAAGTGGCCAGCCGACATTTTCACAAACCTCATCCAACGGCGGGATAAAAAGGATTAGCGGCATTGCCAGTGTGAGCAGTCAGCAGTTTTGCTGATAGTTTGCAGCTGGTTGCTTATTGGCACTTGGCAGCTTCACCTCTGGTCAGGGATTCATTCTTAGAATTTCCAGGCTTCATTTCAGGACTCATTGCTGTCTGCCTGGAGGATTCAGGCTTTTCCTTAACCTGGTAATGGGGATTGTGGTCTCCACTGGTGCCACCTCCTCTGAAGAGGAAAAAAGGGACAGAAGGGAGAGGAGGCCACATGTCCCAGTGCGGCTTCTACAGGAGAGACCTGCAGGAGGAGAGGTGCAGGCATAAGGGGCGTAGGGCCAGCAGGAAGTCCAAGGCGGAAGGAGCCAGGGTTTACAGGTGGTGACGCAGCTACTTCAATATGTCTGAGGTGCAATGCCGAAGGAGGCTCCGCCTCTCAAGGGAGACAGTGACCCCCATTTGCCAGATGATTGGCCCTGAGGTCAGCTCCGACTATGTGGGTGGACATCTCATGCCAGTGGCTCTGAAAGTCACAGTGGCCCTCAGCTTCTATGCCTCTGGCTCCTTCCAGGGCTCAGTGAGGGATCTGTGTGTTGTCTCCCAATCAGCTGTCCGCAGTTGTGTCAGGCTGGGGACAGAAGCTCTGTTCAGGCAGGTACTGACCTTTATTCTTTAATGTACGGGCGAGACCAGCCAGGCTGAGCGAGCCAGAGGGTTTTCAGCGATTGCTGGATTCCCCCGCATCCAGGGTGCAATCGACTGCACACATGTGGCCATCAAGGCCCAGCGGTGAGTCTGAAGATGAGTACGGTGAGGAGAACGCTGAGGGCGTGGGGCCAGACTTCAGTAACCTGGGGGGAGGCAGGGACACTGGGGCTGCCTTGATCCAGCGCTCCTTCAGCCAGGCTACCAAAGATCAGCTTCAAACGCATGCCAGGGCTGCCGCCTCCATCCCAGATGTCTGAAAGGACCCTTTAATTTGAACACAAAGAACACTCAGTGCCAGTGCAATAAAGTTCAGAGCCACTTATGTCCAGCATTACATACTGGGGTACTCCGCACCAGCAAAATATAAAGGTGAAGCATACTCAGGCCATGATGACAAAAACAACATTTCTTTCATTTTGACAATTCCAAGCTATTTACATAAACTTCTCTAGTCTTCATTCCCAGGCCTGTATAGATAAAGGTAACATAAATTAACATAAAATCGCCCGTGACCTGTCCCTCTTGTGTTCATGGTGCCTTTAACTCACATTTGCAGGTGTTAGGTTGAGGTGCTCCCCTCTTGCTGGCACTGGCATTGGAGGCAGCCTGCTGACTCTGCTGTCTTGTTGGCCTTGATGGCCTTGGTGGTCGTCCTCTGACCAACGGAGCCTGTGCTCGCCCCACCTGGGATGGAACGGCCAGTGCTGCTGTCCTGGCATGTCCCCAGTCGCTGCAGCCTCATCAGATGCCACGGTCACTGACGGAGGGGCGGAGGAGGTGCTGCTGTCATCTGGAGCTGCATGAGAGGAGCCCGCAGAGATGACAGGCAGCTCGTGTGCCAACATGAGGTCACTCTGGACCTCCCTGCACACCATCGATGGACGGACACCTAGCTGGGGTACTGGGTGCCTTATCCATCTCCCACACTGACACCGACCACCTGAGGTCAGTGCCTGTGTGAGGGCTTGCAGTCCGAGCGCAACCCCAGGAACACCTGATTCTGTCCCTGGAGCTGCCTCTCCATGAGAGTCGCCACTCTCTCAATGGAGGAGGCTGTGCTCTCGCCCATGACAGTGAACGCAGTGCTCACACTCCACATGGACTCCTTCATCACGGAGATCATGGCACGCATACCCTCATTGATCTCCACCAGATCCTCCCGCACATCTCAGCATCCAGCATCTGCCACCTAATGGATGACTCCAGAGGCTCACCATCAGCCTTCGGCCGAGCATTGTCCTGGACCCCAGCAGTCCTCTGACTGCCGGCGCCCTGCGCACTTTCTGCCTCTGCCAGCACCTCAAGCAACTGTGAAGTGCTCTCACCAATGTGCACTGAAATGCTAGCCGCTGCTCTAATGCCCACCGAGGTGCTGGTATCTGCGTTGGTGCCTGCTTCCGAGAGTGGGTGTAATGCAGGTGAAAATGACGCTCGTTGGTCCTCCAGTGTCAGGGTGGCCCTTCTGGGTTTGCAGATCTAATGCCTGCTGGCGAACCTAAAAGGGATAAGAAGGACTTGTCATTATTTAAAGTCATCACACGGTCACTGTGCATGCCAGGCACCCTGGTGAGACAATGGAGATCTGCATCATGGTGCCATCGTCTTTCAATGATCAATGGGGACTCCAGGTTTGAGGCTCATATCAATGGGGAGACTACACTAGAATGGTTGCACAATCTGAAAGTCTCACCTCTGTGCACTGCGCTCTTACCTTCGTCTGGCACCCCTGCCTCTCCACGCCCGGTTGCACGGGGAGCGTGCTGGCTCTCCAGCTCCAGGGTGTCTTGCTTGAACCGGGAGAGCAGCAGGAGATTGGTTGGGCCTCCGCCTGTACATGCCCTCTCGGCTTGGTTATGGCTTGTCTTCTCCTGACAGGACAGAGAAGCATTGATTAGTCCACTCTCTACCTGCAGCACCATTGCAACCTGGCCACCCCAGGTGAGAAACACCTCTGAGGGCACATCCGAGTTATGGCCCTCGAGCTACAAGGCACTCAGTCCAAGCAGCCAGGGTTCTTCCCCTTGGCCAGCTGCAGCATGATTGACAGTTGGCACTCAGACTCTAGCACCCCTGAGGTCCATGGGGGAATGGCCACACCTTAACACTTCTGCAGACTGACCCATGCCAACACGGTACTCACCCTTCCTGATCACAGTAGGTCATTGAAGCACTTCCGGCACTGCACCCATGTGCGCCGCACCACGTCATGGCTGCTCACCAGGCCTGCCACCTCCTCCCATGCCCTCTTGGCGAGGTGTGATGGCCTCCTCCTTCCATTCTGGGGACAAGAGTGTCCCTCCTGGCAGCCACCTCCTCCAAGAGGACAGAGCACTATTCAGTAAAGCAGAGGGCCTGAGTTCCTACCTGACCTGCCCTCCCACCTGGCATTTGCTGCCGCTCTTGACTCCACCACTACAACGGCAGACAGACGTCCTTCCCTGGCAGCCTTTCTGGGCTGTTTTTAAAGCGGCTGCTGGTTCACCATTGGACATGGCGGCCGACAGGCCCCCACCCCGGCTCAGCCCTTCCCGGCTAGTGCGGAGCCACGTTTCACACTGGGCGGGCCTTAATTGGCCCGCTAGTGAGAAATCATGGTCGGGGCCCGAACACGGGTGGTGGTGGGTTTCGTGGTCACTCCAGGGACCACCCACCATGCCTGCCTGACGAGGGGAATATCCTGCCCTTGTTAGATCTTAGAATGCCTTCTCCCTCCTGACACTTAGCCTTATCTCCTTTATACATGTTGCTCCCTTTTTAAGTTAAATTCCATTGTTCCCATATGTTTTTGCAACTTTACTTTTCTCATAATATAAATGTTTCATAGTACTAATTTTATCAGTAACCTTTGGGAAAAATAAACACGCTCTTTGGCTTAGCTTCTTCTGGCTAGGTGTAACATCTTACCATCTCTTTGGAATTCAAACTGATCTAATTTATCTAAAAATGCAAATTTTCCTTACACCTCACATTCCAAAGCTTCAGCCATGTTAACACAATTAGCATTTCAAGCCTAGCTTCTTGTTGATAACTCGAAGCCTCCAGACCAGCTGCCTCCAATTCAATTAAATCCCCCATGCAGACAAACACACACACACACAAATACACACAGAGAAACTATCCAAACATTTACAATAAATCACAATAATATTATGAGGATTAAGCTTGCGAGTGTTAGAGTTCTATGTCTTGGTGCCCCTGCAACCCTCTCCCAAGCCCAATTGCTGACGGCATGGCAGTGGCATTAGAGACAGATTGCTGGCTCTGCTGCCCTGATAGTCTGAGTCGGCAAAACTGAAACAGGTGGAGTTCAAAGTGGGGAAGTGCATCACCCAATTTGGACTCAAGAAAGATCGAGCAGAATATTTTCTAAATGGTGAGAAGCTGGCAACTGAGAGACAAGTTAAAAAATAATTTAAAGACTTATGAACTGTTAGTTTTCATCTCAAAGGAACTGGAGTACAGATCGTTGGATGTTATGCCACTGTTGAATAATGCTCTGGTTTAGACTACATCTGGAGTATTGCATTCAGTTCTGGGCACCCTGTTCTCAGGAAGGATATGTTGGACCTGGAGGGTGTGTAGTGCAGATTCACGAGAATGATACAGGAGATTAGAGAGTTAAATTGTGAGGACATGTTATGTAGCCTATGCTTGTACTCCCTCGAGTTTAGAAGCTTAAGCATTGACCTAGTTGGGATTTCTAAGGATCTAATCATGATATGATAATATGATAGTTTAATTTGTCAGAGGGGGTTCAGAACAATGGCATATTCTTAAAATTAGAGTTAGACTGTTCAGGGGATGATGTCAGCAAGCACTTCATCACACATAGTGTAGTGGAAATTAGAAACTCTCTCCCCCAAAAAGCTGTTTTTTTGGCTAGGCTAATTAAAAACTTTAAAAATTAGAGTGATAGATTTATGTGAATTAGGTTATTGTGGGGTCTCAAAGCAAGGTAGGTCTCTGGAGTTAAGCTTTGGATCAGTCATTGAAAGGTTTGTCTCAACATGGTTATTTGTATTGTAATTAGTGAAGGACATAACAAACTCAGTAATACCGCTGAACAGTAGGGTGGAATAGTTGTATTTGTTGTCATGAGTAAATATTCCATGTCATTGCTCTTAGGTAGTCGATGCCTCAAGCTTGATTTCTGATGGTTAACCAGTTCCACTCTCAGGTCCCTACTTGGAGTCTCTGACTGACTGTCTTGCTGCCAGTCTGTGAGTTTGGTGCTCATGCCCTGTTCTGTAACTATATTCAGATACATAACACCATTGATAGATCTTCCACAGCATTGTTCATGGGTAAGCAAATTAAGTTAGCAAGGCTTTTTTGAAATGTAGGTCACATCAGACTAAGAAATCTGGGAGTAAAAATGAGACTACGTGGAATTGGAAGTAACCTTTTGACATAGGTTATTAATTGGTTAGGAGATAGGAAGCAGAGTTTTGGGATAAAGAGAATTTTCTCTGATTAACATGGTGTGAGAAGTGGTGATCCCAGGAATCTGTACTGGGGCCTCAACTTTTCACTGTTTTTCAATAAGTGAGAACCGTACATCCAAGTTTGCTGACAGCACCAAGACAGGTGGCATATGAGGTAGTGTAGGGGAGAGCAGAAAGTTGTAAAGTAACATTGATAGACTGAGTGGGCAACATGCCCTGTTCTGTCACTATATTCACCTATGGTCCTTAACATCAGTGGCATTGTTTGCGATATTCTAGCGGTTGGGAAAACAATATTAATGTTTGCTAGACCCACTCTAGTCCCAGGTAGACATTTACACCCTGCTGTCAGCATGTACAGAATAGAGCTTAATAGAACTGATTCAACACCCCTGGCCTTTCTCCTAGCAAACACTTTTTGGAAGCCTCGGCTGCAACAACACATAGAGCCCAGCAAGAATTTGATCTGGCTCTTTCTAAGGCCTCCAACATCACCAATTGACTTCCCTGCTTCTTGCGCCAAGCCAATATCAGTGGATTTTGGTCAGTGTTACAATGCAGCTGATGTTAATGCTGAGTAATTCAGATCTCAGATTGAATCTCGGCTGATCATAACCTGTTTATTTTTTGTATTGTAGAAACGTGGAGGGATAGTTACTGAACACAGGAGCACAGAACTTTAGTGGTAACTTTTAAAATTCAAAGAATTATGTTTATTAAAAGAAAAGGTAATTCTTCAACACACAAGGTAAAAGATACACAGGTAGAAAAGATCCTACAAAATAACCCCTAAATATGCTTTACCAAAGGTACACAATGAAACTATCTTTTTGGCAATAGCCCTTTGTGGATTCTTCATTGTAAAATCCAGGGAATATTACCTAAATCAAGAAATTGCCTTTTACTGTAAACGATAGTACAATCCGTGACTTCCCAGAACCATAACACATTGATGTGGTTTTCCAAAGGCAAATTCAAGACGCACTGTTTCACAGGACCGATATTCTCCTGGCCTAAGACTGAGTTGCTTTCTTTAATTAAAAACCTTTCACAGTCAAAAAAAAAGGAGCTGGCCTTCGGCGAGACATCCCCACCGCAACTCACTCCAGCTGAAAATCTGTTCTCATAAATACTTTTTTTTCCCTTCGTCTTAAGAGTCATAGAGTTATACAGCGCAGAAACAGGCCCATCGTGTCCATGCTGGCCATCAAGCACCTATCTATTCTAATCCCATTTTCCAGCACTTGGCTTATATCCCTGTATGCTAAATGTAGTGAGGGTTCCTGCCTCTACCACCCCCTCAGGAAATGTGTTCCAGTTTCCAACCACCCTCTCAAATGCCCAGTAAACCTACTGCCCCTTACCTTAAATCTATGCTCCCTGGTTATTGACACCTCCGCTAAGGGGAAAAGTTTCTTCCTATCTACCTTATCTATGCCCCTCATAATTTTGTATACCTCTATCAGGTCCCCTCTCAGCCTTCTCTGCTCTAAGGAAAACAACCCTAGCTTATCCAGTCTCTCTTCATAGCTGAAACACTTCAGCCCAGGCAACGTCCTTGTGAATCTCTCCTGCGCCCTCTCCAGTGCAATCACATCCTTCCTATAGTGTGGCAACTAGAACTGCACATAGTACTCCAACTGTGGCCTGACTAGCATTTTATACACCTCCAATATAACCTCCCTGCTCTTATATTCTATGCCTCGATTAATAAAGGCAAGTATCCCATATGTCTTCTTAACCACCTTATCTATCTGTGCTGCTGCCTTCAGGGATCTATGGACATGTACACCAAGGTCCTGCTGATCCTATGTACTTCCTAGGGTCTTACCATTCATTGTGTATTCCCTTGCTGTGTTAGTACTCCCAAAATGCATCACCTCACGCTTCTCAGGATTAAATTCCATTTGCCATTGCTCTGCCCATCTTACCAGCCCATCTATATCATCCTGTAATCTAAGGCTAATCCTCACTATTTACGACACCACCAATTTTCGTGTCATCTGCAAACTTACTGATCGTACCTCCTATATTCACATCTAAATTATTAATGTACACTACAAACAGCAAAGGTCCTAGCACCGACCCCTGTGGTACACCACTTGTCATAGGCTTCCAATCACAAAAACAACCTTCGACCATTACCCTCTGCCTCCTGCCACTAAGCTAATTTTGGATCCAATTTGCCAAATTGCCCTGGATCCCATGGGCTCTTATCTTCTTGACCATTCTCCCATGCGGAACCTTGTCAAAAAGCCTTGCTGAAGTCCATGTAGACTGCATCAACTGCACTACCTTCATGTACACAGCTAGCCACCTCCTCGTAAAATTCAAGCAAATTTGTTAGACATGATTTCCCCTTGACAAAGCCATGCTGACTATCCCTGATTATTCCCTGCCTCTCCAAATGGAGATTAATCCTCTCCCTCAGAGCTTTTTCCAATAGTTTCCCTACCATTGATGTTAGCCTCACTGGCCTGTAATTACCTGGTTTATCCCTACTACCCTTCTTGAATAATGGTACCACATTCACTGTCCTCCAGTCCTCTGGCACCTCTCCTGTGGCCAGAGAGGATTTGAAAATTAGTGTCAGAGACCGTGCAATCCCCTCCCTCGTCTCACACAGCAGCCTGGGATACATCTCATCTGGGCCTGGGTATTTATCCTCTTTTAAGCCTGCTTAAACCATTAATACCTCCTCCCTTTCAATGCTAATTTGTTCAAGTATATCTCAGTCCCCCTTCTTGATTCCTACACCAACATCATCCTTCTCCATAGCGAACATAGATGAAAAGTAAAATCTTCATTTTTCATTGTCTTCACAAATCCCTTTAAACAGTGAGATCAGACATAGGTTTGTAAACTGGGTAAATTTGAGGCAGGAGACGGCACAACCAGTGTCAGTCACGGAAATGGGACTACATTGACTCATATTTGCTCTGGCTGACCCCTTTAGGAGTGAATGCAGAAGATCTGCACAGCTTTGCTCTGCAAAGGGCACGCTTACAATGGAAATATCGCTAGCCAGCTGACACTCAGAAGGTAAAAGGTTTGTTTATACAAGTAGTTGACAGCCTTCCTACTGAGGCCACTCATTGGTGTTGAGTGTAGTTTTAGGATAGAATGAATGATTAAATAAGGGCAGAGGCTGAGAGGAAGGGAGTGAACAAGTGAATAACCAATTTAGTCATAGAGTCATAGAGGTCTACAGCACAGAAAGATGCAGTTCGGCCCATCGAGTCTGTGCTGGTTAAACAAGTACCTAACTATTCTAATCCCATTTTCCAGCACTAGGCCCATAGACTTGTATGCCATGGCATCGCAAGTGCACATCCAAATACTTCTTAAATGTTATGAGGGTTTCTGCCTCTGCCACACTTTCAGGCAGTGAGTTCCAGATTCCCACCAGCCTCTGGCTGAAAAAATTCTTCCTCACATCCCCTCTAAACCTCCTTCCCCTTACCTTAAATCTATGTCCCCTGGTTATTGATCCCTCCACCAAGGGGAAAAGTTCCTTCCTGTCTACCCTATCTATGCCACTCATAATTTTATATATCTCAATCGTGTCCCCTCTTAATCTCCTCTGCTCCAGGGAAAATAACTCCAGTGTATCCAATCTCTCCTCATAACTAAAACTCTCCAGCCCAGGCAACATCCTGGTAAATCTCCTCTGCAATCTCTCCAGTGCAATCACATCCTTCCTATAATGTGGATTCCAGAACTGCATTCAGTACACTAGCTGTGGTCTAACCAGCGTTTATACAGTTCCAGCATAACCTCCCTGCTCTTATATTCTATGCCTCAGCTAATAAAGGCAAGTATCCCATATGCATTCTTAGAATTTCTCAAATTATCCACCAGCGCTGAGAGATCTGGGTTAAGACCTGAAGAATGAAGGGTGGGGAGTTGAAGATGGTTAGAACCAGTGGCTTTTGAGACAGAAACTGGAAAATGGTTTAAAGAAGTTGTCAGTACTCCAAATCCAGAGGCGATGGAATATTCTGCTTTTAATACAAAGTTGACATTAATAAGATTACAAGAAAGGAAAAAAACCATCAATTTTGCCCTCACTGTATTCAGTATTTATGGATTAAATGATTTTACTGTATCAGGGAAGCTATAAAATACTTGTACCTGTTGCAATCCAGTACATTTTGGTCTAATTTCTTCATCTACCACAGATACACAGTTGATGTCAGGATGAGCAAAAGGAAATGAAGTTTTTTATCAAACTACCCACAGACTCATCGCGAGAAATAAAGGCAAGTGGATCCAATACTTGAGAGAGCAAATTCCCACCAAAAACCAATCAGTGCCAGTGGAGATACCACAAAGGAGGGAACAGTGCAACTGAAATCCTCCTCACGTCATCCGCCTTTGTCCCATCCATTTCTCAGTGCCAGCTCTACATAATTTAATTTGTTTTTTTAATTGGTGGCCAACAGCTACCCTCCCCACAGACCTTTCTAAATGCTTTGTTACAGGGAATAGTTGAGGCAAAGACCATTGCATCTTTAAGGGGAAAGTTGGATAAATATTTGAAGTCGTGAAATTTGTTGGTCAGAATGCAGGGCCTCCCAGTTGTTGTGTTCTGCACTAAAGTCGCTGAGATATTCATCATTATCGTCACTGCCAGGCTTTATTCTGACATTGATTTCTACTGTTCATTGTAATATTCCACCACTTGCTCCAGGCTGGATGCTTCACATCCAGCCTTCATGTCCCCGAATTGGAATCAAGAGCCAATCCTGCTCCCACTTCACGCTCAGTTTGACACTGCTTGATGTGAACTGCAATGGCACATGTTAGGACATAATCTATACAGCCATCTCTGGCTGATGTCAACCGGATGCCTACCTTTGGACTTACCAGGGAAACCTCAAGGAGAAAGGTGCTACAGTACCCTAAGTGGGGTTGAGTAGGGCATCAACCCCAGCTAAGCTGGTGCTGGAGGCCAATGTTCCAGGTTTGTGTTGGTGTCACCAGAGGGACAGTGAATGCCTCTCGTGAAGGACTCACCAGGAGTGGCTGGTGTTGCCTGGGGGAATCCATTCTGACACCAGTATGCATGGCCAACTTAAAGCCAGTTGATACCAGAAGTGGAGTCTTCCTCTTTATTCTGGGAGGCCTTGGTACATAAGAGTACAGATGCCTCACAATGATGTGGACTGGGATGGCATTGAATGAGAGGCATTAACCACATGTCTCACTCTGCACCATTGAGGCAACAACTGGAGCATCTCTCTCTCCTTGAGATTTTCCTCTTCACAGTGGAACTCACCAGACTTAGCAAGGTGAGAGAAAAGGAGGGGAATGCTTCTTTTGCGAAACTGTGATACTGGGAAGGCTTCAAACAGAGATGCTGAAGAGCTACAGCCATGTCCAGGTGAGAGGCTACAGCTTACGGCACTTCTGAAAGTGTGGTTTCACACCTTGACAGGTGATTTCCAATGCCTTAGAAGTCACTTTGCCTGTCTTGGACTTTACTCACATTGATCTGCACTCCCCTTCTGTTAGCCTTCACCACATCACAGAGCAGTTTATGCAACTCTACTTTGAAACTCTGATGAGGAGCAAGAGGAGCAGGAGCACAAACAACAAAAGCAGCAGCAGCCGGCCATCTGCCTTCTCCTCAGCCACACGCTGCTCCGCAGGGCAGGGGGCTGAACACTGAGGTCCAGCTGGGAGGAGGAGAGACCCCCAAAACAGGGTCAACAGGCAGAAAGTCAGCTTTATTAACATGTGTGAGCACCAGGTCTGAGTAATTAAGCTTAATCAGGAGGCTCAGGCTTTCAGGACAGGTAGTTGCTGACATCTGTAAGCCTCCTGGAACAAGACCTCTTTTGCAGTGGACATTTTCGGCATGCATTGAAGTGATCATAAAGTTGTCTGTCATTGGAGAGCAAGCCCCCCCAACCCCACGACAATCCCCGACCCCTGCCCCCACTACAAACCCCCACCCCCACTGTAATCCCCCACCCCCACTGCAATCCCCCACCCCCACCCCCACCCCCACTGCAATCCCCCACCACCACTGCAATCCCCCACCCCCACCCCCACCTCCACTGCAATCCCCCACACCCACCACCACCTCCGCTGCAATCTCCCACCCCCACCCCCACCCCTGCACCCACTGCAATCCCCCACCTCCACTACAATCCCCCACCCCCACCCCCACCTCCGCTGCAATCCCCAACCCCCATCCCTGTTTTCTATGTTTCCCTTCTATCATCTTCTGTAAGAAGAAAGAGAATTGTGAGTGTCCGTCCCCTTGGTGAGAGGTTTGAGGGACTTCACCCCTGCTGCTCACTTCCTCGGCCATTTCTATCCATCCCTCCTTGATTTGATGGGCTGGTCTCTTTGCCACCCTTGGTGAATGCCACCTCATTTCAGTCCCCTTGATCCCACAGCAGGACCTCCAGCCAAGTGCCTGAGACCCGGTGGGGCTGCCTTCGCAGTTCTCTTCTCTATTCCTGAAGCCTGAGGAATCAATGTACAGTTCAGTCATCCTCACCACTGCCAGGTTCGAATGTTGTCTCTTGAGCCACCGCCATGCCTAGGTGAGAGGCTCATAGCACTTCTTCTAAAAATGTACTTTCGCCGCATGACACCGGATTTCCAATTTCTTAGAAGTCAGTTCATCTGCCTTGGTCTTCACTCAGCTTTGTCACCCTCCGTTCTGTCAGCCTTCACCACAGCACAGCAGCAGCCGCTCCACCTTCATCTCTGATGGGGAACAAAAGCAGCATCAACACCAACAGCAGCAGCAGCCCCAGCTGCCTTCCCTTCAGCCACATGCTGCTCCACAGGGCAGAGCTGATAGACACTGAGGTCCAGCTGGAGGAGGCAAGAGCTCCAGAACAGGGTCAACAGGCAGAGTCAGCACTTTTGACATGTGTGAGCACCAGATCCAAGCAATTAAACTTAACCAGGAGGCTCAGGCTTTCCTGGCAGGTCATCGCCAATATCTTCAAGCCTCCTGGAACAAGACCTGCTTCCCAGTGACGCATGCATTGACAGTGGTGACCAAGGTGCCTGTCACTGGAGAGCTAGCCTCCTGGTTCCCTGCCTCTCCTTTCAGTTCCACACTCTTGTCATCTTTAAAGAGAAAGAGAATTGTGAGTCTCCTCAGGGAACTGTCACCAGGTTCGAGGGACCACCCTCCTGCTGCTCACTCCCTTGGCCACTTCCAACCACCCCTCCTTGATTTGATGGGCTGGCCTCTTCCTCATCCTTGGTGAATGCCACCTCATGTCAGTCTCGCAGATCCCACTGCAGGACCTCCAGCTAAGTGCCTGAGGCCCAGCGGGGCAGCCGTCACTGTTCCCCTCTCCATTCCTGTGGGTGCTGAGCCAGTCTAAATTCTGCCCAGTTCAAATATTGTCCAGATGCTGCAGATGTCAGCAATGACCCGCGACGAAAGCCTGAGCCTTATAAGAAATCCTTCCTTTCACAGATGCAACGTGTTAATCTGCCCGCCATCTCTGAATGGCCAGCAAACGCAGAAGCAGGATGCTAATACCGTGGCTGAGTTAAAGAGCTACAATAGAATCTGCTACTGGATCACCACATGGACTCGAAACGTCGACTCTTTTCTTCTCCACCGATGCTGCCAGACCTGCTGAGTTTTTCCAGGTAATTCTGTTTTTGTTTTGGATTTCCAGCATCCGCAGTAGTTTTTTGTTTTTATCTCATTGTAAAATCATGTTCATTCTGCATGTAATGCAACATTTTCCAGTCACTCTAGTCCTTGTGGGGAGTGTTTGCTACGTTTCATTTCCTCATTCTGGGTGACATTTAGGTGTCAAAATCTGAGTTTGAGGGTGTGGTAAAAGTTAACAGTGAACAGAAGCTATCAAAATTGGGGAAATCATATGGGCTTTCTCTCCAGAGATAGGACATTTAAATAAAGGCCTTGGATTGCCTTATGAGATTCTCCCGAGACAAATTGTGCTGATGCATCCCAATGATACGATTCACATTCTGCTCCTTTCAGCACCAGCTGCCTTCTCCTCAGCCACATTATGCTTCACAGGGGAGCGTTGATGGGCACTTGAGGTCCAGCTGGAAGGAAGCAAGAATTCCTTTCACAGATTTAGCACGTCAACCCGCCTGCCTTCCCTGATTGACGTTAACTCAGAAGCAGGATGCTAATGCCCTAGCTGAGTTAAAGAATCACAGTAAAATCGGCTACTGACCCCCAACTTGTATATTGGTCTGTGGTAATGTTCCACCTATTGCTTCCCAATTACACTTGAACCATGAAATAAAATTCTTGGTACCACATTGTCCCAGTGCGAAACACAACACTAAGGATAATCAGTTGCTCCACAATCCACACTGACCAGTGGATAGTTCACACTGAGTTAGCCCAGGGTGATACAGAATATTGCAGCAAGAGGTGGTTTTAATTGATAATTTCTTATCTGACCACTGTGCTTTCCAGACACATCTGGTGTTAAATGCTGCCAGTCTGATGCCAAGTAATTTGAAGAGTAAAGATGACTGTCCTTTAATTTAGGGAATCTTTGTTTTCCCATACACTGTCCACTCATGATGACAAGAGCTGGTCCTGAAAGGCCTAATAGATAATTATTTTGATATTCATAGGTATTAGATCCAAAAATTTAAATTGAATTGCTTGGATTTGACTCTTGCCACTATCTGATTAATGGCCTGGCTGTTGGAGGTTGAATTTTGTCAGATTCTTGTGTACCCGCAGTGGGATGACAGCCATGGTGAACCCACTACTTGCGTCCCAAATACACCTACAGCATGGACTCACTCTCATATCTCCAGGAAATACCACTGCTCAGATTTGTCTTCATGGCTTGTGCTCGCTTTGTCGTCCTTGTCCTGGTCACTTATGTGTACGTCCCCATCCAAGCACCTGCACCATCCATATTCTCAGCATTACTTTGTTGGCCCCCAATAGTCTGTACTGACCACTGGAATGAAGATCAGCTCCTTTGTAAATTGATCCATTGTAAATCCCTCTTTAAAGTAACGCAGCATTTCAGCTCCTTGTTTTTCTCCTGGTTGATGTGGGAGTAAATCATGTCAACAATCTGAGTTCTTGGGTGTGCTAAAAGCTAACAATGCACCAGAGCCACTCAGGTTGGGAAACGATTTGTGGGCGTGCCTTCCCAAGTTAGGACATTTAAAAAATGTCTTTGAAAATCAGGTTATCCGCAGACAAATAGCGTCTACAAATCATGACTGGATGTGGCAGGACCACAGAGATTTCAATTGATCCATTGGCTGTAGGGTTGCTTAGCCCTGTCTAAAGCAGGATGATTCTGTTAGCATGCATGTAGTCCCAGTTTTGTAGCTTCACCAAGTTGACACCTCATTTTCAGGTACACATGTCTTTTATTCAGGTATGCCTGGTGCTGATTCTGCCATGCTCTTCCATAATCCTCAATGAATCAGGATTGGTCATCTGGCTTGATGGTAATGGTAGAGTGACGAATATGCCTAGCCATGAAGCGACAAATGTGGTGAAATAAAATTCTACTGCTTGATGGTCCACAGTTCTTCATAGATGACCTATTCTGACATATTCCATTTAGCATGACAGCAGCACCACACAACACAATGGATGGTGCCTGATTGTGAAGACAGGGCTTTGTCTCCCTAAGGACCATGTGATGGTTACTGTGACCAATACTGTCATGAATCTACGCCAGGTACATTGGTGAGGACAAGCTTAAACAGATTTTTCCCTCATGGTTGTTCTCTTACCACCTGCCAACAAGCCAGTCTGGCAGTTATGTTCTTCAGGACTCAGTCAGTAGTGGTGTGACTGATGAACATTGAAAGTCCCTGTGTCCGGAGTATGTTATGGGGAGAATTTTGCCCTCCTCGGGCGGGCTCGGTGGGGGTGGTCGGGAAGCCAACCGCCTCCCGTAATCAAGCCGTGACTGCAACTTCACGCTGGCAGACCAGTTAAGGCCCGCTGAGCGTGAAACGAGTGCTGCAATGTTTAGCGCTGCCTGTGTGGGGGGGAGGAAGGTGAGTGCGCAAGTTTGCGCCAGTGCACAGGAAAAGTTCCCTGAGGCACAGAGCTCCTTCAGGGAGATGAAGAGTTTTGAAAATGAAAAATAAATAATTATAAAATGTTAAACAAAACATGTCCCCTCATGTGACTCTGTCACATGTTATTAATGAAATGTTAAAATTTTTATTTTATTTTTAATTGTTGTTGGAAACCCCATCCTGCTTATGGATGAGGTTTCCTAAAAAATGCAAAGGCCGCTTGGCCTTTTCGCCTGCCCACTAACCATAAGGTTGGGCGGGCAGCAAAAAATTACATTTAATTGGGGCTTTAATGGCCTCAATAGGCCTGTTAATTGTCAGCGGGCATGCTGCTGACTCCTCTGACCGGAATATCGCGCGAGTGCGCGATGACATTGGAATGCTCGCCCGACGTCATCGGGTGTCATTTTATGCTCATTCGGGTCGGGCGGGCGCCCGTCTGACAAGGTAAAAATTCTGGCCTATGTGTCCTTGCTAATTGCTTCTTCGGAGTGGTGTTCAACAATGGAGGAGTACTGATTCATCAGCTGAGGGTGTTAAAGAAGCAGAGACAGAGGGACTTAGGATTTAGACAAACGAGGGCACGGCTGTCATCATTTTGGTCATGTTTGAGTTAATGGTGTGAGACCTCATGGGCTCCAAAGCCAGTGCTGAAGCCTTGCAGGGTTATTCCCTCCTAACTGTGTACCACTGTGCTGCTCCCTCAGGACACACTGGCAAAGGATTTCTAGAACACTAAGTAATAGTGTTATTTCGTAAGTAAGTATGACAATGTCAGGATGTCGCTTGATTAGTCTGCGGAACAGCTCTTTCAGATTTGACACGTGCCCAGATATTTGTGAGGAGGACATTCAGGGTCACCTGAACCATGTGCACTTTGATCATGTCCAAACCCAATACCTAGGTCAATGTCCTCTTGTACTTTTTTGAAGGGATTTTGATACAAATTTGTGGTTGCTAGGTCAGTCGAGGTCGACCCAGAATCATATGTACACAAGATTGGGTAAGGATGACAGGTCACCTTCCCTAAAGGACATTGTATTTTTATAACAATCTGATAGTTTCATGACTACCATTACAATAGTAGGCTTTATTTAGAGGTTTATTTAATTAACTGAATTCAAATCCACAAAATGCCATGGTGGGATTTGAACTCACCTCTCAATTATGAGTTGAGTCCTCAGGATTATGAAACCAGTAACATAACCACAATACCACCAAACTCATGGTTGATATAATGGGATCAGACCAGTGAATTAAAGGATGCTACAGTTGGCACTTTAAAAAGAAAAACATTGGAACAGTTTTTGTTTAAACTACAGTACAACAACACGCAAGTGGGAACTTTGGACAGCCATCAACAGTTTTCAACCCATTGACAAATGCTTGAGAAATGACTGCTTTACTGAGCTCGATTGGAGATCATTAGGAACCCAGAATCCAAGGCCCTGTGTTCAGAAGGCCAAAACTCGGTTTCATGCCATCATGATACCAGTTTGTGATCGTCCACTTGGTCAAAATCCTGGAACTCACTCCCTAACAGCACTGTGAGTGTACCTACACCACATGGACTGCAGTGGTTCAAGAAGGCAGCTCACCGCCACCTTCTCAAGGGCAACTAGGGATAGGCAATAAATGCTGGCCCAGCCAGTGAAGCCCACATCCCGTAATAAATTTAAAAAAAAAATTTTTTAAGTGCCTGAAAAGTAAGAAGTGGCAAAGCAATGACCTTGTATGAATGGCCTTATTATGACCAGAGTAATCTCCTGGACTAATTTCCAATTGCCTAAGGGGATCAGAGAGGAATTTCCCAGTAAAATTTTCTATGAAATTAACCTTGGATTTTAACCTGTTTTCTTCCTTCTCCCAGGAGATAAGACCTTGGTTAGACTGGAGAAGCCCATATGTTTTGCTACACAAGGCATTGCAGTTGCGTGGGTAAGGCTGGAGGATCTTTTCCTTCTATCATTTTTTGTATATGTTTACATTTTACTTCAATGCCTTAAATGTGAGAAGTTTAACATCTGGAAATAAACATTGAAGGAAAATTAACTAATGTGGTCTGATTTGTGTACAGTTCCTAGAGAGGAGCAGACAGAGTAAGTGATGAATTCTCTAATGAGGGATTGCACTCTGGAGATTGTCTCTGGGCTCAGCAACTGACTGGGTGAACTCTCAGAGCGACACATCAGGCAGGGTCCAGATACGATGCACAGTCGATCTTGCACATAGGCTGGAATTTTCCAGCCCCGTTGGCATCGGGCATCATGGCGGAGGTGGGGGACAGTATGGCGAGAAGACCAAAAATCGGTTTCACGCCGTCGTAAAACTAGTTTGCGATTGTCCGCTCCACCCAACACTGGCGGACTGTGTTTCCCATCACCACACATCAGGAACCTAATTTCAGTACTTTGGCATCTCATTATAAGCCCTGCTCACCGGAATCATCCCTCCGTGCCGGATCACCCCAACATGTCGCACAACTATACAGAAGTGATGTGCATCTGGTGAGCTGCACTTCGCTGGGGACTTCGCTTAACTTGCTTTGGGCAGCACTCGCGATCAGCAGCGTCAGGCTTCACAGGCAGCACCACATCACTTTTAGGGGGGGCTCATGGGCCGGACTCTACCAACCAGACCAGCCATAAGGTGGGGGTGGCTTTTCAATGGCTGCAGGGCTCGGGCTTGCTGGTGGAAGGGGGGGAAATGGCCTCAGGCAAGGGAAGAGCAGAGTGAGAGCTGTACTGGGGTAGGGGGGTATCCCAGGGTGCGTGTGGGGGCACAGGTTGATCTGTGCAAGTGACCTCAAGATGGTGAGGGCTGAGGAGGCAGTCCTGAGGAGGTGGAGATGTGAAAGTATGTGTGAGCGAGTGAGTGATGATGTCACTTGAGCTGGCAATGAGTGAGATGCCATTGAATGTGTGATGGCCTTGTGAGTTTGTGAGTTTAGAGTGATAAAATGGTTGCCTTCCCTGGTGGCACAGATAAGATCATTCATTCGTTTTCTGCACTGGGTAGTCGATCTCTTGTGTGCAGCATTGGCACTGACCACCACCTCTGCCACCACCTCCCAAGCCAGAGCGGTGAGACTGGTGAACCTCCTGCGGCCAGTGTGGGGATAGAGGACATCGCGGTGGGCCTCCACACCAACCAGAAGTTGGCCCAGGAGCTGAGGCTGTTCGGGAGAGGACTACAATACCCCCCAGAGCGGGTGTCAGTGATTGTGGTTGCATGCTGCGCTCTGCACAATTTAGCTCTGGCAAGCAGTGTCACACTGGAGTAAGAGGATCTTGAAGCGGCTCCACAAGCCACAGATGATGAATCCAGTGGTGAGTCATAAGAGGAGCCCAGTGAGGGGCACAGTGAGGACATGGAGGCAGACCTCTGGACCCTTCATTGAGGCAGGGCCACCAGGGACACCCTCATACAATGCTGCTTCAGCTAGGCTGCCAAAAAAACCTCTTTCTCTCTGATTGCTGGAAGCAATGCAGAAGTCAGCAAAGCTACAGTCAAAAAGGAAACAGGACAGCTCCTTTTGGCTAACCTGCAGAACCAAGTATCTCCAACCCAGCAGCTCAACTGCCAAAGTCAGCGCTGCCGGAATTACCCCAAATTAACGACTGCAACATTTTGCCATCTACTCCTTACAGACAAGCCAAAGGATTGATTCGTATATCCTTTTTTAACTTTTATTTTTTGACTCAATTTCTCATTTCTAATCTGTGTGTATGTGTATTGCATTTTTTTTTGCGTTTAGTAACAAATAAAGTCACTCTTTCTTTGACTCAAGGCAGCCTGGTTAAATTGGCTCCTTTTTAAAACATAAATACATTTGGGCTAGGAAAAGGTACCCACGAGGGAAGGGATCCTTTTAAAATTAACCTTGCTGTGATCAACTGAGGGGCTTGAATAAAGAAAGGGAGCCAGTTCATCCCTCCTCACCTGGGAGCATAACAATTTGGGGTACCTCCTTCGCGATGGGAACCTTGCCTCGGGACTGGTCATGACAGGATTAATGCCAGCCTTTCCAGCCAGCGCTCATGCCAACATGTACGAATAATAAAGAAAAGGGCAGTTGATAAAGCAGCCTCTGCAATGTTGTGATTATACCTATCAGAAAAGAATGAGACCGGAACTGAGGGGTTACAACAGTTGAACAGGTGTGGCTTCCTTTCTTTAGAAATGATACCGCAGGGGGCGACTTGATAAAGGTCTTTAAGGTTATGAAGGGGTTGTATAGGGTATACTTGGGAAAGATGTTTCCATTTGTGGGCAAGACGAGAACTTGGAGACCACAAATATAAGACAGAAACTAATAAATCCAGTAGGGAATTCAGGAAAAGCTTCTTTTGAGTGTCAGCCCTGACTCAGTTGGTAGCAGTTCATGTGTCTAAATTATAAGGCTCCTGGTTCAAGTCTCACTCCAAGTCTTGAGCACAAAGAAGTGTCTTTCAGATGAGATGGTAAACTGTGGTGCCATCCAGTAGATGTAAAAGATTCCTGGCACTATTTAAAGAAGAGCAGGGGAGCTCTCCCTGGTGTTCAGACCAGTATTTATCCATCCATTCCAATAAAACTGATTCTCTTGCCATTATCACATTGTTGGGAGTTTGCTGTGTGCAAATTCACTACGGTGTTTCCTACATTACATCACTGGTCACATGTCAAAAAGTACTTAATTGGCTGTGAAGTGCTTTGAAATGTGATTGTGAAAGGTGCTATATAAATGTAAGTCTTTCTTTCTTTAACCAGAAAGTGGTAAGAATGAGGAACTCACTGCCACAGGGAGTGATTTATGCAAATAACATAGATACATTTAAGGGGAATCTGGATGAACAAATGAGGGAGGAAAAAAGTAGAAAGGTGTGTTGATGGGTGAGATGAAGAACCAAGTGGGACATAATGATGGCAAGTACTGGATTGGCTGAATGGCCTGTTTCAGTGCTGTAAATGCTATGTGATACCCATCATTGTTGAATATCCCTCTGAATGGAGGAGGGTGTTCAGCACGTTCTCCACCCACCACAGGTGGGGCAGCATGCAATGAGCAGTAAAGCAAATGGATCAGACACCCCTTTAAATCCGCCTACCATCTGAAATAAGACTCTGCCCCGCCCTTTAGACTGTGTTCTGCAAAAAGGGACAGGGCCGAGGTGCTGAGCTGCAATTGATTGTTCCCATTCAGGACAGGCTCTGTTGTCACAGGACCTGCATGGGGTGCTGGTTTAGGACTGGCATCAAACCAGGAAGAGGCAGGGCCAGAGCTTGACAAACAGCAGTGGGTTAAGGGAAAGAGGATCAGATGTAAGGGGGGAGGGGCGGGGGGGTGGTGGTGAGGTCGGGGGAGGGACAGGAGGAGAGACACAGCCCCCACGGCAGGACAGGAGAGGAAACAACAGCCACAGTCTCTCTTCCAGCTCCCCTGGTTCAATTCAACCCGTCGTGAAAACACATTGTACAATGCTACTCTTGTAGCATTAATGCTGTCTAAATCCAAAGCCAGGCTCAAATGAAGTTCTCTGAAAGAGTGCCTCTGCTTCAATCCAAAGTGAGGTCAAGCTTATAGTGGTATAAATGAGCCCTCAGGTTACCATGACACCTTACTTTCTGCAAAGGATCATTGGGAAGTTCTAATACCATAGTCTCAAAATTTTTAGGTAACTTGAAAGGTGGTAATTTTATCATGGAATAGTTTTTACAAAGTAATTGCACCATTGCAGACAATTGTTGACAAAAATGTCATGGGGTTACAGATGAGAAGCATTAATAGTAATTGAGTTATAAAATGTTATTAATGACAGGGCCAAAAATATGTGGTGGGGATGAATCCCAGCATAAGAGCCTAACTTGGGAGCCTACTCTGCAGACTTTGTCAAAATTGGTAGAGTCAGAGGGAGATCCCTTAATTTGAATGGGTTTTGCAGGTGGCTATGCCAATCGGTGATGCATTTGTGGTATTTGCCTAGCAAAGGGGTTATAAAGCGTGGCAGAACATCAGCTTTTTGGGCAGGGGAGGGGGCTGTGATGGAAAGCACTGTCAAGTGCCCAGCAGTGAAGTGACCAATTTTGTATGGGAATGTGTTTATATTTTTAAAAACCCACTCTTAAGTTTCAGGTGTGTGGGCCATGATCCCAGCTGGGGCCCACCTCTGGCATTGGCAACATAGTACACACGATGTTGTTAGGCAAACCATGCTGATCCTATGCCAGGGAGGAAAAAAAGTGCTGGTGTTGGAAATGTTACTATCTGTTCCTGGTGATCCTGGGATCGTAAGCAGCAGGACAGGCCTTCTTGTAAAATCAGTGCGAGTTCCAATATAAGACTGGGATTCCACATATCTGGGTCCACCCTAATTTCCAGCATTTATGGAGCAGTTCCAGATTTCAGGAGGCTGTCAAAAGGGCTAGGAACTTTTGGTCCCAAAATCTTAATCGGTTTAGTTTTACTTCAACCCTTCCATCTGTTAGAACTGTATTTTCCTAAACTATATTTTCTTTTAAAATTTGGAAGGACATTGCATTATTTGGACACATTTTTTTAGAAAGGTCATAAGTCCACCTTGGAATGTGAGCAAGCATGCAATTTCCAAGAAATCACCTGACCTACATGGTACTTGAGGAGGAGAGCTATTTGCTATTTGAACTGCAATCACTTTAACTGATGAAGAAAAAAAGCTAGTTTAAAGGAAATTTACTGGAAATCACATGACAGAGATGGGCCTTAAGTTTTAAACTTGTTATTTTGTGAACTCAGTTGGGAATGAACTCGCACTCTCTTTGCCTTGCATGAAACCATGTGATTGTCAGTATCCAGCTAGGAATCCTTATCTCAATGGACCTTGTCTGTCTTTGGAAACCCAAGAAGCTGAAACGAGGAGGATTGATCTATCTCTATTTTCCTCCATGTCGAAGCTTCATTGGTGAGAACCTCCAGGCACCTACTGGGACTGGTGATCTGTCTTCACACAAGGGGGCTCCAGATTGAAAGTGTCAAAACCTTATGAACTTTATCCTTTGTTTTATGAAGGATTTTCTTCAACTGCCTAGCTCTGCAGAGATCCTATTCGTTTGTCATTTGTTTGTGTGTGTTTGTGCGTGTGTGTGCTGGGGAATTTTAATAGGGATATATAGTTATATTTCCAGATTACACTTGTGTGTTAACTAGTTCTTGCAACTTGTTTTAAAAAACAAGTTTTGTTTTATTATAAGTCAATCATTCTGAGTTTATTTGAAGAACCCTGGTTAAAGTCTCTTTTATTTTGGGCCTAACAGTGGCAAAGGTAAATAATTGGCCATTTTGGTGAGTAAATTAAACTTTTAAACTAATGATGGGATCTATGGAGTGGTGAGGCTAGATAAACTGCACATTCCTCCCATCCTGGTCATAACATTGATTTGGGGCTCTGCGGAATCTTGAGGCATGGATAATGGGTGTTTGGGCGCAGAATAATAAAATTGGTAAAGGATAGATACCAGGTTTCTTATATATTAGTAAATGAAAATGGCTTTGGAAGTTGCTAAATTAATGGGATTGGTGGATAAATTGGAGATAGAATTAACCGTAGGAAGAAAGTGGACATAGTTGAGGTAATAGTGCAGCATTTGAAATTGGAAGGGATACAAGGGAGCCCACATTCTCCAGGGAGTAAGTCAATTGAGTTAGCTAGGATTCAGTTGCAAGTGAAACAGCTTGAAGAGGAAAGAGAATTGGAATCAAAAAAGTTTGAGAGAGCAGCAAAAGAAAAAGATAGAGCAATTAAGAAGCTGGAACTGGAACTTCCAGTGAGGGAGAAGGACAAAGGAAGAGAAGCAAAGGAAAGAGAAAGGGAATACTAGCTTAAGAGGCTGGCATTAAAAAAAGAGGTCTCAGCTGCTGGAGAAAGTTCTGATGAAGGAAAAAAACTAGCCCCAACCTAAAGCCCAGTGGGGAGATCTTTAAATTTGTACAAGCCCTCCCAAAGTTTGAGGAAAGAAATATAGAGGCATTCTTAATTTCATTTGAGAAAGTAGCCAAGCAAATGAGGTGGCCAAAAGAAATCTGGACACCGCTGCTACATAGTAGATTGCATCACTTTCAGAAGAGGTTCTGTGGATTATGATGCAGTACAAAAATCTATTTTTAGTGCATATGAATTGGTCACTGAGGCATACAAGCAGACATTTTGAAACATAAGGAAATAACCTGGGCAGTCATATATTGAATTTGAGGGGGTAAAGCAAAGTAATTTTGACCATTGGATACAGGCTGTAAAGATAGATACAATGTATGAAGCCCTTAGGGAAATAATTCCTCTGGAAAAGTTTAAAAATTCACTTCCCACAGTAGTTGGAACCCATGCTGAAGACCAGAAGGGTGCAACAGCTGGACAGGCAGTGGAGGTGGCTGATGATTATGAACTGGTCCATAAGTCAAACCCTTTCCCCATCACCCCTACAAACCCGAGAAGGATAGAAGATGGGAAGGTGAAAGGAAGGCAAGTAACCAGGGAAGAGAAGGGACAGCTGGGAATGCCCTGGAAACTCCCCCTCAGACCAGAAAGGAAGGCACTGAGGGTGGAAGTGATATTCAAAGGCATAGGTGTTTCCACTGTTACAAGGTGGGACATGTTCATGCAGATTACTCAAAGTTGTGTGGGAAATCCATGGGACTTATTGGAGCATGTAAGAGTGAGTCAGGAAAAGGAGCCCTGACTGCAAATACAACAGATCGAGTTGTAATGTTAAATATAGCTGTGAAACCGAGTATGAACACTGCTGTGAGTTCAAAGAGGTGAATAAGATACATGAGAGTTATAAAGAATTTTTGTCGAGAGGAAAAGTAACCTCTTAGCCCTCAAATGAGACAGCTAAATCTGTAATTATAATAAAAGATATGCGAGAAATTCAAACACTTTTGCTGGGGAAAGACATAACTTTCTCCCCAGAGAGCGCATTAAAAGCCAAAGTTTTAATCAATGGCATTGGCGGGGAGTATAAACCCGTACCTTTGTACCGGGTGCACTTGGAGTGTGACCTAATGTCTGGGACAGTGAAAATCAGGGTTGTCCGGAAGTTACCCATAGACAGAGTTGACTTACTCCTGGGAAATGATTTAGCCAGAAGATAGTAGCTTCACCAATAATTACGGAAGGCTAAAGTGAGGTTAAAGAGATGGAGCAGTTACAGGAAAAGGTTCCAGGAATTTTTCCTTCATGTGTGATGACTCGAGCAATGGCTAAGCAAAGTCCATCATCGGAAGTCATAGTGATACCACAGCTAGCTGAAACTTTCTCTAAAACTAAGCTAATCCAAAAGAGATGTTTAGTAAATCTTCTCTAGCTGAGGCTCAGCAAGCCGATCCGGAGTTAAGTAGGATGGCACAATCAGCCCATGCTGAAGCTGAAGCTGAGGAAGTTCCAGAATGTTATTATATTAAAAATGGGATACTAATGAGGGAGCGAAGACCTCCTCATAGACCTGCAGATGAAGAGTGGATGGTTGTTCATCAGATAGTGGTACTGCGCAAATATCGTAAAGAGATATTACGGTCGGCACATGAAATTCCTATGGCAGGACATGTAGGGACATGGAAGACACCAGTGCAGATAAACCATCAATTTTACTGGTCAGCTTTTCACAAGGATGTGGTTCAGTTTTGTAAAAGGTGCCATACGTGCCAGATGGTGAGAAAACCACAACCTACAATCAACTAGCACCTTTAATTTCCATGCCAGTTTTTGAGGAGCCGTTTAGTAGGGTGATAGTAGATTGTGTGGGGCCATTACCAAAAACGAAAACAGGACACCAGTATATCCTTACTATTATGTATATGATAACTAGATTTCCAGAGGTCATCCCTTTAAGAACAATTACAAGTAAAGTAGTGGTAAAGAAGTTAACCCAATTTTTTACTCGATATGGATTACTGGTGGAGATCCAGTTGGACCAAGGTTCCAATTTTAAGTCTAAAACCCTTCCAAACATAATGAGTAGTTTGGGTATAAAACAATTAAAATCAACAACATATCACCCAGAGACACAGGGAGCTTTAGAGAGGTGCCATCAAACTCTCAAAACAAGGCATATTGTCATGAATATTCCCACGTTTGGGTTAAGGACTGGACTCTCTTCTATTTGCTATCCAAGGTTCACCAAATGAATTTACTAGTTTTAATCCTTTTGAATTTAAGGACGTAAGAGGTACTCTGAAATTAAAGAAAAGTTTATCAGACAGAGGGACAAATCCTCGATGTTAGATTATGTGTCCATGTTCCAGGAATGGCTCACGGAAGCCTGCAAAGTGGTTCAAGAACATCTTAAAGTTTCTCAAAGGCAGGTGAAGGAATGGGCAGGTAAGCAAGCTGCAGCCTGAACGTTGCAATTAGGGGGTGAAGTGTTAGCGTTATTGCCTTTACAGGGGGAACCTCTGAAAGCATGGTTCAGTGGTCCATACAAGGTAATGAAGAGGGTTGGTAAAGTAAATTATTTGATAGACACCCCAGATCACAGGAAGAAGAATCGGCTGTGTCATGTCAATATGTTAAGACAATAGCATCATAGGGAGGGGGATAGGAAGGAGCAAGTATGTCAAGTTGTAAGCACAGTGGAGGATGGAAGAGACAGTGAGAGTGAGGCAGAAGGGGACTTAGACAATTCACAAGTTGAATCTCCTACTATCCGGTTAGCTAACACTGAAATACCAGGACAGTTAGGCACCATATTTTCATACTTAGACGCAGGACAACGAGAAGATCTAGTGACGTCACTTACAGAATTTAAAGGAATCTGTAGGGTTAAACCAGGGTGTACAACTTTAACCATACATGATATGGATGTAGGGGAATCTTTTCCTGTAAAACAACATCCTTATCATTTAAGTCCAGAGAAACATGCTCAAGTGAAGGCAGAAATTCAAAAAATGTTAGAAAATCACCTACTTGAGCCTAGTCGAAACAATTGGAGTTCTCCTGTAGTGTTAGTGCCTAAACCTGATGTGTCAACCAGATTCCGCATAGGTTATAGAAATGTTAATGCAGTAACAAAAACGGATTCCTACCCAATCCCTCGTTTAGAAGATTGTATTAACACGGTTGGCAGTGCCATGTTCCTTACTAAGATAGATTTATTGAAAGGATACTGACAAGTACCTTTACTATCATGGGCTAAGGAGATATTGGCTTTTGTCAAGCTGAATGGGTGTTACCAATGCTGAGTGATGCCATTCAGGCTAAAAAATGCTCCAACCACTTTCCAAAGGCTAACAAATCAAGCTGTAACTAGTGTTTCTAACTGTGTAGTTTACTTGGATGATGCATTGGCTTATAGCAACACTTGGAAAGATCATTTAAAACAATTGGAAGCCCTATTTAAGCAATTACAGTTAACAGATCTCATAATAAATCTTGCCAAGAGTGAGTTTATAAAGTGCTTATCCAGGGCTTTTCTTAGAGCAGGGGCAAGTATTGCCAAGAACAGCGAACGTACAGGCTTTGATGGAATTCCCTGTCCCTAAAAGTAAACAGGAAATCATGAGATTTTTAGGGATGTGTGGCTTCTATCATACCATATCGTATTGTGCCAAACCTCAGCACAATAGCTGCTCCCCTAAGGGATTTATTGCAAAAGAAGGCAAAGATGGTATGGTCAAGAGAGTGCCAGGCAGCTTTTGAGAAACTGAAGGCGATCCTAGCTAATGAACCGATGTTAGTTGCCCCTAATTTTGCTAAACCCTTCAAGGTGGCGATCGATGCTCGTGACTTGGGGATGGGTGCAGTCTTATTGCAAGAAGACAAATTGGGCACAGAGAAAATAATGGGGTACTTCTCTAAAAAATTAAATTGGCATCAAAAGAGATACTCTACGATAACAAAGAAAACCCTGGGATTGTTACTGGCTCTTAAACACTTTGAAGTATATATCTGTCATGGCTGTAAAAAGCTGACCATATTATGGCTGACCATAATCCCTTGGCCTTTGTGGAAAGATTTAAGACAGAATGACAGACTGTTCCAATGGAGCTTGGTAATACAGCCTTATAACTTGAAGATTGTTCATGTTGGTGGAAAGGATAATATTATTGTTGATGCATCAGCAATAATGTAATTTTTATAGAATTATCTGGAAATCAAGAAAATCAGAAAAAACTGTACAGATTCTGCATAAGGAATGAATGGCTGAGTGAGCGCATGTTTGAATTTGGTTTTATATATTGTATATATCTTTTCCTGTACACTTTGTAATGAGATGCATTTGGAAATGACGTTTCTTTTCTTAAGGTCAGAGGCATGTTAGAACCATATCCTCCAAAATTGTATTTTCTTTTAAAATTTGGAGGGACAGTGCATTATTTGGGCATGTGCTTTTTTTTAGAAAGGTCATAAGTTCACCTTGGAATGTGAGTAAGCATGCATTTTCCAAGAAATCACCTGACCTGCATGGCACTTGAGGGGGAGAGCTATTTGCTATTTGAACTGCAATCACTTTAATTGATGGAAGAAAAACTGGTTTAAACACAAAGGCTAGTGATTTACTGGAAATCACATGACGGAGATGAGCTTTAAGTTTAGAACTTGTTTTTGTGAACTCATTTGTGAATGAACTGAGAAAGAGAAAAGATGCCCAGCTTGTACTCTCTCTTCCTCGCCTGAAACTGTGTGATTGTCAGTATTTGGCTAGGAATCTTCACCTCAGTGGAACTTCTCTGTCTTTGGAAACCTGAGAGGCTGAGATGAGAAGGATTGGTGTGGCTTTATTTTCCTTCATGCCTAAGCTCAGTTGGCGAGAACCTCTAGGCATCTACTGGGACTAGCCACCTGTCTTCACACAAGAGAGCTCCCGATCAACAGCATCAAAACCCTGCAAACTTTATCCTTTGTTTTATGATGCCTTTTCTTCAACTGCTCATTTCTGTAGAGACCCTATTTGTTTATTGTCTGTTTTCATGTGTGTGTGTGTGTGTGTGTGTGCGTGTGTGTATGTGGCGTGCTGGGGAATTTTAATAGGGATAAATAGTTATACTTCCAGATTACAATTGTGTGTTAACCAGTTCTTGCAGTTGTTTTAAAAAAGTAAGTTTTGTTTTATAATAAATCAATCATTCTGGGTTTATTGAAAGAAGCCTGGTTAAAATCATATTTATTCTGGGTCTAACTGTAGTGAAAGTAAATAATTGACCATTTTGATGAGTAAATTTAACTTTTAAACTGATGGTGCGACCTGTCGGGTAGTGGGACTAGATAAACTGTGCACACCTCCCAACCTGGTCATAACAGATCCCTATCACCCCAACCAGCTGAACAATCTTCCAGCCCTTTCTCCACTTAAAGGATTCAAATTCTTTACATAAATTAGGGTAAATTTTCCCTTGAAATTAAAAAAGTGGTTGGAGGAATGCGCCAATGTGAACCCTTTTAGCGTAACTATGGGCTGAATTTTATGCCCCCCCACACCGGTGTATTGGAAGGACACACACACACACATAAAATAAAGCGGGTAGGCTGCCTGACAGGCCTTACCCAGCCTTAGGCCTATTGAAGGCCTTAAGTGGACAATTAACTGCCACTTAAGGACCTCACTCAGTCTCTGCCGCAACTTTTCAGCCTGCAAAGAAGGGTGGAAGCAAGACGGGCAGCTTTGACTGCGCAGGCTGCTGTGGGGCAGGAAAGTGGGGTGGGGGGGGGGGGTACCTCTTTCGGGGGTCCCCTGTATTCATCAGGGGCACCCCCACGCCAAGATGATACCCCCCACTTTATGCCTCCCCCCGGCCTCTCTATCACAACCCTCCCCCCCACAGCCTCACCCCGCTCCTTCCACCTTTTCTGGGGTCTTGCAGCCGTGCCCACCCAAAATCCATCCATCCACTTCTTCATGGGAACTGGTTGTAGTTCCAGCAGTGGCCACTGCCCTCTTCTGGCACTGCTGGGACTACAGGGCTGTCGGCCAATCAGATTGGCCAACAGCTCTCGAGGGCGAGACTTCCTTCCTGATGGGGGTGGAAGTCTCGCTCTGCACTCATTGAGGTCTCTCCCAGTGTACTGGTGCAGCGTGGCAGCTGGATTTCTGGGCGGCGTTATGCCGACCAACTGTTAGGTTGGGGAAGGATGTCACGGGTAACCCGCCCCCTGTAAATTCCACCCTATGTTGCAATGAAGAAGCCATTTAAAAATTAATGCAAACAAAATGTTCATGTGCTTTGATTTCTCTGTGCAACCAAACTCAGTTCACTCACTCTTTATTCCATTTTACCACGGTGATCTATCTATTAACTAGTTCCATCTACTAACTATTAATTCACAGTTAAGGAGCAGCCTGTATAAATACTGCAGACCTATTTCTGAGTGTGACAGGGAGAAGTCATCCTACAACAGGTGAGCAAGGCACAGGAATATTCTTTAAAAGATGTCACAACAGCTCTTGATGGTTCTAACAGTTTGATTCTGTTTTCTTCTCCCCTGCTGAAAAGGTGCAAGGGTGTGAGGTTAATTGTTATGTTAAACATTTCACTGCTGAAGCTGAGGTGCTATCTAAACTGTATTACTATAACGTAAACCTCTAATTTCCACAAAAGTCATTAGCTTCAAACTAAAACTATCAGGCATAAGACTCCCAGGAAAACTTGGAGGAAATGATAGGTAGAATTGTTCTGCCTATGGTAACCTCAGCATGCAATTTGTGCTTCTCATCTTTCTTCTGGCCACATCATTTTTGGTTTAATTCCCATAAATATGTATTTGAGTAGTTATTTGCATAATGACATAATGGCTAAAATGTATTATGATCAATTTCGGGTGCAGGGATCATGATTCACGATCTTCTTGTGCCCATTCCCATTGCAGGAAGCAGCACACTCCTCATTTCTATGATTTCTGCATGCAGCCCAGTACAAGTCATGCTACTGGTTGGTTGTATGCATCACAGAGGGCCTAATAGCATGTGAAGTTAGCATGTGTTGCAACTAGCATCTCTGGTTCTTAAAGGGAAGCTGTACTGAACCAATGGAGGATGCTGCTAACTGTCACTGCTCCAAGGGCACAGAGGGCTCTGAGGATCACTAATGCGGTGCTGGAGGCCTTAGTCATGGAGATGAACAGGAGGAGAAACACAATGTTTCCACAGGGGACCAAGAGGTCTCAAGGATCACACTGCAAAAGGAGTGGGAGCAGGTGGCCAGGATGGTCAATGCCTGGAGTCAGGCCTAAGGGCCTGCCAGCAGTTTAATGTACTCACACAAGTGATGAAGGCCAGTGATTGCATTTTCAAAGAATATCTCCTCCACCACACCACCAACGTCTCATGCTGCTTAATGCACCATACCTGCATCATTCACCCAGCAGCAGTCTCTAGCACCCTCAGGACTCATGCTTAACATTCACATACTCTGTCTCTCTCTCACTAACCTTCCAATGCTGCCAGTCTCACACCCATTTCTCACTACCCCCGCATGCTTCCAGCTATTTAGCTATGGCAGACATGTAAGCCAAACACAGTGCAACATAATCACTGACATTCTAGCCTCTCTCTCACAGGACAAGGTGGCATGAAATCCAAGGGAGCAGCAGAGAACTAGTGGGTAACAGGCACACCTCCACCCCCTGAGCCTGACCGAGGAGATGGTGCTCTGTGTTATGAGGTCAGCTTCAACACAGCCCATAGCATCCAGCATCCCTAAGAGCATTCAGGATGACAGCATCTTGCTGCCTTATATCCCTTCTGAACTCCCTGCTCATCCTCACCCTGCTATCTAGCATGAAGTGCAAGCTGCAGATGGTGTGACCATTGGAACTCTTGCTTTACATCCCACTCCCCTTCCTTCACCCCAAGCTTACCCTTCTGATTTTATAATTTCAGGCACTTAAGAACTACTCAGTCACAGTAAACCCAGGAGGAGGAGAAAGAGAGCTGCACTGGACCTCTGAGGAAGAAGTATCAACACTCCACCTGACACTCGCAGCCACTACTTCAGACACTGGCACTGCACAAATTTTATAGACTAGTATAGATTCAGGGTCTGCACCGGCACTGGGCACTACTCCAAGGTTCTACTGCCCTTTTACACTTTTTAGAATTGTGCCATTTAGTCTATATTGTCTCTCCTATTCCTTCTGCCAAAGTGTATCACTTCACACTTAACAAAGCAGCGTAGAGGAGAACTGAGATGCTTGGTGCATTAAGCACACCAGACTGTCTCCTGTCACTGTCAAGAAGCACAGAGGAATCCAGCTCAAATATGATGCAGGGCATTGTGCAGAGCTTGGAGCCCATCCTTTTCAGCGTGGAAGTGGTGGCCAACTCCATGGCATCAATGGCAGACCTGTCCGTGATACAACATCTGGTGGCTGCTGTCTCAGCTTTCATTGCAGCACAGATGGAAGCCATGCAACATCCTAATGCTGGGATTGAGGCAAACCATAATCAGTGGAGTGCCAAAGGGGTCAGTGCTTGGGCCTCTCAACTGTTTATGATCTATATTATTGACTTGGATGAAGGAACAAAGTGCTATGCAGCCAAATTTTCTGATGCTAATAAGATAGGTAGGAAACCAAATTGTGAGGAGAATCTGCAAAGGGATATAGACGGGTTAAGTGAGAGGACAAAAAATTGGCAGATAATGTGGGAAAGTGTGAGGTTGTCCATTTAAGTGGAAAGAATAGAAAAGCAGAATATTATTTAAATTGAGAGAGAATGCAGAATGCTGCAGTACAGAGAGATCTGGGTGCCCTTGTACATGAATCACAATAAGATGGCACACAGGCACAGCAAGTAATTAGGAAGGCAAATGGAATGTTGGCTTTTATTGAAAGGGGATGGAGTTTAATAGTAGGGAAGTTTTGCTACTGCTGTACAGAACACTGGTGAGATCACACCTGGAGTGTTGCATACAGTTTTGGCTTCCTTATTTAAGGAGGGAAGTACTTGCATTGAAGGCAGTTCAGAGAAGGTTCACGAGATGAATTCCTGGGATGAAAGGGTTGTCTTGGAAAGGTTGAACAGGTTCATTGGAGTTTAGAAGTATGACAGCCTATCTTAGTGAAACATATAAGATTCTGAGGAAGCTTGATTGACAGGGTAGATGCTGAGAAGATGTTTCCCCTCACGGCAGAACCTGAAGGTAGGGGGCAGAGTTTCAAAATAAGGGGTCTCCCATTTAAGATGGAGATGAGGAGGAATTTCTTCTCTTAGAGGGGAGTTAATGTTTGGAAATCTCCACCCTAGAGAGCAGTATCATTGAATATATTCAAGACTGAGTTAGACAGATATTAGGTCTACAAGGGTGTTAAGGTTTATGGGGACAGACAGGAAAGTGGAGGTAAGGCCACAATCAGATCAGCCATGAACTTACTGAATTGTGGAGAAAGCTCAAAGGACCAAGTAGCCTACTCCTGCTCCTATTTCTTATGTTCTTATGTTCAGTGGAAGGTCAGTTGCAGGTCATGAGATCCATGTTTACTGCCATTCAGGCTCAGATTGCTGCCATCATTGGCAGTGGATCTCAGTGGTGAAACAGATATGGAGTCTCTCACAGCAGTCCAGCAATCAGTCCTCCAACAGATTACTACGACTTCTGAGATGCCACCCTGGAGCACAAACCAGTTGTCTTCTCTCAAGACGACAGCACTCGTGTTCCCAGCACTGCCATTCCACCAGTGCTCTTGCTGTTGCTCTCAACCAGCCAGCCCAGACAGCTGCCACTCATGCAGTTTGAAGCTGGGCTGTTAAGGTATAGAGGTGCTCAAGGACATCCTGAAAGGCTATTTGCAGTCTTACTCACTGAAAGTCTATAGCCTTTCACCAGCTGTGCTGCAACCATGGGGATAGCACCGCATAGGAGCATGAAGCCATGTGGAAGGAATACCTGTATAATAACCTTATAAGATCTTAATAAATGTATTGAATATTATAGAAGTAGCTCTCTCTCTCATTTGCCCTTAATAAGAAATATTCCATAGCAGCCTACTGGGCTGACAAACACAGAACACAAGTGATAGGAGCAGGAGTAGACAATATGGCCCCTCAAACCTGCTCTGCCATTCAACACGATAATGGCTAACCTTTGGCTTCAACTCCACTTTCCTGCCCATTCCCCATATCCCCTGATTCTCTGCCCATTCCCCTATCCCTTGATTCCCCAAAATATGCCTCTCCCAGCCTTAAATATATTCAGTGATGAACCACCCACAAGAAGTTGCCCTGGGAGTCCTCAACATCGACTCTGGACCCCATGAAGTTTCATGGTATCAGGTCAAACATGGGCAAGGAAACCTCCTGCTGATTACCACATAGTGCCTTCCCTCAGCTGATGAATCAGTGCTCCTCCATGTTGAAAACCACTTGGAGGAAGCACTGAGGGTGGCAAGGGTGCAGAATATACACTGGGTGGGGGACTTCAATGTCCATCACCAAGAGTGGCTCAGTAGCACCACTACTAACCAAGCTGGCTGAGTCCTAAAGGACATAGCTGCTAGACTGAGTCTGCAGCAGGTGGTGAGGAAACAAACAAGAAGGAAAAACATACTTGACCTCTTCCTCGCCAACCTGCCTGCCGCAGATGCATCTGTCCATGACAGTATCGGTAGGAATGACAACCATACAGTTGTTGTGGAGACGAAGTCCCACCTTCACATTGAGGATACCCTCTATCGTGTTGTGTGGCACTACCACCATGCTAAATGGGATAGATTTCAAACAGATCTAGCAAGACTGGGCACCCGTGAGATGCTGTGGGCCATCAGCAGCAGCAGAGTTGTATTTGAACACAATCTGTAATCTCGTGGCCCTGCGTATCCCCAACTCAACTATTACCATCAAGCCAGGGGATCAACCCTGGTTCAATGAAGAGTGCAGAAGGGCATGCCAACAGCAGCAGCAGGCATACCCAAAATGAGGTGTCAAGCTACAACACAGGCCTACATGTGTGCCAAACACCATAAGCAGCAATTGATAGACAGGGTTAAGCGATTCCACAACTAATGGATCGGATCTAAGGCCTGCAGTCCTGCCACATCCAGCCGTGAATGGTGGTGGACAATTAAACAACTCATTGCAGGAGGAGGCTCCACAAATATCCTCATCTTCAATGATGGAGGAGCCCAGCACATCAGTGCAAAAGATAAGGCTGAAGGATTTGCTACAATCTTTAGCCAGAAGTGCCGAGTGGATATCTATCTTGGCCTCCTCCGGAAGTTCCCAGCATCACAGATTTCAGTCTTCAGCCAATTCGATTCACTCCGCGTGATATCAAGAAACGGCTGAACGCACTGATTATTGCAAAGGCTATAGGCCCTGACAATATTCCAGCAATACTACTGAAGACTTCTGCTCCAGAACTTGCCGCGCCCTTAGCCAAGCTGTTCCAATACAGCTACAACACTGGCATCTACCCAGCTATGTGGGTAATTGCCCAGGTATGACCTGTACACAAAAAGCAGGACAAATCCAACCCGACTAACTACCGCCCCATCAGTCTACTCTCAATCATCAGTAAAGCAATGGAAGGGGCCATCAACAATGCTAACAAGCGGCACTTGCTTAGCAATAACTTGCTCACTGATGTCCAGTTTGGGTTCCGCCAGGGCCATTCAGCTCCTGACCTCATTAATGCCTTGGTTCAAACATGGACAAAAGAGCTGAATTCCCGAGGTGAGGTGAGAGTGACTCCCCTTGACATCAAGGCAGCATTTGACAGAGTGTGGCATCAAGGAGCCCTAGCAAAACTGGAGTCAATGGGAATCAGGGGGAAAACTCTCCACTGGTTGGAGTCATAGCTAGCACAAAGGAAAATGGTTGTGGTTGTTGGGGGTCAGTCATCTCAGCTCCAGGTTGTCACTGCAGGGGTTCCTCAGGGTAGTATCTTTCCCAACCATCTTCAGCTACTTCATCAATGACCTTTCTTCTGTCATAAGGCCAGAAGTGGGGATGTTTGCTGATGATTGCACAATGTTCAGCAGCATTCGTCACTCCTCAGATACTGAAGCAGTCCATATCCAAATGCAGCAAGACCTGGACAATATTCAGGCTTGGGCTGACAAATGGCAAGTAACATTCGCGCCACACAAGTGTCAGGCAATGACCATCTCCAACAAGAGAGAATTGAACTATTGCTCCTTGATGTTCAATGGTATTACCATCACTGAATTCACCATTATCAATATCCTGGGGACCAAAAACTGAAATGGACTAGCCATATAAATACTATGGCTACAGGAGCAGGTCAGAGGCTAGGAATCATGCAATGAGTAACTCACCTCCTGACTCCCCAAAGCCTGTCCATCAACTACAAGGCACAAGTCAGGAGTGTGATGGAATACTCCCCACTTACCTGGATGAATGCAGCTCCCACAACACTCAAGAAGTTTGACACCGTCCGGGACAAAGCAGCCCGCTCGATTGGCACCACATCCAGAAACATTCACTCCCTCCACCACCGACGCACTGTAGCAGCAGTGTATAGTTTATTCTAAAAGATTTCTGGGTGTTTTACTCACTGCTCACTGCCACCATGTTTGGTCATATGTTCAGGGTCTAGATGGGGTTCTTTGGGGCTTGCCTATTCTCCCAAAGCAAGCTGCTTGAGACTGCAATTTGTGAAACTTTATTTACAGGTACTATGTACATATGGGGAATTCTACATGAGTTTGGACCTTCTCCTCCCTCTGGAGCTCTGTTAATCAATCATGCGGTATTACATCATATCACATCAGCATTATGTGCTTTTGATGTTAAACCTTTACTCTATATGCATCATATCTAAACTGTCACTTTGAAAGAAGTTGATTTAAAATCACCTATGCTTCTACTCCTTTTTGGGTAGTCTGTCACTCCCAGACCAAATCTTACACATGTAATTGCAACACAGATGCTAAGGGAATGCACAAGGGTGAATAGTTAATTAGAGATTGTATAGCTGGATGTGTTGTTGAATAAAGATATTAATGAAAAGGTGTTTGTTGATTGTTTCCCTTTGTAGGAAGGTAGATCCATGGTCATAAAGGAAAGTAGTTTCATGGAAGCCAGTGTCTGAGCAGACACTCTCAAACGGTCCATCTAAAGCAAAGGGATCCAGAAAGGATCACCCCTGCCTCCTCCTCTACTTCTTCTTCCTCTTCCTTCTCTTCCTGAGGGGGCCTCTGGATTCCGAGTTGCAATGGGCGCAGCAGACCAGCACAAACTTCAACATCCACTCTGGCATGTTGTTGAAGAGCTTCCCCTATGCTCGAGTAGGCCAGACATCAGTAGTGTAGCTTCAGTGTTGCATTGGTCTGCTCCGTGATGTTCCTGATGGCTCCATGGTTCTCAGTATATGCCTGTTGTCTTCACATGTTCTGGTGGCAGAGGTGAGTCAGAATCACGCAAACAGAGGGTAACCTTTGTCTCCAAGAAACTAGCCTCTAGCTCTCTGTGTAGACATGAAGACATTGAAAATGGCAGACTGCCTCAGAATGAAGGCACTGTGGCTGCTGCCAAGATATTGAGCGTAACAGGTTTCAACAAGAAACAGATAAACTTTATTACAGAGAGCTTTTCAGGTGCTACATGCTAGATCAGGGCTCTCATCAGGAAGTCCCACCCCACCCCCCCAGGTTGCTCGCGCATAGGACTCATTGGTCGGAGCCTCCCAGAACATTATGTGACCCCTGATAGACAGCAGGAGAGGCTCTACCTTCAGTTACTACAGTGGGCATCTGCTGACTGATGTATTTTGCATTGTCACATGCCAACTGCACCTTGATAAAATGTAGAGCGCTTCTCAATTATTGATTAAACAGAAGCTGGGCTCAGAGGTAGTGAAAAAGGACAGGTATGATAAGCCTTGTATTTTCTTATTGAAACTATTTGAAAGTTGTCACATTGAAGTGAACCTTCAGGAAGGAGAATGTAATTTGAATTCTAACAGCTAACACTGGGATATCTCATTGCAGATGAAGCAGACTGAAACATAGGAACAGGAATAGGCTATTCCGTCTGATGATCCTGTTCTCCTATTCAATTAGATTGTGGCTGCTCTATACCTCAATTCCATTGGACAACTTTGATCCCCTTGCCTAACAAAAAAAAAACGATTGACCTCAGGCTTGGAATATTCAAATGACCGAACACCCACAGCATTCCGGGGAGTGAGTTCTGGTTTCATTTATCCTTTGAGTGTAAAAGTACTTTCTGATTTCACTCTTAAATGACCTAGCTCCAATTGTGTCCTGCTGTTCTGGATTCCACCACAAGAGGCAATAGTTTGTCTGCAACTATCAGTAAAACCCCTTTATCATTATATAAATGTCAGCTGTCAGGGAAAATTTGACAATGCAAGATTCAGAAATATGGCTGGATTTTACAGGAAGGGGGTGGGGTAGGGGCGGACTGCTCGCCTCTCGCCCACCACCCCCTCCCCCAAGAAGAAAGGTCAGCCGGCAGTTTGAAGTACTTGAAAGTAACCCGCCCTGCAGCCATAACATGCTGCGGGCAGTCTCACCTAAGTAATAGTGGGACTTCCACCCCACCAGTGGCCGGCAGCTCCAACAGTCCCAGCAGCACCTGAGCTCAGTGATGGGCACTGCCAGGACTGCAAGCAGGCCTAGGAAGAAAAGAAGATGGATGCCGGAGCCAGGTAAGTCAGGCCTTCGTGGACGGGAAGGGATCAGGCAGCCTAAGGAGGGGAGGCGAGGGGATGGCCAGGTGGGGGGGGGAGGGGGAATGAAAGGGGGGTAAAAGATTGGGAGGGAGTGCCCCATGGGCACAAGGAACCCCCCCATAGGGCAGAACGCCTTCCTTCCCACCTTTTAAACATGCGTGTTTAGGAAATGGCCTTCCCAGTCCTGCCTGCCTGCCCACTCCAACCGTATAATGGCACGGACAATTGGCTTGTCAACAAGCTCAATTGACCCTTAATTATTTATTTAAAAATGGCTGGCGAGCTGCTGATTTCTGCACCTACCCACCTTCTGTGTTTTGGGGTGGGCGGGTAGGTGATTGACTTGCCACCCATCGTATTGTACATGATTCCCCCCCCACCCCACCATTCCCCCCAAAAACGTGCCTCACAGGGGAAGGGCAGCAAAATCCAGCCCCATAGATTTGAATGCACTAATTGGGCCTTCAGGCCTGAGGTTAGAGAAAATAATCCCATATTTTCTGGCAGTGATCAAATGGCAGAGCTCCCTAGGATGGATCCTTTCACTTTTTACTCTTCCAGACTGTCAGTTAAACAGATGGCTTAGAATCTGACATATCGTGGAAAAAGTTTACCTTGGCTGGTCACACAGGAGAGGTGATAGCGAATCAGTAGCCAGTACGCTCCATGCAATTCTTTTTCTACCGAAATCGTTTTCCATAGACTATCGCTCTCCCAGGAAATAGCACCTCAGGTACCTTAACCAAAAGGTGGTAACCATCAACATCCTGGGGGTTACCATTGACCAGAAACTGAATTGGACTAACCATATAAATACTG
This sequence comes from Cetorhinus maximus, assembly GCF_964194155.1. Lineage (NCBI taxonomy): Eukaryota > Metazoa > Chordata > Chondrichthyes > Lamniformes > Cetorhinidae > Cetorhinus > Cetorhinus maximus. The sequence goes on from NC_135900.1 coordinate 34,673,397, forward strand.
TGGCTACAAGAGCAGGTCAGAGGCTAGGAATCCTGCAGCAAGTAACTTACCTCCTGACTCCTCAATCCTGTTCACCATCTACAAGGCACAAGTCAGGAATGTGATGGAATACACTCCACTTACCTGGACGAGTGCAGCTCTAACAACACTTTAGAAGCTTGACACATCCAGGACGAGGCAGCCAGCTTGACTAGCATCCCATCCACAAACATTCACTCCCTCCACCACGAACGCAGAATGGCAACAGTGTGCACCATCTACAAGATGCACTGCAGGAACACACTAAGGCACCTTAGGCAGCACCTTCCAAACCCATGACTGCTACCATCTAGAAGGACAAGGACGGCAGACACACAGGAAACCACCACCTGGAAGTTTCCCTCCAAGCCACTCAGCATCCTGACTTGGAAATATATCACCGTTCCTTCACTGTCACCGGGTCAAAATCTTGGAACTCCCTCCCTAACAGCACTGTGGGTGTACCTACAGCACATGGGCAGCAGCAGTTCGAGAAGGCAGCTCACCGCCACCTTCTCAAGGACAATTAGGGATGGGCAATAAATACTGGCCTAGCCGATGATGCCCAGATCCCTTGAATGAATAAAAACAAACATATGCCAGAATTACATAACTAAGGTTAAACTACTATGAAATCACAGGGATCATCCAGAAAATAGCACATGTTTCAACAGTCATTCAATCCAAGTTGTTGTGGCCAGAAGCACAGGAAACATGAAAAAGTACAAACATTTGATACAAATCTATTCAAAATTATTCACCTTTGCATGCACACTATTTTCTTGTTGCAACAAGGCATAGAAGGGTCATTGATATATAAATTTTCTTAGTTTTATTAGACCAATTGAAATGGATTCATTTTTGAAGTTCTACTTGGAATTTATTCCTAACTGCTGTGTCTCTAAGCAACACTGCAGTCGCATTCCAATGAATGACTGCAGCTATCAAATAATCCCCAGGCAAATTGTTAAGTCTATAAACAGCATACAGAAACTGTATGTTGTAGTTGCTAAGGCCTGAAGGAAAAGTAAAATAGTTACTTGTCCGCTTATGCACTGCAACAAAGCCACAGTTTGTGTGTACAAATGGTTCGATGTATATAATTATTTTTGAATATATAACATATGGGATATTCATGTCAAACATGAATTCAGTTGTCTTTATATATTGAGTACAAGGTTTCACAATGATAGTGAAACTTATCAAAATGTGTCAAATTCTGAAAAAAATACTTCGAAGGAGCATCTACTATTAATCTTTCGGTTCCTTAATTTAATTTGCATCTAAAAAATCATGCATGTTTTCTTTTTATGTTGTATCATACATTCTTTTCTGTAAATTTCTCTTGCTGAATGAATACAAATTGGAGAGAACAGAATCAGATAAAAGGACAAAGTGTTTTCTGCATTGAGTATAACATTATGGTCTCAAATATTTTATGAAAACATATCATTGCAATATTTGGTTACAAGCCTTCAAACTGGTTATAAAATGGAGCTTGCTCTCTTCAAATGACGCATGATTGAGATTAACAATGCGCCTGTTACTTTCAAATATGGCTATTGTGTCACCAATCTTCTTGTCTTTTGGCCTTTTAATAAACGATCGCTCAGGAAGTAAAAGATTTAATTCCATGTAGAAAACAAGTCCAGTGTTTTTGCGGTTCTTTTGGCACTGAGCTGATCACCAAGGTTACGTAAGTGGATATGTCCATAAAGTTGTCCCTTTGCCAAACATAAACTGCCATCTGGTGGTCAAAAGTTATATCAGGTAACAGGTTTTAAAATTAAATCATAACTGAAGAAACAGAAGATATAATTATTTTTATGGGACAACATAAACGTAAGTGTAAATGTTACTGAATCTGCGTGTTTAATATCAGTTTTCCCCCCTAATTTAGGAATAATAGTAAGGTTACCCCTTACAAACAATAATTTAGAGTGTTTTAGTACAAATTTGCAATTGCAGGTTGGATGCCCAAAATCCGGCTGTCTGAAAACCGGAATTGCCCGAAAGCCGGACATGTTCTTGATGGCACACCAGCCTAGTTATCGGTTTTGTGCGCACCAAGTCGACCCAAACCACCCTCGACCCCACCCGACCCGGCCCAGCCTGAACCACCCGACCTGGCCTGAACTGCTCTTATTCATTGGATTTGACCAAGGATAGGATTTTATTGTTGAAAATCCAGGAATATCCGCAATCCAACACGGGTCTTGGGGGTGCCGGATATTGGAACTAGAATTGAATACCAGAATAATGTGCACTCATTATGGATCAGACTAAGAAAATAGCTAAGTAAGGGTTTTCATCTTCCTCGCAACTACTTGTTAAGCTGCTTAAGTATTTTATATGTTTCAATGAGATCACCTCTTGTTCTTCTAAACCCTGGGGAATATAGGCCTAGTCTATTCAACCTCTTCTCACAGGACAATCCGTTCATCCCGGGAAACAGTCTAGTGAGTCTTTGTTGAACTCCCTCGAAGGCAAATATATCCTTCCTAAGGGAAGGAAACCAAGACTATGTACAGTACCCCAGGTGTGCTCTCACCAAGGTCCTATACTATTGCAGAAGGACTTCTTTATTATTGTACTCCAATCCTGTTGTAATAAAGGCTAGCATAGCTTTCCAAATTGCTCACACTACCTACATGTTCGTAAGGAAAACCAGATCACCCAAATTGCAACATTTCCCAGTCGCTTACCATTTGAAAAAAATCTGCTTTTCTGGTTTCCTATCAAAGTAGATAAACTTCACAATATATTCTATTGCCTATTACAATCCCCGTATAGAGCAATAACATTTAAAAAGATATTTGAATTCCCAGTGACCAACCTAGAGGAATTTTACAAGACTTACAATTTTTAAGACTTTTAGTGTAACAAGCAAACTAAAAGCAGCATTGACTAAACAACATTTATTAAGCAACTAATACACTAAACTACAGACAAGATATCCCTCTTCTAATTTTAACATGATTTGAAACCCCACACCATTGCTATACTTTACGTCCCACTCTCCACAGAATAACAATTTTCACAAGAATCAATCCAACATCACCCTGCAGCTTCCAATGGGTTTGCTACTTCCCATTTTGCTGAGTTGTAACATCAAGTGACCATCAAATGGCACCCCTCTCAATCTTCAGAGAAGTCCTGAACCAATTACCAGCAGTAATGTGGTTTCCTCTACATTGGAGAGACCAGATGCAGACTGGTTGCAGACGCAAGCATGACCCAGACCTCCCTGTCGCTTGCCATTTCAACACTCCACCCTGCTCTCATGCCCACATGTCCGTCCTTGGCCTGCTGCAATGTTCCAGTGAAGCTCAACACAAACTGGAGGAACAGCACCTCATCTTCTGATTAGGCACTTTACAGCCTTCCCGATTTAACATTGAGTTCAACAACTTCAGACCATGAACTCTCTCCTCCATCCTCACCCCACTTTTTGAAACCCCCATTTTTCTTATTTTTTAGTTTTCATGTATTTATTTATTCCCCACTTATTCTCATTATTATTGTTTTTTAAATTTATTTCCATTTTTATTCATTGTTTCAACCCTTGCTTTTAGCGTTTTTGATCTTTTTTCCCACCACCATCCCCTCCCCCCACCCCACCTCCACTAGGGCCATCTGTTGCTTTCCAAAATGCTCACCCAGGTCCTGCCATTATCACATTCTGCTTTTCACTCTTCATGTCACCATTAGCACCTCCTTTAGCCAGTACCACCACTATTAACAATACTTTGACCTTCTGTTTATGACATCTTTCGCAATTTCTCCTTTGCCTCCACCAATCGCTGGCCTTCTATCCAGCTTCACCTGTTATGACCCCCCTTAAACAGTATATATTTCACCACATTTCTGCTGCCCTTTAGCTCTGAAGAAGAGCCAGATGGACTCGAAATGTTAACTCTGTCTTTCTCTCCACGGATGTTGTCAGACCTGCTGAGCTTTCCCAGCATTTTTTTGTTTTTGTACCAGCAGTAAGACCAGCTCCGTTGATTCCAACCCCCACCCCACGTCCCCAACCATGCCAGGGCGAATCTTCTGGATTTCTTGGATGGCCATGGGTTGCGTTGCTCAGACCTGAGACCATCTTCCCTCCCACATCCTGCTTTGGTGTCTCAGAGAGAATCTGCAGTTTCTCCCTGCTGACCACACTAGCTGCAATTCTTTCATTTCTCCCTTTCCCTATCTTCTGCCCAGAAGCTTGGAGAATGAAAGTCTATCCACATTGAGCACAGTTGCTATTGCTTTATTCTCCAGATGTGAACATTTTGCACCTTCTTCCCAGTAAGTCAATCTGGGCTCCCCACCCCCATAGTAGCCAAGCCACCGAGGCTTGTTGCTGGGCAAAATTCGAAGCAGGTCATGGGGCGCCCTTCATTCCTCCATTTTACCTGGAATTAAAGTGACTGTCCCAAACATAATTAATTCATAAAACCTCACATTCATAACATACCATGTTCTTGCCCATTCAATTAACCTGTCTAAATCCTTTTGGAGTCTTTTTGTATTCTCCTCACAGCTTACTTGCCCACCTAGTTTTGTATCATCAGCAAATGTGGATACATTACATTCAATCCCCTCATCAAAGTCATTGATTTAAATTGTAAATAGCTGAGACCAAAGCACTGGCCCTTGTGGCACCTAACTAGTTACAACCTGCCAACTCAAAAATGGCCTGTTTATTCCTACTCTATGTTTTCTGCCCATTACCCAATTCTCAGCCCATGCTAATATATTACCACAATCCCGTGAACCCTCATTTTGTGCAATAACCTCTTGTGTGGAGTATTTTTGAATCCTTTTTGAAAATCTAGATACACTTTATTCAGTGGTTCTCTTTTATCCACCCTACTAGTTACATCCTCAAATAATTCTAACATTTGTCAAACACCATTTCTATTTCATAATTCATTTTGACTCTGCCCAAGCAAATTATGATTTTCTAAGTGATCTGTTATCATTTCCCTGACAGATTCTAGCATTTTCTCTACTACTGATGTCAGGCTAATTGGCTTATTGCTCCCTGATTTCTCTCTCCCTCCTCTCTTAAATAGTGGGTTTACACTTGCTACTTTCCTATTCATAGGGACCTCTCCAGCATTTCCCTGATAACTGGTAGGCTAACAGGCCTGTAGATCCCTGTTTTCCCTCCCTTTCCTTTTTTCAAAAGCAGTGTTACAATTTGCTTCTTTCCAATCAACAGGAACCATTCTAGAATCTAGAGAATTCTGGAAGATTGAAACATCCACTAGCTCTGTAATCTACTCCTTTAAAACCATTGGGTGTAGGCCTTCAGTTGCACACAATTTGCAGAATTTAGACCCATTTATTGCTCCAAATATTATTTCCTTACTAATACTAATGTACTTAAGCCCCTCAATTGCATTAGGTCCTTGGTTTCCAATTTCTGATTTCTGTTTCTACTATGGAGATATTGTTTAATGTCTTTTTTTTATTCACTCATGGGATGTGGGCGCCACTGGCTAAGTGAGCATTTATTGCCCATCCCTAATTGACCTTGACAAGATGGTGGTGAGCTGCCTTCTTGAACCGCAGCAGTCCATGTGCTGTAGGTACACTCACAGTGTTGTTAGGGAAGAAGTTCCAGGGTTTTGACCCAGTGACAGTGAAGGAATGGTGATATATTTTCAAGTCAAGATGGTGAGTGGCGTGGAGGAGAATTTCCAGGTGGTGATGTTCCCATATATCTGCTGCCCTTGTCCTTCTAGATGGTAATGGTCATGGGTTTGGAAGGTGCTGCCTAAGGTGCCTTGGTGAATTCCTCAGTGCAGCTTGTGATGGTACACACTGCTATTGCTGTGCATTGGTGGTGGAAGGAGTGAATGTTTGTGGATGGGGTGCCAATCAAGTGAGCTGCTTTGTCCTGGATGGTGTCAAGCTTCTTGAGTGTTGTGGGAGCTGCACTAATCCAGGCAAGTGGAGAGTATTCCATAGCACTCCTGACTTCTGCCTTGTAGATGGTGGACAGGCTTTGGGAAGTCAGGAGGTGAGTTACTCACCACGAGATTCCTAGCCTCTGACCTGCCCTTCCAGCCATAGTATTTATATGGCTAGTCCATTTCAGTTTCTGGTCAATGGTAACCCCCAGGATGTTGATAGTGGGGGATTAAGCAATGATAATGCCATTGAACGTCAAGGGACGATGGTTAGATTTTCTTTTGTTGGAGATGATCATCGCCTGGCACTTGTGTGGCGCAAATGTGACTTGCTATTTACCAGCCCAAGCCTCGATATTGTCCAGGTCATGCTGCATTTGGATATGGACTGCTGAGGAATCGTGAATGGTGCTGAACATTGTGCAATCATCAGCAAACATCCCCACTTCTGACCTTATGATGGAACGAAGGCCATTAATGGAGCAGCTGAAGATGGTTGGGCCCAGGACACTGCCCTGAGGAACTCCTGCAGTGATGTCCTGACACTGAGATAATTGACCTCCAACAACCACAACCATCTTCCTTTGTGCTAGATATGACTTCAACCAGTGAACAGTTTTATCCTGATTCCCACTGATTCCAGTTTTACTAGGGCTCCTTGATGCCACACTCAGTCAAATGCTGCCTTGATGTCAAGGGCAGTCACTCTCACCTCACCCCAGGAGTTCAGCTCCTTTGTCCATGTTTTAAACAAGGCTTAAATGAGGTCAGGAGCTGAGTGGCCCTGGCGGAATCCAAACTAAGTATCAGTGAGCAGGTTATTGCTAAGCAAGTACCGCTTGATAGCACTGTTGATGATCCCTTCCATTACTTTACTGGTGATCGAGAGTAAACTGATGGGGTGGTAATTAGCGGTAATTCTGCAGAAAGGACATACCTCGGCAATTCTCCACATAGCCGGGTAGAATCCAGTGTTGCAGCTGTATTGGAACAGCTTGGTTAGAGGCGTGGCAAGTTCCAGAGCACAAGTATTCAGTATTATTGCTGGAATATTGTCAGGGCCCATAGTCTTTGCAGTATCCAGTGCCTTCAGCCATTTCTTGATATCATGTGGAGTGAATCAAATTGGCTGAAGCCTGGCATCTGTGCTGCCGGAGGAGGCGGATCAGCCACTTGGCACTTCTGGCTGAAGATTGTTGCGAATGCTTCAGCCTTATCTTTTGCACTGATGTGCTGGGCTCCTCCATCATTGAGGAAGGGGATATTTGTGGAGCCTTCTCTTCCAGTGAGTTGTTTATTTGTCCACCACCATTCACCATTGGATGTGGCAGGACTGCAGAGCATAGACCTGAACTGTTGGCTGTTGAATTGCTTAGCTTTGTCTATCACTTGCTGCTTATGCTGTTTGACGTGTAAGTAGTCCTGAGTTGTAGCTTCACTAGGTTGACATCTCATTTTTAGGTATACCTGGTGCTGCTCCTGGCTTGCCCTCCTGCACTCTTCATTGAAGCAGGGTTGATCCCCTGGCGTGGTGGTAACGGTAGAGTGAAGGATGTGCTGGGCCATGAGGTTACAGATTGTGGTTGAGTACAATTCTGCTGATGCTGAAGGCCCACAGTGCCTCATGGTTTCGCAGTCTTGAGTTGCTAGATTTGTTCCAAATATATCCCATTTAGCACGGTGGTAGTGCCACATAACATGATGGAGGATATCTTCAATGTGAAGACAGGACTTCATTTCCACAAGGACTATGTGGTGGTCACTCCTACCAATACTGTCATGGACAGATGCAGCTGCGGGAGGCAGTTTAGTGAGGACAAGGTCAAGTATGTTTTTCCCTCTTGTTGGTTCCCTCACCACCTGCCGCAGACCCAGTCTAGCAGCTCGGCCAGTGGTGGTGCTACCGAGCCACTCTTACTGGTGGACATTGAAGTGCTCCACCCAGAGTACATTCTGCACCCTTGCCATCCTCAGTGTTTCCTCCAAGCTGTGTTCAACGGAGGAATACTCATTCATCAACTGAGGGGGGGCAGTATGTGGTAATCAGCAGGGGGTTTCCTTGCCCATGTTTGACCTGATGCCATGAGACCTCATGGGATCTGGAGTCGATGTTGAAGACTCCCAGGGTGACTCCCTCCTGACTGTATACCACTGTGCCGTCAGCACTAGTCGGTCTGTCCTGCCGGTGAGACAGGACATACCCAGGGGTGATGGTGGTGGTGTCTGGGACATTGTCTGTAACATATGATTCCATGAGTATGATTATGTCAAGCTGTTGCTTGACTAGTCTGTGAAACAGCTCTCCCAATTTTGGCACTGGCCCCCAGATGTTAGTAAGGAGGACTTTGCAGGGTCAACAGGGCTGAATTTGCCATTGTTGTCCGTCCAGTTCCATTCCTTTTAGATTTTTTAGTGGATTGATGCAAGTGAGTGGCTTGCTAGGCCATTTCAGAGGGCATTTAAGAGTCAATCACATTGCTGTGGGTCTGGAGTCACATGTAGGTCAGACCAGGTGAGGCAGCAGCCTTCCTTCCCTAAAGGGCATTAGTGAACCAGATGGGTTTTTATGACAATCGGCAATGGTTTCAAGATCATCATTAAACTTGTAATTCCAGATTTTTATTGAATTTAAGTTTCACCATCTGCTATGGTGGGATTCAAACACGGGTCCCCAGAACATTACCCGGGGTCTCCAGCGACAATACCAATACATCACCCCCTCTCCCTTTATTCTGGAGGAGCTCTGCTTTTATTTATTCCCTATTATAATTTCTCCTATCTCTGCCTCTAAAGAATCCATATTTATTCTTTC